>NC_089508.1:20792496-21426635 GCF_036850995.1 Saccopteryx leptura | reverse complement strand
GCTCAAATTTTGGAGACATGTCCTGTGGATTTATGTCCAGGAGAGAAGTTTCCAGATGAATCCAGAAAGAATTTCAATTTGCCTGTGCTATAGAATCTGTGCCAAGAGCACACGTCCAGGCACATATACACACAGAAGGGGTAAAGACGGTGTTTCTGTTGATTAGAGAAAGTTAAGTAGGAGATTGAGTTTCAGGATACTAATACCATTTGGTAACATTTAGCACGAGCATAGCACACTACCTGACCACAGAGGGGCTTTAATAAATTTTGGCTGCATGAAGACAAAGGCAGAGTTACCATGTCCTAATCAACCCACTGCATCTTAGCCTCTTGATTAAAAACCCGAAAGCAGAAGTTTGCTGTTGCATTTATTTTCTCTAGACTAAGGGCCAGATCAGGTGATAAAAGACAACAGTGAAATTCAGAAGTCCTGTCTACGAGGCCCCTGTGGCTTTTGCACTTACACTTATGTTTAGATATCTGTTGAAAGGGCAAAGAATAAGCTGGCAGGATTACTATCCCCCAAATCTTCAACACACACCAAACTGTGCGGAGTGGAGCGGTTTGTACTGGTCCACAGTATATTTTTCTTTAGTCATGCCTTTGTTTCAGACTGCACGGGAATTAAATAATATAGTCTGACAACATAAGTAGCAGCAATTAGGAATAAGAATGGAGTTTCATTGCAATCCTTAGATTCTTATTTCTTGTAGCAAAAGCTTAAGTAACAGATTTAACCGTAGGAATATTTTAGTAAATACACCTCTTTTTGTTAAGTTTGCGTGTTTATTTTCTTGTTAACATATAACAACTGCCATGTTCTTACAGCGCTATTGGAATCATATGTTTTAAGGTTGAGACAAATAAATTAAAGAAGATGCTGTCTATATTTTTATTCTAAAGTAAATGTGTGCATTTTTGGCACCACACAGATATTAAATAAACACAGTATGGAGCCGTTTATTTGGGTTCAAAAATGCAATTCTATTTCGTTTGGAAAGAGATCCACTGCAAAACTTT
Source organism: Saccopteryx leptura (assembly GCF_036850995.1). Lineage (NCBI taxonomy): Eukaryota > Metazoa > Chordata > Mammalia > Chiroptera > Emballonuridae > Saccopteryx > Saccopteryx leptura. The sequence goes on along the minus strand of NC_089508.1, from coordinate 21,425,613 downwards.
CTTGACAAATGGCTGAAAGATGGTAAAAGGACCTGAGTAAACATGTTTCAAGGAGAGGAAGGGTGAGATCATAAAAAGGATAGACTGTCTGACTTTCTGCCTGTGGTGACTGCATCCAGCACAGCTGTATTGGCTTCACAGGGCCTTCTTTTCATCCAAACCGTGTAAGACACTCGCTGGAACCAACTGAACAGTAGCAGAGAACAGGATGGCAAAGGCATTTCGCTGATACACACCCTTCAAAGAGCCCCAGTGCTCAAAGGTGTGTGGATTTCTTGGGAGTTATCAGAAAAATCTATTTCTAGATCGTGTCCTTTGGGACAGGTCTAAAGATCAGACACCCACCTAGAAGTGTTTCCGTGTGTCTTAGGGTAAGAAGTTCATAAGGCTCATTAAAAAACAAACGAACGAACAAACTAAAGCACCAGTTAATGTGGCGATATGACATCAGAGACTATATTTGAGTTAAGATCCAGATGAATTTTTGTCAACAAATTCTATTTGTCTTCAAATGACACCATTTTGAGTCCAAAATGGTAGATCTCCTTTAAAAAGCAAAAATTTATAAAATGTGAGGATAGCATATCTTCACTGGGAAGTCTAGATAAAGCAGCCTTTCTGGATATTTTGTAATTCTTATTCATACTAATTTTGTTGTGATGAACCACATAAAATCTACAGAATCTCCCATTCAGATTATTGCTTTCTTATTTTTAGACATAACCAAATTATAAATTATAGTCAACCCATAACCTTATTGTAGCTTAATTGGGGGATTTTTCTTTTTAAATGAATGGGTTGAAGGAGCAAGGTGCACACAGAGAATAAAGAAACCTCTCTCTTCCCCATTAGACACTGGAGACTCCCTCTTTAAACATTTTTGTTGCCACTCCCTGACATAAAGGAAAAATAACATACCAAGAAAAATGAGGACTTGTTTAGTGTTCTCTGTATGCTGAATAATAAATCAGACCCGTACAACTATTCTACGAAGATGAGTGTCTTGAGATTCACAATCTAATTTCTGTGAAATCAGAGAAATTTCTTAAAAAATGGAAAATAAAATATATTCACGAAGAAAAGAAATTAAAAAACATTTGCCTCCCCCCCCCCCCCCCAATGTGACTGCCTGTTAATGATGGGCGATCAGTGTAAGCAAGGGTTTCCTGGAAGAGACTGAGTTTAGCGATGTCGGCCAAGGGGGCAGGAAAAGAACTATGCTGCTGGGCTCCCTGGGCTCAGACATGTGCTTCACTCTGGCCAAGGAACCATAGTGAGGTGGGAGGTATGCTGACCTGAAAGTCAGTGTACCTGCTTGTAGGTACACACAGTTTCCATTATGCTACTTGTATTTTGTGTTTTGGTGAATATCACTGCCCTGCCCTTCTAAGCTTTTGCCCCACTCATTCATTTATTCATTCACTCACAAAATGAGGATAAACCATGAATGTCTTTATTATTCCACACCCACAGGATTTACCAGTGTGTGAATGAGAGAGTACATTGAACGTTGGTGTTGGTATCTTCCAAATACCAGGCATTAAAAAAAAAAATGTTGATTCTGTGAGGCACTATCAACTCTAGTAACTCTCAAATACAGAAGCAGGGGTCAGTGACAATCTAAAATCATAGCTAATAAAAGTTGATCAACAGAGTATAAAGCAGAAACAAGACAAACAATGACCACTATATCCAATATTTAGAAATATATTTACTGTTCTACAGACGTCATTCAAAACATAAAAGTAACAAATGTAATGGCAGGTAAATTACTTTTGAACGTACTGTGCCCTCAGTGGAGAACACGGTCTCATTTGGTTAAAACGTTCCCCAACATTATGAGCATTTTCAAGCATACAGCAAATCTGAAAGAAATTTAGAGATTACTCACATACCTACCACCTAGATTCTCCTATTAACATTTTGTTATATTTGCTTTATCACACATCAATCTATCTATTTATCCCTATGTCTATCCATTAACCCAACTTATATTTTAGAGACATGAGGACACTTTTCCCTAAAGGCTTCAGTATGCACATGATTAACTCTCCACTTGGAAATTTATTTTTTAAATGTAAATTTTACATCTAATGAAATGTGTAAATCTTAAGTGATTGGTTAACATTTAGTGTCTTTCATCACTTCTCCAGGGAAGGTAAAAGTCAAATAAGCTCTCCATTGCATTATGAGCCTTTCCTTTGTAACATTTATCAGAGTACTAAGGTTAACTTTGGTTGTGTGATTATTTGATTCTAGTTTGTGCTGACACGGGTGGTAAGCCTTGTGAGGGCAGGAATGTCTGTCTCCCTCACCCGTATATGCCCAGCATTTCTCACAGTGCCTCCATGAAAGAGGTACTGCTTTTTGAACAAGGAAATGAGTCGTATTCAATGAAGAAAAGGCTTTCATTCACTTATTTAGTCTGCAAACTTTTATTGAATGCCTGCTCTATCTATGATACTGCTCTAGAAATGAGCTGAGTGAGAGCACCAGATAAAGACCAAGATGTCTAGGGCAAGATCCTAGAGAGTCTTTTAGGCCACAGTCAAGTTTTTGTATTTAATTCTAAATGAGATAGAAGGACTTCTGTTTTGAGCAGAGGAGTGACATGCTCTCATTCACAGCCAAAAGGAGCCCTCGGATAACTTATGCAGATTCCTAGCTGCTCATCCCTGAGCAAGAGAAAAACTGAAGCGTGGGAGTACTGTGAGGAGGTGAGACAGCATCTCCCTCCCAGTTTCTGAGTAGCAGAAACTCTGACACCCACATCAGAGGTGCCATTTGGGTGGAGCTCCCTGAGAAATTTACTGGGAGAACCCCCACAAGGCCAATGGTGCCATACCACAAACACTGGATTTACCCCAAATACTCTCACATCTCAAAAACACGTATAACATTACATTATTTAAATTAACAACTAGACAATAGATAACCTTCTGTTTGAGGCTAGGCGGCAAGACTAAATGAAAAAGATCAGTGGTTAGAAATCAGGATATACAAAGTTATATCTCAGCTTTGCCATAACCAGTTGTATGAACCCGGGAAAATCATGTAACCCATGGGCTTCAGTTTCCAAATCAGGAAAATGGGAAAGTAGGCTGGAAAGACCTCTAAGAGCCCTTCTGGCTCTAGCTTTAGTCCACTGCAGCTTTAATTTCTTTCCAGAGTGGATCAGACCTCATTTTAAAGTTTAAAAAGTTGGAGAGAGGGTAAAAAGTTATTTTATAGAGAGGAAGTAAACTAAAGAGAAAATCCTATGTGGGATTCTAGAGGTTAATATAGACCCAAGCACACCAGTGGGGTGAGAAAACCTTTACTCTCCAATGACAGAAAGCAGAGCTAATGACTGACTGCACAAGAAAAAAAGGAAGACATTTTGTCTTCTTGGGTATTTACCCCATCAAATTACCAATTCCAAATGTCTGTCATTTTATAAATTTATTTTATTCTAAATTATTTATTGATTTTAGAGAGAGAAGGGGGGAGAGAGAGGGAAAGAAAGAGAGGAAGACACACAGAGAGAGATCAATGTGTTGTTCCACTTATTTATACATTCATTGGTTGATTCTTGTATGTGCCCTGACCAGGAATTGAACCCACAACCTTAGTGTATTGGTATGATGCCCTAATCCACAGAGCTACCAGGCCAGTGCATGCTATTTTGTATTTTTAGAACAGACACTTTCAAAAGCAGACAAAGAACTTCCTTTTTCTTTTTTAACATCTTATAACTGTCCTAACTTAAAAATAAAATAGGATTTTCTAGTTCTTCCCTCATCTACACACTGCTTGCTAATCAGCTTCTGGTTCTATTATCATAAATGTTATTCCATACTTTTGCTTCTCACCTCAAAGCTTCTGTGCTGTCATGACTTGGCACACGAAGGACCATCTGTCTAAAATGTTCTCTGCACACTGCTTAAAACGGCTCACTGATGCCCCTTCCACAGGCCTAGCTCGGGCACTGCCTCCTCCAACATGGTAGTTAAAAGCATGGGCTCTTGGGTATGTAGGCCTGGGCGACACACTAAATTAGTCACCTACTGGCTATCTGTCCTTAAAGAAATTCTTGGATACCTCTGCAGTGAGACTCAGTTTCCTCATGTATAAGTAGGAATTATAATAATATCCATAGTGTAGAATTATTGTAAGGATGAAATATATTAACACATGTAGAGTACTCAGAGCAGGGTGGGACACTAGCTATGATTACAGTGGTAACACTAGGGATTGTTTTGTAAACTTCACCCCTAATGTCTGGGTTAGGTGCCCATCCTTAGTGCCTCTAAACATGTCTCCCATCACATATCTAATCATATCCCAACTGTGTGTTTACCTGTCCATTTCAGGAGACAGTAAATTCCTTAGAGGTTGGACTATATTTTTTCCTATATTTCCAGTACTGAATACTTCATATTACACACAATAGATTTTAGCTTTATGAATGAAACCTTCTCAACGCAATGATCAATAAAGACATACTTAGAAGCTAGAAATGTGAAAAGAAAAATATAACACAAGTTATTTTTCAAAGTTAGAATTTAAAAACAAACTGGTTCTGAGGGACAGAGAATGTTTCCAAAAAGACTCAAAATTAAATACATAATTATAAAAAAAACTGGAATAAAAATGAGGGGCAGTCAAGTTGTGTCAAATAGTCTAGACTCTAGTGAGTGAAAGAGAGAGAGGTGAGAACAGAATCTTTTGCGGACCTCGTAGGACAAAGTAGTAATGTGTGATGTAAAGAGCAACCTGCTTCCTGTGGATGAGATGACAGGGTCTTAGCCGTGTCAGGCCCCGATGGGGACACTGGACACAGGGCAGACACTGCAAAGGCTAACCACTTCCCAAATATTGCAAAGCCCTCGCCCCAAGTGTCAAGGCACGCACAAGTAGGCAATCGCATCTGCCTCTTCCGTATTTAACATGTGGAACAGAGGGTCCCGATATGGAATACTGATAAGGAATGATAATTGCTCTGGCTGAGGTAGGGTCCAGGTTAATTTACTTAAAAGCAGCTTGGTGAGGTGAACATAATTAATCTCCTCTGTTCTCGAAAATAAAGGGTTATTTTCCTTTTAAGGGATGTCCTGTGTTCTCAAAGAGAATGACAGAACAAATTAATCATTTTCCATTACTCCACACATAGCACTCGGACAGTGAGAGAGCATGTGAACAGTTAATCCCCCTATATGGATGGATTTCTGGTGACAGGCAGATCAGATCTAAATAGAAATCAGGCAAGGGATTTTATTTTTATCATCGTGGCTTTGAGACTTAATTTCAAAATAAACTGAGATCAACTCTGCCTATACTTTTAAAGTTTGCTTTCATAATTAATCCTTTTTTGAACACTTAGAAACACTCTTTTGGATCTTGTACAAAGAATTTTCCTGGTTGACTGCTGCCAAAGCAGTGACTATCTAGAAGATTTTAAAGCCATCGAAAATTCAACTGAACTCTCCTTTAAGGAATCCCAACTGCTAGGCCATCCTTAGTTCAAAGCACCAATAATTTGAAATGATAGCAGCACATTTTGGTAGATGGCTCACTAAACATAAACTCTGAGTATGGAGACGCTCTGCTAAGGTACGTTCTGCATAGTGAGTAGACGGGCAAGAGGGGACATGTGAGTATATGGGAGTAGAAGTATATATATTAAAATAAAGCCAGACAGTTTCGGAATTTGTAGCCATTGGATGCAAAAGACAGATCATGGAAGCCAGGGGCAGAATGCAGCTGACAGTACTATTTGGTGAGCGCATTCATCTAACGTTTGCCACAACCGATTGTCTTCCTGAAACTTCAACTGCCGAAACAATTTGAAATTTTGAATTTAGGCTCCCGCCACTCCCCGCCACTATCCTGTAACACAACTGAAATAAACAAGTTTTGTAGAATTTACTGGATGCATTTTTTAAAAAGTAAGTATCCCAAATCATATGACTTTGACATTTAAGGTACATATAAAAAATAAGAAAACATGCAATACTCTGGAAATTAGGTATGACTACATCATGCTTATTATACAGAAACTGGATAGAATATTCGATCTTTCCTTTACCAATAAGTCCTTCGAAGCACTAGCTTTATGTGAATCAAACTATAATATTACTACATCAGACTTTATTCTGCCAAAACCCTAAATTAGATCAAACATTTTCTTTGGGCTCCTGAATGAAAGTCAATTATTAGGGCAACAGCAAAAAATATGTATATTATATTGTGATTTTTCATTGACTACCTTTTTCCCATTTAATTGGGAAATTTAAGTATAGGAACTATGCCTTACTGTTCTTTGTATGTATGGTGTTAATAGTAATAGCTATTTAATACTTATTATATTTGGTGCTACAATTGCTTTTCAGTCATCCAGTAACGTTAACATGCAATGACATTTAAACAATTTGTTAATGTGAAAAATCATCAGATCATATACATTTGATTTGGGAATAAGCCCATATGCTGTCAAGTGAATCTGGGTGTGTAAGTTCTGGAATACATTCTAAATGAAATAATAAAGTTGTAACAATAAAATAAATTTTGAAATGACTCCTGCTCCCCACATTTTCTTAGGACATTCTAGGACAAAACACTCATTAGAAGTACCAGTCAGAAAGACTAAATTGAAGTATTTTGTATTGTTTACCCTGCCATTTCCTCCCAATACCAAACTTAAGTTGGAGGCCACAAGTGAGAGCTTTGCTCTATATTATTTCTAAGAAGGTGCAGACATAGGTACATATCTCAAAGTCATACAGAGCCCTATTGGAAGTATATATGCTCTCTCCTTCTTATACGTAAAGGAAGCCAGTGCTTTAAAAAACTTTCTGGAGATGCAAATAAGATGCCTATTGATATTAAAAACTGAGTCTATCAAATTTACAGTAATATCACTTAAAGCTAATTGTAACTTGAACACTGTGGGAATCACAGAGATTTATTTGTAACAAACACAAACAACAACAAAAAGGGAATACAGAGTAGTTTGCTCACAAATCCTTGGACCACAACAATTATCAAGAAAATCAGTAGTCACCATTTATTATTCTGGCCCAATAGATGGAGTTTTAGAAAAAAATTAGTAAAAAATAAAAATAACTTTATAAGAAATTTTAGTGAGAATTTAAGCATATTACATATCCTTCTGGTTTTCAGGTATGAATGCAATGGACTACAGAATAATTGTCCTTCTCAATTCTAGAAAATACCTGTCTCGTAAATACTGATTCCAGATTTCAAATATATTTCTAATGAGTTTTAGTTTATTATCACTTCTGGTACATTCTTCTTGCACTTGCATTTTCAAAGCTTAGTGTTTCTAAACTGTGACAGCTCCAAATATTTTTAAATTGATCAAGCTATCTTCTTTACTATATAGTTGCTTTTTTTTCATTTTTTAGACTTATAAGCATGATTTGTCCAATAAAAATTTTCATTGCTATATCATCATTTCCTTCCAATCACATTTTTACACAATCTGATATCATATCTGCCCACTTAGCAATCATCTGAAGTTAATTTTGGTGAGAAACGTAACAGATGAAAGAGTACTGTCACACATTCTTTTAGTAGAATGGGCTGGTTCAGGTTCCTGTTTGCAAAATATTGCACGATGAAGTCCTTCTTGTTGAATAGCTAATGGGATGAGTGTATCCAATTTCCTTTTTTTCCTTAGAAATATACTATTCATTCGTTGATTCTTGAGTTTTCAAAAATTCATCTGGGATATTGTCATTTCAAGACTCATAATCTGATTTTTTGTTTATATAATGAATTTCACCATCATCATTAGCATCTAGAGTATCACTTTCTAACTCTCTCTCTTTTTTTTTTGACAGAGCCAGAGACAGTGACAGAGTCAGAGTCAGAGAGAGGGACAGATAGGAACAGACAGACAGGAAGGGAGAGAGATGAGAAACTTTAATTCTTTGTTGCAGCTCCTTAGTTGTTCCATGATTGCTTTCTCATTTGTGCCTTGACTGGGGGGCTACAGCAGAGCGGGTGACCCCTTGCTCAGCCAGTGACCTTGGGCTCAAGCCAGAGACCTTGGGCCTCAATCCAGTGACCTTTGGGCTTCAAGCCAGTGACCTTTGGGCTCAAGCCAGCGACCATGGGGTCATGTCCATGATCCTACGCTCAAGTCAGCAACCCCGCGCTTAAGCTGGTGAGCCCACACTCAAGCTGGTGATCGCAGGGTTTCAAAACCTGGGTTCTCTGCATCCCAGTCCGATACTCTATCCACTGTGCCACCACCTGGTCAGGCCCATTGTCGGTCTCTTTTTATTCATCTTTTTAATCATCTAATAACTATGACATGTCATTCTCCTCTTTCTCTGTCAGCTTCCTTTTCTTGTCATTATGGGAGAAAATGAGAAATTCTGTATTCCCAGTCTGAGTTCAATAAAAATAATAATAATAAAAAACATTTTAAAAATTCTTCTTGAAAGATAATACAATATTTTGTTGGTAGGTACTTCTCCATTGCATTGCTAGTTGACTTGTGATAGCTTTTGTCCCAGTAGAGCTGCTCAAGGATGTCTGTATAACAAACAGAATTGGAAAACAGTGCCTTCATGTGGGGCAAAGGTTGGGTAGGATTTCCTGTAGTTCCTTTTATAAAATCAGGGGTTGCAAAAACTCAGAGCTCTTCACAGGTAACACAAATTCACTGTCTGTGCAGTAGCCACTCGACCCATCTCCAAATTGCCCCTACAAAATTTGGGGAGCAACAGGAACCAAAGCAAACATGTAGCTCATGGGGCCTGCCACACTGTAAATATAAACAAGAAAGTCTTTGTCTTGTGTCTTCTCCAGCATCCATGAAACAGTGACCAGCTACCCTGGCAACTTGCAAGGGTAAAATTTCAGACTTTTCAATTGTTGATATACAGTGAATAACACAATAAGAAAGCTGAAATATTATTTAATAGTTCACTTATTGTAACATCTTTCTATGTGATTCTATTATCCCTTCATTTTTGTATTATTTTAGTCCTTTCTAGCATAGTTCAAAACAGTTGATGGATAATAATAAAATGATTTCTAGGATGATAAAACAAGAAAATGATTCAAGAAAATAAGATCATCAATATCCATTATGTATCTTAGATTTAAAACAGGGTTTAATAGATCTATATGGATTTTTCAAGACAAAATAAGTTTTTTCCTATTTTAAAAAAGGACAATTTCTCTCTGTTCTTCGGAAGATCTTAAAAAAAGGAATGAAAGTAAAAAAGAAAAATCAATCCTTACCGAAAGAAATTAAAAAACCAAGACTGAGTCTAAATGACCCTGGTAATATCCTAAAGATTATACCACCATGAAAAGCTCTTGTTTTGCCTTTTTTCATTGTTTCTGAAGATGCTCTTTATTCGTTTATTGCCACATTTTTCCTCCTGTGAGCCTTCCTAACCCACTTTTATGAGGTCTGATAGAAAGTCTGAAAGTGCATGAAGTATTTGTCCTACATGACCTTGCAAGAGAAACTATGCCCCACAAGGAGTAGGCTGTCCCATGTTGAATGAAGACACATACAAAAGGTCTAAGTGTGACGATTCAGAGAGGATTAACACCAATATAGTAAGAGGAGAAATGAGAAAGGAGAGATGAAGGAGGCAGGTAGTTTACATAATCCTAGTCAACGTGCCAAATGCACTAAATAGCCAATTTATCCAATATAGTACTGATTTACAAAACAACTTACTTGTTTTTGTAACCGTTTACATAGTTTCCAAAGATATCATTCTTGTAAATTGGCCAATTTGTTAAAATCAGAGAATTAGTGGTGAATTCATGACTGGACAAATTTGCCCTCAAAGTTATGTCTAACAAATTTAAGTTTTAGTAAGATGCTAAAATTAAGCACCCTGGATTCATGGGAAGTTATAAAAATGTTTAAGAAAGAATCTTAACAACATTAAGATTGTTTTGGTAAATTAAAAATGTACTATGGACAGAATATGGTATAAGCTGAAAAGGACCGAAATTAGTTCAGTGGAAATAAGCAGCACTAATGTCAACACGCAGACATGAAGGAAGAGGGACACCAAGTTCCAGAGGCTGGACGTGCTTAAAGGGCACAGTGAAGATGGCTGAACTCAGTGATTCACAACCACGACTTCTCATCAGAATTATATGAGAAACTTTAAAAAATACTAGGACTTAACCCAGGTCAACTGAATCTGGGGGTGTGTTGAAGTAAAATTATTAGAATTATTAAATAAGGACTGTAAATCTACATTTCTCAGAGCCTAAATTTGAAATAACTGAATTAAATTTTGGATATAAAATCTGTATAACAAAGAATGCCAAGATAAATAAACAGCATGGAAAAACTAGGAAGAAATTTCAAATTCCTGAGTAATGAGTCAAAACTTTCCAGTCCATATACTCTCTTGAGACTGATGAAGGTAATGCCTTTAAAAATTAGAAAAGGACTTTCCCATCCACTGTCTCAGTCAATCTTCTAAACATACCTGTGAGATAAGCAAGACAAGTATCGGGCCCATTTCACAGGTAACAGAAACTAGGCTCAGTGAGGTTAAGCTAGTTGCCCATGTTAAAGTGCAAGGATTCTGTTCCCAGTCCACCAAATCCAGATCATTCTTTAGGAAATTTGGAGTTGATCCGGCTGTTTCCTTACCCTCTTAATCACCTGTTATCTGACTGGGAACAAACACATTCATCTTCAAGGAAAAACTAATGTCTAATGAGGAGCTTTGAGGTATTGCCTAGCAAAACAGCTCCTGAGAAATAAGGAATAAAGATGTAAACAGGAAGTTCTCTGAAAAATACATAAAGGGAGTAAGTACTTCACATATTCCAAGGGTTTTCTGTCGGTGGGTCCACATTTAATGTGTTTATCCGGTTAGTGTCAGAGGACAGTAACACAAACAAGTCAAGGACCTTCCGTTGGCCTTGGTCGCGCATATGGGGAGAGAGGACAACACTAGTAGAGAAAAGCACTCAAAAAGTTCTAGAATATCATTTATGGAACAACAGCTATGCAAAATAATTAAAAGCAGAGCCTAAAGAGAATGATGGATAGGCAAGGGCTATTTTGATGGTTTGGCCTTTTACTCTTTGATGTTTAAATACAATGAAATTGGGGGCAATGATAGGTTGAAATCATTTACTAATGTTAAATAATTAGCATAAGACTACTTTGGATATTTATATTAATAGTGCTAACGTGGACAATTTATATTCTCTCTAGCCTTTCATCTGAGATCAAAGTTTATTAAAAGCCCTTAAACTTTATAAACACTTGTATAAGTGGAATTAGAGCTGCTATGGAGACGCATAAAAAGGCAAGATGGACGGAGGCATTTAAACCACTCAGCAAGCTCAAGACAGAACTAGCAAAGCAACCCAGGGGCACGGCAACACTTTCTTCAACAATCACAATGAGGGAGACTAGATCAAAGTGGCTTCATGAAACTCCATCTACCATCAAGTTGAGGGCATGTTCTGACAGTTCTAAATAGGGTCCAAGAATGTCAGTGTCCTATTTATGAGTCTACTTCTTGTCCTGCTCAAAGGTAGGTACGGAATCTTGTTCTTAATTATCTTTCTCTTCAATGGTATCATTCACCAGTCACCTGTAAAGTGTTCCTTGCTTATATGCCTTCATTACTCTCCCCAGTCACAAGTGGAATATGTAGAATGGAAAGAACACTGTGTCACTAAATGACACTATAATTCTAGCCCAAATTTTGCCACACTTGGCCATACACAGACAACTCTGGTCTCTGGACTTCTCACCTAGAGGTTGAGGGATTTTCATAAGAATCTCTAAGAATCCTTCACATTGTAACATTATCTAAAATGTGAGATCTGTGGCAGCAGGGACCTAATCTGCTATATGCCCTAGGACACTACTGAGACATGGTAGGGATTCAACAAGTGTCTCTTTTATAAAATTATATGATTAAATTAGTGGATAAACTATTATATAATTAAAATAGTTGATAGCAACTATTGGCAGAGTAGAAATTTTGTGAAGATCAGATTTTTAAGTCCTCCTAGACTATACTATAGCCTATTAGAGAGCAGACCTTTAAAATATCACCTAGTCCAGCCCAATCTTTTTTTTTTTTTTAAGAGAGGCAGGGAGAGAAAGAGACAGGAACATTGAGCTGCTCCTGTATGTGCCCTGACAAGGGAATTAAACCAGCAACCTCTGTGCTCCAGGATGACAGTCTAACCAAGAGAGCTATCTGACCAGGCCTTCATTTTTGTTTATTTTTAGAGAGACAGAGAGAGGAAGGGAGAGAGAGAGTACAGGAAAGGGAAACATGCATTTGCTGTTCCACTCAGCTGTGTATTTTTTGGTTGCTTCCTGTGTGTGCTCTGACCAGGGATTGAACCCTCAATCTTGTTGTTTCAGAACAATGTTCTTAACTGACTGTGCTAACTGGCCCAGCCAGCCCAATCATTTTTTAAAAATAAGAGAATTAAAATATAGAGAGCTTAAGCAACTTGCCCAGGGTCCTATGTTTGACTATGATAGAGATATGCCCAGAACACAGCTTTTCTCACTCTCAATAGGGTATTATATATTTTTACCATATCACCATCTTTTTAAACTAAGCATATAATAATTTTCAACTGAAACTTATATGTAGTTGATTAAAATTAGATGCACAAAATAAAAATTCTTCAAATAAGCTTTTCATTTCATGGCCATTTAAAAAATGTGTTATATACTATACTCACAAACTAGATAGATAGATAGATAGATAGAGATAGATATAGATGTAAGATGTAATTTAATATTTTAAAAAATAACTCAGTACACAATTACTCTGAGATTTCACCCAGATAGTCTCTCTAAAAGGGAACAGAAATCATTTATATTTTATTTTCAGAGAGATACTTTCATTGTGCTATATAATATACACTCATATTATCTTCACAATATAAAGCAAGACCTTTGTACCCAAAGAATGCATTATGTTACAATAGTGTTTAGAACAGGACAATTAAAATACATTATCAAGCAAGGCAGTTACACAGTCAGTATGACTACTCATCAGCATCAAATACGAAACTGTCAGTCTGACCTCCAAACACTGAGCAATGCCATAATACTAAGTTCATCTGCTGGGGAAGCTACATTCATGATGTAATTTCTCAGAGATACCTTGCCTGTGTAACTGTGTTTATGAGAAATTTGACAGGGCTGTAAGAAACCATTTTTTACCATCTGAAGTATGTCTTACATTTTTCAATTGTTCACCACCTTTTGCCACAAGGTTGCAACTCTGAATAAAGAGCCTCCCTGTTTCAGTAGAATTTTCTTAATTTGACCACGAGGACGGTCAGGTTGTACAAACTTAACCCTTTGAAGATGACCCCATTATTGGAAAACATACATATTTTAATACTGATGAACACAGAATACAGGCTCTGTGTTTTGGGACAAGGTGGCGAAAGGAGAATGTCTAGATTGTTGCAACCAAGACCCCTCATGAGAGATTCATGAGGATATTTCCACTTGCCCTGGATGGGAATACACAGAAGGTAGGCTAACACTGGAGCAGTGGGAAACTTGGCAGAGCGGGCAGGACAGGGTTTGTGCAAAACCCTTTTCCGGTTTCAGTTTGAATGGGTTCCCAGGAAGTGTCAAGTTCGAACAAATCCAAAATTTTACAATGTGGCTCAGCCAAGACTGCTGAGATTCACCTGATTCTGGGTCAAAACTGTACAGAGCACACTGCGTTTTATTTGGTGGGAAGCCAGTTTGACCGAACCTTTCAGGCAACCTCAATGAGAGGCAAGGAGCCTTGGCAAAACCAAAAATGAACCCAACTTGATCTTTGGTTTTGAGACAGTAAGTTCTGGCATTATAAAGAGATAAAGACAAGTTTCACTTAGCTTCAAGATTCTTACAAATACTTAGAAGAGGCAGTGCAAATAATTAACAGTTGTTTTGCCAGATTTACATACTCAAGTCAGTTATTTTCTGAGCTTAACGGGGACACTGTAGTAAGTATATTAACTCTGTTGGGTCCATGCACTCCTAAGTATCTTAAAGTGGTCTTTAGTGTCCTAACAAAGAATAATGGCCCTTCTTCAATAACTCATGTCCCTGAAGAGTCAAGTGCACATGTAATAGGATAAAGTACAATTAAGAGCTGGATCCAGGGTGGGAAGGAAAGCAAATTAAAAACATTTTAAAAATCTCCAACAGCCACTGTCTATTCTAACGGCAGACATGTGAAGTAAGAGTATAGAGCGTTACTTAGTAATTTCCACAGAGACATATTGACATAGTCCAGTCCTTGGACACCAAGATCTTGATAATCATGGGCATGCATAGTTCAAACCTGTTACCACTATTAGCTGAATAAATCTTTTACAGAAGTGCAAAATACTCTAACAGGTTTTTAAAAATAAAAATCATATTTCTAGAAGTTTTCCATTTTTTTTTTGTAATTTTCCTTAACACAGGCAACTTTATATATGTATTTCTTCATATAGCACTTATTCTGCAAGAAATATTATCTCTGTAAGTGTACATTGAAAGAAAGAACAGATTGTTTTAAGTAACTTTGTTTTGAGAAACTGATTCAACACTGACCAAGTTCATATATATAATTACACATTTGCTCAAAGTCAATGGTTTTAAAATTTTTGAGTAGATATTTGCTAAATAATGTTTTTCTTTTTTTTTTCTGAAGCTGGAAACGGGGAGAGACAGTCAGACTCCCGCATGCGCCCGACCAGGATCCACCCAGCTCGCCCACCAGGGGGCGACGCTCTGCCCACCAGGGGGCGATGCTCTGCCCCTCCGGGGCGTCACTCTGTTGCTACCAGAGCCACTCTAGCACCTGGGGCAGAGGCCAAGGAGCCATCCCCAGCGCCCGGGCCATCTTTGCTCCAATGGAGCCTCGCTGCGGGAGGGGAAGAGAGAGACAGAGAGGAAGGAGAGGGGGAGGGGTGGAGAAGCAGATGGGCGCTTCTCCTGTGTGTCCTGGCCGGGAATCGAACCCTGGACTTCTGCATGCCAGGCCGATGCTCTACCACTGAGCCAACCGGCCAGGGCCTAAATAATGTTTTAATCTATGTATCTTCCTTGCTCGCCCAGAAGAAAATGTTTGTCTATATGTTTTTATCATAAGTTTAGGTACCCGTAAAGCAAGAAGTTTCCATAATATTGTAATTATTGACATTTTTAAATAAAATTCTTAAATTACTCATAAAAACTACCCAGTAAATTTAAATAGTTTAGCAATTTCTTACCATCATTTGTCCACTAGGAAAATAACTAAGATCCTCTTTAAAAGACAGGAATTTTATATTGTTCCTTTTCCCTTTTGAATATATTTCCAATCTTTTTCTCTTATGGGCTTTTATTCTAATATAAAAATATATCTATGTCTTCAAGACTTTTTATTTGCTATTCTATAATACTACATCTTTCTCTGTAAAAAAATAAGTATATATATACAGAAAAAACTGATTTTTTTTACTTTATTTATTTATTTTATTCAGTGAGAGAGAGAAGGGGAGGCAAAGACAGACTCCTGCCTGTGCCCAGAACTGGGATCCACCCAGAAAGTCCACTAGGGGGCAATGCTCTGCCCATCTGGGGCATTGCTCTGTTGCTCAGCAACTGAGCTCTTCTCAGCACCTGAGGCAGAGGCTATGGAGCCATCTTCAGCACCTGAAGCCAACTCACTCCAGTCAAGCCATGGTTGTAGGAGAGAAAGTAAGAGACAGAGAGAGACGACGAGCAAGGGGTGGAGGGGTGGAGAAACACTAGGAATTGAATGCAAGAAATCCACACTCCAGGCCGACAGTCTACCACTTAGCCAACCAGCCAAGGCAAAAACTGATTTTTAAAACTTTTTGTGGCAATATGCTTATAAGTATTGTACATTTTTTGTGAATTGAATTATCACTAAAATTAATATTAAGTATACTAAAACTTTTGAGAAAAATTATGAAATGTAAATGTAAAAATAAAAGTAGTCTTCTAAAAGTATATCTCTTAATGGGATAAATATAACTTCCTGTTTCTTGTACTTAATTAGCTCATGTACTCATGGGTAAATACCAACTTCTGTTTAAAGAGGCAGGGTTCAATTTTATACATATATTTTGTTATATAGATTAAATCACTGAGAAATCTTATTCACAAAGAAGAACACATGAGAATAAAAATCGTTTTGTTATAACAATGTCAGTCAATTTCTTGAATGTCTTCCCAGTTTTATGCAAAGATTACATAGTGATCTGTCATCAAAACTTAATTTTAATGATCTATTAGCTCAATTAGGTCCTCCCTTCAATTTTGTTGAAAGCAAAGAATTAGAAACCACTTGACTTGCCAAAGGATTATAGTGTTATTAAAGTCATTCACTTTCTGTTGCTGAAAGGTAGAGGGTGGGGCACATGTACATTTACAGTTGCTGGTATGGAATATAATACGATATTTAATAAATAAAAATACGAGAATAAATTGCTTTGCGTACTGACGACTGTAAACCTACTTTTGCCCCACCCTGTATATCAAAAAGAAAGGGCAGGGATTAGATGAAAAACAAAAAAAACGTATCTACATAACACACAGAGACAACAATGTGGTGATAGGCAGAGAGAAAATGGGGTAAGTGAAGGTGGGCAAAGTGTGGGGGGAATGGGGACTGAAAGAGACTTTGCTTGGGATGATGAGCACATTATCCAGTGTGCAGATGATGTCCTATTGGGTTGTACACTTGAAAGCTGTATGGTTTTATGAACCAATGTCACCCCAATAAATTCAACTTAAAAAAAGTCTTTACTTGTCAAATGACTACAACTGTTCTTCTTTCACTTAGAGGTATTTCATTGAACTCAATATATGCAAAAAGAATTGAGAAAAATAAAAATCTTGGTAATTTTAATGTTGTTCTATCAGTATAAAAATGTTAGTACATTTATCATAGCATTAAATATATTTTCATCAAAACCTCAGAGATGCAGATTGGCAAAGCTGATACTTATTGTCAAATCAACCAGCCAAATGAGGCTTACTTTCTGGCAGAAAATAGTCTGACTTCATTTTTCAATTCGATGAAATGTGTTGATGTGTCCCTGTGACAACTGTCTACCTTTTGAATTATAATTCTAAGACGGATAAATGGACAAGGCATGGAGCCAGGTCGGAATTTGTCACCTGAATGTAATAAAATACTGCTGCTTCGAATATGTTTTCCCAACACTTAGTTTTGTTTTCTGGAGCTATACATTCTCTGATTATAATAGGGTTGGAAGAGATTAGGTCATGAAATAAAATTGTCCTTACTCCTCTTCAACACCAATTAACAATATATGTCAATTTCTGAACACCCCATCCCCCAAATCCTCATATATCTAATACAACTCCAGTTCTTATCAAAAATATATGTACGGCTAAGGACAAGAAGCCTTACCTTAGTGACTTGCTTAAAGGAGGAAATGGAGGCACAAAAACTGAAATTGCCTTTTGTTTGGCACTGCGAAGTACCTGGGGGAATTCATCATCATGGGACCGATAGGTGAGAAGTCAGCCTTTATTTGCAAAGTGGGTACATATTACGAAGTGTGACATGGCCTCTTCCAGCAGAAACATTTTAGGAAAAAGTACATGTAGAAGCTAAGGATAGAAAAATCAATTCTCTGAAAACAATTTGCCTCTGAATACCCTTGGAGGATCTCTGCATACTCCTGGGGGTATGCTACTCCCGTTTGAAGACCAGGCTCTAACTCGCTAGCTATCTTTGAACATTACTATCAGGACAGCATAAGTCATTTTGCTGTAAAAAATAATAATAATAATATAAAGCTCTGCTAACATGTTTCAATTTCCTTCCCTTTGTTTTTTGGTGAAATGTGCCATAGATACAAAAGAGTATATAAAATATATACATATAGTGTAAAGAAATGACAATTCTAGGTGATTTTAATAAGCATTTCCTTGTATTAATGAAGCTGAATATATTTTCACATTTCTTCTTTAATTGAAATGCTTGTCCAGGTCTGTCTGCCTGTTTCTTTCTTTCCCTTCCTTCCCACCTCTTTCTCCCTTTCAGAACTGTGGGCTGTTTAACTGCTTCTAATGACTGTTTTGGCAATAAGATTTAAATACAAATTGATTTAGATACAAGTTGCTAGTCACTTATACTTTCTACAAATATATTTTAAATGTGGCTTTTCTTTCCGTTCTTTTTATGTTGTTTTATGTTGTTTATGTTCCATTCTGTTTATGCTTTTATGTTGTTTACAGAAGTTCTTAATATTAATACGGTACTATATCAGTCCTTTCCTTTATGATCTCGTTTTCAGTGCCTTTCCAATTCTCACTCCCCCAAATCCTTCTAAGTCCCAAGGACATGAAGAAATTAAACTATAGTTTGTTTTAAAGTTTTACAATTCAAAATGAGGCTTTCAATCATTTCTGCATCTGAGATAGGGTTTCAGTCTCATTTTTTTTAATACCATCTATTGAAAAGTCCGTCCTTACTCCCCTGATAGGTGATGCCAGTTGTACCAGTCATCAAGTTTCTATGTACATGTATTTCTGGGTGTGGGTTCTCTATCGGCCTATTTACATATTCTTATGCCAAGACTAGCTTATCTTAATTTCGATAGCTTTAAGAGAATTTGGAAGATGTTAGGGATATCCCCCCCCCCCCACCTTTCTCTTCCTCAGAACTGTCTTGGCTATTCTAAAGCGTTTTCCCTATAAAGGACTTGCATGTTTTGTTGTAAAATTTTTTTCCTATGTAATTTGCATTTTTGTTACCATTGTATTGATACACTTTTAATTACATTTTCTTAGTGCTAGTGTAGACATGAGAAGTAAAATGGACTCTCACATACTGGTTTTTGTCAAACAAACTTGTCAAACTCTATTTTTCATAATTTAGCTCTAAATTCCTACAGCATTTTATAGACCAATAACATTCTTTTCAAATAATGATACTTTTACTGCGCTGGTTGGGACCACCTGCATAGTATTTAATAGAAGTTGTGGAATCGGGCATCCTTGGCTTTTCCTGGTCTGAGAGGCAGACTTTCAAATGCTAAGGTGATGTCTGCCGTATATTTTTTCACGTGACCTTTATTAGATTAAAAGAAGTTCTCCTTAATTTTTAGTTTGCTAAAAGATTTATGATGATGGTAATGATATCATGGGAATAAACATTTCTTATTCATCTGTTGAGATGATTTTATTAAATTTATTTTTCCCTAATCTGTCACTCTATGTGAATTACATTGGTTCATTTTCTTATATTAAATATTAAACCAACTCTAAATTCCTGGAATAAACCCAATTTGTTCATCATGAATTATTCTTATTATACATTTCTGGATTTATTTTGCTCAGATTTTGTGTATAATGTTTTTGCATCGTGTTAATGTGTGAAAAGTCCCTCAATTTCCCTAAGTTATACTTCCCATGCCTGGTTCTGTCTTGAAGGTTAGGCCAACTCATCATGAGTTGGGGATGTGCCCTCTTTTTTTGTTGGAGGGATGTTCCTTCTTTATTTAATTTCTGGGAGGTTTTTGTATCTGTTCCTAGAATATCTGATAGAACTATCTATAAAATTATTTGGGCTTAGTGGCCTTTTCTGGAAAAAACTTTAATTGATTCCAAATTCTTGATGAAACTTTTTATTGTTTTCTAAAATTTAGTTGCGGTACTATTCATGTTATTTCTCTTAGTTCTGACAAATTATGGTTTCCTAAGAACTTAGTCATTTCTCCTCATTTTCAAAGGCATAATGGTAAAACTGTTCACAGTACTCTCGTATGTGGTTAAGTTCTCTAATGGCTCTAGTTACAAACTCCTTTTCATTTACAATATTGCTCACTTGTACTCTCTCTCTTCTTCATCAATCATGCTGGACACTGGTCTTATTTGTTTTATACTTTTAAACAACCAACATTTCTTTATTGGCCCTACCTATTGCATGTTTATTTGCTATTCATTATTTTATAGTCTTTTCTCTATTTTTTTCCTTCCTTTTGCTTTTTTTATGATTTAATTATATCATCCTTTTCATTTCTCAAGTTGGATGATAAGCTCATTAATTTTCATCCCTCTTTTTTAACATAAGTATTTAAGCCTTTACATTTCCTTATAAATACTATTTTTGCTGTATCATATACATTTTAATACATAATGTTTTTATTATTATTCTGGTCTATATATTTTATAATTCCCACGATAATTTATTTTTTTACCTTGAGATATTTAGCAATTTACTGTGAAGTTTCCAAAAGTCTAAGGCTTATCTTGTTTTCCTTTTGAATCTTAGAGCTACTTATAATAATGTCACTAAATTCTGGTCCATAGAAATGAACAGAAATGATATGTGCAACTTCTAGTCTTCACTGAAAGGCTCCCCCTTCCTTTGTACTGTTACACTACGGACATAAGTGCTGGAGGGAAGACGGGCATCACGAAGGGGAAGCAATGTACTGAGGAGGGTTGAGCAAAAGGACTTGGAGCCTGGGTTTCAGGCACCATACCTGCCATGGACACCAGATATTTAAATTGTTACATAAGAGAAAAATTAACTTCTACCTTACTTAATCCACTATTACTTCTGGATTTCTCTGTTAACTCAAGCTTCACTGTAACTAATACAAACACATGAGAATCTAGACATCCACGGTGTTAATGGAAATGAAAACAAAGGCAGGTATGAGAGGTAATATGAAAAACTAAATTTACATCTTCAAGCTTAACTTGGGGATGCATTCCCTTTAAATGTCTTAAAATGCCTCTTACTGTATATACTGTCTGTAACTCCTCTTCCCCCTTGACCTCCTACTTTCTAAGTTCTCTAGTTCCTGTTTCTACAGTGTGTCCGTAAAGTGATGGTGCACTTTTGACTAGTCACAGGAAAGAAATAAAAGACAATAGAAATGTGAAATCTGCACCAAACAAAAGGAAAACCCTCCCAGTTTCTGTAGCATGATGTGGCAGCATGTGTGCCTGCGCAGATGATGACCTAACACCGTGTATACAGCGGAGCAGCCCACGGCCATGCCAGTCGAGATGTGGATGGTACAGAGGAAAGTTCAGTGTGTTCTGTGGCTCGCTAAATTCAAGTCTGTGACCAAAGTGCAACGTGAATATCAGCGTGTTTATAACAAAGTGCCACCACATAGGAATAACATTACTCAGTGGGATAATCAGTTGAAGGAAACCGGCAGTTGGGTGGAGAAACCCCGTTCTGGTAGGCCATCAGTCAGTGACGAGTCTGTAGAGGCTATACGGGATAGTTACCTAAGGAGCCCTAAAAAATCTGTGCGTGAGCCCACATCAAACTGCACTGAATAGGTATGACACTGGGAGAGTTTTCCTTTTATTTGGTGATTTCACATTTCTATCGTCTTTTGTTGCTTTCCTATGACCAGTCAAAAGTGCACCATGACTTTACGGACACACTTTTTGAAGACTCCTACATTAACCCCACCATTCTGGCATGAACTGTCCCATGCCCTAATTTTCCAAGCACTCCCTAACATTCCTACAGTTGATCCCCTCCAGCATGCACTTTCCTTATTGCTACTTGCAGTCCTGCCCTACGCCACTCTGCCCTGCACCCTACCCCAGTTGTGTTCCTGCACAACACATCTAGTAGGTCCCAGCCTGGTTAAAAACAATTCATGGCTCACTACTGACTGAATGGCAGTGTTAAGTGCTACCACCTTTCACCTTCTAACCTTGCCGTGCACATGACAAGGAATGCAGTGTGATTACCGCTCTCTTTCCAGCACAGCAGCCAGGATCCTGCCCAATAGAAAAGTTGACTACCCAGTACTGACCAGCAGGAACTGTATCCCTGATGCAAACTGTCAAGTCTAAACTGCTTGGTTTGTATTTCTAAACTCCAAAATGTCTCTTATTAAGCTCTCAGAGTGCTATCTTCTAAGAACCTATAAAAAACATATGTGAAAAACTCTGCAAAGAATCAAAACTTCTTGTTGGTTGTCTTCAATAAAAAACTAGTTTTTGCCTAACACACCCTTTTTGGTATTCTGACTCTTCTCTGAGATTTCTGTACCTGTCAGTGTCTTTGAGCTAATCATAACCCTGAGAGGTAGATAACTGATAGCAATGTAAGTGACTCTCGTTCATACATATGCAAATACATTTTGTCTGGGGAGGCTCACTAGATTTCCTCTCCACTATCAAAGAAGCCAACGCTGCTTCTACTTGGAGTTTGTTTCATCACTATTTAGTCCCTATGCGTGTGTAGTTCATTGCTCTTTTTAGTCACTTGAAATATTTTACTCATTCTCTCATTAACTAATGAGTTAAATAAACTCATTTGTCATGAGCTCATTTTTTATTTTTATGAGAGTTATGATGTCATACCCTTTGTTCATCACTACCTTTCAAGTTGGGTTGCATCCTCACTATAGAATGCCTTCTCTGGCTCTTTCTACATGCCACTACTGATTCTTCACATTTCAGAGATTAATCTAACCTCCTAATTCTATCCTAACCCTTTCTTCAAACTACAAAATTGATGATTTTCTAAATAAACCTAGACTGCCATGATGTCTTAATTTATTTTACAATTATTTTTCCTTCATAATAGCTCCTACAAAATGTATTACTTGTTTCATTCATGTGCTGTTGTTTACTTTGGTCTTACATCATTATTCTATTTGTATGTAAGTAGCTTCTCTTCTTAAACTGTAAGTTCCCTGACAGATTGATCACAATTCATTTTTTCCTCCTCTTCAATGACAATGCACTGCTCTATACGGTACCCAATAAAGAGCCACTGCTGAGTCCCATTCATGGCCCATGAGCTAGGCTCTCAATAAGAATTTTTTCAGGTAATCACTTAGCTCTATTTGGGGAATCACCTGCTATATTTTGGCTGAAGGTAGTTTCTTCTTAGGAAAATTCAAACTAAACTTTAATGAACATTGTTAGAGCTTCTGTGAAAGAACAAATAAAGAATAGTACTGATCAGAAAGGCTGGAGGGGAGGGGGTTAAATTAATCTGTTTCTGGGGAATTTTTTCCCTGAGCTATTGGACTGGTACTATATATATCTATACTCCCAAGAACAGTCTTATGTGTGGATCGTGTACATTCAGGTCAGTATTCACTATTTCATTCTACAAATGTTTATTGATTGCCACTACATATCAGAAAGATTTGACAGACCCTAGAGATGCATTTGCAAGTAAAATGTAATTCCTAATTTAAGAAGCTTGCCTGCTAGTGAAGGAAGAAAGGGATAGTTGAGGAAGAGGAGGAAAAATGACACATGGTTGTGACTTAAGCATACAGATAACTGGCAACAAGACAAATCAAGTTGCTGATTAGGATGAAAAGACCATCTTACCTTTAATGAGGTTTTAAATATTATAACTACTGAACTTTTAAGTCAATAGAGTATTAAAACTCCTAATGGAACAACGGGATTCCAGGCTTTTGCAGATTTGAGTCACCATAATATACACCCTACATCTAATGCCTTATGTACCTTAACACCAACCCAAACAAATGTAGGCCACCAACACTTCCCTATGGATTAAGTGCTAGTAGTGAAAGAATAATAACTGATCTTGAGATCACTTTCAGCATATCTGATTTTATGAACTATAAAATACTTTACCAGTTGAGCAGTCCACCAACTGCATTAAATCTGCTCCTTATAATGCCATGTGAAGTCAAAGGACTTCATAATATTTGAGCATTAACATTATTACTGAGGATCTTTACTTTTATGGTTTTCCTTAATTACTTCAAATTAAAACCACCTTGAGAAAACCGCCACTGCAAAAAACCTACTCCATTTAATCAATTTTATTTTTCTCAAGATGACTTTTTATTTTTACCTTTATTCCTAAAGGAGACTTTAAAAGAAGGCATTTATCATTCTAATCTACAGTATTTTTAGTAAAGCAATTATGAAAATAAAAAGGACTAAGAAATACTAATAAAAGCTGTAGGCTTTTTGTTATTGTTGATATAATTTTCAGCTTTGTGTGTCATGTTGGGGTAATTAAAATGTTTAAACAAGAAACAATAAGCAATCACATAATGATAACAATAACCTAACATTTGTTCCTAGACATTTTCACATATACTTTCTTAATTTTCACAATTTGATATAAGTTTACTTCATGTTTATAGGTGAAGGAATCAAGAAATCGGTTATTTGCTAAATGTTGTATAAGTGGCATTTTTGTATGCTGAACTCAAGTCTTCAAACTCAAAATTTCTGTTTTTGTTCATACTTTTAAAAAGAGCATTTAGTTCATAAGCCAAATCCTGTTGGCAAGACACTCCCTAAGGTTAAGTAAAATATATGTGGAGGAACACTAAACATTTTATTCACCTACAATGTCATCATACTGAAACTGAGTAGGTCAGTGTACTTTCCAAATGGCCCAGTTAAATCTAAGGAATAGATTATTTACCCACTAGGGTCTGGACACTGTCAATCAAAATCACTTGTTTACACAAGACTAAAATGTGCTCTATTAGCATCTTTCCATTCCTCACATTCAGAAAATAAGTATTTTATTCTCCATTAGCCTTATTGTTTAAAGGTTTCTTATTTTTATCCTATTCATTAAAAACATAAAGAGATAAAATAAAAATCACTGGTAGTCCCAAGCCACTCTTAATATTTTGTGTTATCTTAAAATCTTTTTAAATAAATGGTGCTGGGAAAACTGGAAAGCCACATGCAAAAGAATGAAACTGGACTACAGTTTGTCCCCCTGTACTAAAATTAACTCAAAATGGCTCAAAGATCTAAACATAAGACCTGAAACAATTAAGTACATAGAAGAAGACATAGGTACTCAACTCATGGACCTGGGTTTTAAAGAGCATTTTATGATTTTGACTCCAAAGGCAAGAGAAATGAAGGCAAAAATTAATGAATGGGACTACATCAGACTAAGAAGTTTTTGCTCAGCAAGAGAAACTGATAACAAAATCAACAGACAGCCAACTAAATGGAAAATGATATTTTCAAACAACAGCTCAGATAAGGGCCTAATATCCAAAATTTACAAAGAACTCATAAAACTCAACAACAAACAAACAAACAATCCAATAAAAAAATGGGAAGAGGACATGAACAGACACTTCTCTCAGGAAGAAATACAAATGGCCAACAGATATATGAAAAGATGCTCATCTTCTTTAGTTATTAGAGAAATGCAAATCAAAACTGCAATGAGATACCACCTCACACCTGTTAGATTAGCTATTATTAACAAGACAGGTAATAGCAAATGTTGGAGAGGCTGTGGAGAAAAAGGAACCCTCATACACTGTTGGTGGGAATGTAAAGTAGTACAACCATTATGGAAGAAAGTATGGTGGTTCCTCAAAAAACTGAAAATAGAACTACCTTATGACCCAGCAATCCCTCTACTGGGTATATACCCCAAAAACTCAGAAACATTGATACGTAAAGACACATGCAGCCCCATGTTCATTGGAGCATTGTTCACAGTGGCCAGGACATGGAAACAAAAAGCCCGTCAATAGATGACTGGATAAAGAAGATGTGGCACATATACACTATGGAATACTACTCAGCCATAAGAAATGATGACATCGGATCATTTACAGTAAAA
Organism: Saccopteryx leptura; assembly: GCF_036850995.1. Taxonomy (NCBI): domain Eukaryota; kingdom Metazoa; phylum Chordata; class Mammalia; order Chiroptera; family Emballonuridae; genus Saccopteryx; species Saccopteryx leptura. The sequence continues at coordinate 21,400,000 of NC_089508.1, read as the reverse complement.
TGATGGGATCTTGATAACATTATACAAAGTGAAATAAGGAATCAGAAAAAACCAGGAACTGCATTATTCCATATGTAGGTGGGACATAAAAGTGAAACTAAGAGACATCGATAAGAGTGTGGTGGTTACGGGGGGAGGGGGGAGAGGGAAAGGGAAAGGGGGAGGGGGAAGGACACAAAGAAAACTAGATAGAAGGTGACAGAGGACAATCTGACTTTGGGTGATGGGTATGCAACATAATTGAACGACAAGATAACCTGGACATGTTATCTTTGAATATATGTATCCTGATTTATTGATGTCATCCCATTAAAAAAATAAAATTATTTTTTAAAAAAATCTTTTTAAACACAAAATATGAACATTCAATACTTGCATCATACTCTCCATTATACCTTTATATACAACTATTTCCCCTCACATACAGCATGGCAATTACTTTTTTAAAGTATGACTTTTTATGTCTGAATAATATTTCATCATAAGGTGGTACCATTATTTTACTGTTCTTCCAATTCACATGGTTTTTATCATAAAATGTTTATTTATAAAAGTAATATAACCATGTTTTATAAAACTTTAATAAAATCAGAAGAAGAAATCAAATCGCAGCCCCCCTCTCTTTTTTTAGCGACCAAGAGAGAGAGACAGGAAGGGAGGGAGATGAGAAGCATTAACTCATAGTTGCAGCACTTTAGTTGTTCATTGATTGATTCTCATACATGCCTTGGCCAGGGGGCTCCAGCTGAGCCAGTGACCCCTTGCTCAAGCCAGTAACCTTGGGCTAAAGCCAGTGACCATGGGATCATGTCGATGATCCCACACTCAAGCCACCAACCCTGCGCTCAAGCTGGTGAGCCTGTGCTCAGCTGATGACTTGGAGATTTCGAACCTGGAACCTCAGCTTCCCAGGTCAGTGTTCTATCCACTGTGCAACCACCAGTCAGGAACAGCCCGAATTCTTCTCTAACAAGTCACTTTCATGAGTTTTGCTCTTTCCTATATTCTTTTTTCATGTGCCTATCACTATTTGTTATCATTAAAGTGAATATAATTTTAAATCTTGAATTTATTTCCATTTAACATTGTATTATTAGCCTTTTCTATATTTATTGTGGCATGTGGGGTAGAAATTGTAACCATTATTTTATTGTCAAACAATAAGTAGTGTTTCCTTTCTATTCTACAATCATTTAAAATAAGTCATTTTGTAATATTGCAGGAATATAGTCTTTACATTCATTCACTTTAAAAATCATTTCTGCCAGACTAGGCAGTGGCACAGTGAATAGAGCATCTGACTGGGACACAGAGGATGCAGGTTTAAAACCCCAAAGTTGCAGATTGAGCGTGGGCTCATCTGGCTTGAGCAAGGGGTTGCTGGCTTGAGCATAGGATCATAGACATGACCCGATGGTTGCTGGCTTGAGCCCAAAGGTCCCTGGTTTGAAGCCCAAGATTGCTTCCTTAAGCCCAAGGTCACTGGCTTGAGCAAGGGGTCACTCACTCTGCTGTAGCCCCCCAGTCAAGGCACATATGAGAAAGCAATCAATGAACAACTAAGGTGCCACAACAAAGAATTGATGTTTCTCATTTCTCTCCCTTCCTGTCTGTCTGTCCCTGTCCATCCCTCTCTCTGTGTGTCTCTTTCTCTGTCACACACACACAAAAAATCATTTCTTAGTATTAGATTCTTACAGGTAATATTGAGAAAAAGGCTGACCAGCTTTTATCATTATTTGGATATTACTGAAAATAATTTAAAATATTAAAGTTGAATACCTGGAATATCCAAAAGTATAAAGAGCATTTTCATCTGTTTTTTATCAACCAGTCCTTTTAGTAATTGGAAAATACAGACACAATATACAGGGTTTTGATTACATTTAAACAAATTACATTTCTGTAAATTAGTACATCTTGGCATCATCAGACTAAAGAGAGCAGTGGCCACTTAAATATGTACGTTTTTTATTTCTTCTAATTTTTTTTAAACTGTGTCCACATACCTTCCATGTACAGTTTAGCTTATATCCCCTTTGAATCTCATATGTAGTTTAGCAGTGCTTTCTGGGACTGCTTGCTTGGGGAGTGCTCTGAAATCCACACCAGGACACGGCAGTAATTCTGACAGAAGAGAAAGAAAATGCCCAACTTACCGTTTCTAACACATTTACACGGTCCTGCAAATAAAGCATAATATACAATTACAAAAATAGAGCTATTAAAATCATTTCAAATTTACTTTTCAGATTTTCTTTTTATCCTCTATTAATAATCATTTACTTTTAAAATGTAAAAAAAATGAAAACTCAGGATGAACTCTACAGTAGAATTAATCACAAAAAGGGTCACTATCTCTTTTCTCATCTCTGCAAGTTAGGACTACAGGGGTTAATTTAACAGTAAATACCATAAATTCAGATGTAATTACTAAATGGAATGCATTTTACCTCTTTCGCAGTGGTAAATGCATTTATCTACTTAAGTATATATAGTATTAGGTACAGTTGAATATATGAACCATGACTAGATAATGGAAGTGATATAAAAAAGGTATTCAGTGATATATCAGCTCTTGATTAGGTATGCAGCACAAAGTTTGATCTCACAGGAAGACAAAACTCAGGCATAAGAATACTTCATCAAATTAAATTAATAAGTAAATTATTTATTAAAACAAGACAGGTAAAAAAATGAGAAATATGTCACATGCAAACAATCCTGAACTCGGATGGGCCTTGATTACTTATAGTATCTTAGGTTTTACGGAAATATTGGTTTTAAATAGGGTTATTGATATTAATGCTTAAAAAGTTACAGGATAAAGAAATGGTTGCATTCTCAACTCCTTTTTTTATTTTAAGAGAGAGAGAAGAAGGAAGAGAGAATGAGAGGAGTCAAGTCATTCCACTTAGCTATGTATCATTGACCGCTTTTCATATGTGCCCTGACCGGGCTCGAACCGGTGCCCTTGAGCCAGTGACCTCCAGCCAGGGCTATATTCTCAACTCTTTTCTGAACTGACAGCTCCATACAGGGAGCTTTTACCAAATACAAAAGACTGAATTTCAGAGGAAGGAGAATGAGGATTTGAGAAAGCAGAAAGCCATCCTTTCCAGGAGAGTCAAGGTTGTTCTTCTTTCTTCCATTTTATGGAGTTAGAAGAGAAATGTGAAATCTGGATTTGTTTGTTTGTTTAATCTAATGAATCACTTAGGTACAAAGAGCCACTCAGCTCAGGTCCCTTGTGGCTCTGCCAGGACCACCAGGGACCCACGACACTTAGGAGCAGAAAGAACAGGGTCCTCACCTCCATGCTCCCAGCCTCACCTAACACAACTCCCAGCCTTGTTCTGAGGACGTCTGCAACCCAACCTTCAAACCTCAAACTGGGAGACTGAATTGTACATTTCTACCCTTTAAACATTTGACTGTGTGGGCACAAGTTAAATGAATAAATTATGCAAAATTAGTCCAAAGCAGATGGTTTTTAGCAATATAATCTGTGTAACTACATTTTGTTGGCACATTTGAGAGAACTTTGTTCTGGAACCCAAAGTTATCATGAAGTAACGACTATTTTGCCGGTGACTAGTGTACTGTCACATTTGAGTGCTTTATCGTAAGTGCATATAATACTTCAAGTGGGCTTTGATCTGTTGTTACCAGGCATCTTACTCACAAGAGAGCTGGGACAAAGCCATTATGCATTGCTTTGTCATCTTTTGCAGACTAAATAAAACCTCATTAGATGCCTCACAGAGACAGAAACAACGTTTGTGCCATACTGTGTTTATATGAACCATCTTAGAAGGCTCAAAATATTCACAGCCACTGTTTGAGTCTCATATTTTCCCCATATATTTATGGGGACATAGTATTTAGGATTAACATTTTGTAAATGCATACGTACAGCTGGTTTTAAGTCAGTAATTTCATATGATGTCAAAGCAGTAGAACTGAATTAAATTATGTCTATCTTAATTCCTATCTCACTGTTTGGCAAAGACAAATTGATAAAATTTATGTATTAGCATCTTCATTTCACTTGAGTATTTGCCACAGGATTTGAAAAGAAATATGTACTGTCATGGACTACAAGTTTTTATCCTCACAAAATTCATGTGCTGGCATTTGGACCTGTGGAATTGAGGAAGGTAATCAGATCATGAGGATCTGATTACCTCATTATGGTATTAGTGTCCTTAGAAGACACAAGAATGCTTGCTTCTCTTTCTGCTTGCTATCATGAAAGGACATAATGAGAAGATGGCCCTCCCAAGAACTAAATCTGCCAGCACCTTCATCTTAGATTGCCCAGTCTCCAGAACTGTAAGAAATAAATGTTGTGTAAGCCACCCAGCCCATGGTAATTTATTACAGCGGTGTGAGCTGACTAAGAAGACATGTGCATAGTCTGTAAGACTTATGGTCACAAATGGTTTAAAATACTCCATTTTGTTCAAGTATAAAGATCAATAAATAATCTATTTTGATGCAATTTATTTATGTCTGTTTGTCCATAACCTACTTTATTATAATTCAATAAGTAATTATTTTGATACAATTTACTTATATCTCTAACCTAATTCATTCCAATATGGTATTAAGACACCTTTCCATGAAAAAATGGGCATGTTCAGAAAAGAAAATTTAGGAAATAGAAAAATTCATTTTTTTAACCTAAATTGAAATAATTCAATTTGCAACTCAATGACCACTAATAGGATACTGCCATTACAGCCAATTAGTGAGCATTGTCTAAATTGTAGTTTTTTGGTCTTAATTTTAAAAATGTATGTAAAAAGAAACTCACTACTCCTAGTCTTTATGAACTTATTAACTTGTTTTTAAAATTTTAAAAATGTATTTTGAAATTTTAAGTGGTTTTAGTTGACTTTGTTTTTGGCAGACAGGATTGGTTATTATAATTCTATATATAAAAGAATGAGGCGCCTGTACATCTTTATTTTCAAATATCTGCATACTTCCTCTCATGTTCTTATTATTACAAAAGAGGTAACTTAAGGCAATTTTGTGGCATTAATATAATCTATAAAAAAACGCCAGTATATGATCTAGAATGAACATGTAATCACACCAAAATAAACTATATTCTTCTCAACCTCTCCCACTCTTACTAGAACTGTATTTGTAGTGTTTCATTGTTGTAGTTTAATCTACATTTCAACAGATTTTACCTTCAAGCTCAACTCAATCTTCAGTTTCAACATTCTCCCAAGCCCCCCATCACAAACACCTCCTCCTCCCGCTGCCCAAGCTTGGATCCTGAAAAGTACTGTTAGGACAGTGAAAGGTGGATTAGCAGTTGGGAGGTATAAAACAGCCTCCTGAAGTAATGAAGATACTTTCACTATAATAACGCTATTTCAGGTGGTTCCAATAAGTCAACGGTTCTTATTTTTATAGTAATGGACTTTGAGAATGTGATGAAACTTGATCTTCTCCCCAGGACTGTATATTACCCACAAGACACACATAATTCTGCAAATACTTGAGGTAAATTGCAGACTCTCTGAAGCCCACCCATGGGCCTTCACATCATTTTTCTCTAAGTAAAAATATGTAAAATAATATGTAAGAATATTATATAAATAAATTTTTATTAAATCTATTTATTTCTCCTGTATAAAATATTTTTAGATAAATAACACCAAAATCAAGGGAAAAAAATACTGGGAGTGAAGGTCAAATAATAATCAAATGAAAAAGTTCCTTTAAGTACTTTGAAAAAGAAAAGTTATTAGGGAAAATAACCTGTTTTGTTGCTACTGCTTTTTTTGTGATGAGATAGTCTCTTTTCCACTATTCTTTAATTCAAAGGAGGGGAAAGTCTAAGCAACACCTAAAAGAACAAAAACTATTTTAATGTTTACTCTTAAAGATTGTATGTGTAAACACTGCATAGTCATTGAGTTACAATGGCGAGTGCTAGCTGTTCTCCCCAGTATGAATATTACAAATGCTCTTATTTCTAAGGAAAAATAATGCTTCTAGATATAACATTGTATGTCTGCCTGACAGATCGAGTAGAGTTCTTTTTGGGTGGAGGACTATATCATGTATACTAAAAAATACATATTTTATTAAAAAACAGTCACAGCAATATAAAGTACAACAGAGGGAATACAGTCAATTACATTGTAATAAGTATGCATGGTATCAGATGGGTACTAGACTTACAGGAGATCACCACAGAAGGCACATAAATGTCTAAACACTATGTTGTACGCTGAAATTGATATACTATTATATGCAAATTACAACAGGAATTTTAAAAAAATTAAACATGTATTATAACTTTTTAAGATGAGGTTAGTAACTTGCCTTGAGCTGTATATATTTCTTTGCTACTTGGTCATAATGAGGTGTACAACAGAATTTATAATCAAGGCAAATTCATTAGTGTCACTGGCGATGGGCAAAAGATTTATAGGCTAAGTTAGGAAATGAGCAAGACATGGATCTTTGGTATCTGAATCCCAGACCATTAATTGATTCAGCTCAGCCAATCAACTAGACACATTGATTCATCCATTCCTTCTAAATGATGAATTAGAAACCTTATAGGTTTAAATAATCAGAGTTCTTCTGCCTTTGGTAAGTATAGCTGAACAAATCTAGTGACTTCATTATATCACAATAATGCAGCGTTTTCCAGGAGTGCTTTAAATATACATTAGCATCTGAAAAAGCACAATACTGGCCTAAAAATATCACAAGAGTTTCCATTCCTAAGTCTAAGAAGCTGAGAGTATAGAATAAGTTTGGAAACTTTTCTGGGACTGAACATCTCTGCTAAACATAATTTTAACAAAGAAAACCCCACAATGGGGACTCCCTTCCATCACTGTTCAAAAAGCACAAAGACTTCTTCTGGAAGAGAAATACACTAAGCTTCACTCAGAGAGACCACTGCATGGCATTTTCCTGTCAATACTACCTCTCATCAACACTCACACTTTTGCCTGCTATTTCTTACATGAATGATACAAAATGAAATGCAAGTATATACCTTTTCTCTTTGATACACTTCCACGTAGCAACCCGTTACATTTAACAAACTGTCAGTCATTTTTTAATAATGAAAAGAGCTAGAAATAATTTCAAATGTATTCTTTTCCAAGCTTCAAGATAGTAAATGGAAAAAAAAGACACTGATTAACCGCCACAAAAAAAGATCAGCCTTTGGTGGTTTAAAATTAATGAAAATAAAATAAAAACATAAAAATCACAAACAACCTCATAAAAGATATGTAATATAGCATAAGTTGGCTTTGAATATACCAAACAAATCAGCAATCAATACATAAAACTGTATTTTATCTAGTAAAAATAAGACAACTGTTGGTCAAATAAGTTTGTAAATATGATATATATGTTTGCTCGCTTTGGGTGTGGGAGACAGGCTGTAAGGTGGCAGTCATGATAGCCTAAGGCTTAGTTCTAAGACTAAGCCTTTCCCTGCCTTCTGATACTAAGATCTTCTCAAAACTAAGCTTTCCCCACACCCTTGACTGTTGCATGATGTGGGGTGGTGCTCTTATGAGGAATCCCATTTATGCCTCAGATAGGTGACTTTGTATCAGAGACTTCCTTATTTGTATATTGGCTTAAAGGTTTTGATTTCTACACTATAAAATGAGACAGACCAGGGACTTGCTCTCTCCGTTCCTGAAATTAGCATTGTAAGGAAAGGCAGCCAAGATGGCGGAGTACTGAAGGAGAAGTCAGTTAGTGCAGAGAGAAGGAGATGGGGAACAGAAGTGAATAAGGCTGATGAGGTAGAAACCTTTGATCTAGGAAACTCGGATAAGTCAGTGGCTTTGGGAGCCCTGAATGGAAAGGGAAGTGTTTTCCCACTGTGTGTATTTCTTGCCTGCCGGGTGCAAGCTAGGATTAAAGCTAATGGCCCACCAGTTCTTGGCTCCGTTGTTTCATTACCGTCTGTCTGAATCAAATGCAAACCTGCACAGGCCAGGCAGCTGTGATGGCGGCCGTGGCTACTGGCCTTACAACAAGGTTACTCCAAACTTGTAAAAATCATTAGGATGGGGGTAATATTGATACAAAGCCTGCAGCAGTTTCCCAGTCATCCAGGCTTTGATTTTGCCATCATTAAACAGTTGTAGTCAATCTTTGTAAACTCATTTCATGAACTGTTTATGAGTCCTTTTCAAATAATGTACTTCAGGGTCCAAAATAACAAAACAAATACTGACAAAGAAAACCCCAGCAAGGCATCAAGATTTTTGTCTAAACAGTTATCAATATTAACCTCTCAATATTTTGATTTATCAAAAAAAAAAAAAAAGCCAGTTCAAAAAGATATACCATTTCCTTGCACAATAGTAGCCAGTAATGTTCTTTGCGCTCTGCTTTTCACCCAGAAAGCAGAAAATCAGAAGCAGGAATTATTACAAGATTTAAAAAGAGTCAAAGGCTGCACTGCACATTTCTGATCTGTTCGCTCAGCCACTACCATTGCCATGATCAACACCAGAGGCACCGCTGCTCTGTAGCTGCCTTCTGCTCTATTCCCAGTTGGCATTCTGGTTTCCGATGTTGTTTGTGGAGGACAATACTGACCATTCTACTCATGTCCGACACTGTTCAGGAAAGGATGAGTTTGCGTTTACACTGAAGTGGGATATGTGCATGAGTTCCTCAGGTGGGGAGTATGAGTGGGGTGGAGGAGAAAGACATGCAAAGGTGGCTCTGCTGGTTTGTTTTAACAGATTTCATGCTGGAAAATGCAGCCAGAAGTTAGGTAAGGGCTTTGCTTCAAGTCCCTGTAAACACTTTCAAACACTGTATAAAACTAATACCAACTGTAAAAAAAAATAGAAGACTGGATAAAGAAGATGGGGCACATATACACCATGGTATACTATTCAGCTAGAAGAAATGATGACATCAGATCACTTACAGCAGAATGGTGGAATCTTGATAACAGTATGTGGAGTGAAATAAGTGAATCAGAAAAAAACAAGAACTGCAGGATTCCATACATTGGTGGGACATAAAAACGAGACTAAGAGACATGGACAGGAGTGGGGTGGTTATGGGGGGTGGGGGGAGGGAAGGAGGGAGAGGGGGAGGGGAAGAGGGAGGGGTACAAAGAAAACTGGATAGAGGGTGACAGAGGACAATCTCTCTTTGGGTGATGGGTATGCAACAGAACTAAATGACAAGATAACCTGGAAATGTTTTCTTTGAATATATGTACCCTGATTTATTGATGTCACCCCATTATAATAAAAATTTATTTATAAAAAAAAAACTAATACCAAAAACGTCTCAGATTTACCCTTTATATTTCAGACCACAAAGGAATGCCATGAAGTTCCATTTTTCCCCTTGAAAATTAAGAATTTCTTTAAGATTCTTCTCTAAAGCATAAATGTAATGTGATGCACAGGCCTACAAACCAGATGAAGGGCCACAGACACAGAATTATCTTCCTCTAGGACAGGGGTCCCCAAACTTTTTACACAGGGGGCCAGTTCACTGTCCCTCAGACCGTTGGAGGGCCAGACTATAAAAAAAAACTATGAACAAATCCCTATGCACACTGCACATATCTTATTTTAAAGTAAAAAAACAAAACGGAAACAAATACAATATTTAAAATAAAGAACAAGTAAATTTCAATCAACAAACTGACTAGTATTTCAATGGGAACTATGGGCCTGCTTTTGGTTAATGAGATGGTCAATGTGCTCCTCTCACTGACCACCAATGAAAGAGGTGCCCCTTCCGGAAGTGCGGTCAGATAAATGGTCTCAGGGGGCCGCATGCAGCCCGCAGCCCGTAGTTTGGGGACCCCTGCTCTAGGAACTGCTGGATTCCACAATGAAACTGCTGGTATCAGGTTACAAGAGTTCAGTGAATGACACTGGCATTGGAGAACAACTAAAAAATATTTGCAGGTAATATAAAGGCTATGGTGGTGGTTAGGGGCAATGCAAATGACAACCAAGGTAATTTCAAAGAGTGACTGTATCCCAAGAGAGATTAAACTGCAGCTGAGCAGTAGGGGGAGAAAGCCAACAGCCCAGAAGCCAACATGCCATATTACTTTTTCAAGGATTTACATTTTAAGAAATAAAGTGCATGTCTCCAGTTGTGAGGTTAGTCATATATCAGCTGAATATGCTCTGAACTCGTATGCAAATCACAGTGCAGTGGTGATTATGGCATAATTTATGAGTAGGTCTATGTCATGCAGAACTAGTGGAGACAATGGGGTGTGCTTTTTTTTCAGTGTGCATCTGACTGCCACCAAACACAGCTAGTCTACTAGACTCTCTGAGGCATGTCCTTTGTTGTAGGGAATCACCAGTCTAACCTTGAACCCTCTATGACTTGGATTAGGGAACTTTAGTTAAAAGCACAGAGTGAATGTCTCGGATGCAAACACCAAGAAAGTGTGAGTGAGTGACCTTTGTGCAGACACAAATGAATGCATGAGAATGGGCTTTGGAAAATTAGCCTAGAGGTTCTAGAATGCATCTAACTTTGTGTTTGTTAATTAGCAAAAAAAAAAAAAGAATGTACTGACCCAAATTAGCCTTTTCTCCATGTCAGCAAAATGGCCATTAGTCATTCTTTCCCCTTATCACCTGACTTCCTTCCCTCGTAATCCTGTTACTCTCTGTTCTACTTCTGATCAATAAAAGCTAAGGGAAAAGAAAAATTAGGAGGTCTTCTTTGCCTCCCTTGGCAAGCCTCCACCTCTCCCCCTTGACATAAGTTTGTGTCTTTTTTTAAAAATTTTTATTTTATTTATTCATTTTTAGAGAGGAGAGAGAGAGACAGAAAGAGAGAAAGAGAGAGAGGAGAGAGAGACAGAGAGAAAGAAGGGGGGAGGAGCAGGAAGCATCAACTCCCATATGTGCCTTGACCAGGCAAGCCCAGGGTTTTGAACCGGCGACCTCAGCATTTCCAGGTCGACGCTTTATCCACTGCACCACCACAGGTCAGGCCTAAGTTTGTGTCTTAAGTAGTTTCTTCCACAGGACACTGGTAGTTCTCAGTGGGCTGGAGTACTACACTTTGTTAACCTCAGTGACAAATATCTCCTGGGCTTCTAGGTGATGAATATTCACAAGGAAACTCACATACCCACAGAACCCTTTGTCCCAAGTCCTTCCTCCTGAATGTATGAACACAGCACTTGATTGTTGACTATCATGCATGGCACTCAGCTGGGTCATTAAATGGTACAAGCACTCAGTCCATCTTGGGAATTACACTGCTTACCTTTGAGTGATTTTAATAATCCACATCCTAATTTACCTGTAGAGTCATTTACTCAATTCTTTTCAGGAATTAAAGCATACGGAACATTAGATTAGAGACTCTCTCTCACTCCCATCCCCATATTACTTCTGGGAGCTTCTGTGTACAGGTACCTCTCACCACTGTATGCTAGAGAGAGAGGCTATTAGGGATAATCAAGACATAAACAGATGGTTTTAAATAATACATTTGGCTGACATGAGTTACATTTTTCTTGCTTCCTAATTCAGACTGACTATGAATAACCAATTATTAATCTCCATTTCCTAATATACCATCACAGGTGGGAATGGAAAGGTGATTATGGAATTTAAAACTACCCTTACATTACCTGTACTCCAGAAATCAATGGTGCATTATTTTTAGTACCTAAGAAAATCGAGGGAAAAAACCAACAAACTCAGTTTTTAGTTGCACTTCAAGAAAGCACACCTGAAGGCTGACTTACCCTGTATATCCTAAAATATAGTAAATGTATCTTGACTATTCAGTTTTAAATATCCTAAATATTTCTACCTATGACATACTTAACTGCTTTTTCTTCCAATTGAGCTTCCTTCTGTTTTTTCATTGCAGTCTGACTAGCATCTTCCCAAGGTGGAATTTTAAACTGTAGCTTTGGCTGTTTGAGAGAGATGTGAGTAAAGAAAAAGAGTTGGAAATCTCTACTGTCTTAAAATCATCAAAAGCACTATAAATAGTCATAGCTATAAAAATAACACTAATAGGACTATAATAATTTCAAATAAATTTTTAATAGCCACCTTTGTAGAAAATACCACATTGTGCTTTTCAAAGTTTCTCCCGAATATTTCCTTACCCAACGTAGAGTCACAAATTTTAGGAAAATCATTACTTGAAATTTAAAACATTATACTACTTAGGATTAGAAATAAAGAGTAGTAATATAGTTCAAAGTATCCTCAATTGTCTTACTTTCAAAATCAGCCCTGGAAGGCACTGATCCTAAATTCCAACGTCTTCGAAATGAAGGAATAAATGAGACCAGAGCTGGTTAGACACACTGGCAGTTTCGGTCAGCTGAAAACGACTCCTAGCACTCGCTCCTTACCTGTGGACAACGAGGCACTGACGCTGGTCATTTCAGAAGTTCAGAAAGGTCTGATTACTCAAAATTATTCCTGCCAGTTGCAAAATTATTTAAAGTTTTCCAGCGAAGATTTATTCTTTTAGAAAGAGCTCAAAGCATTATTCTTTGACTGCCCCCACTCCAGTTAATCTTTTAAAAGGCAAACATCCCTGAGATAAATGACCGTTAAACTAGTTCATCCCAAGGCAGGGTCAGCAAAGTAGGACAGTGGCTCAAATCCAGGCTGTCTTTCTGACCAGAGATGGGAAAAAAAAAATAGGAACCAGAAAAAAAATTTTTTTTATAAATTAATGTATTGTTTTTAGAGAGAGAAGAAGGGAGAGAGACAGAAATATTGCTCTGTTCCTGTATGTGCCCTGACCAGAGATCGAACTGGCAACCGTTCGTAGCGGGATGATGCTCTAACCAAACAAGCTATCTGGCCAGGGTGGAACCAGAAAATGCTTACCCAACTTTTAGACTTTAAAACAAAATTTAAAAGTTATATATGCATAAATATATACACCCAGAATATAAACCATTCCTCAGGTGATACGTATTTTTTCCTTTTGTCTTATGTTCCTTTCATCTGTCATTTTTCTTTCATTCCAATGTCTCTTACCTTTCTTGCTTCCTTTCTCTCTCCCTCCCTTCCACTAATTTACCCATTTAATTCATTAATCCATTCATCCACGCACACGCTATGTTGGAGATTCGGTACCTAGCTGTGGAAAGAAGATAAGGTCTCTCTGCTATCACAGAGCTCACATTCCAAATGTAGAGAAGACAAAGACATAACTAAAGAGGACACTCAGGAACTGTGATGGAGGCTGGGGGCAGAGATGTACCTTAGACAGCTGGGTCAGGTTAAGTTCCTACTGAGAGATGACATTTGAGCTGAAACAAAAGCGTGGAATGAGTCACTATTGAAAGACCTAAGGGGAAAACATGAGAGAGAGAGAGTACTAGCACATGCAGAGCTCCTGGGACACAAAAGCGGGTGTTCAACTTCAGGAACAAAAGGGACAGAGACGCAGGTATGTGTATTGTGGCCATTAGTGAAAACATCCCTTTAAGTTACCCAGTATCATAAAGAGCAGCATTACTTATGAAAAGCTTCTTATTTTCCAAAAACTATATAGAGTGCTTTCACATGTTCTCATTGAATGCTCACAAAAAACTTGCATTAGGTGAACATTATTAATTTTATTCATTCAAAGTTAAACAGACTCGAAGATATTAAATGTACTGAATGCCACACTGTGATTTAATGTTGGAGTTTAGACTATAATCCAGGTCCACCTGACTCAAAAAGACTCTATATTAACTCTCAAAAACAAATTAAAAGTCACATTTAAATATATATATTTAAAAGCTCTGCAAAATGACTATGGGAAATACCATATGCTAACAGCACAGTTTTATGAGCAAATAGACTATAAGTGCTTTTTTTGTTTTTTTACTACCATCACGTCTATTGTGTGTGTGTTGTGATGGAGGTTAGGGGATATACTGGAACACTGTTCTGCAGCCTTTCTCAAAACTACACATGCCAGAACAGCATTCCAAAACTTTATTTTTAACAGATGTCAGGTGTCAGGATAACAAAAAAACACAATAAAATTTAACGTTCAAATAAAAACCATTATTGGTATACACATTTTTATATTTATTTACTATAAAATAAAAGGGATTATATTTCTTCCATATGCTTTTCTTAAGGAAGTTGCAACTCCTTCTGACTTCTGTGTCTGATATGGGGCCAGCTGACGCACACAGTCAGCACCACCCGGGAACTACGAGGAGAAAGAAAGGACAGAGGAGGGCAGAGACCCAAACTGAGCCAGCCGCGGGCTGTGCAGGTCGTGCGGTCAGCGCACCGCTACGGTGCGGGACAGAGGAGGGCAGAGACCCAAACTGAGCCAGCCGCGGGCTGTGCAGGTCGTGCGGTCAGCGCACCGCTACGGTGCGGCTCTCTCAGCTCCCGCAGGTCGGGGCTGCGGAAGTGTAGATTCACCACTGGGCTCATAAACAGCCTCTTCCCCCGCTCCTGCTTCATTCGTGACAAATTTGTTAGTTCTTTAAAAACAGTGAAATGAGAACTTGGGATTTCAATTACAACCAGGACGCAGTAAAGTCATGGAGTCTCCTGTAGGTGATATTTTTCTATTTCATTTGATGAGCAAACACAGAGATATTGTTAACAAACATTAAACGTTATTTACTAGCATGGTAATGAGCCTTCGTACTTCTAACAGTACACATTAAACTTTGAACAAATTCAATTCAGACTTGTAAGTGGAAGGCAGATATTCTGGAACAGGAACGTGCATCAGAATCAACTTTTTGAAACCAAAATAACCACCAATTATGATAAAAAGACAAAGATAGAAGAAGAGGAGATGCTTATTAGTCATTCTTTCAGTTCATTTTTGTTTTATCACTTTTTTGTACAATTTAAAATTTATGCAAACATTTTCAATGTTGCCTTTAATTTTTGCCAGAATATTTTGAACCTGGTTTAAAACTGAAATCGAAGAAGCCCGAGGAGGGCTTTAATAACAACTTTCTCCAGTCTGTTTATTTAAAACGCGATGAATAGGCAAAAAGAAGAGGTGCAGAATGAAGAAAGGAAAATGATCCCTTCTCCTTCCTAGAAGTGCTCGAGATTATTGGATCGTTCCTAATCTCACACCAGGAATTCAAATCCTCCTCACATGCCAAAGGGCAAATATATATGTTTATAGGCCACTGTCCCAGCTGCCACATGTTTGTAAGCTTAGAGCCCAAGGGTTTATAGAAGTTTTAAAGTTATAGAAAAACAGTAAGAAGTTTCACTAATTTTAAGTTCCTAGTTTTGCCTTAAGGCACTTTCTAAAATTTATTTAGTTTCTAATAGTCTCTTTTTTGAGGAGGTAGGGAGTCAGTCAGTATTTTACCACACTAAATACTTCATATGTTTGGTAATGAATCATTCTCATAGGGGGGAAAAAAAGAAGAAATTAAAATAAAGTCTGGGAACCTAAACAAACAAAGTGTAGAAATTCAGTTCTCCATAAGCTCGGGAGGCATTAAGCACAGTGGCAGGAATGCTAGGCAGATTCTAATACAAATCCTCTCCTGGCCACCAACCAGCTGGGCAAGCTATGAGCCCTGGTAGCTTCTTTACCTGTGCAGTGAGAATAACAGTATCTACCTTAGAGAACAGTTGTAAGAAACACCTGATCTATATTTAGAAGTCTGAGCACAGTGCAGGACACAAAAAAGTTGCTCATTAGCTTGAGGGTGTTTTTTTCTTCTCCTTTGACGCACAGACCATCAACCACCCTTCGGGGCCAATTTGGCGCAATCTTGATGGGAATTAAGAAGTGCTAAATAAGTACTTGTTAATAGAGTGAAACATAATCCTAGTGAGTTTTCAAGATTTCAGCTTGGGAAAACCCTTTGCAAAATATCTTTATATCCTGGAAAAATCAGCCAGAGATGAGACTGGACGACAGCCCTGATGTGAAAACTATGATTTCTTTCAATGACGTTCTATTAATGCTTCAAACCTCAAAGATTTGTCTTGTGAGTCAGTGGAAACTGTTCCAACCAGAAATGTATTATTGATGAGCATTTGTTTCCGAATCTGTTGCACACTATTATTTCATTACTTAAAATATTGCTCTTCATAACTGTCAATGTTATCAGGAGACGGAAGACAAAATGGAGTAAACAGTGTTATGGCTGACTATGTGTATGCCCCCCAAATCCATAGGTTAAAATGCTAACCCATTATGTGATATTAGGAGGTAGGAACTTTGGGGGGGTTGATTAGGTCATTTGGGGAGAGCCCTCATAAAACACAGTGTCACAGTGCTCTCTCGGCTCTCTGCCAAGTGAGGACAGAGCAAGAGGATGGCTCTCTATGAATCAGGACAGTGGGTCCCACCACCTACTAAATCTACCAACATCAATACTGAACACGGATCTTGCATCTGCCTTGACCTTGAATTTCTCAACCTCTAGAACTGTTAAAAATAAATGTCTCTAGCGTAAGCTACCCAGTCTAAGGTATTTTTTGTTACAGCAGCCTGAATGAACTAAGACATAGGGTTATCTGTACCAAATTTAAGGGCTATCTGGGAATGTGACGTGAGAAGAAGCAACAGAGACACACGTTGGAGTACAGTCTAGAAGTGATCACTTCATCTGCAACCCAGCTGAAACTGCCCCACGGTTGACTCTGGAGATAAAATAAAACTCTCAGACAAGCTCAACACTGTAAAACATCCTCACGTGCTTAGATCATTTTCATTTTTCACAAGAAAATGCAAGCTGCTCTTTATATTAGCCCCAACGCCAGGGAGCCCAGAATTTGGACTCTGACAAAGGCAACAAAGGTCGTTTTATGGTTGTTTTTCATGGAGTCAACTGTAAAGGGGCTGGTGTATGGAGATAGGTAAAATAATTTCCCACCTTGTGCATAGAATTTACAAAATCTGTAACACATGCTTGGTTCATTTTCACTACTATGTTTTTAAAACTGTCACAGAGTAAAATTTGGGCTTTCGAGCTCAAAGACTACTCTTTGTCTTTGTATCTTTAACTGTTTCCAAATGGTGTCTATTATTTTTTAAGAGGCTTTTTAATAAGCTTGACTCAAGGAGGCTGTTGAATCCTGAAGTCTTATGTTTTCCATCCCTCTGGACAAACAGAACTAGCCATGCTTTTATATTTTTTATCCTCTAAAGAAAATCATCTGCTTAATCCACTTTCATATATTCAGACAACACAACAGTTTTAGTTTCAGGCCTTTCTATTTTCTAGTTTAATTCTATCATAAATTTGGAATTATTAAAATTAAGTTGCAAGTTTCAGGTAAAATAGGGTGATAAAAGTTAATGACCACTAAAATTTCAAGTGGAATCTATTTTACCGAGCTTCATTCTGTGCTCTCATGGGCCCCTGGCACAGTTAATTGAAGTGTGCAGATCCTATTGGGGGAGACCTTGCTTGACCCTAATATACACAAGCTCCTGAAGTCCCATCTCTGTTGAGACCTCACACCGAATTTAAGTCTTGGTAAGCCTACTCACCTTTTGGGAAAATAGGGATTTTAATGAACCATTAACTCACCTCGCCCTGAAAATGGCAAAGTATTGCTCAACCCTCCCATCTCCCATAACCACCCATGGTTTGTTTTATTTATGTCATATCGATTAGAACAGTATTTATTAAAAAAAGAGACAGAAAGATAGTGATTTGCTTATGTTCTGAGAAATGCATTTTAGGGAGAATAAGTAGGTACACATTACATTTTGGTTTCTAGAATTATATAAATTCCATTATAACTCTCATGAGTCATACTAGGAACAAGCAGGACACTGAATTTACCTTTTAGTTTAACAGAGCCTTAAATAGTCAATTCCAATTTATCAATTTATTTAAATTGGGACTTCTAAAAATGTACTTTAGTGTCTGCCAAGCAAATCAGAATTCCTGTGGAAATTTAAGAACTGCTTTAACCAACCCTTCAGTTCTTCTGCTGTTAGAACACTGCTCCCCACCTTACTCTCACTCTCACTTCTAAAGTAACTCAGGGACTCTTATTTGCCCTGTCCTTGCATGTGTCCCCACTACCCCAATAATCTCCAAACTGCTGTGTGGTTAGAAAGTACAGGTTATGGGCATTCCATAGTCAGGCAGATATGATTGACAGTAAAACCACGGAAATTACCCATTTGGTCCGTCACTGGTCCAGTTAATCACATGGTTGGTCACCAGGAGGACTGGACATCTGCTGGGACTATTGAGATGTGAATGTACTGTGCTGTCAGCCTCTGCCCGAGCAATTTATTTGCCCATGTCAGTTTTTGTCTTTGGTGTTTTTTCTTGCCCAGTTAATCTTCAAAGATGTGTCTGCCAACTCTACACTAGAATTATTTTTCAGATTCTAATACCCTTATATTAATATTTATTAGACTTGTTCCAAGAGAACTGAGAAATTTGAGTTCTATTTTTTCTTAAAAACACCACACACACTGCCATATGCTGGCGACTCCATAAGAAGCTGATATGAAGTAATGGCTGAGAAAAAGGTTCTCTTCCCCTTCCTGCTCTTTCAAATGCTTTAGCCTAAGCACTAGAATCTATGGAAACACAACTAATTAAATTTAAAAAAATGTGGATAAAAAATATGGAACATTTGCCCCTCCACCCCCCAAACAGTGCCCCAAAATAAATGAAATCCTTCAAATGGAAGGTTCCTATTTTAAAAGCTACCTGGGAGAGAAATTTAATATAATATTGGGTCATGTGAAAAACAACATGTCTATAATGCTATTTAATACAGTTCGTGAGGCACAGCTTCTGGAATGTCTTAGAGAAAAATATATAACTTAAAAAAAAACCCATAAAACGATATTTTAATTAAACAAAGAATTCATTTCTAATGAAAGAAAATAATGATACTGAAGAAAGTGTCCAGAAATACTTGTCACATTTAGATTATAGATCCTACAGCTAAAATGTTTCCTTTGTCCTCTTAAAATAAGTGGTTGGTACTCTTTTGTAACCCATATAATGTTTTATTATTGCCAAATTGTGACTTTTTCACTTTTACATTATATTTGGTAGGTATCCAAAGATATCACCACTCTTTTAGCATAATCTCATAATCTAACCAAAATATGAATTTAAAATCCTGGTTCCCCATGAAAGAGGGAGAGGCTAAGAGACAGAGAGAGGGCAAGAGAGAAAGAGGGTGGGGAAGGAAGGAAGAAGGGGCTCCACATGGGCAGGGACATGTCGAGCACATAGTAGGTGCAAATAATTAGTCAGTGTGGGGAATCAAAACCTATGGAGGCCCTGCCTCGTTTAACACACTTCTTACCCAAATTAATCCTCCCCTGTGAAGTCAGTATCATTATTGACCCAATTTACAGATATGGATATGACCTCAAAGACTTAAAGATGGCCTAGTAAAAGAAAAAAAATACTAATAAAAATCATGTTTATAACATCTAGTTTTATCTGGTTAAAGATAAAAGGAAGGGTGAGCTGACTATAAGTCTATAGGAGAGAAGGTCATATGCACTTCCCAGAAATCTACTGTGTTTAGCAACTGTCTTAAGTGTTAGATTCAGGAAGGGGTGCTGAGACTGCCAGAAGTAATTATTGAAGGAGCCAGAACAGGGAGGTGCTGATAGAGCCCCTCTGAGGCTGAGAACAAAGAAGAGGAGGAAAAACGTGTGCATTCCATTGGTCAGAGACCCTTATCAGAAGTTTATGTTTGAAATTCACCACTAAGCTAAACCCAGCCCCTGTTGCTATGCTGCGTGCGGACCCTTTAGCGAAGTTAACTGCCACATCTGCTTCTGTATAATGCTTGCTTACTTAGGATATATAAGGACCTGGCTGTAAGCGCCAGGCGCGACTCCCATTTGCATCTCCCTGTGAGTATGGTGTCTCAGGACACTGGGGAGTTCGCCCCTGCGCAGGTTAAACTTGGCCAATAAAGTATGATCTAAGCTCCTGAAAATCTCCGACGTTTGTTCTCGTATCCGGTGGATCCAATATTAAGTAGCACTTTAAAGTATTTCTTCACTAACTGTAATGCTCTTGGTATGATTTGCATTCTGGGAATCAACAAACAACCCTGGGAAAGCAAGAAACTAATGAGAGGTAGTTTGGTTATTTTAAAGTGAAAACAAAAAACAACAGCAACACCTGCCACTACCAGCCATCACTGGTAAGGTGTCAGTCACTGAACACTTTTCAACTAAATTGAGGAGAATGGATTACCTTTTATGGCCATTTAACATGTTTCAGCTAATCTCCAGAAGCTTAAGGAAGGGATTTGCTTGTTCAGTGACCTCAAATGCATATGTAAATGAGACTCGAACTGCATCATACATTTATAGTCAAAGACAATACTTTGCTTTCTTTTAAGAAGAGCAGCAGGCACAATGTAACTAACTGCTAATGAATGTCACACAACACATGAAAAACCAGAGCCAGACAATATTAAGCTCCAGTGAATAATTTTGGGAATCACTAGCCATATTGTAAACATCACTGTCAAATACGTTCGATTCCATGGTCTGTGACTCCCGGAAGACAGAAAACTCTTTCCTTTCCGATGTCCGCCCCACACCCCCACCATTTTATCTTTTTCCATTTGCACTAATTCCTAGCACTCCTGCCCAATTACTCATTCCTTGATCATCTGTTTCAATATTATATTCAAAGAGAGAGAGCAGAGGACAGGATGGAGAGAAGGAAGGAGTGTAATGTGTGTATGTCTACAGGAATGGCAGAATTTGGAAGATGCCTCTGAAATTTTTTAAACAAAAATGAACTCTGGGAGAGAGATGGTGGTTGTTTTTTAATGAGTAGACCTTCAAGAGAATCGGGAATAGGTACTATATAAATAAAACACAGTATGGTGGGGGCATTTATTTGTTTATTCAGTTAACAGAAATTTACCAATTACCTACTATGGTGAGACACTGAGCTAAGTAGTGGATATTTGGGAAAATGAAAGAGTTGCTTCATAGGTATGATAGGAAATTACAATTCATCGTATAGTAAACTTGTATTTTAAAACCTAAACCCCTTAGCTAAGTGAATTCAGGACTTAACAAATATTTATTCAGTTTTACTGATTATTTTCTTCTTGAAATATTCTTGGCTAAGCTTCATGGCACTTGCTCTCCTGAAATTATTTTCTTTACATCTCAGTCTCCTTTGCACGATCTTTATCCTCACCCTGTTATTTACGTGTTGGAGCTCGCTAGAGTTCCGGCATGAATTTCCATTCCTTTTTTCTGTGCATTTCTCTGGGAGTTCTCATTGCTCCTATGTCTTGTAGGATCATCTATAATTTTATATGACATAGAAACCAGATCTGATGACACCAAATTCTGCATGTCCAGTTCAAACTCTTCTGAGCTCATATCTGAACCCCCTTCAACACTGACATCTGATGTTTCAAGATACCCCAAACTGAAAATATCATTAACTGAACTAATCAACTTCTACTTATCTCATCGAATAACAACTATCCATGAAATTTCCCAATCACGAAACCTAAGAGTTATTCTTAACTCCTTCCTTTTTACTTGCTAACAACCAATCTCAAAGTTCCATAGACCTTTATATTCTGAAAAATAGTGAGAAATCACCCGCTCATCTTCACGTTCTCTGCTACTACCTAACAAAGATCACCACCATTGCTTGCCAACATTCTCACAAATATCTGTTTAACTGGTTTCCCTGATTTCAGTCTTGCCTGCCCCCAATGATTTTATAGCCAGTTATATATTTAAAATGCAAATTTGATTACACAGTTCTCTGGTTTCAAACCCTTTACTTTTCCCTATATACTAAAGGTGAATCCTCACTCCTTTATCAAACCCTTTACTTTTCCCTATATACTAAAGGTAAATCCTCACTCCTTTATCAAACCCTTTACTTTTCCCTATATACTAAAGGTAAATCCTCACTCCTTTATCAAACCCTTTACTTTTCCCTATATACTAAAGGTAAAATCCTCACTCCTTTATCAAACCCTTTACTTTTCCCTATATACTAAAGGTAAAATCCTCACTCCTTTATCAAACCCTTTACTTTTCCCTATATACTAAAGGTAAATCCTCACTCCTTTATCAAACCCTTTACTTTTCCCTATATACTAAAGGTAAAATCCTCACTCCTTTATCAAACCCTTTACTTTTCCCTATATACTAAAGGTAAATCCTCACTCCTTTATCAAACCCTTTACTTTTTCCTGTATACTAAAGGTAAATCCTCACTCCTTTAGGAGGCCCTTCTGTTTACCTCACACACTCCCACCTTGTCTCTGTTCTCTGGGTCTCTATGTCTCCCCACACAGAACTGCTTTCAGTTCCTGAAACATGCTGCTGCTGCTCTCTTACCTCAGGCCTTCCCAGAGTCTTCATGTTGTCTTTTCTCATTTTCACTCCAAACTCACCTATGCTAATTCCTGCTTATCATTGAAGTACTGGCTTCCTTTGGGAAGCCTGCTTGGATTGCCAACTCCGCCCCAGCTTACCCTCTTACCTTCAACCTCCTACACTTACACCCAACCCAGCATTATCTCCACCAAACAAAGACTGATGTTCTTGTTATATTTTCCACAGTGCTTTAAACATCCCCTCTAGTAGCATTTTTTAACATTTTATTCTAAGCACCTATTTAACAGTCTTTTCCGCTCATTCTGGTGTAAAGGGCAAGAAGCTGTCCCATCTAAGCAGCTTGCCTTTGTATCCCTAGAATCTAGTACAGTGCCTTGCACAGAAGCGGTACTCAATAAATATTTGTTAAATGAGTAAATGAAGCACATTTTAGTTATAGGAAACTGGGAAGGGTTTAGAGATAAATAAATACCAACTACCCTTAAGGAGGATAACATTAAATGCAGAATGCTGTTATACATAATTATATGATGATAATGAATAAGTAAAATTGACTCCAGTTTGGAAACATGGGGATTTGCTAACACTGTAAATTGGAATGAAATGTTTAGCTCTCCCTTCTGGGAAAACTCACCCACACTAAATACTTCTGGAAGACAGTTTTATTTATGTTATATTACAGATGAGAAGAAAGGCACAGCAAAGTTAACTGAGTTACCCAAGGTTACCCAGTGAGGCAGAAGCACAGATAGGACTTAAACCTCAAAGTTGTCAATCTCCAGTCCTTCGTGATATCATTTTTTTTTAAATTACTTTGTCTTTTTCTCCCCAAAGTTTTAATATGTGATTGTAGGACTTCAACCTACATACTCCAATAGTCTTCTCAAACCATCACCTGTGATTCTGATATTCGAATATGGAAACTCAGGCACGCAGGCGTCTCCTGGCAGATTTCCCTCTAGTCTGTGACGTGAAAGGCTTTCTGTGATGTGT
The DNA here is from genome assembly GCF_036850995.1 of Saccopteryx leptura. Taxonomy (NCBI): domain Eukaryota; kingdom Metazoa; phylum Chordata; class Mammalia; order Chiroptera; family Emballonuridae; genus Saccopteryx; species Saccopteryx leptura. Next base: position 21,376,666 of record NC_089508.1, on the reverse strand, counting down.
CCCTGCATCCTTGTGCACTCTCAGAGTGTCAGTTCCTTCTTAGATCTTAAGAGAGTATTAGCATTAGGAACTAGTTGCCTCTACAAGTGCCAACATTGAACTCTTCTGCTGTTGGACATCATATTGGATGATACCCTACATTTAAAAATGCCCATAGTCAGTTGGCTGGTACATTCTATTGCACTGATAAACATTCTGGTAGAAAATGCTGCCAGTACTTAATAAATAATTGAGAAGTTCATAGGCTACTACATTTAACAGGATTAGTGGCTCCAACATTCATAATGAGAGAGAAATAAACTCAAAAAGGTTGGCACTGCCATTTTAAAAGGCCAGGTATGTACTATATAGTCAAATATGTTTATACGTGGTATTCTGGGGCCAATGGCAAACATGGTGCATAACCAAATGCCTCAAAAAGGTTTTGTTACCTTCCCAATATACACATTTAGTGTACATCGAAGCTTTGCTTCTGATAACAACAGCATTGCTGATAATAATTTCTCCAACATATAGAGGGCAAGTATGTACTTGAGATTTTTTTCTAGACTCAGACTCAATCTACCAGGGCTCTTTCTTTTTATACCTGCATAGAGCTCAAGATGTTAATGAATTTAATCTGTACAAATTGTGGTTCACCAAGCCACTTTTGTTGGATGTATGGAATGATACTCTTCTTGATTATTTTTAGATCACTTATACAATTGTCTCTTAACAGATGCAGCATCAAATGGAAGAATCTCCCATTACAGAACAGCTCCCTTGCTCTTCGGGCTTTGCTTAACCCATCCTTCATTCAACAGAGGCAAACATCTTGACCCCTAAAGCATTCAAGCTGGCTCATTACATCGCTCTCCAGTCCTGCCTTGCATCTCCAGGCGCAAGAAGAACTTTAAATGTCCAAAGTATTTACTGTTTTTAATCCACACATTGACATTAAGTGAATAGGTTCTGTCATGTGAGCATAACTGATTATGTTTCCCCTAATAGAGACAGACACTTGAGTTACCCATTTGTAAGTTAGCCCAACGTAAAAGAAAGAGAGCTTCTGCCAGATGCCAGGTTAACATCAGTTGCTCATTCCACGGAAATGTCAATTAAAATTCTAGAGCAATCTTTCAAACACAATTTTCCAATCCAAGCAATGTGTATAAATCCATTGTGAACTGAGAAGCATAAAAGGTACAGCTTAAGGTCCACATATGTGTTTAAATTCTTGGTTGGTCATTGGAGGATGACATTCGTGGAGTCAGAATACTTCTGACTTTCATTTGAATATGTATATACCATGAATTCATCCTCCTTCCTCAGCACTGTTTTGAGGGAAATGACTTTGCAAAGATGTCGCTTTCATTTCCTCTCAACGCTCTACAAGCATTTGCTCTCAAACACTTCTACAAGGTAGCAAATTCCAACTTGGGCTTTAAAGTTTTGATGTATTCTTTTACTCCATTTGCCATAGTGGTCTGAATGAGACAATACTATAGGCTAACAGAGCAAAACCAACGAACAAATGCTTTTATCCCCAGGATACCTGCCCTATGGAGAATTTCCTTTACCTGCAGAGACTCCATTTCTTCATCTTTTCTGTGGCTCTCCTCCAGCAGATCTACAATAAGGAAGGAAAAATCCATCAAAATACAACGTAAAACTTGGTTACCACTTATCATCAAACACAGTTCAGTCAGTGGCTGGTGTGAACTGTTGTCTGGCCATAGAATTTGATGTTGAAGTACGAGAAGCAGTGTAAAAGAAATGTCCTCTCGTGCCACGTGTGAGGTGTGGCAGAGCACCGGCCCTGCCAAACCTAAGCTAGCTGAGAAACCCTGGGAGGTCCCAGCTCTGGTGGAGATATCAGAGAATGAGACCAACTGAATTATAAATCCAAAATCACACCAGCATTTTAGAAATTTGCTCCAGTGCTTAAATAACTCAAAAGTAACACAAAATTTTCCTTAAAAAAAAAACACACACCAAAAATCTTTTTTCTTTTGAAAGAAAAATTAGAAACAAACCATTTGCTTAAACTCCCAAGCCAACTTCCACCTCCAGAGTAAATTTTTATAACCAAATTAAAATATCCTGGAATAATGGGTGTTATTAATGGAAGTAGAACACCACCTTAACTGTAAAGTCACATTAATTATTTCACACTGAAAGGGTGGGAAGCATTGAAGCTACAACTGACCAAGTGTTTGGCAGCGTCTCAGAGAAATTAGTGGCTGGAAGGGAAAGTCGTCAACTGAAGAGATTTCTGTCTGCATGCCTGCGTATAGCCATGGTGTCTCAGAGCCCTACTTTAATTTATGAACTTGCTGTAAAAATATATGTGCATATATTTGGCAAACGGAATTTTCTGCCTGCAGCTATACCACCCTGTGCTATGATCTTATTAGATCTCACAAACCTAAAGAGGGCTGGGCTGAGTCAGAACTTGGATGAAAACTGGCAATAAACACCTACAGCAGCGCACATGAATATTAGCATTTGCCTCGCTCTGTGATTGATATAGCTTACTAAGAGGCTGTGCCGCATAAAAGGAAAATATAACTTATGGAAATTCAATATATATCCCAGAAAGGCAAATGCAAATGTGTTTAGCAAGTGCTATGTGAGATGCAGCAGGAAGCAATAACCCAGCGGAAAGCTAAGCCACGCTGGTATATATCATAGCCGGGTAGGCAGCCCACTGAGATTTCAGGAGACCCGGCAGGTGATATAATTGATGGTGATAGCCCTTTGAGACTGGGTGATTAAGGGCGATATAGAGGAGTGGCAAGTAATCCTCTCAAGATACAATGCACTGGGAATAAGGATAAGGGCAGTTTTGGCTCTGTATCCCACAGGGTAGTGGACTTTGGCTCTCAGACCTCTCAAAATCAGAGTTACATCAATAAAGATAAAGGAGCAAGGCAATGTACTAAGGTGGATTTGCAAAGGGTTCTTGGTTGGCATATCAGCTTCTTTAGCTATAAGGTGCAGAAAGCAGCCTGGGGTGTGGTAGAGTAAGTGCCCTCAATCATTCTTCTACTTGCGTCCTTACTCATTTGCCCTGTGACATCGCAGCTGTTCCCAGCAAGGGGTCACAGCACCACTTTACACATCGTGCATCTGGGCTGCCCCCTGACTGGATCCGGCAAATAGAATACAGCAAGAGCGACTTTGTGCCAATCTTCATCGAGGGTTAAGAGGCCTCACACGTTTTCACTGTTCTACTTAAAACTGTCACTACCATCTGAACAGGGCCAGTGAGGCTGGCAAAGAAAGCAGAGCCCACAGACTTGCTTGAGGACAAGACCACCCCTGCCTGAAGCACACCTAACCTGGACTTGTAACACTTTTCTTTTACTGAAATTAGCATTAGTTGGATTGATGTCATTTATTAACATTTCTGGGGACACGGTGTTATTGAACCTTTTTATCACATTTAGAAATGTGGAGAACTTAGAGAGGGCAAGAACATTGTATTCTATAGTGAGACATTTCATTCTACAATAAATAGATAAAGACATGAGGCTCAGAGAAGACACATGGTTTGCCTGAGATGACTAGTTAGTGCCAGAGCCTCAGCTAGAGGCTCTCCTATCTTCCCTTCCATCACATCATGTTCTCATTTGTACCACTCAGTACTTAATTGTTCCCTTTTCCATACTGTTATTCTATAAAATGCACATTTCTGTATTCCTCTCACTTGCTTTAGGAGTTCTCTAATGTCAACAACCAGAGATTCGTGGTCTTTATATCCATAACCTCCTTAACTACTATTTCTCTACCACTGCTACTTAACTTATATCCCCCAAATCGCTTCTTCTGACTATATGACTGCTCAGTGCAATTGCTCACTTGTTAGGTGCATTGTTCAAGTGCATGCACTTGGAATAGTGGACAGAGTTATTAACCCGTGCTGATGAAATATGGCTACTGGGCATTGCTGAAAAGTGACTGCTCCTGTGCAAACAGACACAAGACGAGAGAACAGATGAAACCTCTGGACAGCTGAAGTGGCATAATGCTTCAACAACTGAGTGTGATTAGGGCGCCTCGTTATAATGAGCAACCTTGTTGTCTGTTCTGGACCAACTTTTAAAACAAACGATCAGCATGGGAAAGCTGAAAGGGTCGCTATGCTCCCTTGCTCACCACTGACATGGTCATGTGTTGCTTTATTATTCTCTGGTATGCTGCTCAATACAAACAGCAGTTCAACTGCCATGCACACGGCTCTTCTAAATGTGCTCCTATCAACATTAGTTAATGAAAGATTTTTTTTTTGGTAAAAAGGGCAGTAGTCCTGTGTATTTTCCTTGGACTGGCTCCAACTCTTTAAAGAATTGATACTAACTCATTATGATATATAGTCTTTAAGGAGTGGGAGGAAATCCCATTTAAAAAAGGATACCATGAATAAGAATTGGAGAATCAATTTGTTTTATTTCCACTCTGCATTTCTCTGAAATACTCAGGGTAATAGATCATGACCATGCTTTTGGCTAAGACAGTCTTGAACCACTTCTCTGCAGCTGTTACAACTAGTGGTCTGGTTGTTCAAAGGAGGCTTGACAATTTTTTATGTTGATTCTAGCTCCCTGTAGCCAAGGAAGCAGATATGTTGTTGGTTAGTTTATTTGCTTTTAAAAGGAGAATCATGTCCAGGTGTGCATGAGCAATACATTCATCTAGCAACTTGACCCTTCACAGAAAGGCTGGAGATCAAGTTTAGAAATGAGTAGTGTTTTTTTCCTTTAACCTTGACTATAAATCATCTCATCCATACTCTAAGTCAGTCCATCTGGTAACAGCGAGAAAGTTGCAGAAACAGGGCTTCAAACACAACAGCATTCATAACAACAGTGCTGGACAGAGTGGCCCTGGCAGCAGAATATGATGAACTAATGATTGCAATTTAGAAAAGAGCATTTTGTTTCTGGCTCCTTCACCTCACTTAATAATTCAGCACTTCTGTGCAGTGTTACTCTATGTATCCTGACAGTTGCCTAAATCAATAGATAATGTAAGTTCTCAAAAAGAATCCAATACTTTTTAAAAAGTAAATGTGAGCCATTAATATGTGGGTGGCAGTTGTGGTCTTAATGAGATTGATTAAATTAAACAGCACATTAGAACCCCTAACAGGTCATGAACGAAGGACCCAGCATCCCGAAGTTGTATACCAGGTACTCAAGGCACTAGCTACAGGATGAAGACAACAGTTAGTTTCTCTTTTTCTTCTTTGGCTTCCCAGTTAGAAGGAACCACTGGGACCAGGGTTTTTACTTAAAAAAAAAAAAAAGTAGAATCTTGTCTTATGAATAAAATCATACACACTTTCAAGTGTATACTGTAAACACATAATTTAGAAAGATGAAAGGAAGATGCTTTTATGGATGCTAAAGCAGAGGGTGTGGGGCCCAGCCCAGTGGGCTTCCCTTCTATGCTGGGGTCAGCTACGGGCTCCAAACTTTGCTGATTGAAAGCCACTGATCGAATCCAACTTCTTCACATTTTATAGATGAGGACTGAGTTCCAACAGATCAAAAGCCACTGTCAGCCCTGGCCGGTTGGCTCAGTGGTAGAGCGTCGGCCTGGCGTGCAGAAGTCCCGGGTTCGATTCCCGGCCAGGGCACACAGGAGAAGTGCCCATCTGCTTCTCCACCTCTCCCCCTCTCCTTCCTCTCTGTCTCTCTCTTCCCCTCCCGCAGCCAAGGCTCCATTGGAGCAAAGATGGCCCGGGTGGTGGGGATGGCTCCTTGGCCTCTGCCCCAGGCGCTAGAGTGGCTTTGGTCACAACAGAGCGACGCCCTGGAGGGGCAGAGCATCGTCCCCTGGTGGGCAGAGCGTCGCCCCCTGGTGGGCATGCCGGGTGGATCCCGGTCGGGCGCATGCGGGAGTCTGTCTGACTGTCTCTCCCCGTTTCCAGCTTCAGAAAAATACAAAAAAAAACAAAAAAAAAACCAACAAAAAAAAAGCCACTGTCAATATCACACCCCTAGTGAACAGAAGTGCATGAACCTGAGCCCAGGGCTTCTGAGCCAGGCAGGCACCAGTATTTTTCTTTTTTTACAAAGGAGTGAACAACCTCCTTTCCCTTCAAGATTTGTATTGAAATGATATAGTATTCATATAAATGTCTACACATTTCTGGTGCCCTTCCAAACTAAAGGAATCTCTGCTGAATCATTTGTGTAACACCTGCAATCTGTGAGAAGTTAACAGCTGCTATAATGAAATTCCTCAATTCTGGGAGATAACATCAAAAGATGTAGCTTATGTTAAAGGCAAATATCTAGACATTTGAAAAGGCAGTTGCTTTTGGCAAGGTTTGTTCAACATACAGAGTATCTCACAAAATAAAACAATAGAAATCTTGTTTAAAAGAATGAATGACAGTTGAATACTTCCTCATTTAAATATAACATTTGTCAGTAAATATTCTTCCTATTCTATTATATCAGTAAAGGTAAACAGGATAAATGAATAACAACATGACTTTACATTAGCCAAAATACATTAAAAAATCAGGTGTATTAGTTTTAAATTAATATATGTAAAACACTTAAAACAGTGCCTTGTGTACTAAGAATTATATATGTTGGCTCTTACTGTTTTTTTTATAAAAATTACCCCTTAATATGCCTGCTAAAACAGAAAAAAAATGTGTAAAAAACAATCAGTTGCATTTTAAAACAAATAGGTAAAAACAAAAAAAAGCCAAGTATACTGCTTTTAGACTCCATCTATGATGGGTAGATACATTTTCAGAATTCCGTCATACATACTGCCACCCACTGGTATACATCGGGACATACCACACTGAGTTAAGAGTCATCCCATCAGGCCTGACCACAGAAAACACACAGGTTAAAATGAAGAACAACATTCAAAAAGTATGGTTATCCTCTGTGGTTTTTGTCAGACACTGAAACAACATATTGGTCTACATCTGGAGCCCAAACGACCCAATAAATGAAAGGTTTCTAATCCACTGTCTGTCTCTTGAGTATGCGGTAAAATATCCAAATACAGGTACTCATATTTTATTTCATGTCAATTCATTTCTGGTGAAACTTTCTATCTTGACAACTTTAGAGATTTAAAACCTCATCTCCACAAAACTACTACACTACAGAAAACAACACAATAATCTACTCTATTCCACTTCATTCTTGGCTCTGTCATAGTGAAACACCAAGAAATAGAACAAAGGTTCTGATTCAGTCAACTGTTAATCGCTTCGCCATATCTATTAGCAACAACACCAGAGAAAGTAAGAACAGATTCATAGGGAAATGAGTCATTGTCCTAAAATGGTTTAAGGACTATCTTGGTCAAAGGACTACATGTGACAATTAGCAAAAAGAGCAAGAGAAGTTTATGATCTATGGTAAATACTATTCAAGAATAAGTTTCAAATACTCAACCCCAGGCATAAAATCATGTTTCTTCCTACATACACTATTTCTAAACTGTGCTCATTTAATAGAATGTTTGGCTTTTATTTAAATTCCTTAGGTTGAAAGGCAGTTTACCATGAACTGTGTTTTGGTCCTGGACTCATAAGGTACAAGTAAGTATGTATTTTTGGTCCCATAGAAATCCTATGTATTTGACTTGCTCTTTGATCATCTCCTTTTAATGGAGTTATAAAAGTTTGTGTTGCTCTCTTCATGCACCTACTACTAAAGAATATCTAGCCTTATTAGGCCTTCCAGACTCCCTAGATCTATCCTAGATCAACTCTAAACAGGTCATAGACAAAGTTCAGAAAACCAAACATAAAGAACAAATATTGAAAGCAGCGAGAGAGAAACAAACCTTAGTTATAGGGGAAAACAATTCAAATGCTAGAAAATTTCCCATTAGACACCACAGAGGCCATAACATTTTTAAAATGCTGGGAGAAAAAAAATGGACAACTCAAAATCCTGTATTCAGTGAAAATATCCTTCAGAAAGAGTAAAATCAACACATTCTCAGGGAGGGGTGAAATATAAGAATCAAAATTAAGAAAAAAGAAAATACAGTAAAAATATTCCCTAAAAAAAGAAAAAAACAATGAAAAAGATCTTACATCAGGAAGAAAGAACATAATAATGAAACAATCAACAGATCATATGCTATAAAATGTTTACCTGAAACCTATGTACTTTTATAGATCAATGTCATCCAATCAAATTTAATTTTCAAAATAATTTTTTTTTAAAAAAATGGATAAATCCAAATGATTTCCCTTCTCTTATGGAGTTTTTGAAAATTGTTCGATGATTATAAAGCAAAACGTTTAAACACTATATGACGTGGTTCTAAATATATGGAGAGGACATGTTTAAGAATTGTAACATGAAAGGAGAAAGCTTCTACATTTCAAACTGGTAATATATGTATACAATACCAGTAGACTGTGATAGCTATCTATCATCTAATGTTTAGAGAAACCACTAAAAAAGCATACAAACAGATGCACTTAAAAACACAACTGGCAAATCAAAATGAAATTCTTAAAATAATCTCAACCCATAGGAAGGCAGAAAAAAAGCAGAAAAATAAATAATAGCACAGAAAATAAACAAAACTGGAAAATTTAAATCCTAACATTATAATTACAATATATGAAAATACTCTAAGTACACAAATTACAATAAATTGGCAGAGTCAATTAATAACCACTCTGCCAATAATCCATGACGTAACCTATGGACCCACCTACATGCTATTTATGAGAAATTCACTTAAATATAATAAAATTGGCAGGATAAAAGTAAAAAATTGAAAAAAAATATGTATCACGCATACATTAATAACAAAAAAAAGCCTGACCAGGTGGTGGCACAGTGGATAGAGTGTCGGACTGGGATGCCGAAAACCCAGGTTCAAGAACCCAAGGTCGTCAGCTTGAGTGCGGGATCATCTGGCTTGAGCAAAAAGCTCACCAGCTTGGACCCAAGGTCGCTGGTTTGAACAAGGGTTTACTTGGTCAGCTGAAGGTCTGCAGTCAAGGCACATAAGAGAAAGCAATCAATGAACAACTATGGTGTTGCAACAAAAAACTGATGATTGAGGCTTCTCATCTCTCTCCGTTCCTGTCTGTCTGTCCCTCTCTCTGACTCTCTCTCTCTCTGTCCCTGTAAAAAAAAAAAAAAAAGAAAAAGAAAAGAAAGAAAGAAGAAGCCTAATGATTTTGTTAATATTTTGTTAATATGAGATAATGTAGATTTGAGCACCAAGATAATTATCATGTCTGCTATCATCACTCTTATTCAATATAGTACTGGATGTCCTAACCACATCAATTAGATAATAAGAAGAAATAAAAGGCATCCAGATTTGGAAGGAAGAAGAAAAACTCATTATTTTCAGATGACATGTTATTCTACATAGAGCACTCCAAAGATTACACCAAAGAATTACTAGGACTAATAAATAAATTAAGTAAAGTAGCAGGATACAAAATAAGTGTCCAGAAATCATTTGTATTTTTAAACACCAATAATGATCCATCAGGAAGGGAAACTAAGAAAACAATACCATTCACAACTGCTTCAAAAAGAATAAAATACCTAGTAATATATCTAACCAAGGATTATAAGGCAGTAACGAAAGAAATGGAAGATACTAAGAACCGTGGAAGCATATATTGTGCTCACAAATAGAAAGAATTAACATCATTAAAATGTTCATATTACCCAAAGCAATTTATAGATTCAACGCAATTACTTATCAAGAAACCAAAGGTGTATTTCATAGAACTAGGACAAATATTTCAGTAATTTACCCACAAAAAAAACCAACGAGTCACAGCAATCTTCAGAAAGATCAAAGTTGGAGGAATCATGCTACCTGATATAAGCTATACTACAAGGCCATAGTAATCAAAACAGTATGATGCTAGTGTAAAAACCAATATATATATATCAACGGGACAGATTAGAGAGCCCAGAAATCAACTCACAGCTACACGGTCAATTAATATTTGACAAAGTAGGCAATACATACAATGAGATAAAGACAGTCTATTCAATATATGGTGTTGGGAAAACTGGACAGATATGTGCAATAAATAAAATTAGATGACTTTCTTACACAATTTGCAAGAATAAATTCAAAACAGATTAAAGACTTAAATATTAAGACTTGAAACCATAAAAATTTTAGAAGAAAACGTAGGCAATTTAATCTTGGACATTTCTTGTAGCAGTAATTTTTCTGATATATCTCCTTGAGCAAGGGAAACAAAAATAAGCAAATGGCCCTACATCAAACTAAAAAGTTCTGCACAGCAAAATAAAGCAGCAACCAATTGAAAAGACAACCCACTTAATAGGAGGACATATTTGTCAATAAATCTAAAGGGATTAATATTCAAACTTTACCAAAAACTTATAAAACTCAACACCAAAAAGAGCAAACAATCAAATTAAAAAATGGGCAAAGGACCTGAATAGACACTTTTCTTTTTTTTAATTTTATTTATGTTTTTTTTTTTAATGGGGTAACATCAGTAAATCAGGATACATATATTCAAAGGTAACATGTCCAGGTTATCTTGTCGTTCAATTATGTTGCATACCCATCACCCAAAGTCAGATTGTCCTCTGTCACCTTCTATCTAGTTCTCTTTGTGCCCCTCCCCCTCCTCCCTTCCCTCTCCCTCTCCCCCCCCCCCCCGTAACCACCACACTCTTATCAATTAGACACTTTTCTAAGAGAACACATAGGTGGCCAACAGACATATGAAAAGATGCTCAATGTCATTAATTATCAGAGAAGTGCAAATTATCAGAGAACCACATTATCGCCTGACCAGGCGGTGGTACAGTGGATAGAGTACCGGACTGGGATGCGAAGGACCCAGGTTTGAGGCCCCAGGTTTGAGGCCCCGAGGTCGCCAGCTTGAGCGCAGGCTTATCTAGTTGAAGCAAAGCTCATCAGCTTGGACCCAAGGTCGCTGGCTTGAGCAAGGGGTTACTCGGTCTGCTGTAGCCCCGTGGTCAAGGCACATATGAGAAAGCAATCAATGAACAACTAAGGTGTCACAACAAAAAATTGATGATTGATGCTTCTCATCTCTCTCTGTTCCTGTCTGTCTGTCCCTGTCTGTCCCTCTCCCTGACTCTCTCTCTGTCTCTGTAAAAAAAAAAAAAAAGAAAGAAAAAGAAAACCACAATATCACCTCAAACCTGTCAGAATGGCTACCATCAATAAATCAACAAACAACAAGCGTTGGCGAGGTGTGGAGAAGAGGGACCTCTCCTGCACTGCTGGTGGGAATCATCAATAAATCAACAAACAACAAGCATTGGAGAGGTGTGGAAAAGAGGGAACTCTCCTGCACTGCTGGTGGGAATCATGGCGGAGCTACTGTAGAAAGCAGTATAAAGTTACCTCGAAAATTTTAAAAAAGAACTGCTTTTTGACCCAATGATTCCACTTCTGAGAATTTATCTGAACAAACATAAAATACAAACTCAAAAGAATATATGCACTCCTGTGTTCACTGAAGCATTATTACAATAGCCAAGATCTGGAAAGAACCCAAATGTCCATCAGTAGAAGAGTAGATAAAAAGTTGTGGTACATTTACACATGGAATACTACACAGGCATAAAAAAATCATACCCTTTGTGATAGCATGGATGGACCTGGAGAGGATTATGCTAAGTGAAATAAGCCAATCAGGGAAAGACATGTATCATGTGACTTCACTCACATGTGAAATCTAATGAACAAAATGAACTAACAGACAAAACAGAAACAGATTCATAGGGAACAGGGTGATAGCTGTCAGCAATGGTTGGGGGGCTGAGTGAGGGGAGTAGAGGAATTGAGCAAAAAAGAACAAAATAGAAAAACAGAAAAAACTCATGAACACGACCAAAAATGTGATTCCCAAGGTTGGGGGAGGTAAGGGAGGGTATAAGAGGAATAAATGGTGATAGACAAAAACTTGACTTTGGGGGTGTTAACATAATACAATGTACAGAGATGTCTTAGAACTGGGCATCTGAAATCTGTATAATTATGTTAACCAGTATCAACCCAATAAAATCAATTTTAAAAAAAAACAGAAAATGTCTACTCTACCAAGGAGAAATAACAATCCTAAATATATATATAGTAAACAACAAGGCTGCAAAATATGTGATGAAAAAACTAATATAAGTGGAAGAAAAATTCAAAATTAGTTTTGGGGACTTCAACATCCTTCTCTTAACAACTGATAGTACAACTAGACAGAAAATCATCAAGTATACATACAAGCATAAATACAACAGGAAAGTCTCTGAAGACTTATCAATCAAACACTTTTAAATAATCCATGGGTCAAAGAGAATGTCTCAAGGGAGATTAAAAAAAAATATCATAAACTGAAAAAAATTAAAGCAGAACATATCAAAGATTGTAGAACACACCCAAAACAGTACTAAGAGGGAATGTTTTAGAACTAAATACATGCATTAGAAAAGAAAAAAAGGACTGGAATGAATACTCTATGCTCTCACCACAAGAACCTAAAACAAATAAACAAATAAATGAAATTCCAATCAGCAGAGAAAGAAAAAATAAATATAACAGAAATTAATGAATCTGAGAACAAGAAAACAATAGAGAAAAGTTAAGGAAACAAATCACTGGTTCCTTAAGTATTCAATAAAATGGACAAATAATAAGATTAATGGGAGAGAGAAAGAGAGAGAGAGAATCAGACACAAATTACCAATATCAGGAATGAAATGGGATATTACTAATTACTACAGATCCTAATATCATAAGGATATTAAGGGAAGACTATGAACAACTCTACACATATAAATTAGACTACTTAGATAAAATGTACCACTTCTATAGAAAGCACAAAGTACCATGAGTTACCCAATATAAAATACATAATTTTAAAAGTCTTGTAAATCAAGGAAATTAGATTTGCAATTTTAAAACTCCCAGAAAAGAAACCTCCAGGCCTGAAGGTTTTACTAGTGAATTTTACCAAACTGTTTATAGAAGAGCATTAACTTTATACAATCTCTTCCAGAAACAGAAGAAATACTTCCCAATTCATTTTATCAAGCTAGTATCACTCTGCTATCAAAAATACAGTTTTGAAAAGAAAACTGAATCACCCTCATAAATATAGGTGTAAAAATTCTTAACAAAATATTAGTAAATAAATTTAGCAATACATATAAAAGGAATTATATATCATGACCATGTTGTTTATTCTAGGAATGTAAGGTTGATTCAATATTCAAAAATCAATTAATGAAATCCATCATCTTAAGCTAAAAAGGAAAAATCACATGATCATATCAAGTGACACATAAAGAGTACTTGAAAAAAACCACCACACATTTAAGATTAAAGGAAACAGTAAAAAAAAAAAAAATTAAATAGAACTTCCTCAGCTTGATAAAGAACATCTACAAAACCCTACAGTTAGCATTGTATTTAATGGTGAAAGATAGAATCTTTTCCCTTAAGAAATAAGAATGTCCTCCAATTCTTATTCATCATGGTACTAAAGGATCTATCTACTCAGTGCAATAAACCAAGAAAAGGTATAAAGCTTAGAAACATAGAGGTAAAAGTATCCCTATTTGCACATGACATGATTATCTTTATAGAAAAATCCCAAATAACCTATTTAAAAAAACAAAAACTTAAAAAATTTGCCCTTGAAATCACTATGTGAGCTCAGCAATGCCACAAGATACAAGTTAAACATACAAAAATCAATTATATATCAATATATTAGGAATAAACATCTGAAGACCAAAATTAAAAATTATAGTACAGACAAGACATAAAAAAATGAAACACTTAAGTGTAAATTTAACAAAATATGTAAAGGATTAATATGCTAAAAATACAAAATAATGGTGAACATACATGGATTGAAAGTTTCATATTATAAAGATATCAGTTCTCTCCAAATTGATATTCAAGTTCAATACAATTTCTGTAAAAATCCCAATAATATTTTTGTAGCTAAAGAGATTGTTCTAAATTTTTTATGGAGAGGAAAAAGAACTAGAATAGCTAAAACAATTTTTAAAGGAATAGTAAACAGAGAGAAAATCAGTCTACTCAACTTCTAGACTTACATATATAGTTACAGTAATCGGGACTGTGTTGTCTTGGCGGAGATGTATATACATAGATCAATGAGACTATAGTTCATTGCACTTCATATTACTCTTTTTATATTTTATCCCTGTTAATCTTCCTGAAATGACTGGGACTTCCCATTCCAAAAGTAGTTGTCCTCTAGCAAAAGTCAGAAGAATCTAGTCAGATTTGAAAACTGACAATTAGGCCAATAGTGGCAAAACCCTAACACTACAGGCCAATCAATAATGGTCGAGTCAATGGATGAGTCTCTACAAAGACAGCGTGGTTTACTCAGCATGGTAGAAAAATGCAAGAATGGGATCAGATGACCTAGGTTCTCCTTCTTCCTTTACTGTGAGTCAGCCAACTAGATTTGTAAAAATAAGTCACTCAATCATTCTTGACCACAGTGATCAAATCAATAAAATAATTGGAGTGGAACAGATTACTGTGAAGGTCCCTCCAGCACTGAATGTTAAGCACTGGTCTTTGTCAGGTGGCTTGTGGCAGTATCTATAAGTGTTAGTTACAGTGTGTTTAATTGAGGGCTCAATCCGTACTAGTAACATTTAGAACTAATATGGATGACAATCATCCCTCCAAAACATTTTAGAAAACCAAAGTCTTACATAGTTTAAGTAATTATTCTCATTGTTAGGACTGTTTATAGATAATAAAGCCATGTGAAAAATTCGTTCTCATTTACCTCTAATACCTAATACTCACTGGTAAATACATTTCAGATAATTATACATCTTCCCTTTTTGTTCTTCAAATCCTCACAGTTATACTAATTCTATTTCTTCTTATCCAAAGCCCCTTTTTAAATTCCAATAAACAAATCAACTGTTTCATCTGGATGTAGAAAAAGAGCAAAAATGGATTTTCATACAAATGGATTATATAACACAAATATTCTCGTTTGTCAGATCAGTTTCCTGTCAGTGTCAAGGCGGAAAAAAAGAAAAAAGACCAAGAATGTCCTCAAAAGACTTTCTTTGGGAAAAAACCTTTCACCCAAAACAAAGCATTATACGGAAAAGGCTGCTCATGAGTAGGTAAAACTAAGATTTTAGTGGGTTTAGTCTCTTACTATTAAGGACAATTAAAAACGTGTCTCATTTTCACAGAAGGGTTTCAAAAACTACCCAATTAACTGGTCATAGAAAAATGAAAGTAAACCAAACAATTTCTAATGTCAGATTATAGCATGAAAAGAAAAATTGTAAATGAGTGTTTTCTTTGGTGTTATATTCAGATGGCAAATGGTGTTCATAGATGAACTCCCAGGTCATTGCTTCTTTTAATTAGCTACTTTTGCTAAACATAAAAAAGCCTCAAGTAATTTTTAATAGTGATTACAACTACCTAGTCTATTAACAATCTGTCATATTAACACCAGCCACATTGTACTGCTTATCTTTAAGGTTACTCATTTCATTTTCATAGATTGTAATTAACTTTTCCTTTCCCACTAGTGTGATCGTTTAACAGAGACAGAGGCCTCTTGCCATTTTTGTGTCTGGTTCTGCAGCATTTTGAATGAAAAAGAAGTCCAGAAAATGCAAAAAAAAAAAATGTGGATCCCAAATTAGATGATGGTGGTGACTTATAGATATATTATTTTAAAAAGCCAGGCTCTGCGAACTCCCCTGGTATACTGATTGAATCAATTTCATGTTGCCACAATACTTCTGGAAGTCTCTTTAAAATTCCTCTTTCCGTCAGCAGCTTCTCTTATTTGCATTAGCTGCAAACAGTATATATAATCACAACTGACAGGAGAGAGGTAGTTTAGGTTTATAAAACAAAGAAAGAACAGAAAATGCTCATTGTTTAGATTCCCTAATGTACAAAGTGTTATCTCTGTTTGGGAAACAATGTAATGTACTTGTAGTTTAATACCTAAGGTTTAGGTAGGTCTACACGTTTATAACAGACCTCAAGGGTTCTACTCTCAAATAATGACTTTTTATCCCAGCACTTTCATATACAATTGACCCTGGAACAACTCTGAGGTTAGGGGCACTGACACCCAAAGCAGTCAAAATTTGCATATAACTTCTGACTCCCTAAAAACTTATCTATTACTAGATGACTGATGACCAGAAGCCTTACTGATAATATGAACAGTTGACTAACATATCTCATACATTTTATGTATTAAATACTGTATTCTCACACAAAAAAAGTAAGCTAGCGAAAGATAATGTTAAGAAAATCTTAAGAAAGAGAAAAGGCTTTTACCGTAGTTATTGAAAAAAATCTGAGGATAAGTGGACTTGCGAGTTCCAGCCTGTGCTGTTTTAGGGCCATCTGTATAAATGTACATTAGAGAGCAGAAGCTAGCTCTTAAACACACATTATTACACATATACGATCTCTGTTCAAATATCTCTTTATCAGAGAGGATATCCCTGATCTGAAAAAATCTGAAACAGTACAGACATTCTTCTCTGCCTTCCTTACTCTCTCCATTCTTACCCTGCACTTTGATTTGATATATATATATATATATATTAAGTATATGCATTTGTATTATATATAGATATTTACCAACCATATGAAACACTACATGTAAAGGCAAACAAGTGTAACTCATTTTCAAAATAAATAATGTATTCTAAAGGAAATACGTATCTACTAAGAAAAGATTGAAGCCGCATAATAAATATAACCGATTTCAAGGTAACCAAGGTAACTAACACACAATTAGAGAAGGGGAGGAGATAGGGTGAAAAACAAAAGCAAACCCCACAAGAGATGGACTAATATTCTGATAGCTTTTCCCCCTCCTTCTATTTTTAAGTTCTATATTCACATGTTCAATCATTCCAAAAACACCTCCACTGGTTCCCTCTCTGCTCTGATCTGTTACAACTCTCCGCCTCGTAGGCTCGGCTCCAGTGCTGCCTGCTTCTTGGCTCCTTTAGGGATATGCCATCCACACTGCCTCGGGGTCTCTGCCACAGCTGATTCTTCAGCCTAGAACACACACTCCATTCACTCCTTCTCTTCATTTAGGTTTCTGCTCCGATGCCACCATATCAGAAAGAACCACCTTGACCTAAAACGATCTAAAGTGTACACACCTCTGTCCATTTGAACTAACCCTGCTTTGATTTTCTTCATGTGACTTTCTGACAGGTGAGACATAATCTACATATCGGTTTTGCTATTAATTGTCTTCTCCACTCCCCCAGAGCCTAAGCAGCATGAAAACACTGGTTTTGTTTGTTCAGGTCGCTAAGTAGCTCAGGCACCCAGAGCAGTGCCAGGCACATGGCAGGTGCCCAGTAAATAGCTATCCAATAAATGAATCTAACTCTAGCCTTCCTACGAATGTAAAATTGAACTTTATACGACATAAATTAAATCCCATTGCACATCTTCATGCTCTCTAACTCCAACCTAACCTCACTTAAAATACCTAATCACTTCCCACTGCTTTTAGAATATAATTCGCATTCCCTTCATGGATGGGGCTTTCTATAAACTTTCAGCCTTATCTTTCATCATTCCTTTCCATGTTCTAAATTCTAGTCATACTAAAAACTATTTGCAGTTCTTAAATGCAGCCGGCTCCTTCCACCTCTAAATCCAAGTTTATTTCTTCTGCCTGGAGTGCCTGGCCTACCCAGTTTACCCTGGATAAGTCTTACCTCTTTAGGAACCAGTACAACTTTTCACTTGGGGTTAAGTACCTTTAATAAGTGCTCTCACAGGCCCTAGCCAGCTGACTCAGTGGTAGAGTGTCGGCCCAGCATACAGAAGTCCCAGGTTCGATTCCCGGCCAGGGCACACAGGAGAAACACCCATCTGCTTCTCCACCCTTCCCCCTTTCCTTTCTCTCTATCTCTCTTCCCCTTCTGCAGCCAAGGCTCCACTGGAGGAAAGTTGGCCCAGGCACTGAGGATGGCTCCATGGCCTCCATCTCAGGCACTAGAATGACTCCAGTTGCAATGGAGAAATGCCCCAGATAAGCGGAGCATCATCCCGAGTGGGCATGCTGGGTGGATCCTGGTTGGGTGCATGCGGGAGTCTGTCTCTCTGCCTTTCCAATTCTTGTTTCAGAAAAAAAATAAATGGCTCTCACAGTCACTACCCTGAGCTTTGCTTTGACACAGCATTTTCACAGTAATATTCAAAAAATAATAAAAATTTTAAAATGCATCCTTAGTTATATGCTCTGCCTTCCTCATTACCTGAGGGCTCTTTGGAGGCTGCAAAGGGTCTCTTGGCACTTATTCAACAACACAGTACCTAGAATCCAGTAAACACTTAATTAATATTGACTAAATGGTTGTATCATAAATTTATATTAAAAACTAATATAGTCTGTTTTTTGAAATTTGAGAGATTTCTGAACCATGATGAGAATATTGAAGACATAATAACTGTGATACTGCAAAGACAAAGATCACAAATTTCTACATTAATGCCTTTATTTTCAATACACTATATAATCAAATATTTGTTTTATGTAATCTCAAATATAAGACTGGGATATTTTAAAATTGGTAAAGCATTTGGATAAGCAAATATTATGTAATTGGGAAGGGCTAGGCATGACTAATTTTTTTTAAAATAACCTTGGTTAATATTTTAAGATTTGCCTATAAACTGAACCTCCTTGCCTATAACTGATTTTGAACCTTTTGAAACCAAAACATTAAGTCACATATCTTGAACTGTATAGCATAAATAATACAAATTTTGCTTAAGATATGATTTAGAGACTGCATTACGATTATCGCCCCCAACTATGATCCCCTCCCCCATCAGCTGGGTGAGCATTGGGGTGTCCATTTTCCCATATGTTGGTAGATTTGCACTTTGCTTCATCAGGTCTCCCTTGGGCCAAAAACACATTTTAGACATAATTATGGGAGCAGTCTGTGGCAGTGGAAAACCAAGTTAACTGAACCACATGGAAATAAAACCCATGTCATTGGTGTCATTACCAGTACCCTCTAACCAACAGAGTTAACCTCAATGTCAACAGCACGCAAAATATAGCACAACAGTCCATCATTTGGAGAAATCAGTCCCTCTGGAAAGAATGCAAGAAGAAGAAAACACCTGGGCTCATATATTTTTCTGGACCAAAAGATGATACAAGTATTATTTTTTTTAATTATATGTATGTGAGTTAAAAAAGTAAAACATGTTTGTTGAAAATAAGTTTATAGTGAAAAATAAGTTCATGAATCTACATAAAGAAACGAACAGCACTGAGGAAGAAATAACTGAAGGGAAAATGAAAACTTTTATTTTTCTTATTCTCAAGTAACCCAACATTTGTTCAAAGAAAAAATAGCAAAGATATATTTAATTATGTATGTTTATGCATATATCTTGAGTGTGTATATGTCTGTAAGCTTAGGTATGTTTATATGTAAGTCAAATGAATGACAATAATGATATAAGGGACGAGAGGAAGGGAAATTAGGATATTTTGCTATTTTAAGGTACTCTATCTGTGAAGTGGGTACAGTGTTATTTAAAAGTGGACTTGTATTAGTTATAAATGTATACTGCAACCTCTAGGGCAAATACAAAATAAACTTCAGAAAAAGTACAACTGATATTCTAAGAAAAAGAGAAAAGAGAATCATTTAAAATACTACATTAGAATCACAAAGGGTAGAAAAAGAGCAAAAGACAAAAAAGAGAAAGAACAGGAGGAACTAATAGAAAACAGTAATAAAAATGGTAAATATTAATCCAACTCCATCAATAATCATTTTGAATGTCAATGGTCTAAATGCATGTAGAGATCGTCAGAGTGGATTAAAAAACACTATGATCCCAATATATGCTTTCTAAAGCAACCCTCTCTGAATATCAAGACATATATAGATTATAAGTAAATGAATAGCAAAAAATAAAACATGCCAACACTAATCAAAAGAAACTGGGAATAGTTGTACTAATTTTAGACAGAGCAAACTTCGAAGCATGAAAAGGTATTTGGATAAAGAAGGGGGTTATATAATCATGAAGGGGTTAATTCTCCAAAAAGATATTATAATCTTGAACGTGCATGTATCAAATAAGAGCATCAAACTACATGAGGCAAAAATGAAGAGAATTACAAGGAAAAATCGATTCACCCACTATGATTGTTGGAGACTCCAAAAACTCTCTATTAAAAATGGACAGAATGAGGCCCTGGCTTGGTAGGTTGGTTGGTTAGCATGTCATCCTGATATGCCAAAGTTGCAGGTTCAATCCTTTGTCAGGGCCCACATAAGAATTAACCAATGAATGCATAAATAAATGAGACAACAAATTGATGTTTTTCTCCTTTCCTCTCTTTCTCTCTCTCCACCTTCCCCTTTCTCTCTAATATAAACAAGTTAAAAAATATATAATAAATGGACATATCCAGCAGGCAAAAATCTGTAAGAACACAGGTGAATGTAACATCACCAATCAACTGAATATAATTAACATCTACAGACTCCATCCAAAACAGCAGAATGCACAATCTTCTCAAGCTCACATAGAACATTCACCAACATAGACCACATTCTGTGCCATAAAACATACCTTAACAAATATAAAAGAATAGAACACACAATGTCTGCTCTCAGACTACAATGGAATTAATTAAAACTAAGTAAAAAAAACAAAACTTGAAAATCCCTAGACAAGTGGAGATACACTTCTAAACGCACAGGCCAAAGAAATATCAAGAGAAATTAAAAAATACTTTTGAACTAAATGAAAATAACACAACTTGCCAATATTTGTGGGATGCTATGAAAACATTGTTTACTGGGAAATTTCTAGCACTGGATGCATATATTAGAAAAAAGGAAAAAGAAAAATTCAACAACCTAAGTTGCTACACTAGGATTCTAGAAAAAGAAAAGCAAATTAAATTCAAAGTAAGAAGAAGAAAATAAATTATTGGAATTAGAGCAGAAATCAGTGAAATTGAAAATAGGTAGTCAATAAAGAAAATTAATAAAACCAAAATCTGGTTCTTAGTTAGAAAAATAAAATGTATAATAAGTCTCTAGCAAGGCTAAGAAAAAGAGAAAACACAAATTATTAATATTAGAAACAAAAGAGGGGACATGATTATAGATCCTTTAGAAATTAAAATAATAAAAGAATACTATTAGTAACTATTTTCCCACAAATTTCATAACCTAGATGAAACAGACCAATTCTTTGAAAGACAGAATCTGATAAAACTCACACAAGTCAATGTGAGTAGACATATCTATTAAAGAAATTAAATTAATAGCCTTCCAGAACAGAAAGCACTGGACCAAGATGGATTGACTGTTGAAGTCTACCAAACATTTTTTTACCTTATCAATTTTAGAAAGAGAGGGAGAGAGAGAAAAAAAATCATTGATTTGTTCCACTCATTTATGCATTCATTGGTTGATTTCTTGTACCTGCCCTGACTAGGGATCAAAACTGTAGTCATGGCATATTGGGACAATGCTCTAACCAACTGAACTACCATACAGAGTAATTCTACCAAACATTTAAGGAAGAAATTATACCGATTCTCTACAATCTCTTTCAGACGATAAAAGCAGTAAGAGTTTTTATGCATTCTATGAGACTACAACTACCCTAATACCAAATCAGGCAAAAACATTATAAGAAAATAAAACTACACACCAATAACTCATGAACATAGATGCAAAAATCCTCAACAAAATATTCACAAATTGAACCTAACAATGTTTAATAAGAACTATACTCCACAACCAAGTGGAATTCCTATCAGGTATACACAGCGGGTTTGATATTTGAAAATCAATTCATGTAAACCATCACATCAACCGATTTTTAAAAATCATATGATCACATAAATAGATACAGAAAAAGGACTTGACAAAGTCCAAAACCCACTCATGACAAAAAACAAACAAACTCTAGGTAAACTAGGAATAGAAGAAAACCTTATCAACTTCATAAAATATATATATGTACAAAAATCTGAAGTTAATATCATACTTAATGAGAAACTTGAAATTTTTACTTTAAGAATGTCTCCTCTCACCACTCCTTTTCAACACTGTTGTGGAAGTCCTTGCTAATAAATCTTACAATAAAGCAAGGAAAGAGAATTAAAATATACACATATTGGGAAGGAAGTAATAAAACTGCCATTATTCACAGATGAAATGACTATCTACATAGAAAATATGAATTGACCAAAACAAAACAAAAAACACCCTCCTGGAACTAATAATTAACTATAGCAAGGTTGAGAATACAAAGTTTATATACAAGTCAACTTCTTTCCTATATACCCGCATGAACAAGTAGTATTTAAAAACACAACACCATTTAGAGTAGCATTTAGAAAAAGAAACATAGGGCATAAATCTAACAAAATATGTACAAGATTTATTGAAGGAAAACTATAAAATTCTGATGAACAAAATCAAAGAAACTAAATAAATGGAGAGATATTTCATGTTCATGGATAGGAAGACTCAATACTGTAAAGATGCCAGTTTTCCCCAATTTGATCTGTTGATTCAATGCAATCCCAATCAAAATCCCAGGAAGATATTTTGGCATATTGACAAACTGATTCCAAAGTTTATGTGCAGAAGCAAAAGACCCGAAGTAGCCAACACACTGAAGAAAAAGGACAAAGTGGGAGAATTGATGCACCCTGACTTCAGTTGAATATTCAAGACAGTGCAGTACTGCTGCATTAGATCAACAGAATATATTTTGAGCCCAGAAACAGATCACATAAATATAGTTAACTGATCATTGACAAAGGAGCAAAGTCTGTACAATGAAGCACATACAGACACTTCAACAAATGATGCGGGAGCAATGGAACATCCACACACACACACACACACACACAAAAAAAAATTTAGACGTTACACCATTCACAAAAATTATCTCAAAATTGATCACAGATATATATATATATATATATATATATATATATATATGTAAAATGCAAAACTATAAAATTCCTAGAAAATAACATGAGAAAACCTACATAACCTTTGATATGGTGATACCATTTTAGATACAACACCAAAGCTACATCCATGAAAGAAATAACTGATAAGATGACTTCATTAAAATTAAAAACTTTGCTTTGTGACAGACACTACCAAGAGAATTAGATGACAAGCCACAGACTAGGGAAAATATTTGCAAAAGGCAAATCTGATAAAGGACTGTTGTCCAAAATACACAAAGGACCCTTAAAGCTCAACAGGAGATCTTACCTTTTGGGACAGCATGGATGGACCTGAAGATCATTATGCTAAGAAATAAGGCAGGCATAGAAAGGCAAGTAACATATAATTTCACTCATAAGTAGAATTTAACAAACAAAACAAACTAACATGCGAATCAGAGACAGACTCATAGCAGGCTGACAGCTATTTGGAGTGGGTCGGGGGTCTGGCAGGTGTGGATGGATTGAGAAAAAACAAACAGAGAAAGAGAGAGAGCTCCTGGCCATGAATAACAGTGCAGTGACTGCCGAGGAGTGAGGGTAGAGGGCATGGGGGAAGTGGAGGAGGTAGAGGGGAGATAAGTGGTGATGGACAGAGACTTGACTCGGGGTAGTGAACACACAATACAGTTTACAAATGATGTGTGTAGAATTGTGCACCTGCAACCTGTGTAATTTTGTTAACTACTGTCACTCCAAAAAATTCAATTAAAAAGGAAAAAAATGAGTCAGAGACCTTAAAAGACACCCACCAAAAAAGATATATAGATGGCAAATAAGATGCTACACATAATATGTCACCAGAGAACTGCAAATTAAAACAATAATATACTACTACACACCTATTGAAATGGCCAAAATTTGGAACACCTCAACAGCAAATGCTGATGAGAATGTGGAGCAACAGGAATGCTCATGCATTGCTAGTGGGAATGCATGATGGCACAGCAAGTTTGACAACAATCTGTTGGTTTCTTACAAAACTAAACATACACTTGCCATATAATCCAGCAATTGCGCTGGATAAAAATCCAAAGGAGTTGAAAACTTATGTCTGTACAAAAATTTGCACAGGGATGTTTATAGCACATTTATTCCTAACTGCCAAAACTTGGAAGCAACCAAGATACCCTTTAGTAAACAAGTGGATAAATAAACTATGGTATGGTACATCCAGACGTATAGAATATTATTCAGCATTAAAAAGAAATGCACTATCAGGCTACAAAAATATATAGAAGAAACTTAAATGCTTATTAGAAAGTGAAAGAGGCCAATCTGAAAACACTACATCATACTATATGATTCCAATTACTGCTCACAAAAATTGGGGGATCAGGGAACGTGCAGATACTCTAGTAATTTCAGCCTTTTGTATAGTGCATTTTCACCAATGAATAAAAGCTGGTTTTGCATCTCATTTGCATAATTGGACCACTTTCTTTGACTTGCTGTTTGCTTTTCTGATGTTCTTGTTTAATTAAAAAAATCAAATGCTTCTTTTTTTAATTGCTTCATATTCATTTTGAAATATCCCCTAATTTTTGTGAGCACTATATATGACATTCTGGAAAACACAAATTATGGAGACAGGAAGAAGATCCGTGTTTTCCAAAGGTTAGGGGAAAGGAAGAGATAAATGGGGGAACAGAGAGGATTTTTAGGGAAGTAAAAATATCTGTTGGATACTATAATAATGAATACATGTCATCATACATTTGTGCAAATGCATAGAATGTACAACACCAAAAGTAAAGCACAAAATCAACTATGGACTTTGGGTGATTACGATGTGTTAATGTAGGTTCATCAAACATAATAAACATACCACTCTGTGGGGAGGGTGATAGTGCAGGAGGTAATACATGCATTATGGAAGGGGTTTAGTTTAACACTGTCTTGAAAAAATATTCTTTTCAAAAGTAAGCTTTGGTCCTCAATACTCAAATACTTGACTCCCCATCTCTAAGGTACCTTAGAGTCGAATTTTATCATTGCTTTTAAAATGTTTTTCCAGCTCAGTGTATCTGTATGTGCATAAGTGATATGTATGTCTGTGTACGGCCCTCTTCCTTTTTAACATATGGTAGTAAGTTATATACCCATTGTCGGTTTTGACTCATCTTTGAACCATCTAAAATTAATTTTGTTGAATAAGATATGGATCACACTTGATCCCTTTTGTCCTGAGATAAATGGCTAGTTGGCTTAAAGCCATTTATAGAATTATCATTCTTTTCCCCACTTATTTGAAATGAAAAGTTCTTGGGAATTAAACCCTGTATGTATTTGAGAATATATTCAGGAATACTACTGTTCTTGTAACCTGTGTAGTCATTGCTACCACTGATGTAACATTGCTTTATGTGTTTGACAACTCAGAAGAGATATAAAAACCTAATAATGTATCATGTAGTTAGTTGGTAACATAGACTGCTAAATATGGTATTATGTTATAAATCCAAAAACTATTATTTACAGGATATTTTCATCACTCCTGAATCTCAAATATTTACACATGAAATAGAGATAAAACCTTTTGTTTAACAAATAAGTAAAAAGTATGGACACATTATTGGTATATGTATGGGGAACCAAGTAATTTCTTCTATTCCTAACAGGAGTGTAAATTGGTACAACCTTATGGAAAAAAATTATGCTAACACTACAAAAAGTATCAATTCACATACCCTTTGACTTACCAATTCTAATTTTCGGATTTATTATTTCACAACCATACTTTTACTTGTACGAATGGCATATATATGTTGTTATTCACTGCAGTGTTACTGCAAAATATGAGAATATTTTAAATCCCTATCAGCAGGGAAAGCTGTTAAATAAGTTATAAAATGTAGCCACACAATTAAATCTTTACAGTTACTAAAAAGAATAAGGAAGTTCATTATACATTAAGACCTCCAAAAATGTTAACTAAAACTCATGATGTTGAACAGTGTGTAGTGTGCCACCATCTAGGTAAAAATTAATAGAAAAAGAATATGTATTTATAGTTGCTTGCTTTGCAAATACATAAGTTATTCTTGACAAAATATGTAAGAAAATAGGAGTATGCAAATGTGTGGCAAAGGAAGAGACAGAGCAATATTTTTAATAAATTCTCTAATGTATCATTTTAATTTTAAAAGTTGGAAAAATGGTAAATATAGTATTTATTGAAAACCTATTATGTTCTAGAACCATAAAATAAGAACTTTTCACTTTTGTTATTAAATTATTCAGTTTGGTTTTATTAAACATTAAAAGACTATAGAGAAAATATTAAGAACCTTACATTTTCATAAATTACTCAGGGGGTGGGAAGCAAACTAGATACTAGCATCGAATAACTAAAACACAGTGCTTAATTTCTATTTAAAGTAAATTTTAGTTTAGAATGATAAAGAATCAATTATATATTATAAATTATGGCCAAGAAAATCAGCAGTGAAATCTAGTGAAAAGTAGCTTGATGAGAGATATGTATAATTCAAGACTAATGTCAAAGCACTAGAAAATGGTTCTTTTAAAGTAAAATCATCTTGATAAAAGTACATCTTTTTTTTTTTTTTTGTATTTTTCTGAAGTTGGAAACGGGGAGGCAAGTCAGACTCCCGCATGCGTCCGACCGGGATCCACCCAGCATGCCCACCAGGGGGCGATGCTCTGCCCATCTGGGGCCTTGCTCTGCCACAATCAGAGCCATTCTAGCACCTGAAGCAGAGGCCATGAAGCCATCCTCAGCGCCCGGGCCAACTTTGTCCAATGGAGCCTCGGCTGCGGGAGGGGAAGAGAGAGACAGAGAGGAAGGAGAGGGGGAGGGGTGGAGAAGCAGATGGGTGCTTCTCCTGTGTGCCCTGGCTGGGAATTGAACCTGGGACTCCCGCATGCCAGGCCAACATTCTACCACTGAGCAAACTGGCCAGGGCCGATAAAAGTACATCTTAATGTCGTGTTCAAGTTAATGATAAAAGAATGTTAACTATTTTAAGTACATATAAGAGAAATCAGTATATGTTGTTCTTAAAACCTTAGATGGACCTGGAAACTATTATGTTAAGTGAAATAAGCCAGTCAGAGAAAGAAAAATATCATATGACCTCACTCGTTTGAGGAATCCTATGAACAATGTGAACTGAGGAATGGAATTGAGACAGAGGAGAGATCAAAGGGACTAGAGGAAAAGAGGACAGAGGGAAAGGGGATGATAGGATGGGATAAATCTGAAGGGAAGGGGGGAAGGCGCTATGGGGAGGAGCAAGGGAGATGTTGAGGGTAATACGGGGGAGGGGGATGCATTCAGGGCAACACTAGAATCTATGTAAACACAATAAATTAAAATAAAATAACTTAGATATAAAAGCATCTGTAACATAACAATGGCTATGATCTTGCTGTTTTATGGGCACAAGCCACAAAAGGGTATAGTCTGCCCTGTTTAATATTCTAAAACAATAGTGAACATTTTTTGCTCAATATTCTTTATAGATTTCAGAATTCAGTCCTCCTTTCTCTGATGAAATTATGTTAAAATCATCTTGGAAATCTCAAAATAACTTGGGGAAAGGCACAAAAGGGTAAAAAAATACAGAGAGTTATGTATACATATACATTGAAAAAAATTTTGAAAAGCATTTTAAATTCTAAGATTAGGAATAGCATGGATAAACAATGATCATGTAATTTGACCAACGTATTTGCTATATATAGTGCCCTTGGTGATTACCATATTCGATCTTGCCAGATCAGAAATTATCATTCTTATTCACTTTAAAAAGTGCCATAAATTTTCTTTTGAAAATTAACCAGAATTTCAGTTTCAAAATCAAAGGATAATCATGTTCCTTGAGAGTATACCAATTACTTAATAATACTACATCTTGGAAACTGAAACAAACTGGTATATCAAAATGCTAGTAATCTAAACTACTCTGAAGAGAAAAAGGGGACCTCGTGCAATTTAGATATCTGAATAATACTAGCGAAAATTAAAATAACACTTCCAGAATTACTACTGAAACTACTGAATTTTACTAAATCCAGAAATGCTCCAATAGATCCCATTACATCTTGAAAGTAATTTCTAAGGTCCTTAAAGATCGGAGAAACAGAAATGTGTCCTTGAAAGCTTAGAAATAAAAGTGTCCACTAGGAAACGATGACTGTGATCTCACAGCCTTGTGTAGCACAGACTACGTGCAGTAATTGCTGTCTGCCTCAAAGCTACTCTGAAACAATGAAAAGCATCTTATAAAAGTATTTTCCAGAATCATTACTCAAAACATCTTTACGAGATGGTCTATGTATCACACACATCTCTCTCTCTCTCTCTTTCTCTCCAGGGTGGGGCAAAAGTAGGTTTACATTTGTGAGGATGCACAAAACAGAGTTTATTCTTGTATTATTATTTATCATTGTATGATTTTCCATACAAACAACTGTAAACCTTTCACTCCACTTTGTATAAATATATATATTTATATATGTAATACATAATATAAACATGTAATGTTTAACTTGTATTTAGAAATATAAATTCTAACTAGTTTCATTATACTGTGACTAAATATCGCGATGAAACAAGACGCAAGCTCCTCAGGCATAGGACTGGAGTGGAACGCTGGGCAGCAGACAGCAATAAGACCATTCAGGAAATAGAATGGGAAGGTGGAAAATAGAATGGAATAGAATGAAAAATTATAATGGGAAGGTGGAGTTGTGTGCAAATACAAATGTATCTCTTTACCATCATAATAAGGAAAGTACAAAGGAAACCATTTAATTGTTTACATAACAAAGCAATGTCTTTGATAAAGAAAATGTGATTACAGAAAACATTTTATACATAGTTTTCCAAAATTAAGTCATATTTTTCATATGTGACAAGGTTTGTAAATAATAGGTGGAGAAGAGGCATAGATAAAGGGTGAGATGTAAGAAGTAATGAGCAAGGTACAAAAATACTGACAAATTGGGAAGAAAAATGAAGGTGGGCAATGACTTCCAAATGACAAAATGCTTTACTCAGCAATAATACAGTTTATTTTGTTTTATAGTATTATATTATTATCATTATATAAGCTCTACATTGCTGAAACTTATACCCTTTTCTATTCTTCTCTCCTTGGGATCTCTTCAGCATTTGACAATGCTGATCACACTCCTGGACCAGAGACTCATCCTTTCCGTAGCTCACGTCACACTGCTCTCCAGAGGTCTCTTTTATCCATTTGTCCTCCCTCAGTATCTCTTAAGAATTCCCTTCCCAAGGTTAAATATTACTATATTTAATGAATTCTGTCTTTAAACATGCAGGTTAACATCCAGGGTCTCTGCAGATCTGATCCCAGAATATAACTAGCCTAATGTCCGCTTCCATGACTCATGTCTAACCACACAGAACCCTGTCCCACAGAGGTAGGTTGCTGCATAAGATCTTGTTTTCATAATGTTGTTCTTTCTTTTCTGAATGTCTTTCTCTGCCTGTAATAACTTCTACTTAACCTTTAAAACTCAGGTATAGTATCTTCTTCTCTAAGAATTTTCTCATCAACTCCTAGTATAACATGACTTTTATCTGTGCTTCTGCAGAAATCTGCTAATGTAACAGGTGTTCATCACTGCTTAAAAACACTAATTCTTGGCCCTGGCCGGTTGGCTCAGTGGTAGAGCGTCGGCCTGGCATGCGGGGGACCCGGGTTCGATTCCCGGCCAGGGCACATAGGAGAAGTGCCCATTTCCTTCTCCACCCCCCCCCTTCCTCTCTGTCTCTCTCTTCCCCTCCCACAGCCAAGGCTCCATTGGAGCAAAGATGGCACGGGCGCTGGGGATGGCTCCTTGGCCTCTGCCCCAGGCGCTAGAGTGACTCTGGTCGCGGCAGAGCGGAGCCCCAGAGGGGCAGAGCATCGCCCCTGGTGGGCAGAGCGTCGCCCCTGGTGGGCGTGCCGGGTGGATCCCGGTCAGGCGCATGCGGGAGTCTGTCTGACTGTCTCTCCCCGTTTCCAGCTTCGGAAAAATACAAAAACAAACAAACAAAAAAAAAACACTAATTCTTCTGTCTGCTTTCGTACTAGACAGACAATACCACACCTTTTTTAAAAACCTTTTTACTAAGAAGTAAAAAATACACATAGAAAAGTTTAACAAATGTACAGTTCAATGAATTATCACCAAACGTATATCTGTGTAATTACTTTCATAGAGACCATATCTTATTTGAATTTGCATCCTCAATGATTAAATAATAACATGTGACATTAGTCAGGCTTAGAATATAACAATCATTGCAAGAAATCGTCTCAGTGCTTTGATCCAAAAATTTGATTCTAGATATTAAGATCAATTATCATTTGTAATGGGGAAACTCTACAGTCATGCAAACTAGTGACAGCAAGGAACTGAAATTTGCAATTCAACAAATATGATGTTAAATAACAACCTTGCCAAGAAACCAGAAAATGTATAAACTGTTTGGAATCAAAGCCCAGGGAAAAAGGAGGGTCCATCAAATATTACTTTTGTTAGCACATGACTTCTGGGCTTGCCAGTCCCAGTGATAGCCATAGAAGATCTCTAAGAGTAAAATCCAGAGGAGGGCAACTCACCAGCAGCTAAGCAACTTGACTTCTTAGCAGCGAACACATCAAAAGGATTGGTGAGAAGGGAACAGTAACCCACCTGCCCCGTGGTGAATGGATGTTAGAGACTACAAGCAAGGTGGCCGGGAGAAATGCTATAGGGACACAACTGCAAGAGTCAATTACTTAGAAATGGCAGAAGCAGACAGGCCTGTTGGTGTACAGAATTGAGAGACAGATCGTCTCAATTTATGTAAGAACAGTTTTCAGTTTGAGAGGCTAAAGAGCAGAAGCTTAAACACAGACAGGCTATAGAAGCAATAGCAGCAGCTGCTAATCAATGGGACTAACTGGAGATGTACTTCAGCCAAAGGGCTGAGGGTCCCCGGCTGCCTGTTCAGTTTCATTCTTGCTGAGGGAACAGTATCCCTACCAGACTCGAATAAATACTTAACAAAACTTAAAAATTTGCATTCAACTTCAGGATCACATTTATACTTCCCCGATGGTTCATTCAGTGAGAGCTATGATACTAAGCAAAGATGCTTAATAGGAAACATCATAGTGACAATGGCAATAATAATAGCTAAAGTTTATGAGTGCTTACTGTGAGGCAGACAGTATGCTAAGTGTTCATGTACTTTCTCATTTAATCCTCACCCAATTATATAGAGACTATTATTTCCCCCATTTTACAGAAGAGGAAACAGGCTAAAAGAGAAACTTATCTTTGTGACTAGGAATTGCAAAACTGGTCATCTCTAATATAGGATGGATTTAAAATTTGCATTTTTTCTGTTATGCTAAATTACTCAAATTCAAATGATTATTTTTCTGTGATATAAGTATTTTAAAAATCAAGTGTTCACATTGCTCGTCATGATGATAGATGTTAATAAGATTCTTTTTTTTTTTTTTCATTCAGTGAGAGGAGAGGAGGCAGAGACAGACTCCTGCATGCGTCCCAACCAAGATCCACCTGTCAAGTCCTCTAGGGGGAATTGTTCTGCCCATCTGAGGCATTGCTCTGTTACTCAGCAATCAAGCTCTTCTTAGTACCTGAAAAGGAAGCCAAGGAGCCATACTCAGCACCTGGGGCCAACTTGCTCCAATCCAGCCATGGCTGCAGGAGGGGAAGAGAGAGAGAGAAGAAAGAGAAAAGCAAGAGGAAGGTGGGGTAGAGAAGCAGATATGGGTGCTTATTCTGTGTGTTCTGACCAGGAATCAAACCTGGGACATCCACACGCCAGGCCAACACTCTACCACTGAGCCACTGGCCAGGACCACTAATGGGATACTTAAGAAGCAAATAGCTGGAAGGTCACAGAAGATGTCCAAATTCATTTTAGTTCACCCAACATCAATTATACATGTTTCAAATTCACATTGCTACACATCACAAAGTACTATATAGAGTCTCACTGAGAAAAAAAATGACAAAGTTAAATTGAATTATGAAGACCTGTCTGTAGTCTTAAAAACTAAATTATTATAACTACTAGTATTGAGTTAGGATAGCAAACCATAAGGACTTTCAGAGATGATTAACCTTAAACACACAAAAGAGAAAACTGAAACTCAAGGAGAATAAGTGACATAATGAATGACCCCACTGTCTAGTCAGTTATAGAACAAAGACTTCTCAGACCACAGTCCAATGAATTCAGTCCCCTAAACAAAAACCTTTCAATAGTTGGGCTGCCATTTTTGCAAACAATAAACTATATTATAATCGCAGAGGAACAAATTTTGAACTAAGTAAGCAGGCCTACTATATATTATAGTAGATGTTTTGGCAGAAAACAGACGAGTTCAAATTCAACTCTCTTATTCACTGGGGCAAAATACTTAACCTATGTCAGCATCATCTCTTACAAAACGTGAAAGGGTGAGGTGATTGGTAATAAGTACTTAAAGGATGTTTAAAAGCATTTAACAGGCAATAGGTAGAGGCACCTAGCATGACACACAAAACATGTTTGTTCAAAGGCTGCTCTCCTTTCTGTAGGGCCAGTGGTCGCAGCCGTCATGGCCATGCACGTGCAGGTTCACATTGGATTTGGGCAGATGGTAAAGAAACAGTGGAGCCAAAAAATGGTGGGCCATTCCTTTATTAAAGTCTCGCACCGGCCGACCAGCAAACACACACAGGGAAAACACTTCCCTTTCATTCAGGGCTCCCAAAGCCCTGAAACATTCTCCAGTTCCACAACCAGGAGAATCTTCTCTGGTTTCTCCTAGAATCAAAGGTCCCACCAGTCTCAGTGGAGCTCACAAAGCCTCTCAGCTCTGTTCCCCATCTGCACACCTTCTCTCTCTCAGCACATGGCTACTTCTTCGGCACTCTGCATTCCCCCTGCTCTCACTCTGCAAACATGACTCCTTTTCCTCTTCTTCTCCATTCTTTTAAAAACTTTCTGGCATGAAAACCTCTCCTCCAGAAAACATTAGGGAAACAATAGCCCCTCTCAAACAGTAATGCAATCTGCAATTTGCAATCAACTGCCCTGCTCCAGGGCAAGCACACACATGGCTGCCCAATGCCATTTTCTAACAAAGTGAGTATACTAAAAAAACACAAATTTTACAAACTCATTTGCCCAACACTTTCCTAAAAGGTAGTATGGTATATTGGTTAAAGCTCCAGATTTGTAGTTCAGGTGCATGGATTCAAATCTCACTTCCCTTGGTAGTCACATCATTTGAGCATCCTATAAAATGGAAAGACTATTTTTAAGAATTTAATTAGATAATAATTACAAAGTATGCAGCTTATGTCCCAAGACATATTAAGCATTCTGGAGATAAATTATCTTGATTCCATTCTATAAAATGCAATTATAAGTATTCAAGACTCCCATTTATTTTTATTCTGTAAAAAACATGTCAATGTATTTTTGCTTCCACTGTTATTTCCATACAATTTTTTGTGAAGATTTAAAGAAACTGTGATCATCAGGTAAAGTAGATATTACAAGAATCTATTATAATATAAAGAAAATTGAAGGCCACACATACATTCTCAGTTTCTTATTTCTAAATGTTAAAAAATCATAATGTGTAATCACCATTCAAGATATTATCAAGATATAACATGAACAATTTAGCTAAGGCCTTCTGGCAAGAAGATGGCTTTAGCTACGCTAGACATCTTCTTACTATACACAACTTTATTTTTAGAATAAAACATATATAGTTAAGTTTACAAGAAATAAAGGAAAGTTTCTGGATGTACAGAGTTAAAGGAAAACCTGAGAAATACAAACAAGTTATTGCTGCACCAGACCCTGACATGGGGACGGGACTGTGGGGAGGTCTATCAAACCAGAAGGCAGGCCTGAACAGCTAGAGTTTGGGATTTTAATACCAGTTAAGTGACAGGAGGTAATAGTTGTGGATCATCCTGAATGAGAGTGGAAGTTAGGAGGGAGAACAATGCATGAAATTGGAACCCTCTCTAAGACCATGCTTCTCAAACTTTAAAAACCAAGGAGTCACCTGGAGGGTTGATTGCCCTGATTCCTCAATCTACCCCCAGAGACTCTGACTCAGCAGGTCTGGGAATTTGCACGTCTAACAAGTTCCCAGGTAATGCTGATGCTGCTGGTCCAGAGACTGCTGGTCCAAAGCAGTGCATAGCACTGTTCTAAGGACTGCATCATTATGAAAAGAATCCTAAAAATTATCTTCCCTGACCCAAGGAAATAATAATAAAGCTTGCATCTGACCAGGGCTTTTATGTTATGCACTGCTTTGGGGTAAAAACTGTAAACTGCCTCTATGGTATATGAGTACTATACCTAAGGAAGTCACATTTAAATATTGTTCCTGAGCTGGAGATTCCTCGGAGGCATATGAAAGAAGATTGCTCTGTAGGGACACTTTCAGAAGCCAGATTATGTAAAATTCCCATTAGATGACTCACTACCAGTAATTACCAAACACACAAGTGCATACTTACCATGAGTAAATATGAGTCTGCAAAAATAATAAATGAGAAGATTGGCACCCCTAAAATTTAAGAGAAAAATTCAAAGAACCCATAAAATAAGTTTTCATTAAAGACACACACTCACTCACACACACACA
This sequence comes from Saccopteryx leptura, assembly GCF_036850995.1. Taxonomy (NCBI): domain Eukaryota; kingdom Metazoa; phylum Chordata; class Mammalia; order Chiroptera; family Emballonuridae; genus Saccopteryx; species Saccopteryx leptura. The sequence goes on along the minus strand of NC_089508.1, from coordinate 21,341,926 downwards.
TTCACATACAGAAAGGATTAGAAAACATAAAAACGCATAAAAAAAGAATTTATAAGCCTAACCTGTGGTGGTGCAGTGGGTAAAGTGTCGACCTGGAATGCTGAGTTCACTGTTTTAAAACCCCGGGCTTGCCTGATCAAGGCACATGTGGGAGTTGATACTAGCTGCTCCTCCCCCCTTTCTCTCTCTGTCTCCTCCCTCTAAAATGAATAAATAAATAAAAATAAAAAAAGAATTTATAGAAATGAAAAATAACAGTCATCGCTAATAAAATCTTAATGGATTTATTTTAGATTAGATACTGGTTATCCACTGGTGAAGAAAGAACTGGTCAACTAGAAGGGCTGTCAAAAGAAAATACACAGAATGCAGCACAGGGGACAAAGGATACTAAATAGCAGTGAAGATATATTAAGGATACAATGAGAAATTCCAACATGTGACTGACTAATGAGAATTGTAATTGGCTAAAAATAAAATATGATTAAGAATCTTCTAGAACTGTAGAGCATTAAGAATCAGAAAGAACCAAACAGAATATATAAATAAACATTAGTCTATAAGAAATACACAAAATAATAAAACTGCAAGTATCATGTGCAAAAGAGACATTAGAGGTATGAAAAAGATAGGACAATTTATTTGTAAAGAAATTACAGCTAGGCTGACATGATAACAGAAAACAAAGACTGTAAGATAAACATCTTTCCAAAGTTTTGAGAGAACATAACTATCAACCTAGAATTCTCTACTGTGGTAAACAAAAATTTAGTAATGAAGGCATATAGAAGATACTTCTGAGACAAAGAATTTATCACTTATTGAAAGAATTACTAAAGTATGCTTTTCAGTAAGAAGGAAACAGCCCAGAAGAAAGAACTGGACTTTCGGGACAATGAAGCAAGAAATATGTGGGTAAATCTAAATAAGCATTGTGAGTAACAACAATTACTAATTTGAAAAAGTTTAAAAACAATATAGAACTAAAATTACATAATTCTAACATAGAAAATGAAGTAAGTGAACAGAGTAAAAGGATTTTTTTAAGTTTGAGTAGAAACACTGAGTCACTGTAAGCTTTCAGTTGACATGTTATAGTTCCAAAGGTCCATATTAAAATAATAGAAATAAGAATATAGTACTTCCAAAGATGTACAGGTAAAAAAATGTAAAATATTCCAAAAAAGCTATGAATATATTCATAAATAGTAAAAGTATAAATGTATACACCAGAGTGATATTTACCAAGTTCAGGATAGTGGTCACAACTAAAGACTAAGAGAGGGAAGAGGATGAACTTCAGATCCTAACAATGTACAATGTTTTCACACTAATATGGCAAAATGTTTCCATTTGCTAAGCCCGGCTCCTGTGAACCTGAACTTCCATCCTTTTGATTTGTGTATACTATGTTAGAAACATCTCACAATGAATTTTTTTAAGTTAAGGCAAAGGAATTCACAGCTAAGCCAACATAGTAAGAAAGGTTTGGTCAGCTGGAACATATATAACTTAGCAATGTATTTACTTTCCAAGAGAAGTCAGAGTGGGCTAAAGTAATCATGCAGCAGACACAATAAAAGCCAGGCTAAAAATGTTTAATATATATTTCCTATCCTCATGAATCCCTACCTATTTTGTCTGTCAAAGATTCTTTGTGGAAGAACTTATAATGAAAAATATATAAACCAAAAAGTTGATGTATTATTCTAATGATAATTGCATCGGTGGTCATAAGTGGAGATGAATGAACAAGAGATTATATTAGATGGGATTTAAAGCAAATTCTATAGATCAAGCAAAATCTTAATAAACTATTTGAAGGGTGATAGTAATATACTAACCAGCTTAAAACATAGAAAAAGGAATATCAGGACTAAAACTGGGACGCATTCTAGATTAGTCTTTGAAATTCATTAATTTCATATATCTCAAATGTCAACCTCCAAAGCCACACCATACATATATATTTTTTTCTTCTTCACTTTGGCATTAAAGGATCTCTAACTTGAGCATTTTTCACTGACAACTCAATATCTCTGGTATATGTAAGGCATTTCTCTTTCCACTCAACATCATATGAAAATCATGCTTCTTTTTTTTTTAATGACTCATACCTTACAGCATGCCATTTACTAATTCCAAAACAATTCCTGTTAGTGACTGTTATGATATTCCCAGAAGAATGAAGGCTAAAATTAGACCTTTGGCCTTCCATTTCGTTCATGGGCAGGTATGTGCATGCTCTGACCTCTCTCTCATCCAGCTGCTCAGTTCTGACAAGGCAGCACCATAAGGGCAGAAGTCAGAGAAATGAAACTGCCTGCCTAGCTTTTAAAATTAAAGTTGACAGGTACAATGGGGTAAAAGAAAAACATGTGCCCACAGATGTGGTGATGGACTTTGGGGAGCTGTGTGTGGCAGTACTTATGCATCTCAAAAGAGTTATATGTAATTGGAGTGTGTTTGTTTTTACTTTTTGTTTGTTTTTGACTTTAGACACAAATGGCATCTTCAAAAGCTTTATTTTTCATTTAAAAGGACACCCCCAAGCTGTCCTATCCCTTGTTAATCTCATTTATTAAGATTTAAAGCATTGTCTGTCTGTTTAAGGTTTCATCAGCTTTGATCATAATATAAAATATTATAACTTACATTCAGATTTAAATAACAAAAACAAGACATATTTGTCAATGTCATAAAGCAGAACAGGAAACTAGAATAGCATATGACTCCTCCCCTATTGGAGGCATTCAATAAACATCTGGTGAATTCAACAGTAAAATATAGCAGAGGTCAACAAACCTTTTCTATAAATGACCAGATAACAAATATTTTTTAGGTTTGCAGGCCATATAAGTCTCTTTTTAAAACCCTCAACTCTGCTATCGTAGTGAGAAAGCATCCTCAGACAATACATAAATAAATGAGGCTATATTCCAGTAAAACTTTATTTATGGAAAGCAAAATTTGAATTTCATATAATTTTTAGGTGCCACCAAATATTATTCTTCCTTTGCCTCTTAAAAATATTATTTAAATGCAGTTATTGATTTCAGAGAGAGAAGAAGGGGGGAGAGAAAAACACAGAGAGAAAAGCACTGATTTCTTATACGACTTACCATATTTACAACATTCATTGGTTGATTCCTGTACGTGCCCTAACCGGGGATCAAATCTACAGTCTTGGTGTATGGGGACAATGCTGTATCCAACCCAGCTACCTGGTCGGGGCCTTGACCTTTCTCTCTCTCTCTCTTTTTAACCTTTAAAAATGTAAAAACGACTTTTATTTACAGGCCACAGAAAAATGCGGAAAGCCAGAACTGGCCAGTGGGTTTTAGTTTGCTGAACCCTGAAATAAAGTTTCGGGATTTTCATAGGCGGTCTGATCTTATTTTTCAAAATTACATGTGAAATATAAATAATCAAATTGTAGAGCATAATAAGAAATGTAACAACTAAAAACATAAGCAAAATGATTAAACTCACAAATCCATTTAAAGTGTATACACAATTATACATGTATTTTTCTTTCTGAATAGCTTCACAAAAGACTCGTAACCTTTGATTCATGTACCTTTAGGGTAAAAACAGCACTGATTTTGAAACCAGGCACACACTGATTTGAGTTGAACTTTGTAACAATACAAACAGAAGGATACATCTAAGGCAGGAAACTATACAATTACACCCGGAATCAATGGCCAGTCTTCAGGGGTTTCTTGAATTCTTGATTTTTGAAGTTAAAAATATTTATTTATATGTGCATTTTTCTATAAAATTAGTAGAGCTTTCATTAGATTTTCAAGCTGCCAATGGGTTCTAACATCAGCTATCCAACAGTTTGGAATTGTCTAATAGGTCCAATTACTATTCCTTTGAATTTTCAATATCCAAAAGCAATATAATTTTTTAAATCAAAGCAAATATCTAAAAGCTTGATATCCTGATTGGCATTAAGTGGAATACATATATATATATATATATATATATATATTTAAATCACTTCCTTCTATAAGTGATTTTTAAGGTATAGCAGTCCCTCTTATCTGTGAGGGAGATATTCCAAGACCCCCAGTGGATGCCTAAAATCACAGATAGGACTGAACCCTCTCTATATTATATTTTTTCCTCTACATATATAACTATGACAAAGTATAATTTACAAATGAGGCAAAGTAAGAGATTAACAATAGTAACTAATAAAACAAGACAATTATAACATATTCCGTAATAAGTCATGTGAATGGCTTTGGGCTATTATTTGGTAAAGTAAGGGTTGCTTAAACACAGGTACTGTGATACTACAACAGAGGATATCTCATAATCAAGATAACTAGTAACTCACTAACAGGCAGGGAGCGTATACAGCATGGCTACATTGGACAAAGGGATGATACAAGTCCCGGGCAAGACAGTGCAAGCTTTCCTCACACTATTTAAAACGCTACAACTTAAAACTTAAGAATTGTTACTTCTGGAATTTTCCATTTCATATTATCAGACCACATTTGATCAGAGGTAACTAAAATGTAGAAAGTGAAACCACAGATAAGAGAGGGACTACTGTATCACAGATTAGTTCTCTCATTTATACCAAAATCAAGTGGGTCTGAATTACTCTTAAAAGCAACAAAATACTAAACAGGAACTATGGCAGGCTGAATGACAAATGCTAAAGATATGTATTTCCTAGAATCTGTGACACTGCAAAAAGATGGTAAGGATTATGAGATGAAGACATTATCTGGATCATCAACGTGGGCCCTAAATGTAATTACAACTGTCCTTAAGGAAGCAGAGGGGGATTTGACACAGGAGGAAAAGGCAATGTCATGGTGGAAGCAGAGATTAGAGTGATGCACTTTAAAGACAGAGGAAGGGACCACAAAGCCAATGAAAATAGCTACTAGAAGCTAAAAAGGGGAATGAAATGGATGCTCCCCTCAGAACTTCAAAAGCAACCATCCTGATGGATAACTTTATCCCAGCAATACTGATTTCAGACTTCTGATGTCTAGAACTGTAAGAGAATAAATTTGCATTGTTTTAAGCAACCAAACGTGTGGTAATTTGTTATAGCAGCAATAAGAAACTGATACGGGGTCTATTTATTCCTGTTTTTCCAGTAGGCACTAACCGCACCTTTCATTCCTGCACCTTTTGCTTTAATTTTCTAGTTATTCTCTAGTTTCTAGGAAATCAAGATAGAGACAATTTGATTTTACATTTTACGTTTATGTGTTTCACAACTAAAGAAATAAATACACAAACATAAATAACAAGTAGCACCTGGGTAAATCCAGCCAACTATTCTCTCCCTGAAGCAAGTCCAAAAACTTGTTGAATAACTATTGAGAACTTAAATATAAGTTATGTCTCCAATTTTTATATTGAAAATATTCGGTAATTTGAGATATTACTGCAATACCATGTGCCTTCTCTAAATACCTAGGAGGTCTCAACTTTATGACTGGAATGTAGTCATAGAAAGCAAGATCCTCTCTCCAAAGTCATCCCATTTTACATTTCCCCACCACGTACATGTGCATGAGTTTGAAGGATGAGAAAATGATACAATTAGTCAAAATAGATGCCCCAAAGTATATGCATTCAAAAAAAATCACACATTTTAATCATAAGAAAAATCCTCGGGGCTTTTCTCAGAGCACAATGATTTTTATATTTCTTAATATCCAGACCAGGTTTTTAAAAAATTTTATTGACTTTATTGGGGTGACATAGGTTTCAAGTGTACAATTCTATACTACATGACCTGTACATTAAATTTTGTGTTCACCACCCCAAATCTCCCTCCATCATTATCTAACCCCCCTTGACCTTGTCCACCCCCCTCACCCCCCTTGCCCTCTGACAATCACCCAAGTGTTATCTGTGTCTGAGTTTTTTTCCTTTTGTTCAATACTTTTACTTTTTCCACTCAGTCCCCAATTCCCTCCTCTCCAAGAGCTGTCAGCCTGTTCTCTGTCTATGAGTCTGTCTCTATTTTGCCTGTTAGTTCATTTTGTTCATTAAATTCCATGTATGAGTGAAATATGGTACTTGTCTTTCTCTGACTGGCTTATTTCCCTTAGCATAAAACTCTCCAGGTCCATCCATGCTGTCCCAAAAGATAAGATTTCCATCTTTTTTATTTTATGGCCAAGTAGTAAATGTACCACAGCTTTTATATCCACTTATCTACTGATGAGCACTTGGGCTGCTTCCAAATCTTGGCTATTGTAAATAACACTGCAATGAACATAGAGGTGTATATACAATATTACTGCAAAATTAGTGTTTTGGGTTTCTTTAGACAAATAACCAGAAGTATATAACCAGCTGGCTCATAGAGTATCTCCACTTCTTTTCATTTTTTGATATGATTTCATAATGCTTTCCATGGTATATGGCTGCACAAATCTGCATTCTCACCAATAGTGAAGGAAGGTTCCCTTTATCCCACATCCTGGCCAATATTTGTTTGTTTATTTATTGATAACAGCCATTTTGATAGGTGTGAGGTGATCTCTCATTGTAGTTTTAAGTTTAATTTCTCTGATGAGTAGTGACATTGAAGATCTTTTTATACATCTACTGGCCATCTGTATATCCTTATTGAAAAATTGTATATTCAGGTCCTTTGCCTATTTTTAAAAGGCTTTAATTTTTTTTTTAATTTATTTGTTGATTTTAGAGAGAGAGAAAGGGAGAGAGTAAGGAGACAAAAATCGTTCTGTTATTGTATGTGCCCTGACCAGGGATCAAACTCACAACCTTTGCATATCAGGTTGATGCTCTAGCTATCTGGCCAGGGCACTTGCCCATTTTTTAGTTGGACTGTTTGTTTTTTTGGTGTTGAGTTATGGAAGTTCTTCATAAATTTTGGATACTAACCCTTTATCAGATATATCATCAGTGAATATGTTCTCCAATTCAGTAGGTTGCCTTTCCATGTTGATGATGGTTTTCTTTGCTGTGCAAAACTTTTTAGGTTGATGTAGTCTTATTTGTTTATTTTTTTAAAGAGGTTTTTTTGTGTGTGTGTTTTGTTTTTTTTTTAATTTTTTATTTATTCATTTTAGAAAGGAGAGGGAGAGACAGAGAGAGAGAGAGAGAGAGAGAGAGAGAAGGGGGGAGGAGCTAGAAGCATCAACTCCCATATGTGCCTTGACCAGGCAAGCCCAGGGTTTTGAACCGGCAACCTCAGCATTTCCAGGTCGACGCTTTATCCACTGCGCCACCACAGGTCAGTCTTATTTGTTTATTTTTTCTTTTGTTTCATTTGCCCAAGAAGATATATCTGAAAAAAATAGTACTATGAGAAATGTTTGCGATTTTATTGCCTGTTTTTTACCTAGGATTTTTATGGTTTTATGACTTACATTTAAGTCTTTAATCCATTTTTACTTTATTCTTGTATAAAGTATAAGAAGGTAGTGATTTCAGTTTTTTGCACAGATCTGTTCTATTCTCCCAACACATTTATTGAATAAACTATCTTTACCCTATTGTATGTTTTGTTCCTTTGTCAAATGTTAATGGACCAAAAAGGTGTGGGTTTATTTCTGGGCTCTCTATTCTGTAGCAATGATCTATGAGTCTGTTTAGATGTCACTACCATGCTGTTTGAATTGCTATGGCCTTGGAGAATAGTCTGATATCAGGGAGGGTGATTTCTCCAACTTTGTTGTTTTTTCTCAAGATTGCTGTGGCTATTTGGGGTTTTTGCGAGTCCATAAAATTTCTGGAATATATATTCAAGTTCTGTGAAATATACCATTGGTATCTTTATTGGAACTGTATTGAATATATAGATTGGTTTGGATAGAATGAATATTTTCATGATGTTAATTCTTCTCATTCATGAACATGGTATATGCTTTCATTTATTCACAGCTTCTTCAATTTCTTTCTTCAGTGTCTTATAATTTTCCAAATACAGGTCTTTTACATACCTGGTTAATTTTTTTCCTAGGTACTTTATTTTTGGATGCAATTGTAAATAGGATTGTTTTCTTGGTTTTCCTTTCTGATAGGTCATCATTGGTGTATAAAAATGCAACTAATTTCTAGATATTTATTTTGTATCCTACTAACTTTACTGAATTCATTTATCAGTTCTAGTAGTTTTTGGTGGAATCTTTAGGGTTCTCTATATACAGTAACATATCATTTGCAAATGATCCTTTTCAAATTTGGCAGCCTTTTATTTCTTCTTCTTATCAAATTACTGTGGCTAGAACTTCCAGTACTATGTTGAAAAAAAGCAGCAAAAGCAAACATCCCTGTCTTGTTCCCAATCTTAAGGGAAACGCTTGTAGTCTTTGCCCATTGAGTATGATGCTGGTTGTGAGTTTGACATACATGGCCTTTATTACATTGCATTTTGTTTCCTCTATTACCACCTTGCTGAGAATTTTTATCATAAATTAATGCTGGATTTCATCAAGTGCTTTTTCTGCATCTATTGATATGATCATGTAATTCTTATTCTTCAATTTATTTATGTGGTGTATTACATTTATTAATTTATGAATATTGTACCAACCTTGCATCCCTGAGATAAATTCCACTTAAGTATGGTGTATGAACAGTCAAGTTCTCAGGAAAGTGAGGGGAATGGCCCCCATCCCACAGCTATACAGCTCAATCACTGACACCCACTGAGTCTGCCCAGACCTCTACACACTGGACCAGGCATATGACTCTTCAGCAAGGCACATGCTCCCACAGGATAGGGGGACAGGGAGTCCAGAGCATGAGGCTATTGCATTCCCCCAGCCTGATGCCATAAAGAAGGCAGTGCTCCTACTAAGAAAGATGAAATCAGAGGTGTGGGAGAGTGAATCAGTACAACGATCCTGATGGCTATCCCATCAGCTTTCTTCCCAGAACCACAAACTCTAGCCTCACGAGTCTAATCTGCTCTGTACTCCCTCCGCTGGAGTCCAGGATGAGTTTGCAATTGAGATTTTGGGCACTGGCTCTTTAAAAGAATACCTATATTTCTAGTAGACTTTCATATCTCTGGCAGACAGAATCCCTCTGATTTTCACAGCCGATGTTCTGTGGGTGCCTTTTCCTGGCTCTGGTGCTCTGGGCTGGGGAGTGCAGCTTGGGGTTTAGGCACCAAACTTCTCAGGGGGAACTTTTGCAGCTGAGATATCCCTCTGGAATTTCAACTTCCACATGGGACCAGCCCTTTTTGCATCTTCTCCCTTCCTACCACTCTTGATGTGTTTTCTTTTGTAAATTTTTGCTTATAAGACTTCCCTTCAGCTAGTCTTCAGTTGGTTATTCAGGTTGATTGCTCTCTTAGTTGTAAATCCAGTTTTGTCCAGGAACGAGGTGAGTATAACCTCCACCTCCTTCACCATCATCTTGGATCTCCCTGATGAGGTTGTTCTTTTTTTTTAGGTCAAAGCATATTTAAAGACATCAATTACACTTAGGCACATAAAGATTCTGAAGAGCAGGTAACAGAATACAATGACTGCTGGAAGAAGCAACATGATAGGATAAGAAAGGAGAGAGACATAGGAAATGTCAGAGCATGGTACGAGAGCATGCAGTGCTATACTCTCAGTTGATGCAGAGGACAATTACTCTATAATGCGATCATCAGGTTTGAGGACAGTTGCCCCAAGTCATTAAATAAATGCTCAGCGTATTCTCCTTAAAAATCGAGGGGGAAACAAAAAAATGTAAGGACTTTACTGAAAGACTCTCAGGTGCAATTAAAACAAATATACATGCTTAAGGAAGTGAGCATTAATTATCTGAAACATTTATCTATGTATAGCACCTCATTAATAATGCTGCTGGCAGAACACTGAAGATGTTCAGTTAATATTTGATGGGTAAATTCATGAATGAACAGTACTCAAATGAGTACAATGCTATAGATATCTGATATAAATACATGTTTATTTATATTATACTTAAGAGAAATATTTAGAAAGTATCTATTAAAGAGCAGTTTTAGAAGAAGAAGAAAATTAGAGGAATAAAAATACTTAGAAAAATAATTTAAGTCCATTTCAAAGGAAAAAAAAAAGCTTTAAAAGTCTAAAACAGTGTCTGTTCACTTAGGTTTTTGGTGTTGGATATAATAGAACTAAAGCAATAAACAAACCAGGCTATAAAATGAAGGTCCCATAGCAGAGATTGCCTTCTATTTCCCTTAAGAGTTTTTTAAGTAACCTAACACATTCGCCTCCCTCGGCCTGTGTGTGTGTTTAAGTCACATTCAGAATCCCCTCAGCACAGCGCTACTGAAGGCAGTTTAGTTCTCAGGAGTAAGCAGAGTAGTGAAAAAGCTTCAATCACAAGAGCAGAAAAATCCGAGAACATTATACAGTTTTAGATCCATATGGTGGCTTGACAGACCAGACTAACCTCCAAAGGGAATTTTCCATTTGAATAATAGGTAGACAATTATGGGCATGTGCTTCAGGTTTTATTTAGAAACATAGATTAATGCATCTGTTAGCACATATAGTGAGTGCTCACAGGAATGATTTCCTGTACCACACTTGGGAGCACTATAGATATTTGTTTATCAGTATTCTCTTGTATTTTTTAACATAATGTACATTTTCTTTAGCTTAATTGTATGTCTTTAGACATAGCATCAAGTATCAAATTAGGAAAAGCACTTAGCTAAAATTATTACAAGCAGTAGAAGCAAAAAAGAAGAGACTGTCTATCAACATATTTAAACCAATTTCAAAATATGAACTGACATGGCTTTATGTAACAGACTCAAGTGCTAACATAAAATACAGCTACAATGGAAGTCTATTGTTTTTGCCTGTGCAGTATCTATTTCTCTCCTTCCCTGAAGACAGTGCCCAAATTTGTTTTGGCAACCACCCTTCCTCAAAGTCACCCTATAAAGTTCTGCTAGGGTTAACCCCCTGTCTGGTTTTAGCTTTGGACGAGTGACTGAATCCTGGTCAATGAGATTATCACAACAGGGAATGGTGTAAGAGTAGCATACCTGACCAGGTAAACTGTGGTCAAGGAGCATCAGGACTTTTACTGAAGTTATAGGCAAGCCGGTCTTTGCTTGCTAAGATGGTAGGACGTGAGCCTGAAGCTCTTAAGACCACAGTGTCACTACTGAGAGCCTGGATAAGGATCAAGTTAACACGAAGGGAAGCTTTAAATATAAAAGGGCTGGCCCTGGTCAGTTGGCTCAGCGGTAGAGCCTCGGCCTGGCGTGTGGGGGACCCGGGTTCGATTCCCAGCCAGGGCACATAGGAGAAGTGCCCATTTGCTTCTCCACCCCCCCCCCTCCTTCCTCTCTGTCTCTCTCCTCACCTCCTGCAGCCAAGGCTCCATTGGAGCAAAGATGGCCCGGGCGCTGGGGATGGCTCCTTGGCCTCTGCCCCAGGCACTCGAGTGGCTCTGGTCGAGGCAGAGCGATGCCCCGGAGGGGCAGAGCATCGCCCCCTGGTGGGCAGAGCATCGCCCCTGGTGAGTGTGCTGGGTGGATCCCGGCCGGGCGCATGAGGGAGTCTGTCTGACTGTCTCTCCCTGTTTCCGGCTTCAGAAAAATACAATAAATAAATAAATAAATAAATAAATAAATAAATAAATAAATATAAAAGGGCTGATAAGTCGATGAAGTAAGATTTTTTTAGATATCACAAATGAAGTTTCTTGTGCCATAGTTAGATTACATCTGTATAATTATTTCCTACATTAATAACACTCCAGTCCCCCACTTTCTTTGCTTAAGACAGTTTTTACCAGGTCTAATGTCACCAAGATTCCTGACTAATACAATTCACTGCTTTGTTTCTAAACTAGTTTACCATTTTTTAAAATTTAGCAACAATAGAAAGAATTGGGCTTTGATTTCTCAGTGAAGCCTGAGTTCTAAACCCCCTTTTCTAAAGAACCTACGGTAATTTCTACCAATAGATTAGTTATCACTTCCTTTGAGAATCTGTTGAGCACTAAGGATTCTTTACCCTAGAAATATATATATTTCCTTTACCTTTATAACACACACACACATACACTGAACGTGATATAAAAACATGATATAAAAACTGCATTGCCATCTAACTTTAAAAACTATTAAAGTTGTCAATAACAATTGTATAATGTATTGGAAGAACATCTAGGATTATATAAAGAAGAGAATCCAAAGTTCAGTACACTTACCACTAAAATTAAAATGGTCTAAAAATTTAGAGATAGCAGATAAAACTAAAGACTACAGGGCCCTGACTGGTTGGCTCAGTAGCTGGAGTTTTGGCCAGGACTGCCGACGTCCCATGTTCAATGCCCAGTCGGCCCACATGAGAAGCAACCAATGCTTCTCTTCTCCTCCTTCTCCCCCTTCTCCCTCTTCCCATCTCATAGCCAGTGACTTGATTGGTTCAAGCGTCAGCCCCAGGCTCTGAAAATAGCTCGGTTTATTCAAGCATCAGCCTTAGACAGGGGTACTAACTGGATCCCAGTCAGGGTGCATGCAGGAGTCTGTCTATTTCCCCTCTTCTTACTTAAAAAAGAAAATTAAAGACTACAAAGATGTTTAAACACTCTTAACAGTGTTTACCCATATCTTTTCTTTATTTTAAAATACAACACTACTGATATGTTTTCATATCAGATTCAATGACTGCTAAGATCAGTGAGTGAAGCTCTAGAAGGCTGGTCTTTTATTAGGTTGTAACTGTGATTGACAAAGCCTGGAGCGATTTATATTTCTCTTGTTCCAAAGAAGTACAAAATTCATTCATTAATGCAATTTAATGCAATTATGTAAACATTCTCATCAATTAATTTTTCATATACATCATTCCTATGTGCCAGACATGCAAAATGACTAACACAGAACCTGTGCTCCAGGGAGCTCACCGGGTTAAGAATTCATAAAAATTTATTTCCACCAGATAGAATGTAAACTGCACGAGAACAAGGATTTTTGTCTATTTTGCTTAGTGATATAGTCCAAGTTCCTACAACAATCTCACAATCATTAAAAGAGACAAAATTTGAATAAGGTTTCTCTTACTCCAAAGTCCATATTCTTAGCCAATATGTTACTCATCTTTCCTCACCAATAATGATTAGACTAAAAACTGGCTTCTTCTATAATGTATAAAGTCACATATCTGAAACATAACAGCACACACATTATAAAACAATAAACCCAGAAAAGTCACAAAAATAACCAGAATATATACTATGGTCACCATTATTCAGAATTATCCTTTATGGTTTTCTATATAGTATGTATCTCTAAATAATATATTGTTTGATTCTCTTGTCTTTAACATATATAAATATAATTATACTGTAAGTGTTCTTTTGTGACTTGCTATTCTCACTCAACTTTATACTTTTGAGATTACCATATTGGTGAGTTAATATGCATAATGCATTCATTTTAACTGCTTTACTATATAGCTCATTATATGAATATACCAGTTTTTCTATTCTAGGGGTAAGCATGTCAGTTGTTTTCAAGTTTTTTATGATTACAAATGATGAATATTTATGTACATAATTTTGTGGTTAGGTGTACTAAAGTTTCTCTTGGGTGTATCCCTAGGAGTGGAACTGTTGAGTCATGTGGCAAGTATACATTCAACTTTATAAAATAATGCTGAGTTATTTTCCAATATGCCCTATGAATGAATAAAAGTTCCATTGTGCTAGTCCTCACCACATCTATTATTACACATTAAAAACTCTCTAAGAAATGATTCCTGCCTGACCAGACAGTGGCGCAGTGGATGAAGCATCGAACTGGGATGCGGAGGACCCAGGTTCAAGACCCCACGGTCACCAGCTTGAGCGCGAGCTCATCTGGTTTGAGTAAAGTTCACCAGCTTGGACCCAAGGTCGCTGGCTTGAGCAAGGAGTCACTCAGTCTGCTGAAGGCCCATAGTCAAGGCACATATGAGAAAGCAATCAATGAACAACTAAGGTGTCGCAACGAAAAACTGATGATTGATGCTTCTCATCTCTCTCTGTTCTGGTCTGTCTGTCCCTATCTATCCCTCTCTCTGACGCTCTCTCTGTCTCTGTAAAAAAAAAAAAAAAAAATGTTTCCTAATCTAAACAACAACAAAGGCTTCTTTTATGACTTCCCTCCAGAGGGTTAATATTTATTGGCATGAGAAGCCTTCCATTTTAACAGTAACACTTTTCATTGTAAAAGTTTTATTATAAAGTCATATATCAGTATTAGGATACACATCTACTCGTATCACTCCCCTGCTTAAAGTATAAAAGGTATCTCCAGGGTTTGAGGGAGCTCTGGTCAAGCCTAGACTCCTCGCTTGGCTCACAAGCTCTCCAGTTTGTGTTGCTATCCCCTGCCTGCTTCTCTGGCCTCTTCCATCATCACTTTTTCTCTTTTCCTCTCACAAATGCTGGTGTCAAAGTGAACTTCTTCCAGTTCCTCCAGTGAAACTTCTCTGCTTCCTGCACCCCTGATCTTCACCTAGGAATAAGCAGAATTCCCACTAGATGCATCCATCCGCCAGCTGGGCTCTAGGTTTTACAAAGTTGGGGATCAGACCTATCTCATTCATCCCTGTATCTTCTTTGCTCAGCTCACTGTCCGATTCAAATTAAGTCTTCAATAAATATTTAAATAGGTCATTAGATGGTGAATTTATTAAGGTCAAAGGCTATTTATGGAGCCCTCTTGGGTCAAGGAGTCTTTCCTGGGCATGCATGTCTAGAATGGAAAGAGCCTGTGCCACATGCCTTCTTTCATAGTTGAACTATCAATAATTTCCCATGGCCAGAAAGCCGCATAGGAAGGGGGCAGGAGACGAGGCTGGAAAAGTGGGTCAGTAAGAGTCTTGCATGATGCATTATTGAGTTCAGATTCTGTACTCTAGGTAAAGGCAACCATTGCAAAATTTAAGCTTAGGTTAGCTACAATTAATTTAGTGTTTCAGAAAACTTCTTAGGATGCTTTATGGGGGTAAAATCCTGTTGAGAAACAAGTTTTCTTGTGGAAACCCATAATGCCTACTTTTAGTTCACACTGACTACATTCACTTAGATGAGTGAATCCTAACGTTCTCCTCCTGGGAACACTTTCCGGACTTTGATGCCAGAGATTCCTGAAGGGCATTTCTGGGTGGGAAGTTTTAAAGCAATGAAAATATTCTCCAAGGAGATCTATGACTACTTTAAAAGATTTGAAAGTGGCCTGACCTGTGGTGGCGCAGTGGATAAAGCGTCGACCTGGAATGCTGAGGTAGCCGGTTCAAAACTCTAGGCTTGCCTGGTCAAGGCACATGTGGGAGTTGAGGCTTCCTGCTCCTCCCCCCTTCTCTCTCTCTCTCTCTCCTCTAAAATGAATAAATAATTAAAAATAAATTTAAAAAAAAGATTTAAAAAAAATAAAAAGATTTGAAAGTGGCATTAACATCAATATAGAAGTTTCATGGAGACACAAACAGAAAAGGAAAGCAAAGAAGACTTTATGCAACTTTTCAACATTTTATATTTTCCCAATTGGTGAGTTAAACTTGGTAGGTATTTTTTTCCAGAATGAATAGATTAGAAAATAGAATTTCAGTTGTTATTTTCCCTTTATCTTAGCTCTGATTTCTTCCCATGTCTAATTCCGAGAAGCAAACCTCATAATCTTAGTCAACTTTATTTCTCTCACTTTCATCCCTACTTCCTGTGTTCACTTACAAAGTCACTCAAATCTTATGTTTTTCCATTTCACAACTTCAACCTTGGTCTTTCTTCCAATTTTTGAATTGTAAGAAAAGCATTCAAACAGTTTCTTTATCTATTGATACATTTTCTCTCTATTCTAGTATACCTCCAATAGTCAATGTGATAACCTCCCTTGCACAATTTTCATAACAGTTTTCCTCTGAGATAAGAAATCACCAATGGTTTCCCACAGTTTGATTTACCAGTCTGCATACACTTTAATATTCTTGGTGTGCCCTTAATGTATGGCCCTGTCCCCAAGTCCCTGGTCCCTTAAATACATAATTTTATATTTTCTAAATCACCTCTTTTCTTCCTAGAAGGTGATTCCCTCTGATCAATTCCTTTATTGGGTCTGCTTATTCAAGCTACTTATAATGCCTACCCCTCAATTGCCTTAAAGAAACATTCCTGGCCTTACTTCATACAAGTCTGATCACTCACTCAGTCTGTCAATGAAAATTCATTACAGTGTTCTCCTTGAAGCCCACACTTAATTATAAATGAGACACTAATTGAATTTCCCTTTAATTTGGACGTAGAATAGATATGACACATTGAATCCAATACCTAGTACATAACGGAAGATTTGGCATCAAATCTGCACATCCACTCTTTCCTCTCCAGATTTCAACTCCATCAGGAAAAAAAATTAGACCCTTCCATTGTCATCCACAATACCCAAATAGGACTGTTATACATATATTTTTAATTGCTAGTCCCTAAGACTAAAATTTAAGAAATTGAAAGCAAGAATAGTGACTAATCACTATATTGCCATACAATAATTACTACTATTAGTATGTTCAATAAATTAATCAGTCTACCCATTTATTGAGATCTCATTGTGTCAGGCATTGTTTTAGGCAATGCAACTTGCCAATCCTTACTCCAAAATGTCTCATATTCAAGCTTTTATCCCTTCTACTATTATTGCTTCCAGGCATCGTAGAAACACAGTATTTTATTCTTTCCCCAAAGCTTATTCCTACTCTAGTGTTTTCTCTGCCAGTAGCACTACACAGTTTTTTGGTTCTGCGTGCCAAAAATGTACCCCTTATCTCTAATGCATCATAAAAGGTCCTTCTGATTTAAACTCTCTCTCAAATCCAGCTATATCTCACCATCTCTGTTACTACTACTCCACGCTAATATTATATTTTCTTTGGGACTGGCATAGCCTCTTAAGAGGCCTCCCCACTTCCACTTTTGCCCCTAGCTCTTCTCCAAATTTAGACTGAATTATCCTTTCAAAACACAGATCTCACCATATAGCCACAGCTTGCGTAAAAACCAGCAATGGACTATCAGTACTGTTAGAATGAAACTGAAATGCTTAACATGGTCTATCCCACCTGTGGTAGTCAGAACAGGTAGCTCCCTCCCCCACAAGGATGTCCACAACCCACCCTAACTCCCCATGTGTAAGATGCTCCCATGTATGAGATGCACATTAATTCTGGGGCCCAAAATTTGAAAAAAAGTATTAAATAAAGTTATTGAACTCAAGTTTTATTCATCATAAAATCCATAGACCTTCTCATCATTGTCAAAACTCTCATCCATTAGTTTGTCTTCATTTGTGCCTGATGATGAATCACTGTCTTCAACAATGAGCATAAAAACAAGCACGAAAAAGCGGGAAATGTAAGTAAAATAATCTACAATCACTGTATAAGATGAACCCAGTTTTTAGACCCCAAATTTTTCAAAAAAAGGTGCATCTTATATATGGAGAAATACATGGCAAGGAAGGATTGAGGTTACAGATAGAATTAAGGTTGTTAATCAACTGACCTCAAAATAGAGAGATTATTCTAGATTACCCAGATGGACCCATTATAATCAGAAAGTTCCCTAAAAGAGAAGAGGGAAACAGAAAAGTGAGAGAAAAAGAAGCAAGGACAGAGCGAGGTTGTCAGTGTGGTGTGATGTGAGGAGGATGCTAGCCTCTCTTGGGGCCATGAGCCAAGGAATATGAGAAGCATCTGGCAACTGGATAAACAAGCACACACACCCCCAAATCCTCCTGAAAGGAAGGAAGCCCTGTCAATGCCTTGATTTGAGCCCATTCTGGACTTCTGACCTACTGAAACTTAAAGAAATACATTTGTACTGTTTAAGCAACTAAATTTGTGGTAACGGGATAGTATCATAGCCAATTAATATACCACCTAACACTCCTCTTCTACCCCTCTCCTCTCTTAGAAGGGCCAGGCTCTCTGTTGCCACAAGCCTGAGAGTATTTGTTATACCGATCTGCTATCTTTGGGTTAATAATACCATATCCCTAAACCAGTTTGTACTGCATGTAGCTAGAGACAGGCTCTCCTTTTTGTTCACCATTCTGTCACAAGCTCCCAACCCAGAGCAGAGAATAGGCCAAGTAAATATTTGTTGAATGAAGATAACCAAGTATATATACCACCAATCCCCTGAAGGCACCTTCTAGTAGACTAGTTACCAGTGTTTCTTTTCTCTAAAAAGTCCTGTAGACCCATCTTAGACATAGTCTCCTCATCAACCAAACATATGATTCTC
The DNA here is from genome assembly GCF_036850995.1 of Saccopteryx leptura. Lineage (NCBI taxonomy): Eukaryota > Metazoa > Chordata > Mammalia > Chiroptera > Emballonuridae > Saccopteryx > Saccopteryx leptura. The sequence goes on along the minus strand of NC_089508.1, from coordinate 21,323,665 downwards.
AATTGAGGAGTATAACATATCTTGTAAACTGTTCATGGATCAAGGTCAAAAACAGAGATGGACATTAGTAAAATACATTGTAGTTCCACTTTCGCCATTTCGTTGCTGTTAAGCAGCTTTAGACAACACAGTTAAACTCTCTGGGCTTCAGTCTTAAATCACAATAATCTCATGGAGGTTTGGGGTCTGGATAAGAAATACATGATTCTACAATTTCCATTCATTACATTATAAGCTCTCTGGGGTTTTTTGTCCATACATTACCCTCGCTTTCACCTCTTGTATAAATTCTGTGAGGTCAAGGCCTGTGTCTGCCTTTGTCTACCATCGTGTACTACACAGTATCTACTTCTGCAATTCAGTTAATACTTTCTGAATGCATGAGGACAATCAATAAATATTTTCTAAGCACATAAAGGAAATATTCCTGACAGAAACTCTCATATTTTTATCAAATCAATCTCTATGTGGTTTAACAAGCTTATCTTCTCTAGAGTGGACTGAATGGTGCCCTCCTTCAAACATCAAAACCTGATTTCTGGAACCTGTGAATGTTACCTCATATGGTAACAGTTCTGCAGCTAAAACAAAGGCAGATTTTGAGATGAGGAAATAATACTGCATTACCTAGGTGGTCCATAAATGTCATCACAAATGTCCTTATAAAAGAAAAGCAGAGGGTGATGAGACATGCAGACATACCTCAGAGATATTATGGGCTCAGTTCTAGACAACCTCAATAAAGTGAATGTCACAATAGAGCGAGTCACATAAATTTTTTTGGTTTTCCAGTTCGTATAAAAGGTATGTTTACACTACACTGTAGTTTATTAAGTGTGCAATGGAATTATGCTGAAATATGTACATACCTTAAATAAAAAAATACTTTATTGCTGAAAATGCTGACCATCATCTGAGCCCTCAGGGAGCTATAATCCTTTTGCTGATGTAGGGTCTTGCCTCAATACTGATGGCTGCTAAATAATTAGGGTGAGGGTTGCTGAAAGCTGGGGTGGCGGTGGCAATGTTTTAAAATAAGACAACAATGAAGTTTGCCACATCGACTGAATCTCCCTTTCACAAACGATTAGTCCATAGCATGTGATGCTATTTGGTAGCATTTTACCAATAGCAGAACTTCTTTCAAAACTGAAGTCAACCCTCTCAAATCCTGCTGCTGCTTTATCAATTACATTTCTGTGATACTTTCATTTTTATGTCATTACAACAATCTTCATAGGTTCTTCACCAGGAGTAGATTTCATCTCAGGAAACCACTTTCTTTGCACACCTATAAGACGGAACTCTTCATTCAAGTTTTATCACGAGATTATAGCAAATCAATTACATCTTTAGACTTCACTTCTCATTTTAGTTCTCTGGATATTTCTACCACATCTGCAGTTACCTCCTCCTCTCAACTCTTGAACACCTCAAAGTCATCCACGAGAGCTGGAATCAACTTCTTCTAACCCTGTTAATGCTGATATTCTGACCTCTTCTCATGAATCACGAATGTTATTAATGGTACCTAGAATGGTAAATCCTTTCCAGAGGATTTTCAATTTACTTTGCCAAGATCCATCTCAGGAATTACTGTCAATGACAGCTCTAGCTGTACAAACTCTGTTTCTTAAATAATAGGACTCAGAATCACTCCTTGATCCATGGGCTAGAGAATGAATGTTGTGTTGGCAGGCATTCAAACAAAATTTAATCTCCTTGCACATCTCTATCAGAACTCTTTGGTGACAATTTGTATTATCAATGAGCAGTAATATTTTGAAAGGAATCTATTGGTTTTTGTTTTTGTTTTTGTTTTTTTTTGAGTACTGGGTCTCAATAGTAGGCTTTAAAATATTCAGTAAATAAGATTGTAAACAAGTATGCTGTCATCTGGCCTTATTGTTCCACTTACAGAGCACAGGCAGAGTAGATTTCACATAATTCTTAAGGGCCCTAAGATTCAGGAAATTGTAAATGAGCACTGGCTTCAACTTAGTCACCAGCTGCATTAGCCCCTAACAAGAGAGTCATCCTGTCCTTTGAAGCTTTGAAGCCAGACATTGACTTCTCTCTAGCTATGCGAGTCCTACACGGCATCATCTTCAAATGTAAGACTACTTTGTCAACAATGAAAATGTGTTGTTTATTGTAGCCACTTTCATTATCTTAGCTCTATCTTCTGGTAACTTGCTGCTTCACTTTGCACATGTTACAGAGACAGCTCCTTTCCTTAAACGTCATGAACCACCCTCTGCCTCACGTTTCCTCTGCAGCTTCCTCGTCTCTCGCAGCCTTCACAGAACAAGAAAGTTGGGGTCTTGCTCTGGGTCCGTCTTAGGCTCTGGCTTAATGCAGTGATTGCTCACCCTTTTCATCTCACGACACATGTAAACTAATTACTAAAATTCTGTGACACCAAAGAATATACTTTTTCTGACATGAGAAAAAAAAGGTATAATTTTGACTGATTAACAAAATAATAATAGTTGTAGTAACTACCTACCCTTTTTGCCCCAAAGTGACTTTTTTAAAAATCATGTGCTTATACTTGCATATAAGGATTTCTGATGCCAATTAGATATAACCTTATTAAGTGATATGACTGATAAGATGCAACTCTTATTATATGACCTATGTATATATTTATGGTCCAACACAAGGTATACACATTGGATGGCTATTGTGTTGGCTGTTGTCATTTTCTTATTTGACAATTTAAGGGAAAAGAGGTTGGGCCCTTGACTAAAATAGTCAGGTACTGCATCTTTTAAAAATTCATGGGGCACACCAGCTGAAAATCACTAGCTTAAAGGAATGTTGTGGCTGGTTTGATCGTCTATCCAGACCATTAAAACTTTCTGTATTTCAGCCATAGGCCTGTTTCACTTTTCATTCATGTGTTCACTGGAATAATACATTTAATTTCCTCTAAGAATTTTTCTTTTGCATTCACAAGTTAACTGATACAGAGGGCAACTTTCAACATGCCTTCCTCACTAAGCTTAATCATTTCTAGCTTTTGATTTAATGCTAGAGACGTGTGACTTTCACTTAAACACTTTGAGGCCACTATAGGGTTTTTTGTTGTTGTTTTTTTACAGAGACAGAGAGAGAGAGAGTCAGAGTGAGGGATAGACAGGGACAGACAGACAGGAATGGAGAGATGAGAAGCATCAATCATTAGATTTTCGTTGCACATTGCGACACCTTAGTTGTTCATTGATTGCTTTCTCATATGTGTCTTGACTGCGGGCCTTCAGCAGACCGAGTAACCCCTTGCTTGAGCCAGCGACCTTGGGTCCAAGCTGGTGAATTTTTGCTCAAACCAGATGAGCCCACACTTAAGCTGGCGACCTCGGGGTCTCGAACCTGGGTCTTCCACATCCCAGTCCGATGCTCTATTCACTGCGCCACCGCCTGGTCAGGCCACTGTAGGGTTGTTAATTGGTCTAATTTTAATATTGTTGTGCTTTAGGATATAGCAAAGCCCGAGAAGAGGAGGAGACAAAGGAGAATGGCTGGTTGGTTGAGCAATGGGAACACACACCCCCTTCCATTAAGTACACTATCTTAGATGGCTGTGGTTCATGGTGCCCCCAAACAATTACAACAGTAACATCAATGATCAATGGTCACAGATCACAGTGAAAAATATAATTTTAAAAAAAGTTTAAAATATTGCAGGAATTACCAAAATGTGAGACAAGGACACAAAGCGAGCAAATGATATTAGAAAAATGGCACCAGTAGAGTTGTCACAAACCTTCCATTTGTTAAAAAAAAATACTCTTCTTTGGATTTCTGATCATATAGCTTTCTGTCTGGAAATGTCCTTCTTCTTTCTCCTGTGTTAATCAATGTTCAGTAAATAAATAACAACTAGCCAAATTCTTTAGTTCCTTCAAGTGTCACTTCTTCCATAAAGCACTCTCTGAATATTTCAAGCCATCTAAATCTCTTTCATCTGTGTACAGTGATAACAAAGTCCATATAATTTTGTATTCTGGGACTTGTACACCCATTGGCATATATTTAAATTATCCCACAGAGCAATTCAGTGTTTACTTTTTCATGGTGTCCCCCAGTCTATGCACAAAACCCAACTTATGGGCACAAAGGGCCCGGGATGCTTTCTTCCCACAGGCTCACAGGCTCCACTCCTCTCTCCTCTCAGACGTTTGCTCACCTTAACATACAGAACTTACCTAACCACCCCTCCCCTGTTGTTCTACTTCCTTACTCTACTTTTTCTCTATAAGACTTTTCAAACCAACTAGTATATTTTTCATTTATGTCTTCCTTTTCCACAAAGAGACAGTGAGCCCCAAGAATGTAGGTATAACAACTAGCACACAATAAATATTTATGAAATGAATAACTGAATGCAAGAAAGTGCCTAATATCAATATGTCTATTAGCTTAAGAGACTAAGGAGTCTGTCTGTATATAGGTGACTTGAAATACTATCTCTGAATTCCACCAAGGCCTGGAATTTCTACTTCAATAGCCCTTTTACTCAGTTTCTTCTAAAGCCAGTGACCCAATGTACAATCACTTAGATGTTAAAAAAATATCTATAGTCCTTCTTCCCTCTTCTTTTCATTCCATTATATGCATGCTCTGGAGGTTGAAATGTAAAGAAAAAATAATGGAATGCAGCCCCCCAACTCTCTAACACATAGCTGTCTGGTTATATTCCATGTACAATGTCCAGCAATGACAAAATGACCATTTTCCAGTGGAGTGAACTGTTGTTAGAAAATAGTATTAAACCAAAGAACCAAACCTATGTAAGAGTTATACTTATTTATCTATTTCCATAATGAGATTTAAACTTTTACCTTCAAATAATGGAAAAGTTTCTGATTATGAAGTGAACTGTATAAAAATAAGTCAAACAATCTTCATTCTGGAGGATACAGACAAGATACGGTTCAGAAGCTGAGTTCAGACAAAACAATTTGATGCAAAAGCTAACAAACATATGAGAAAAGTTACCAAAAGAGAACTGCTGAAGCAAAAAACACCAATATGTTCCACTGAGAGCAAGAAGGGTATTTACATAAAATTCAAATGAAAAATGAGGCGAAGAGCAAAATACAAGTTTAAGAGAACTGAATTCTCTCCAGCAATGCGTGCCTAAAATGAACTCATTGTTTTTATTATAACTGAAATACAGTAAAATATCTATGCCCTTTTAAACACGTTTATTGATGACATGTTAGAATCCTTATAATGAAAATCTGTGGACCACCCAAATCTTTTTATTCTAATACAATTTGTCTGAAATTAACACATTACTAGAAATAATATTCTTAGCTTTTATGTCTTAGATTATCATTCTTTCTTCTTTTGTTTACTTATTCATTTTTAGAGAGAAGAAGGGAGAAACATTGATTTGTTCTTCCATTTATTTATGCATCGGTGGTTGTACGTGCCCTGACCAGAGATTGAACCCACAACCCTGATGTCAGAATGATGCTCTAAAACAGGGGTCCCCAAACTACGGCCCGCGGGCCACATGCGGCCCCCTGAGGCCATTTATCTGGCCCCCGCCGCACTTCCAGAAGAGGCACCTCTTTCATTGGTGGTCAGTGAGAGGAGCATAGTTCCCATTGAAATACTGGTCAGTTTGTTGATTTAAATTTACTTATTCTTTATTTTCAATATTGTATTTGTTCCCATTTTGTTTTTTTACTTTAAAATAAGATATGTGCAGTGTGCATAGGGATTTGTTCATAGTTTTTTTTATAGTCTGGCCCTCCAATGGTCTGAGTGACAGTGAACTGGCCCCCTGTGTAAAAAGTTTGGGGACCCCTGCTCTAGAACCAACTGAGAGCAACCAGGCCAGGGTACTTTCTTTCAATATTAATTAGTCTTTACTTTGTGGACTACAAAGAAAGGAGTCAAGACCATGCAAACTTCCTCATCCCTTTGAGTAGAATTATAATCTTATTTGAAACCACAGTTGTTGGTTTTTTTTGATGGGCTGTTGTGCCCTTAGACTGAAATAGGCAAGAAGAGCTGAGAGTAATTATCACATGCTGTCAGAAGCAAAGAACAAACAATAAAATTTAACTCAGTCTATCTGACTACAAAGGCAAATAAATACATAATGAAATTCTTTCTTATAGAAAGTGACTTTCCAGGGACAGAGACCAATGAAAGCACACACTTAATGAAATTTAACCTCAATAACCAAGCATTGCTTCTAACCACTATCCTTTGGAATACAGAAACATCTTTGTTATTTTACTTTGAAAGGGTATTTACAGTAACAGATTTTTATTTCAAATGTGATAGATTTCTCTGTGGTTAAGTCAGTTCAACTAGCTAGATCCCAGTACAAATAAGTTCAAGTATTATTCAGGTGTATAGGAGGTACCCTCATCTTTCTTTTCTAGATTATAAAGTACGTCATTAGTGATAGGAAGGATCAAACCAGACACAGAAGATACTTTTTTTTTTATTCCACCATCATTACTGGTAAAAGACAAATTTCATGACCTATTAATAATAAGTGAAGACCCCTATGTTCACATATGGAGGACAGTACATTCATATTACTTTTACTATGTCATCTGTTAATTCCTCAGGCTAGTATAGGGCTCTCAACCCTTCTTAAAACCACTACTAATTCTCTGTCTACGTTGAGTCCAATGGACATGTTAAATGACTTACCTAACTTGACCGATCTGTTGCACTTGATACTACGAATAATTTCCTCAGTATTTTCTACTCCTCACAACATTCTCCCCTCTTCTGTCTCTGAACCCTCACTTCTCTGTATGCTTCCCGGGTTCCCCTTAAACACTGATGCTCCCCTGGGTCCCAGCCAAAGCTCTCCTCTTTTCTCACTCGCAGGTCGGCTTCTGGATAATCACAAATGTGAATGTGGCCCTGACAAGTGCCCTTGTGTACACCATTCCCAAACTGGAGACTGCTTTCTAGGTGGTCTACTGTGAATGACTGTTAAAAGGTCAAAAAAGAATATTTTCTCTCCACTCAACAGTATTTATCTGAACAGTAAAAGAAAGCTCTATGGTAAATAATGAAAATAGGCATATCAGAACAACTTCGCAATATAATTCAATTCAAGTTAGTACAACGTGTGTGGGATGGGGAAAATACCAAGAAATATTAGTTATCCCTACTTTGAACCCTCGCTACAAACTACTGGTGTTCCCATCAACCCAGTGATCTTTGAGCAGTAGGTAGAGAGGGGCCTGTCAGGAACCAGTTTGCTTAAAATCCAAAGAGTCTCCTGGAAAGACCCATCCTAAGAAAAGAGGGGGTGAAGCTTATTCCTGCAATAAAGCTTTAGCACTGATAAAAAAAATAAAATAAAAAAATAAGCAAGTAATTCTTATGTAACATGGAATGTATGACTAGGATTTTGCTTTATGAAGCTACTTTAACTGTATAAACTCAAAAGAATACTGCTGGGCTCTGACGCTCCGCATGCATCAGCAGTGGTGTCATGAGGAGGACAGGGCCCCGGGCAACGGCAGTCCTGCCCACCAGCAATGGGGGTTGGCAGGCCCCACAGCAATGAGCAGGCAGGCCTCACCAGTGTGATGCACAGCCTCACAGTGGGACTTACCAATGATGGCAGTGTGTGAAATACACAGCAGCACGCAGCCAAAGGGCCACTGGTACCCACGGGGGCAGCAAAGCCTGGCAGGATCAGAAACATGTGGCAGGAATGCACACACTCCCAGCAAAGAGGGCAGAACACTTGGCTCACATCACGTGTAGTGGCTTGAACAGTGACTCCCCGCAAAAATTCCATGTCTACCTGGAATCGCAGAATGTGAACTTATTTAGAAATAAGGTTAATTAGGAATCTCAAGAAGAAATTATTCTGGATTTACAGTGGGCCCTAAATCCAATCACTGGTATCTTTATAAGAACAGGGAGAAGGGGATTTGGACACAGACACACAGGGAAGAAGGCCATGAGATGACAGAGGCAGAAATGGGGGTGATGCAGCTCTAAGGCGAGGAATGCCACAGACCACCAGTCAGCACCCAAAGCTGCAAGAGGCACAGAATGATTCTGCCCTAGAACCTCCAGAGGGAGCATGGCCCAGCCAACACCTCGATTTACGTCTTCGGGCCTCTGGAACAATAAGAGAATAGGTGTCCGTTGTCTTAAACCAGCTAGTCTGTGGTACCTCATTAGGGCAGCCTGGGGAGAAGGACTGGACAGAGCTATGTGTACCTCAGAGACCAACACTTAGGGCTCCTCAAACTACCGGCAGCAACAGGAAGAAGACTTTACTGACAGGGTGGGACCTGCAAAAGCAAGGAAGGACAGAGCTATTGCTCCGAGAGAAATTTGGTCTTAGTTTTATCTGCATCTTTCTACCACCACTTGCTTCTGTTGGTTCAAAAGAAAATATTGTTGGCTTTCTCAAAAATCTTACTGATACAACATAATGAGAAATCCAAGCTCAAATATCAAAGAAGTGATTAATAATGACCATGACTAATATTAGCCTCTTTGGTTAATAGTCAATTCAATGAAACAACAAAATACAGTATCAATATAAAACCCTCCTCTTAAGATAATTTAACCACTCCGTATTTCTGTAAAATTAAGCTCCTTGGAAAGTGAAAGGATGTGACTCATGGCAACTGGCATTTAGTGAATGTCTCATGTAAATTAACTTATTAGATAATAAAGACACAAAAAAAGGCACAGTAACATATATAGCTCATATTGTTATTTTCATGAAATAGAACATTTTCAACATGTTCTTAAATGATCAATTGCACGTTCTAGGAAAAGAATCCATTTCAATCTAATCCTATCTCATTCAGTAAAAACGGAAGAACAGCACACAGTTCTGAGGAAAAAATACAAAGGGTGATGGGACATATGACAATTCTTCCTACGTGACATGCTCCAGATTATCAGAACACTCTGTGTCTTGGAATCCTCATCAATCAGCTCATGTAACTTTTCATTCTAGCAAGCTTTGACTACAGGAACCAGATAGAAACAGAACACCATTTTACCCACTTCTCAACAAAAATAAAGCAGCTGAGATATATATACTATCGGTATATTTTCAAATAGTCTTACTTTTTAAAAAGGGTTTTCATCTGAAACTATAAACAAAATTCTTTTTCCCGTATTGTTTCATTTTTATTTTTCAATTACCACTGACATTCAATATTATATTAGTTTCAGGTGCATAGCAGAGTAATTAAACATTTATATAATTTTCAAAATGAACATCCCAATAGTACCCCCCAACAGTATACAGTTATTACCATATTGTTGACTCTAATCCCTATGCTGTACTTTATGACTATTCTGTAACTGCTGATTTGTACTTCTTCATCCTCTCACCATTTTTACCCTGTCCCCAAACCACTTTCGGATTCTCCTTCTCAATAAGTGTTAGTTAATATTTCTGTTTTACAGAAATATAATATATTAAAATATTTTTTAATCTTGCGTTAAAAAAGGCCACTGTCATCAAAGGGTTAGTTAATACTCCATCCAATAAAGGAAATGAGACAACAAATTAGCAGCATTCAGTACATCTCAATGAGCAGCAAGAATAAAAACACTTATAGTATGGAGTAGGGGAGGTATTACTACTTAATAGGTTGGTTACAACAGTATTGTATAGGATGTAGCATTCAAATTGGTCTTTTAAAATGAAAAGAAATTAAAATAAGCAAAGAACACTGACATCAAATGCTGGCAAGGATGTGGAACAACGGGAATTCACATTCACTGATGGTGGGAAAGCCAAATTGTACAGACATACTGCAAGACAGCTTGGCAGTATCTTACAAAACTAAACATAATCTTACCATACGATCCAGCGAGTGTGCTCCTTGTTCACCCAAATGAACTGAAAACTTATGTCCACACAAAAATCTGCACAGGGATGTTAACAGCAGCTTTATTCATAACTGCTAAAACTTGGAAGTCACCAAGATGCCCTTCAGCAAATGGACAAATAAACTGTGGTACATCCAGACAATGGAATGTTATTCAGCGCTAAAAAGAAACACGCCATCAACCCATGAAAAGGCATGGAGGAAAGTTAAATGCATTTTAGAAAGTGAAAGAAGTCAATCTGAAAAAACTACGTACTGTATGAGTTCAACTACCTGACATTCTGGAAAAGGAAAAACTATGGAAACAAAAAAGATCAGTGATTGCCAGGGGTTCAGAGTTAAAGACAGAATACAAGATTATCAGGGCAGTACAACTGCTCTGTATGATATACATTATTATACATTTATACGTGGAGACACGTTATTATACATTTTTCAAAACCCACAGAATGTACAATACCAAGTGTGAGCCCTTATGTAAACTACAAACTTGGGGTAATTATAATGTGTCACTGTGGGTTCATCCATTGTTAAAACGTATCACGCTGGTGGGGACAGTGATAATCGGGAGGCTGTGCATGTACAGGTAATGGGGTTTATGGGAACTCTATGCAGTTTTCAGGCACTCTTGCTGTGAATCTAAAACTGCTCTAAGACATAAAGCATTTTTTTAAAGCAAAAATTGGTAGAAGTACTTGGGATACAACATATTCCAAGCAAATACAAAAACATAAACAAAGGCATGTACAATAGTTTTCTAAGCACAGAGGTTATTAAGGGTTCAAGCAATGGTCGGATTGGTCAAAAAACACAGTTATGAATCAGAAACAGAACTGATCTTCATTGAACAGTATGATGTATGTTTATTGAAGTGTACACACACATATATACACAGGAAAATATATTAATATATATGTGTTATATGTATATGATATGTGTATATATATAACAAGACATATGACATATGATATTCAGACATGTCATCATTGAAAATGAATGTATAATATTGCATTAAATACATTCATGAATGTATTCAACAAATATGGCTGCCTACTCTGTCTAGGCACTATTTATATGTATCAGAATTTATTCAACACTATTTTAGCCAATTACGTTGATTTCACTTGTTTATTATCATGAAAAAGAGATGAATACCAATATATATATAAAAATCTTTCAAATAGATTTTTATTATTTTTCTTAGAGCAACTTGTAAGAAGTAGAATGCTAGGTCAAAAAGTACTTTCATATATAAGGCCATATATAGTGTTCATATAGAAAAAATACAATAATTATAAATAATAATACAACAAACTCTGTGTTTTTTATGCTCAGAAAACCTATTTCTGCCGCACCCTGTGTATGCATGTGTATATATCACTGGTTCTCAAACTTTTGAGTCGGGGCGCAATTAAAATCCTACAAATAATTATAGGCGCACTGTATACAAATTTCTGAGTAATATAATAATTAAGTTAAATATTAAAGAAAAAATATAAAGTACAAGCGTGCTTTTATGGTAATTAAACAAAATAAATACTACAAAATTAAATTTATTCTGACATTAAAAAATATTTTTGTTAAATTTTTTGTTATACTTTTTAGAATTCATAAAAAAGAGGGGTTAAAGAATAAAAAAATGTCAAAAAAGTTATCTTTTTATATATAGAGATACATTCTTAGTAAGATTCAGTAAATTCAGCAGGTCCTGGCATGAATGTGTTAAGTTTTCTCATTCTCGTGTTTATGAGAAACATGAGCCTGATGTGTCCTAGAGATTTCTTCAATGTTTGGGCATATATTTGAAAGGCAAATTCTCATTTCCTCATCAGTACATTGAAGAACTCCTCTCTTTTTACTCTTAATTGTGTTGAGTGCAGAAAACCCCCACCATACATACCGTCTTAATTTTACACCAAACAAAGGATAGAAGAAACTTGCCTCCAGTCTTTACAGGTTACCTGGGGGGTAGTGTAAACAATCCAGCACCACAGCTTAACAGCCTTTCTAAACCTAATCAGGCAAGTGAGGTGGGGGTTGGGCAGACTGTCAGCTTACAGCCAATTCCCCACACTTCTGTTCCCCAAAAATCTAATTCCAATAACCCTATTGGTTTTTTAGTCCCCAACAGGTACATATTTCTCGGGAATACCAGAGGGCACACCTGGAAATCTTCAGAGCACCCTGGCACACACTTTGAGAACCACTGGTATATATACATAGATTGCATTCTGAAAAGACTGGCTGAAATGTCTCAAAATGCTTATTACATCACTAATTCTTACTAACATTATATACAATTAGCTTTAAAAAAGATGCCTACTGCTGTGTGTAATTTCCTTATCTCCTTCTGATACCTTTTCACTCCGTTTTGTGGGGGTTTTCCTCGGCATGTCTCATATCATTTTCCAACCCCCTCATTTGAGGCCTTGCATTCCACTGAGCACATAAAATAGTCTAAGACTATTTTTTCCGCACCTGAAGTACATCACTTTCAAAGTTGTGCTTTTCCTCTGAGCCTTCAGGTAATATTTTCTTTCCCTTGAACTATAGTGTTTTAAAAATAGACTCTATATTGATTTCTTCTCCTTTACTGATCCTTAAATAAGGCAATAGCTATCAGGATTCAATCATCCATCCCCTTTTGAGATCTACCATTGCAATTTTGCCCACAGGGGACACTTGGAAATGTCTGAAGACATTTTTGATTGTTGCAATTGGGGAGAGCAGCTGTGCTACTGGCGGCAGGTGAATAAAGGTCAGAACCACGGCTGAATGCAAAGCCTAAAATGAACAGCACAACCCCCCAAAATAAAATATTATACAGTCCAAAATATCAGTGGTGCTGAGATTGGGAAGCCTTGTAAGAGACCATTTGATAGCTACTTCTTCGTGTCTAATTCACAATATGTTACAGGCTTTCATTAACATAATGCAGTTCTACTGAGGTAGTACTGTTTGGGTCTCAGACTCTCTAAAATAGCACAGCATATGATAAATTATATTTACTTGTTTCCCTAACTTTAACAACACTATTTTTTCAAGCTACGCTATACTATACTATACTATACTATACTATACTATACTATACTATACTATACTATACTATAGAGATTGTAGATCAAAATATGCATGCTGTCACAACCAGTCAACTCCTCATATGTCTTGATGAAATATTTTCTGGAAGTTTGGCTTCAACATAGACATAGAAATATGGCTACCACAAAAATTAGCAGCAACTTTTTGGAGTGAGAGTTGGCTGGTTTAATGTTTGCTATAGAATTTGGGTCTCTGAGTCAAGGAAAAGCGGAGGAAATAAGCAAAAATGCTTTCTGCTTTTTTTTCAGGGAGTTTCTGTTTAAGGAAGTCAAGACTGATCCAATTTTTCCTCAATTCAGTTTCACTTGCCTTATGTTTATGGAGTTTAATTCTATATTTTGGCATTAGGTTATATGTTATTCTTGGATCTTAGCATGACTGCTATTTTGGGCATTGGAAAGCGGTATGTTAAATATTTGGTGGGATTTTGGAAGAGTCTTCAATAGTGGCTACAACTGATATGTAATTATACATGATTATGAATCAAACTAAGCTATGCTTTTCAGTTATCAGCAATAACGGGTACACTAAAATAAGAAAATATTACTAATCCTTTTTTGCTGTTCTTCACTTACTTTATTAAACTAACTTCTATTTCCACTTTTCACTAAAAGAGATCACAAGGTGGGTTTAAAAAAGTATGCTTATAAAAATGACCATTACTAAAGGAAGTCTGTAGAAGAGTATCCACATACTGTAAATGTTTTAAAAAGTAAATGACATCAGAGTTGTAGAAGTGCATCTGCTTATTCATCCTTCCAGCCAGCAATATATTTATTATTAGATTAAATATAAAATTGTATTAAACGCTAATTAATCAAAGGAAAATTGACTACATACTTGACCCTGCGGCCTTATAATTTTTGCAAGGAGAAACGTAAACTCTAATTCAGCTATTAGGGAACAGTGCTAAAATAAAGTACTGGGTTCCCAATAAAGTGCAGATAGTAAGTATCACATGGGTTTCCATCAAGGTGCAGAATTTCTGTGAAAGAGTTTCAGAGTGTGTTTGGATCACCAGAACCCAGGCGATTCTAGCCAGTGTAAGAAAGTATCAAATGCTGATGCAAAGCGCATCAGAAGCAACAAATAGGAAGTAGGAAAGCTTAATTATAAGGTTAATACAAGCTTGGAGAAAAAGAGGCCTAGCAAGCAGGTAAGATGTTGCAGCTGTTTTCAGAAAAAACAGGCATAGGGAGATGGAAATGGCTGGGAGGGGAGGGTGGGTGAGCTAGGCAGGACCCAAAGGCAAACAATTAGGGTTCAGATTGTACTCCCCAACTTCCCCCCTCCTCCCTAGCCCCCTGCCCTGTAACTAACAGGTACACAAAAAAGTGACAGGTGCTACTTCTAAAGTCACCCGTAATCTCACTTGTTCTACTTGGTACTAATCTCTCTGGTAGAAGTAAAATGTGAAAGAAAAAAGCTAAAAGAGAATGTTTCTAATCTCTTGCTCAGGACAAAGGATGTCATATCTAAAAAAGCATTAAAAAAATTAAATACCAAACAAAATGAAACTCAGAAAGAAATAAGAATGCTAATGCAGCAGAGAAAATGCGAGCTGAGTGAAAGGAACACAGTCGATTGAGTGACAGGAGGAGAGGAAGGCGAAGAAGCAGGACCTGGGCCTCCACACTGTCAGGGGAGGGACCTGGAGCGGCCGGGGGAAAGAAAGCCAAGGGATCAAGCAAAATATATATGTGTGTGTGTGTATAAATAACACATATAACACATAGACATAGACAACAGTGTGGTGACAGCAGAGGGAAGGCGGGCCGGGGGACGCGGAAGAGGGCAAAGGGGGGTAAATGACCAGGGAAAGAGGCATCACTCTGGGCTACAGGCACACGACGCAGCAGGCAGCTGATGTGTTGTTGAGCTGTACACTTGAAGCCTGTATGTTTCTGATAACCAATGTCACCCAATAAACTCAATTAAAAAGAAAGAGAGAGAAGAAGGAAGAAAGGGAAGGAAGGAAGGAAGGGAGGGAGGAAGGGAGGGAGGGAGGGAGGGAGGGGAACAGAAGGAAGGAAGATGAAGATCTTTGCAAAATGTGGGGTCCAGGTCACTTGCATGGGGTTTACCTGGAGAACCGTTAAACAGGCCATTCTAGGGCTCCACCTTGCAATTACAAAATCAGAATCTTTGAGGGATGGGTTTCAAAAATCCACATTGTATAAAAGCCCTTCCAAATATTTCTGTATATTCTAGAAATTACTGGAATACAGGGTGAATCTAGTCCTTCTGACTTAAAAGCAATCTCATCTAATGCTTTTCAAATTGTGAGATTGACCCATTAGTCAATTAGTGGGTTTGGTTAGTTCTTCACTTTGTAATGACACAGAATGCATAGCATAACATTAAAAGAAATCACATTCTGGCATAAGCAAAGTATGGTTTCCTGAAACTTTTGTTTCAGTCAAAAATTCACAAACAATGCATATGTGTGTCTATTGCTAATCGTGTGTACCAGGTAGTGGCATAGAACACATTTGTTATGAAAGGTCATGGTCAAAAAATGGGAAAGACCATGCTTTACAGAACAATAAGAAACATTCATAGGCAGTAACATGTTTAAGGAATTCAGTTCTTGACTTCAGGAAGAAGGAGGCTGGTGATTTCCTGATGTGTGCTATATAGGCCTGACATGACAAATTAGAAAGTGTGCTATTTACCTGTAGCAACTAGCAGATGGGACCTGAAAAAGCTTATCAAATCCACAGGCTAGTATTTATTTCTGACTCACTTGGCCATGAATAATATATTCAGGGGGAAAATGAAATCTTTATATATAGTGACTCTGAAGCCCAAGATAGGAAGCTGAAAGGCTTGGGCGATACAGTCTTCATTTCTTCTTTTAGTTGGAGGTCAAGGCATTTAAATAGAAAGAGGATTTGGGAAGTGAAGAAATGGCTACATCAGTGATACAGGAGAAGATGGAGTTAGTGTTCTGAACAGAGGATATGAAGCCAGAGTGGGCTTTTGGCAGGAAAAGACATTTATCTCATCATCACTAAGAAGAAAATTTTGGTGGGATTTTTTTTTTTTATCAGAATGCCAAAGATGTGCCTGACCAGTTGGTGGCGCAGTAGATAGAGCGTCGGACTGGGATGTGGAGGACCCAGGTTCGAGACCCCAAGGTCACCAGCTTGAGCGCGGGCTCATCTGGTTTGAGCAAAGCTCACCAGCTTGGACCCAAGGTCGCTGGCTCAAGCAAGGGGTTACTCGGTCTGCTGAAGGCCCACGGTCAAGGCACATATGAGAAAGCAATCAATAAACAACTAAGGTGTCTCAACGAAAAACTGATGATTGATGCTTCTCATCTCTCTCTGTTCCTGTCTGTCTGTCCCTATCTGTCCCTCTCTCTGACTCTCTCTCTGTCTCTGAAAAAAGAAAAAGAAAAGCATGCCAAAGATGTGACTTGACATGTAAGTGGAAAAAGTTTTAAAATCAGATACTATGTGAATCATTATTCAAGATTAGCTGAATATTTTACAGGAGAAAAGTGACCCAGGGAAAGGTGTAAGACTATCAACAGCTGTGGACATCAACTTATCATTATGGAGAATATGGGTGGTATTCATGTAAATATGAGTTGAATAGATGGAGATAAACAAAATGTTATATGTATCATCGATGAGGCTCAACAGATACTCAGTCTCTTATTTAGAGGAGAAGTGGGCTTCACCCTGAAGGAAATTCTATTTTAGGAAAAGAGGTACCTAGCACATAAATATATATAAATGGAATGTGATTGATATAAAAAAATTTGCTGACAAATTGCAGTGGGACTTTAGAGGAAAGAGAAAAACCTGATAGAGAAATTAGGGAAAGCTTTCTGTAAAAGGTAGCTTATTTTGAAAGAAGTCTTATAAAAGGAGTTAAGATTCAAAAACATGTCTGGCATGAGACAATGGAATGGTACTATAAACTATCTTAGATACTCAACCCAATGAAGTGATCAGGAACTAGCAATGTCATCAAATATATTTATATACCTATTTGTATATTTCATAGATGTATATTTGACTATCATAAGTGTGTGTACAAATACATGAATAAAAATTAGGAAGTGTAGTGAAAAGCATTTTTGTGAATAAAGGAAAGAAAAATAAATGGATATTTCTGAGGAGGATTCTATCTATCCTGCCTTGTTAAACAGGTAACATAAAAGATGCCTTCTCTAAAGTATTGTTAAGAAAGAACATACAGCAAGATCCAGGAGTGAAGGAAGAATGCAAGTATTCACACAAGGTCTCACCTTCTCAGCAACTGTCTAATTTATCTTTGCATTTCCTGTATACATCAACCAAACGTTTATCCCCTTCCTCCTTGAATCACGCACAGTAAAATTTTAAGTATTTACTCAGCAAGTGACTGAAGGACTTAAAAAATAAATGAATGAAAGTTTCAAAAACAAGAGCACTGGATACACTTTCCACTAGCTGGACTGGGAGAACAGAGGACACGATCAGGAAACAGCATACATTCCAATTTGGCTGGAACAGTGGGAGCCTGTAGGGGAACACAGTGCTCACCCAGGGGATTGGTGGGAAATTAACATGTGAAAGCGAGGTTGGCTCTGATTGATGACTTGAATCCAGGCTTAACCACTTAGACTTTGTATATTCTAGTGAAAAGCCACTGAGGATTCCCCAGACCGTGATGTCATCTAAAAGAACTGCAAGAAAATTAATGTGGTGATAGGTAATAGGTTGGATTTGGAGAAATTTGGACTGGTGTGAAGGATTTGAAAAATCACCATGGTGGTTGAAATCCCAGGAGGAGAAGTCAATGGCAGAGCGTTGGAGATTTCCTCCCATCAGAAAACTTCCATGAGTAGACAGCACTAGATGTCTCCATTTTCTTAACACCTATTCAACTCTTGTACTTTGGCTTGAAATAATCTCTCAAATATCAGTTGTTACCTAATAGCCAAATGTAATGTCCTTTCTTTTTCCTCAATCTCATCTTTAACTTTTCTGAGGTATTTTTTAGTCTCTCTTTCCTTCTTAAAGCACTTTCTTTGGATTTTGTTACTTTTCTGTTCACTCACCTCTTGGGTCAATCTTTTCCTGTCTTTTTTGGCTCTTCTTCCTACTGCTCCCTATCCTCTGCCTGTTGGTAGTTTTCCAGGTCTTATTCTTAACTCTTTACTCTTTGTAAGCCATTTCTTTTCTTTCATCCATTCCCATGTTGTGAACTAAATCTCTATATGTATGATCTAAATCTCCATTGGCTCTAATAGACCTATCAGAAGCTGCAACTGCTCTTCTAAATTGTAGACACACTGCTTTAGCTTAGAGTCTAATTGAGCTGAGAATGCAATTTATGTAAATAATCATCTACCTAGAACCAAAATAGTATTTTTTCTCTAAATGTCAACACAATTCTCAGTAACAGGGACTAAATAAACGGCCCTTTCCTCTTTCACCCTCTTAAATGAGTTGGCAATTACTAATGATTCTTTGCTCACATTCACATCTAATCCCTTAACCATTTCTTCATATCCTCTTCATATTGCCACCCAAGTGATCTTAATAAATACAAGTCGAGTAATGTCATACACCTTGTACATCTTTCAATTAAAGCCTTTAATACAACATGCAAAATCCCAGCTAACATGAAAGACCGTTCATGATGTGGCCGTTTCCACTCCTATACTAGTCTCACCACATGCCCTTCACTATAATCAGATGTATGCTCTGTAATTCTTCTATTCTCCCCTTCCCACTCCCCTTCTTTGTCTTCCTGGCATCCTCCTAAGGAGCTCCAGGGTGACGCAGGCCTGACAGTTCTGAGAACAACTTCCTCCTGGCCACAGTGATTGGCTTCCAGGAAGACAGCGATTCAAGCTGAGATAAGGAGGAATCTCCAGAGGACTGTTGCTGTAGCGTTCGGGACAGGGGTGCCTTACCACTGGGACTGTGGGGCTGGGAGACAGACAGCCGGGGGATGTTGATGGTTATCTTCACCACGACTGGGAAGAACTCTGCCTGAGAAACTCAGAAGAAAGTGGGAAAGAGACAAAGGCAGGTGCCTGACAACACACCTATGCAGGGTTTTTTGAATTATGTGAACCAATAGAGATCCTCCTTCTTTTGTTTCAGCCAGTTTGAGTCTACCTTCCTTTTGTCATGATTGAAAAGTATCCTGTTGGTAAGAGCCACGTTAAGTAGTCCTTGCCGACCTCTGGTGTGTTCCACTCGTTCCTTGTGCCGCATAGTGCTATTTCTGCACCCCCAGTACCAAGCTTCTGGTAGTAGAGCTGGATAAAAACTAGAGCCTTTCGAAAATCTAAGGAGAAATTTTACATCTTTGGTGAAATCCGAAGTTAGTTTTCTATCATAAAGCTATCCACTGATATTTAATGAGTAAGTCAATATAAAGGTGAAGG
Source organism: Saccopteryx leptura (assembly GCF_036850995.1). Taxonomy (NCBI): domain Eukaryota; kingdom Metazoa; phylum Chordata; class Mammalia; order Chiroptera; family Emballonuridae; genus Saccopteryx; species Saccopteryx leptura. The sequence goes on along the minus strand of NC_089508.1, from coordinate 21,304,300 downwards.
ATCCTCAAGTATTTCTTGAAAAATCCAAGTTTATACAAGAAAACTCATTCAGCACAATAGCTCTCCTGCTTTCAGCGTTCTTCCCATAGCCTGGGTTGCAGATGGCATGTGGTCTGCCTCCCTGAGAGGAGAGCATGCCACCGGACAGAATAACAGAGTGCTGGGTAAAAACAAATAGCACCGAAATGATGGGACTCCTTTTCTTCCCTCCCCAGCTGCCAGGCCAGTGGCCAGTGGCCATGCAGGTTGCCATTGGATTCAGGCAGATGGTAAAGGAACTGTGGAGTCACAAAATGGTGGGCTATTCCATTTATTAAAGTCTCATAAACGTGGACAAGCAAACAGGCAGGGAAGACTGCTTCCCTCTCACTCAGGGCTCCCAAGCCCTGACCCACTCCGGACTCACTGGACTCACAGGTCCCCACCAGCCTCAGCAGGGCTCCCAAACCCCCATCACTCACTCTCTCCTTCCCTCTCTCCGGACTCACCAGCAAAACAGGCCAGGAGGAAATACCCCTTCACAGACAAACCATAGCAAACAGTCACCCCTCCCACGGAGGCAGGCTGTCCGCAATTTGCCATCTGCGGCCCCGCAAGCAAGCACCCTAAGCTTTCCATAGACTATACACTCATGGTGCTGCCCCAGTACAAGCCAGCAAACTTCAACACCCTTGTTACAAACTTGTTTGCCCAACGCCAGCTAAAAGGTTCTTACAATTCTTCATCATGGAATTATTTAGAAAATAAATGCGCCCTTCAGAATATTATTTCAATCTGCTCTACTTAAATCTAATGGGAAACTTGTAATAAACATTTTAAAAACAAAAACCAAAAGAAAAGCAAACCCAAACCTAAGTTTGGTTCACTAAGAAAAAGACCGGAATTAATGTCTGTAGTGGGTTACAGGGTCCCCTCCTCTATCATCACCGAATACCCAGGTTCCCATCTCTTTTTACTGGCCTTGGATCCACCTCGGCTCGCTCACACGGCTCCTTCCTGTTCTGAGCTGTCCTGGCCTAACCCTAACGTGGTGTAAATAGAACTGAACCAGATATATGAATAGAATACCAGCCAGGTTCCACTGGTTAGAAATCCATTCATTCTCTAAAAAATATATTGAACTTTTTTTTTTTTTAATGGTGGCATCTCATTTTACTCAAAGGGTAAAAATCTACTTTGGCTTTATATCTGGTGACCATTAAATGGAGATTAAGACTCTTTCGGGGAAATGACATAAAAAAGTAGCTACATTTAATGTGTGAAATGTACACGTAATTCCCATTAATATTAGAGAACAAACATATAAAAGCTTTATGGAAGGAAGGGAGGGGAAAAGGGAAGTATGAAACTATTTTTTTGTAAGGCAGCCAAGGGTCAGTTTTGAGCAAGAACAAGAAGTCTTTTGTAACCAAATGACTAACAGGTGACATACACTTAAGTTAGGCAGGATGGTATAATACACCTTTACAAACCCATTTTGAAGACAAGGACTCTTGAGTGAACCAAGTTTAAGTTCAAGTCCCATTGAACATTCTGTCTTCTGTTTTGCTATATATTTGAAGTTTTCAAAAGATGCCTGACTTGTGGTTGCACAGTGTATAAAGCATTGACCTGGAACGTTGAGGTTTCTGGTTCGAAACCCTGGGCTTGCTCAGTCAAGGCACATACTGGAGCTGATGCTTCCTGCTCCTCCCCCCTTCTCTCTCTCTCTCTCTTCTCTCTAAAATGAATAAAATCTTTAAAAAAAAAAAAGCTACTGACAAAGCTTCACATTGATAATTTAGATCTTCCAAGAACACAGAGAAAAAAAATTAAAAGTTAATTGGTTTTTAATTCACCTAGTATGCCTTTAAAAAGGTAATTTGTCATTTTTGAACTGACATTGCTTATGGGCATGGCAACTATAGAAGAATTATGGCAAGGGATATAGAAAATGATAAGAGAAAATTGGTTTTGAGTCTTCTTAGGTTTTTGTATCAACATTCTTTTGTTGTTGTTTGCAAACTTTATTGCCCTATTCATATTTATGCTTGTCAGCAAATTTCCCTTGGCTACATTCAAAAGGCAGCTGTTCATCCACAGTCCCCAATGAATAAAGAATATATCAAAGCCAATTTTTGGCCCAGCAACATGAGCTGATTTCTAGAAGAGGTGCCAGCTTCCTCCTTTTAAGAGACTCATACTGTGTCACTTGGACCCAGGCAGCTTACATATTTATTTATTTTTAAATTAACTATTACTGTATTCCAAAGACAATACTGCAAAGTAGGATCACCACTATTGAGATTTGAAGGCTTTAAGCAACTAGTAATGCAATTGCTTACATATCTCTATAGATATAGATTGTCTCTAAAGCATCTTAAAATCAGCACGATGCTAGAGGTCTCAGTATGAAATTAAGTGTGACTTTGGGAGTTAAACCCTTATCTTGGGTGGTAGAAAATCTTTATATCTACTACAGTATGATTTTGCCCGTGGTACTCCTGTGTTGAAATAACTCTTGATATATTGCATAAGCCAGGTTCCTCCTTAAAAGCTTATACTATGTACAACACGCATAATACCCTTGAGAGCAAAAGAGGTATAGTGATCAAGAATTTAAAACAGGCACAAGCAACTGACAAACCTGGCTCATGTAATATATCAAGAGGTATTTCAACACAGGAACACCACGGGCAAAATCATACTGTAGTAGATATAAAGATTTTCTATCACCCAAGATAAGGGTTCAACTCCCAAAGTCACAATTTCATACTGAGACCTCTAACCAAGGGCAGGGAGCAAGCAGACTGCACAACACTTCTGTTTCCATGTTAACTGACCCCCATCAAGGGTAAACATGGCCTGTGAATATTTGAGGACATACATTTAGAAACACTTTCAGAAAGACAGTGGAGTATTGCAACAAGTATTAAAATCATTTCAAAGGACAAAATTATTGAAGAACTTTGTTGCCTTCAAGGAAATGGCAGCTCTTAACTGAAAAGAAGCTTTGCTAATTAAAACAAAAGTCATAAAGTATAAATAGGTAACAGTTTTGTGGGAGAAGACTTTCTAGAGAGAACAGTGGCAGGATTTGGAAATAATTTTACCCCACAGCAGGAAAGGAGCTAAGGAAAATACACAGATTCCAATATGCACCTCTGTGCATCAAAGTAATTTATTAACGTGCATTATAATGTATTGGTACTACCTGCTTACGGGTCTGTCTTCTCCATTGGACTGTACACTTCCTGAGGGCATGGGACTTGACACCTAACAAGTGCACCCTAAGGATTTGTTCGATGGAATGGGTACGCATGCATTGCGACACAAGGGGAAAACCATAGTAGAAGTGCTGTCACTTAGGGCTGTCCTTCATGTACGAGGCTCAGTGATGTCTACCATTCCCCAGTTTACCCAGTGGAGAGCTCTACCACTTTAAAATTTTGAAATTATTACACCAACTGTAATGAAAAGTACTTGCTGTTCTAAATAATTATGGTATGACTATTAAAACATGACGGTGACATTAATATTTTCCCTAATAGAACAGGCCAGTACCAATCTGTTACACTGGAAACTACTGAATCAAGTATGTATTTCATTAGCAGCATCTGCTTTTTAAAAGTTCTTGTAAAACTATTTTGAATAATGGTGACACCCATTTTCCAAGTCCAATGCACAATTACATGACAAATCAGTGGTATTTATAATTCCACAGTTATTCTGATGGGTTCTGACTACCCAGGCGCCTTATCAGGTGGCTTGAGGGGCTTTCACTGATGTTCCTGGAATCCAGGCCTTTTTAACTTCAATGTTCTCAGAGCCAGAGAGTGTACACTGAAGGCTATGTTTATCAGAAATCGCAGATCTGAGGTCTGTGGCAAATCCTTGCATTCATGGATAGGCCTTTTATGCACACTAAAGATACCGTGAATTATCAGGAGTATAACATCTTCCATCTCTCAGTAGTTTCTTTCCCCCTCTTCCCACCTGTACCCACACACTCTGAATCCCTCAATGAGAGAACAGAATCTGGCGTTGGGATATGAATGATGATTAAATAACAGCATTTCAAATTCTTCATCTAGAGTTTGTCTTTGTAAAATTAAAAGTCTTCAGTTTGTACATATTACCTTAATGAATATGTCAACTTATCATCTTTTTAATCATCTTTGCTTATTGTATTGTATCAATTGGTTCTGAGTTTATACAAATGCAATAAACTGATACCCATATAATAACAGTTAATCTTCAGTGAGTTATGTGTCATTTTCTATATATTAGATATACTTTCCAATTATACAGACCATAAGATTAGTTCTATCAGATCTTATGATTGCAGTGATAAATCTGCAAGAGTCCAGATTTAGCCTACATCAGATTTAGGTACAGACAGACACAAGCTGAATAGCAGAGGAAAAGAATCAACAGAGCATTGCCATGTTAAACCAGAGTCCTTCAACGATAATGGTAACATTTACTGAATGTTATTTTTAGGGACTGTGCTAAATACAATTAATCTTCACAACAATCTTATCAGATACATAGTATTATTTTTATCATGTTTTATGTATAAAAGGAAACTGGGGATCAGTAATGTTATATAACATTCCCAAAGTCACATTGGAAGTAGTCAAGCTGAGACTATGCTTTATTAGCCATTTGACTAGCCTGTGTCCCTAGTACATTTTTCTTATTCACACACCCTATAACATATAGAGACATTTTATCTATATTACCCGTTGTACCTGAAAAAAAAAATTCTACCCAACATATGTAGCTGAGTTATTTTTTCACTTGGAAAAAATAAAATCCCTATTCTTACCCACTGACTTATGCATCTCTCTACAGAAAACACGAGGACTAGGAATCCCAGAAGTCCCCCTACCCCGTCCCCACATTGATTAGAGTGGTAGGGCTTTCTAAGCCACCAGCCTGCCCAGTGGTCTCTGGAAACCCGCTGTGTCAGGGTCTTGATTAGAGGGGATTCATTTCTTTGGGCAGCCCATTAGGAACTGTGACTCCAAGAATGTCACTTGGATAGTGTCATAGTGTCAGGTGGCACTTGGATGATACAATATAGTTGTTATCGCTAATCATTTTGTATCTTGCCATGGGCTGTCAAATAAACCTCTTGGACCCTTCTTATAAAAAAAAATAATAGCACTGTTGAAAACAGAGGAGGATAGGAGGAAAGACAGATGCCATTGCTTCGTCTGGTGGAGGAGCACGTTTTATTTAATACTCTTATTATAATACAAACTAGTTCCATCTCAGGACTAAAAGAAATGAGTATAATCATTATTCAGTTTCTTTAAGAGACTGAACTTAAAAATGAACTCATGTAAAAATGAGTTAGTCTGGGGTCAAGCTGATAACAAATTCAGTATCAGATAGCAGAGAAACTGTTTACCGAGTTGTGAATTTTGCACACTACATCTTAGAGAGATGACACTCACTTGAAATATGAAGCTATGGCGGGAGACTCACACATTTGCATTTGGATATATTGATAAAAATGGCCAGGAATCCCATAAAAGTCAGGACAGTGCTAAACACTAAGCAAGGTTCAATGGAGGCTTAATTGCTGAATGAAAATTCATTGGCCCAAACTCAGGCTCAGTCACCCAATTAAATAATAATATGAGGTTAAGAACTAGAACTAGTAGTATTTTTTTTAAGTATTAAGTAAAAAGTGCTTCCAGGTTAGACAAAGCAGTAACATCTGTCTTTCCTCTTCTGCTCCCCTGTCAACAGGGTTACCACATTATTTCCATCGATTTAAAACTAAAGAGTCTCCTGGTTTCTGGTGCTAATACGTGTTATTGGTAGGACCACCCTGAGATCCTTGAGCCGCCTTCAATACTTCAACGATGAGAGATGTCTGGGAAACCACAGAGAAAGTAGGAAGTTGTTCTACCTAATGGTCCAGGGTCTTAAATCGTTTTTAATTGGCTGTACATTTCTGCTCATGATAGAGGCTAAATGAAAACCTAACACTTAAGAATAATAACAACAACAAAATAGTGCAAATTTTTTTAAGGGGAATATTTATATAATTGAAAGACCAATCTGTTTGCAAGAACTTAGATGTACTTGCTACCTAAATATATAAACATAAGCTGTAAATACAGGCCAGCACTGTTCCTTAAAAAGCTATTGAGAAATTGTAATTCTTATCTTTTCATTAGAGAAAGTTTTGCCTGGGCAGTTTGACTTCAAATAACTATATGTATTAAGCAATATAAGCATATTTTTCCAGAATGTTTAATGCTTTATAATTCAAATTTTTCACTAAATGTTGCTGCTTAGCTCCAACTAATGAGATTTTTTAAATGACCAGAATAACCAACAAAATATGAATTCAAAGTAGTGTTGGGGAGGCTGAATGAAATTGTTTAATGGACTGAAGAACATCAATTGCTTAATTATACAGAATACATTCAGCTGAAACAATATTACTCAGTTTCTATCACATCTCCCATCAGCAGAGATAGAAATTTTCTGGCTGCTTAGAAAAGAGCTCTTTCCAGATTTTTGGAATGATAAGACTTTTAGATACAAGCAACTCGATCTGAGCTGAATGCATGAGAAACAGTAGTGGTATTTCAAATGACCAACAGCAAAGGATACCATTTGTTGAAACAGTAACTAATTAATGAAAAATGAGTACGCATGTCATTCGTGGGGACTAAAATGTTTAGAAAAGTGAGTCTAAATAGTTTATGCCATGGAAGGTGGCTGATTTACATGTTTTACAGTGGTAGCTCTGATTGTTTCTGTTTAGAAGAGAAAATACTAAGCACAATTTCAAATATTAAATTTTAAAGTCTAATATTAAATTTATAACTAAACAGTAATATTGTAGTCTCTAGAGATGGTTATTTTGCTCCCTTTTAATTAATAACTTATTATAAATTAAAATAAAACTATCATTATTATTCACTGTGACCTTCTCTTCACAAGATCAGGATGGACTATCAAGGTCCATCTCTACCTTGTCCACTCACCAATACAAAGCCATGTGTCCAGCACTTCCTTTGACAGCACACAGTTAAACAGAGCATTTGCAACATTGCAGAAACAAAGATGGAAAAAAATAAGTGTAGCTTATGTAAATATATTCTATTCTCCCATATATAATAATTAGATGACAGATGGTGGGATAATATTTTTTTTAAAAAAAACTGAGAGAGGAAAAATAAAACATTAGCTACTTAGGATCCATACTGAGATTCATGCCACCATTAGCCAATAGGACTTTTCCATGGTGGCAGAAAAGCTCCAGAACTGAGAAGTCAATGGTGGCTACGCATAGAGCTCGTAGTCTATGTTTGAAGCCAGTACAACTGAAGAAATGACCATTTAATTTTACTTAATTTTATACAGCCACATGTGACTAGTTGCTTTTTGGTTGAATAATAGTTTTATACTTCTTTTTTACCATACTTGACAATGACATTCTTGAGTGTCTGACCTATACAATATGCGAACTCTTTTACTGAGTTAGGTTTTGCTGCATAAATAAACAGTCCCAATATCCCAAGTGACTAACGATGGCTTTTTATCATGCTCCATGCTATCTTCACAACATGCTCCAGGCTGAGGGGGCCTCTCGCTAAGATACTGGCAGCCTCATGACAGAAGGAAAGAAGAGAGAACCTCCTAATTGTAATCTGGCTTTTAAAGTATCTACTTAAAAGTATTTTATGTCCCTCCCAACCCCACACTTTATTGGTCAAAACTAGCATGGCCTCTCTTGACTTCAGTAGAATGTCACACAGCCAAGCTTACGTCTATGGGATGGGGCATAGGACGGGCCCCATCATAGGATGGGCTCCCTGTGCCAGGGAGCAGTGTAAAAACCGTCAATGATGGGGCGGGGGACAGAGGAGGTTATAGTTGTAAGCACATGAAACAGAGAGTTTACTCTTGTATTATTACTTATTAATGACGGTATCATTTACTTGTAGAATAACTATAAACCTACTTTGGCCCACCCCTTTATTACAATCTACCCCAAGAATAAAATTTTGATTTTGGTCAGTGGACAGGTTGTAGGCCATTCACACTGTTCACTGGACAGTCAGGATATAAAATGTCCTAAATATCATATACAGCTCTTTCCCAGCCACCTTCCAATAATAATAACAACAACAATAACAACAAAAATTATTTTAAAAGAAGAAAGAAAGACAAACAGCAGCAGCAGAAATCAGAGCAGCACCCACACCAGCGCTGAGACCCTGCTCTGTGCCAGGCACGGTCATGGTACACAGGTGACTTCCCTGGATTCTCCCGCCAGCTCCGGGTTGGTGTCACTTCCCCGAGCCCCATTAGAACAGAGGACACTGAGGCTCAGGCCCGCAGCCAGAGACCGAGGAAGCGCAGCTCTCAGTCCCTCACAGAGGGCTCAGACAGGATGGACACAATCTCATCTGCACCCACGCCCCAGCGCTGCTCCCTATGCCGGCCACCAAGGTGGCTCTTCATTAACTGTCATGCCAGAATCTAGAGGAAGCTGCGGTGTAAACTTTACCTGGTGAACCCCTTCCCTGCCATCCTCACCCCTACCTCTCTATACTCCCAATACTCTAAACAGCCCCCAATGTAACCATTACCCACATCTGTTCCTGAGAGGAAGACACTAAATCAATCTTCTCACCACCTTTCTTAGAAAATGTGCACTTCTAGGGCCTATTAACTACCTTTCATTAGCCATTCAGCCTGGCTTCAAACACAGACTACAGCTCTGTGTGTTGCACCTAACATCTAGAAACTGGAGATGCCCTCACTCTAGATGTCCTGGAGAGATGGAGATATAAGGACCTCAAGGCCTCCAGGCAGGAGGCATCAGAAGAGACAGTCAAGAGTTCAGGCCTCAAAAATAACTGAATAGCTTCTAAAGAAACAACAGTATCAGAGAGCTTACCAAGTTAGGTGATTAAACAATGAGCAAGCTGAGAAATGGCTGTCAGAGAAGCGCAGCCAGCAAGCTGAGGCTCTGGCTAAATGAAGTTATGTGCAGAGAGAGAATGAGGGCAATGAAAACTACCCCGCGTTCATTACTGACTGACAATGTGCTACTCTGCTTACAGCAGCGCTAGGATGTAGGCACTATTTATCTTTGTTTTAACAGACGAGGAAACGGAAATCGTGAGAGGAGAAATTCATTGCCCTAGTCCAGCTTTAATTGACTCTCTTGGCTTCAGCACTTTATTAGCAGGTACTAGGCCTTATGATAGGGGTAAAAAATCAAACTTGGGCTACCAGATACAGTTTAAACCTTATGCAAGTGGGAAAAGCAAAAGTTCAAATTCCATAAAAAGGAAAAAGAAGGTCATTCACAAGGTAAGCATGAAGAAGACACGATTGGACGCGAGCAATCCTCATCTTCCAAATGGCCAGAATTACTGTCTAAATGCTGCTCTTTGTTCCCTCCTCTCTCTGCAAAGGTTAACAGACACAGTCACTGCATATTACTTGTATTTCCCCAAGTACAAGACACACCTTTTTTGGAAAAATTTGGGGTCTAAAAAGTAGGTGCATCTTTTACAGTGGTTGTGGCATTTCAAATGCTATAGGTTGAACTGAGGACGAGGCAATATATGAAGACAGTGATTTGTCATCAGACACAGATGAGGACAAAGCTAAGGGATGGGAGGTTTGACAGTGATGAGGAGTTGCATGAATTTTATGATGAATAAAACTTGAGTTCAATAACTTTCTGTAATACATTTTTTTTCAAATTTCGGGCCCCAAAATGAAAGTGCGTCTTATACATGGGAGTGTCTTATACAAAGGGAAATACAATACCAAGATAGAAAAAGAGCCTTTTCTTAGACGAAGGAGAAAGTAAGTAGAAGAGCCAAATCAAGATGGCTGATTGGGAAGGTCCACCTCCCCATTCCAGGCCCCAAATCATAAAATGGCAGTTATAAAACAAAATAAAATTTTAAAAAGTACACTATTCCAGCACTAGAAACCTGCAAGTATGCCACAGATAGACCATGACATAAAAAACTACCGCACCTTCTAAACTAGATGGAGTTGGAATAGCAAAGATGAGAGGAGCAAGTATGATCTAAAAGAGGAACAGGAGAAAATCACTTTTGAGGTGTGAGCAACTCCAGGGCCTCCAACAACAGAAGGAAACAATTACTGCAAAATCAGAAGAGGGCAACCACCAGGGTAATTAATTTTACAACTCCATTAAGCGGATTCAATCAAATTTGCTTATAATGAGCAGCAGAGAAGAGTGATTTGTGCCCCCAGGATAAACCCCCAAGTAATTCTGTTAAATAAAACAACAGTATGGCAAGGAGGAAGAAGGGCAAGCACAGATTAAATTTCCAAGCTCTGACACTGGAGAAGAAACAAAAGAAAAAGCTCCTGACCGGCCTGTGGGCCAAGGAGAAGGCACTGAGCTGCCTTGTTGGAACCGCAGTGCCGACACCCAGGTCTGACATTTGATTCTGCGGCAGGGTAAATAAGGCAGTCCAGGTAATGTACAGCTCCCCCCAAATCAGTAACACTCAAAGGACTCTGGTCACCTGGCCTGTCTCCCCAGCAATCAGAACTATTCTCTGACAATTCAACAGAGAGTCACTCACATACATTAAACAGAAATCCAATGATGATGAAACATTTCAGGACAAAGAACACCACCATTCATGTATTGATTCCACAAATGTTTATTCTGTACCTATTGCATTAGTAATAGGAACTTCTTAAGATGTTAGAAACATAGTAAGTAACAAAACAAAGTATATGTTCCTCAGGGAACATATATTCTAGTGGAAAGGGGTGAGACAAAGGAATATAAATATATAAATACCATATGCTATGAGTCCTGGGAGGAAACTAAAGTAAGGCCAAGCGATAGGGAGTAACAAGTAACTGAGAACAAAGTTAACTTCACAAAAGACAGAAGGGAAGATATAATATAGATTAAAAGTAGGGACTAGAGAACTTCCAACCAGGATGGCACAGTAAGTTCACCTCTGTTTGTCACTCTTTGTTCCAAAAACATGTCAGTGATAATAGATAAAAATAAGAAATTGGGCCTAGCCAGCTGGCTCAGTAGATAGAGTGTCAGCCTGAGGTATGACCATCCTGGGTTCGATTCCAGCCAGGGCACACAGGAGAAGTGACCATCTGCTTCTCTCCTCCTCCCTCTCCTCCTTCTCTACCTCTTACCCTCTCACAGTCAGAGGTTTGATTGGTTAAAGCGTTGGCCCAGGTGCTGAGGATACTCAGTTGGTCCAAGCATCAGCCTCGGGTGCTGAAAAAAGCTTGACTGATTCCAGCATCAGCCCTAGACAGGGATTGCCGGGTGGATCCTGGTTGGGGCACCTGCAAGAGTCTGTCTCACTATGTCCCCTCCTCTCACTTAAAAAAAAGGAAGGAAAAAAAAGAAACCAAAAAGCATTCCCAGGTCTGAAAACAGGGCAACCATCTTCAGGAACATGAAATCTCACAACCCTCCAATGATAAACATGGCTGAAACCACACACCTGCTTGGCTCCAGATCATGAATCCGTTTGTAGACAAGGAGTCCAGCTCCCACAGCATAAAGGGGACTTAAAGGACTCATTCAAGATAGTGAAATGGACCCAAGATCTCTGCTGGAAGCCAGGATCTTAGGGCAATACTATTGGCATTAGAAAGGAGGCTGAAGAAAAAAGCTGTCTAATGCTACCTGAAGCTATTTGCCTACTGAAGTCCAAAAACACAGGGACACATTATAGATGAAAACACACACACACACACACACACACACACACACACACACACACACACACACAAACAGAGCAATAGAGGGGCTCAATAACTAGATACAGATCCAGCCACTACCTCTTCAGGGTTCCAGTTAGATACGCAATTGAGGTTCTTAAACTATCAAGAGAATACTATAACCAGGTTTATAATTGATTTTTTAAAAGTATAAAGCCTCAATAAATGCATAATCACTGGAAAAAATAAGTAAGCAATCAATGTTTTTTCCCTACTCCCCAAACAAAATACACCAGGTCCAAATACATAGGTGCATATAACCAAATATTCAAGAAATATGTAATCCCTAATATATAGAAATTACTTCAGAGAATTGATAGAATGAGAACTACTTAACAATAAAAGTAAATAAAGAATATTATAAACCAATTTTACTTATGAATCACAAGTAAAATATCAGCAAATAAATTTAGTAGCAGCATATGAAAAGATAATTTATGAATGCCATGATAATATACAATCTAAAACCATGTATCATATTAAGAAAATAAAACATATGTTTGTATGTATGTCTCTTCATACATAATCATAAATATCAAATAAAAAGGCCCTAGCCGGTTGGCTCAGTGGTGGATCATTGGTTCAGTGTGTGGATGTCTCAGGTTTGATTCCCAGGCAGGGCACACAGAAGAGGCAACCATCTGCCTCCCCTACCCTTTCTCTTTCTTCTCCTCCCAAAGCCATGGCAGGAATGGTTCAAGCAATTTGGCCCCAGGTGCTGAGGATGGTTCCATGCTCTCACCTCAGGCAATTAAATAGCTCCATTCAGAGCAACAGAGCAGTGGCCGAAGATGTGCAGAGCATTTATTTGAGATTATATATATAATTTGAGAATATATAATATATATAATCTCAAATAAAAAGAAAACTATAGCACATGTGTGTACATAAATATATAAAGTAAAAGGCAGACTAGAGCAAATACCCTCAACGGTGTAACTTTAGAAATAACGGATTTCTCTAAGTCCAAAACAAAAGCACTTACGTGCCACAATGCACTACATAACTGAGTCAATTAATAAGAGAATGACCTATTGTCAAAGGATAGGAAAAAAGAGCAACAGAATAGTACAACTAAGAAATAAACTCATGGATGCAGACATTATAAATAAGTAGGGCAAACATGAGCTATTCAATAAATGGTAGCCCATTATATACAGTCTGCTCATAGATATATATGTATCTAAAATACTAAAACATGCTAAGAGCTAAGAAATACTAGTCTTAATGGTTATTGCCAGAGAAGGAAAAAAATAGAATGTGAGATAATAACAGATGTTTCTTTGACTTTTGTAAAAATACTACTATAATAATCAATAAAATACAATTGTTTTTTAAAGATCATTAAAGTAGAAAATTATTTGGCAAATGTTTACTTACAAACACATATACATAAAATCCAGGAGAAATAAACATAATAATGTGAAAATTTTAACTTTTACTGGAAAATATAGAAGACTATATATTAGATATTAGAAATATATTTATTTGAGTGACGTCAGAGAAATGGCGCCATAAGGAGTGATACCGATAAATCTCCCCAAAAATTCAACAAGATCTTCGACCAGAGACAGAAAAATCTATCCTTGGAGCCTCCAGAAGTTCCACACTAAACGCAAAGGTATGATCGAGCGAAAAATTGACTAAATATATAATCAACCCTGAAGGAAATAAGGAGGAAGAAACACTCCACCTTCCTCACTAACCTAAATAAGGGCTGCTTTCACTGGGAACTGAGAGTATAGGAACTAAGGTGGGCATAGGGTGTGAATAGAACCAGACTGCGGCACGGACATCCAAGCCGAGGAAAAACTGCTTGTGGCAACCCAGTCAACAAAAGCTAACGCTCGCGTCAAATCCAGACAAAGAAAGGCACTTGGGACAGCCATCCGCCCAGATCTCCTGGTCGGCGCGCACAGATAGTGGGCGAGAGATTCCTCCTAGAGCCCTGGGAGTGGGCGCCTGTGTTACCGGAAAAAGGGGCAGAGTCAGAGGTCTTTGTGTGGGCCGAAACCGGAATCTCAGAGTCACCCCTGCGCCCCAAAAAGCAGTGCACAGGGAGGGAGGGGGAGCAAAATTCCCTACACTTGTACTTTTCTGTGCAGGCGGGGCGCCTCACCGGGAGTGAGAGGCAGCTGGCCAGAAATCCTGGTTGGCGACCGCAGATAGTGGGCAAGAGATTCCCCCGGGAGTGGCAGACTGTGTTCCCGGACAGAGGGGCAGAGTCAGAGATCTTTGCGTGGGCTGAAGCCCCGCCTGATTATGCTAGGGGCTCTGACTCATTGAGCCTTACCCAGAGCCCTGTGCTGAGTGGGAATAGAGTGGGGATTTGCCAGCTCTTTGAGCCTCTTACTCTCCAGGCAGAGGCAGCAGCAACCCCATAGCTGGATCATCAGGCTACTAATTCAGGAAGGAAAGACTAGGAGAGAGGTTCCGGGAACACGGACTCTCTCATTGGCAGAGCCTGCAAATGCTAATGAGCCTCAGCTGCCAACGAGACTGAAGCCCAATATATGACATTGTCATAGAGAATTATCAACTGCAAACCTCTACCTAAGTGTGCCACAGGGGCAGAACCCAGGGTACAGAGTCACCGACCAAGAAGATGGAGAGAAAAGAAAAAGCAAGAAGATAACCTCTCAAAATCAAGAATAATCCACAGACTTTAAAACCTATCCCATTTTATTACATTTGTTCGTTTATTTCTCTTATCTTATTGTCTTGATTATTTTCTTCCTCTTCCAATTTGGTCATTTAATTCTCTGCCGGTCTTACTCTCTCCTTTCCTTGAACAACACTACTCATAAGTGTTACATCTCTCATTATCTTTTCTTTTTTCTTCCTTTCTCTCTATGAGGGTTGCACTCCAAAACCCTTAACTCTCTCTCTCTCTCCTTTTATTCTTTTTTCTTCTTTTTGTGTTTTCCTCTTTCTTTTTCTTTCCCTCCCTTTATATTAGTTTCTTCTTTTCTCCTTTACTTTTCTTCTCATTCAATGCTCAATCACGAACAAATTATTTTATCTGGGACTCAATTTTTTTCTTAGTGGCACTTTAGGGGTTTTTTACTTCGCTTTATTAACTCACTAGCAGAGCTCCCAACCCTGGCTCTCCATTTTATCTAGTTCTTGATCCACTAAACACAATAGTAATTTTTTAATTTTTTCCCCTTTTTCCTGTTTCCCTCTTATTCCTCTCATCATATCTCTTAGTCAACCATCACCTAAAAGCAAATCATTTTATTCTTGACCCAAATTTTTCCTTATATGCATTTTGTGGATCCATACCCCCTTTTTTGCCCCTTTATCACTTCTCCCCAACTCAGGCCCTCCATTATAGGTAGTTTTTGTTCTATTTAGCACAATATAATTCACAGTTCACCACAAGATTTTCTCAAGAAGGAGGGGAGAGGAGAAGAGAAGGAAAAAAAGGGGGGGAAATAATATTTTTTTTTATCCTTTTTTATTTATTTTTATTTTTTTAACTTTTTATTCTTTATTAATTCTCATTAATACTATCAACAAAACCACCCTCAGATGCCATTAAGGAAAAGGAAATCAAAGATCATGGATACAAAAGACAGAGAGGTAGCACAGATAGATGAGGAAAAATCTATGGAGAAAAAATTTAATATATTGTAAACCTTGGAGCTAAATGACAGAGAATTTAAAATAGAAATCCTAAAAATACTCAGAGATGTACAAGAAAGCACAGAAAGGCAATTTATGGGAGCTCAGAAAACAACTCAACAAACACAAAGAATATATTACCAAGAAAATTGAAACTATAAAAACAAATCAAACAGAGATGAAAAACTCAATTCACGAGCTAAAAAACGAGGTAACAAGCTTAGCTAATAGAACAGGCCAGATAGAAGGTAGGATTAGTGAAATAGAAGACAAGCAATTTGAGGCACAACAGAGAGAAGAAGAAAGACTAAAAAATTTAAAAAAATGAGAAAGCCCAACAGGAATTGTCTGACTCCATCAAAAAGAATAACATAAGAATAATAGGTATATCAGAGGGAGAAGAGAGAGAAAAAGGAATGGAGAACATATTCAAACAAATAATTGATGAGAACTTTCCAAGCCTATGGAAAGAACTAAAGCCTCAAATTCAAGAAGCAAACAGAACTCCGAGTTTTCTTAACCGCAACAAACCTACTCCAAGGCACATCATAATGAAATTGGCACAAACCAACAACAAAGAAAAAATTCTCAAGGCAGCCAGGGAAAAGAAGAATACAAGATATAAAGGAAGGCCCATTAGATTATTATCCGATTTCTCAACAGAAACTCTACAAGCTAGAAGAGAGTGGACCCCAATATTTAAAGTCCTGAAAGAGAGGAACTTTCAGCCACGAATACTATACCTATCAAAGCTATCCTTCAAATATGAAGGAGAATAAATACAGAAAAGATGAAGGAATTTATCATAAGAAAACCCCCACTCCAGGAATTACTAAAAGGGGGTTTTCCAACCAGATAAAAAGAACAAAACCACAAGTAAAAGTTCCACCAAGAACACAATAAAACCAAATTTAAACTGTGACAACAACAACAAAAAAAAGGGGAGAGGACGGAGATTAACAGTAGCAAAGGACGATGGAGTACAAAAGTACTCACAAGATAGTGCACTACAATGAACAGGGTAGGAACCCTTTTCATTACTTAATGGTAACCACCATTGAAAAAACCACCACAGAAGCACATGATTTGAAAAAGACAGCAACAGAGGAAAGATGTATAAAATACAAGCAAACAAAAACAAAAGATAGAAAAACGAAAGAGAAGAATCAAACAAGACACAAAACTAACAGAAAGCAATGTATAAAATAGCAATAGGGAACTCAACAAGTGTCAATAATTACACTAAATGTAAATGGATTAAACTCACCAATAAAAAGGCACAGAGTAGCAGAATGGATTAAAAAAGAAAATTCAACTGTATACTAACTACAAGAAACTCATCTAAGCAAAAAGGATAAAAATAAATTCAAAGTGAAAGGCTGGAAAACAATACTCCAAGCAAATAACATCCAAAAAAAAAGCAGGCGTAGCAATACTCATATCTGATAATGCTGACTACAAGACAGCAAAAGTTCTCAGAGACAAAAATGGTCATTTCATAATGATTAAGGGGATGCTGAATCAAGAAGATATATAACAATTCTTAATATATATGCACCAAACCAAGGAGCACCAAAATATATAAGACAGCTACTTATTCACCTTAAACAAAAACTGACAAAAATACAATCATACTTGGAGACCTCAATACAATGCTGACAGCTCTAGATCAGTCATCCAAACAGAGAATCAATAAAGACATATTGGCCTTAAACAAAACACTAGAGAACCTGGATATGATAGACATCTACAGGACATTTCATCCCAAAGTGACAGAGTATACATTTTTCTCCAGTATACATGAATCATTCTCAAGAACTGACCATATGTTGGGCCACAAAAACAACATCAGCAAATTCAGAAAAATCGAAGTTGTACCAAGTATATTTTCTGATCATAAAGCCTTGAAACTAGAATTCAACTGCAAAAAACAGGAAAAAACCCCACAAAAATGTAGAAACTAAACAACATACTTTTAAAAAATGAATGGGTCAAAGAAGAAATAAGAGCAGAGATCAAAAGATATATACAGACAGATGAAAATGACAATACGACATATCAGAATCTATGGGATGCAGCAAAAGCAGTGATAAGAGGAAAGTTCATATCACTTCAGGCCTATATAAACAAACAAGAGAGAGCCCAAGTGAACCACTTAACTTCACATCTTAAGGAAATGGAAAAAGAAGAACAAAGGCAACCCAAAACCAGCCGAAGAAAGGAGATAATAAAAATCAGAGTAGAAATAAATGAAATAGAGAACAGAAAAACTATAGAAAAAATTAATAGAACAAAGAGCTGGTTCTTTGAAAAGATCAACAAAATCGACAAACCCTTGGCAAGACATACCAAGGAAAAAAGAGAAAGGACTCATATAAATAAAATCCAAAATGAAAGAGGAGAAATCACCAAAGACACCATAGATATACAAAGAATTATTGTAGAATACTATGAAAAACTTTATGCCACTAAATTCAAAAATCTAGAAGAAATGGATAAATTCCTAGAACAATACAACCTTCCTAGACTGAGTCAAGAAGAAGCAGGAAGCCTAAACAGACCAATTAGTAGGGAAGAAATAGAAAAAACTATTAAAAACTTCCCCAAAAATAAAAGTCCAGGCCCAGGCAGTTATACTAGTGAATTCTATCAAACATTCAAAAAAGACTTGGTTCCTATTCTACTCAAAGTCTTCCAAAAAATTGAAGAAGCAGCAATACTGCCAAACACATTTTATGAGGCCAACATAACCCTCATACCAAAACCAGGCAAGGACAGCACAAAAAAAGAAAACTACAGACCAATATTTCTAATGAATACAGATGCTAAAATACTAAACAAAATACTAGCAAATCAAATACAACAACATATTAAAAAAATAATACATCATGATCAAGTGGGATTCATCCCAGAATCTCAAGGATGGTTCAACATACGTAAAACGGTTAATGTAATACACCATATCAACAAAACAAAGAACAAAAACCACATGATCTTATCAATAGACGCAGAAAAGGCTTTCGATAAAATACAACACAATTTTATGTTTAAGACTCTCAACAAAATGGGTATAGAAGGAAAATATCTCAACATGATAAAGGCCATATATGATAAACCATCAGCTAACATCATATTAAATGGCACTAAACTGAAGGCTTTCCCCCTTAAATCAGGAACAAGACAGGGTTGTCCACTCTTTGCACTCTTATTTAATGTGGTGCTAGAGGTTCTAGCCAGAGCAATCAGACAAGACAAAGAAATTAAAGGCATCCATATTGGAAAAGAAGAAGTAAAGGTATCACTTTTTGCAGATGATATGATCCTATACATCGAAAACCGCAAAGAATCTACAAAAAGACTACTAGAAACAATAAGCCAATACGGTAAGGTCGCAGGATACAAAATTAATGTACAAAAGTCCATAGCCTTTCTATATGCCAACAATGAAACATTTGAGAATGAACTCAAAACAATAATCCCCTTCATGATTGCAACAAAAAAAAATAAAATACCTATTACAATAGCGAAGATCTGGAAACAGCCCAAGTGTCCGTCAGAGGATGAGTGGATTAAAAAGCTTTGGTACATATATACTATGGAATACTACTCAGCCATAAGAAATGATGACATCGGATCATTTACAATAACATGGATGGACCTTGACAACATTATACGGAGTGAAATAAGTAAATCAGAAAAAAAAAACTAAGATGAATCCATACATAGAAGGGACATAAAAATGAGACTCAGAGACATGAACAAGAATGTGATGGCAACAGGGGCGGGAGGTTGGGGGAGGGGGTGAAGAAGGAGAGAGGGGTTAGGGGAGGGGAGGGGCACAAAGAAAACCAGATAGAAGGTGACAGAAGACAATTTAACTTTGGGGGAGGGGTATACAGCACAATCAAAAGTCAAAATAATCTAGAGATATTTTCTCTCAACATATGTACCCTGATTTATCAATGTCACTGCATTAAATTTAATTAAAAAAAAAGAAAAGAAAAAAAAAATAAATAAATAAAATAAAATAAAATACCTAGAAATAAACATAACAAAGAATGTAAAGGACTTATATAATGAAAACTACAAACCATTGTTAAGGGAAATCAAAAAAGATACAATGAGATGAAAGAATATTCCTTGCTCTTGGATAGGAAGAATAAATATAATCAAGATGGCCATATTACCCAAAGCAATATACAAATTTAATGCAATTCCCATCAAAATTCCAATGACATTTTTTAAAGAAATAGAACAAAAAAATCATCAGATCTATATGGAACTATAAAGAAACCTAAATAGCCAGAGCAATCCTAAGAAAAAAGAACGAAGCTGGGGGCATTACAATACATGACTTCAAACTATATTATAGAGCCACAACAATCAAAACAACATGGTATTGGCAGAAAAATAGACATTCAGACCAATGGAACAGAATAGAAAGTCCAGAAATAAAACCACATATATATGGTCAAATAATTCTTGATAAAGGGGCCAACAACACACAATGGAGAAAAGAAAGCCTCTTCAACAAATGGTGCTGGGAAAACTGGAAACCCACATGCAAAAGAATGAAACTCGACTACAGTTTGTCCCCTTGTACTAAAATTAATTCAAAATGGATCAAAGACCTAAATATAAGACCTGAAACAACAAAGTACATCGAAGAAGATATAGGTTCTAAACTCATGGGCCTTGGTTTTAAAGAGCATTTTATGAATTTGACTCCAAAGGCAAGGGAAGTGAAGGCAAAAATAAATGAATGGGACTACATCAGACTGAGAAGCTTTTGCTCAGCAAGAGAAACTGACAACAAAATAAACAGAGAGCCAACTAAATGGGAAATGATATTTTCAAACAACAGCTCAGATAAGGGCCTAATATCCAAAATATACAAAAAACTCATAAAACTCAACAACAAACAAACAAACAATCCTATAAAAAGAGGGAAAGAGGACATGAACAGACAATTCTCTCAGGAAAAAATACAAATGGCCAACAGATATATGAAAAGATGCTCATCTTCTTTAGTTATTAGAGAAATGCAAATCAAAACTGTAATGAGATACCACCTCACACCTGTTAGATTAGCTATTATTAACAAGACAGGTAATAGCAAATGTTGGAGAGGCTGTGGAGAAAAAGGAACCCTCATACACTGTTGGTGGGAATGTAAAGTAGTACAACCATTATGGAAGAAAGTATGGTGGTTCCTCAAAAAACTTAAAATAGAAATATCTTATGACCCAGCGATCCCTCTACTGCGTATATACCCCCAAAACTCAGAAATATTGATACGTAAAGACACATGCAGCCCCATGTTCATTGCAGCATTGTTCACAGTGGCCAAGACATGGAAACAACCAAAAAGCCTGTCAATAGATGACTGGCTAGAGAAGATGTGGCACATATACACTATGGAATACTACTCAGCCATAAGAAATGATGACATCAGATCATTTACAACAAAATGGTGGGATCTTGATAACATTGTACAAAGTGAAATAAGTAAATCAGAAAAAACCAAGAACTGCATTATTCCATACGTAGGTGGGACATAAAAACGAGACTAAGAGACATTGACAAGAGTGTGGTGGTTGGGGGGGGGGGAGGAAAAGGGGGAGGGAGAGGGGCACAAAGAAAACTAGATAGAGGGTGACGGAAGACAATCTGACTTTGGGTGATGGGTATGCAACATGATTGACAAGATAACCTGGACATGTTTTCTTTGAACATATGTACCGTGATTTATTGATGTCACCCTAGTAAAATTAATAAAATAAATAAATGAATAAATAAATAAATAAAAGAAATATATTTATTTGTAAATAAATTTACTTTTAAATAACTGAAGTCATAGCAAAATTAAAAAACAAGTCATGAAATAAGAGACTTGCAATGCATGTAACAAAAATAAAATTAAACTAAAACTAAATATGCATATTTATGTGTTCCAGAGTCAAATACAAAGATGAATTTTAAAAATGAGCAAAGACATGATAGTTAATTCACAAATTCACAGAGGAGAAAAGAAAAATGGCCAATACACATGGAAATGCTGCTTTACTAGCAATTTGGTTAAATGCAAGGTAAAGCAACAATCAGACAGCATCGCTCACCCAACTCAACCTGATTTCCTGAAAGTAAAAAGTCTGTAAATGCCAAGGACAGTATTGCATTAAAGTATAAACCAAGAAAATTATTGAAATATATACCAAACAATTTCTCTGCATGGCAATTTGACAGTAAGTCAGAATAACTACAACTCGGATATGATCCAAAAATTTCACTCCTAGGAATCTATCTTGGAGAAATTACTCGGTATAAATGCAGTTAAAAATGAATGAAGTAAAACTATACTATACGGTCAACAGAATAAAAAATTAAAAACTAGATTACTATGTGAAAAGAAGTCATCTGTATAAAACTTAAAAAACTAAAATTAATAGTATATATATTTTGTTGATATATTATATGTAATAAAAGTATCTAACATGTTTAAAAATGACAAACACCAAACCCAAGATGGTGGTTACCTCTGGGTGTCTCTCTTCCCAGAAAGAAGAAGAATGTCATTGGGAAGGAGTAATATTTGGGTAAAGGGGCATCGACTGCCTTCCTTAAAAGTAACAGTATGGTAGAGCAGTAAAAAAAAAAAAAAAAAAAAAAAGGCTGTTTTTATTTTAAATACGAACAAAATAGAAAACTTGTCAAATCGGATTAAGAAAAAAATAAAGAAGACAAATTGAATAACATTGAAAGATAGGAGACCCAAATATTTCCCCAGGTCCAATCCTCAGAATTTGACAGTATGTATTTGGAGATTGGGCCCTAAAAGAGGTAATTAAGGTAAAATGAGGTCACAAGAGTGGGCTCTAACCTAATATGACTGTTTTTTAAGGAAGAGAACTGGACACACAGGTAATAAGCATGTGAAGGTAAAGGTAGAACATAGCCTATGCAAGCCAAAAACAGAGTTCTCAGAATGTAATCAACCTGTCGACACCTTGATCTTGGACTGCCAGCCTCCAGAATTCTCATAAAATATGTATACATTCCTGTTGTTTATTTAAGTCACCCAGTCTGTGGTACTTTATTATGGCAGCCCCAGCAAACCAATACAGATAGACAAAGGAAGTCCTCTTATTAAGTAAGACACATGAGTTGCCTTTTCCATCACTTTGCAACACTCATGACTCCTAGTACATTCAATATATATATTTAGCAGATCTTTTTTGTTTGTTTTAACATCTTGAAGGAGCACATAATTTACTGCAAAAACATTTTAAATAGTTTTCAAGATTTACAGTACTGGGGAAAAGTACTAAAAATTTTTCTCAAGCATTATTTAAAATTGAAGAAAATACAGGAAGTATGTGTAAATGTATTTCAAATCTCTCCTTCCCTGAAGAACTGCAACCTGGACTGACCACCATTTTTGACAGGATAACCAAATAAGCCTGGTGCTTATTAAGGACTTTTTTGGGGGGGATACTGAGATGATTAATTCAATTCAATTATTGATTTTGTTCCAATTTTATTATAATACAAATCTAGAAATGAAGGTTTTACTTGTTCCAACACAAAAACATAGAGATCCAGAAAAAAGAATTTGGCTGTGAAATGTACCTTAAATTTAAGAAAAACAAATTATTACAATAAATTATTATTATTTCTAAATACCCCAAGTTGCAAACAGTTTAGAGGGAAAAAAAGCAACTTATCTTCAAAATGACAAGTGACAGTTTAAAAGTAGATGAACATGCATTTTTCTAAACATCAGTTCAAAGTCTGTGGGACTCAGGAAAATTTTAAAGGCAAGAATTTGGAAATAATCAACTGAAAATAATGTAAATCTAATTAATGAGTCCAATGCTATTATATTTATATCAAGTCTCACCCATGCTGCCAAAATTATAAATTATATTCTGCTATGCTATGCACTGTATATGCAGAATATGTATTGTATTCTTAAAGACATTCTTTTTTTTTTTTGAGAAAAAGAAATCTTGATGCAACTCTTAAATAAAGGAACATAAGTGGTCTACTGTCTCCCACAATTCTCCTGGCATTGATTGCTTCCTTGTACTTAGATTTCTACCAATAAAAAAAACTTTAAAGTAGACACAGAAAATTTAGAAGAACATGATGACAGCAAATAATTATCCATTTTCACTATAAGGTTAATGAAAGGGCACAGGACTAAATGCTTCAGTGTCTAACCTACAAATGTGATAAAAAACTAAAATCCCAGATACACAGTGATATTAAAAGAGATCAATATGGCTCTGGCTGGTTGGCTCAGTGGTAGAGCATTAGCCCAGTGTGTGGAAGTCCTGGGTTCCATTCCCAGCCAAGGCACACAGGAGAAGTGCTCATCTGCTTCTCTACCCTTGTCCCTCTCCTTTCTCTCTATCTCTTTCTTCTCTTCCTGCAGACAAGGCTCCATTGAAGCAAAGTTGGCCCGGGCACTGAGGACAGCTCCATGGCCTCCGCCTCAGGTGCTAGAATGGCTCCAGTTGCAACAGCGCAAAGGCCCAGATGGATAAAACATCTCCTCATAATGGGCATGCTGGGTGGATCCCAATCAGGCGCACAAGGGAGTCTGTCTTCCTGCCTCCCTGTTTCTCACTTTGAAAAAGCACACACACAAAAAAGAGATCAACATATCTAAAAACTAACACAGTCATACCTCCTTTATCAGCCACTGGTGCATACACTCACCTCCAACTTTCAGTTCATTTTTATAAAGACCCATGATGGTTAAAAAAATAATACAAACCTTAAAACTGTTATTTAAAAAGATTTTCATCAGTGATAAAAATTCTACACTTTTATATAAATTTGATTCAATAATAGTTATCTCGAGCAATAAGAGAGCTATCACATTCAACTGCTTTTTACGACCTTACTTTTAACTTCACTAGATTAAAGAATCCTTACTCAAACCAGTGGGTCATCTTAGAAATGACGACAAACATTTGGTGACTCTTTAGAATGTTAGTGATGATCAGATCAAAGACAGACCAAGAAAACGAGTAGGAGTTTACCACAAACAACTTCCAGCATTTTATTAGATGGTAAGCTAGCAAATAAGACAAATATGATTGCTTCCATTAGAGAGAAGCAAATTTATAAAAGGTAGTCTATTAAACCTAACTCTTTTCGCATCAAAAGTAAGGAACAAGAACTACAATCCACTGCTCTATAGTTAAATGACCTGAGATTGTAGTTAGTTACATATGGTTCATCAGTAACAAGAATATCACAAGCTAGACTCCTCAGGAAGATTATCAAAACTAAACCTAAGATCAGTGCAGTCATTCTCAAACCTTGTCATGTCAAACTAGCACACAACAGTCACAGCCTCCACAATGAAAATAAAGACCCTAGATCTTTCCTATATCTTGTAAAGAATTAAAAGATAAAATCTCATTTCTGTGCCAAGATAAGCTATGGGGAAAGGGCACAACTAAGCAGGTAACTGACTGGTAACAGACCAAAAAGAGTTTGGATATGTTAAAAGTCCAAACTGAAATTCACCATTCTTTTTGCAAGTTGGGCAAATTGGATGCTTTTACTTTAATGAGACACGGAGAAGGGCTGATAGATTATAGGGGACATTGCTTTATGGTGTACTGTTCACAAACCACTGATCTTCTGATTGTATAGTCTATATATAGTAATCTGTTTTCTCCTTCTTGCTTTTTGGGGAAGAGCAGGGGGACAGGTTGCAGAGAATTTTACATCTTCAATATTATCCTCGCATATCAAAACTGATAGGCCCTTGAAACCTAAAAGTACTTCTCACAAATCCAATTTAGTAAAAGCAAAAACAGAGATTTATACCAATGAGATGACACATATAAACGGACCTTGAAGCCCAGTGACCTGCCAATTGTAAATTAGTTTTCTAGGCCTATTTTTCTGCCAATATCAATAGGATATATAAGCTACTCACTGTTTGTAAAATAAATAAATAAGCCTATATAATTTATCATAAATAAAGAAATTCAAACTAGGAAAAAATATTATCTTTATAAGTAAGAATTCTGGCCCTGACCAGTTGGCTCCACAGTAGAGCGTCGGCCTGGCATGCAGGAGTCCCGGGTTCGATTCCCAGCCAGGGCACACAGGAGAGGCGCCCATTTGCTTCTCCACCCCTCCCCCTCTCCTTCCTCTCTGTCTCTCTCTTCCCCTCCCACAGCAAGGCTCCATTGGAGCAAAGATGGCCCGGGCGCTGGGGATGGCTCTGTGGCCTCTGCCTCAGGGGCTGGAATGGCTCTGGACGCAACAGAGCGACGCCTCAAAGGGGCAAAGCATCGCCCCCTGGTGGGCATGCCGGGTGGATCCCGGTCGGGCGCATGCGGGAGTCTGTCTGACTGCCTCCGTTTCTAGCTTCGGAAAAATGGAAAAAAAAAAAAAAAGTACGAATTCTCTTCTTATTCTCTGAGAGTATCTTGACATTATCATTACATAAATTTTGAGATACTTATTAAGCAAGAAAAGAAAGTACAATGAAAATGAAGAGCAAGGGAGATGTTGAGGGGAACACGGGGAGGGATGCATTTGGGGCGACACTAGAATCTATGAAACACAATAAATTAAAATCAATAAAAAAATAAAAAGAAAATGAATCAAAAAGTGGTTTAAAAACAAGATCATAGAATTACTAATATTATAGTTGTATATTAAAATACTTGTTCAAATTAATTTCTATAAAAAGGACTACAAAATAACCAAAAATCAAACAAATCCCACATAGTTAAGTGTTTTTCAGGTAAAATATTCAACTACAAAGTGAGGGGGGGATAGATAGTGGGGGAAGTCATAAGAATTTTAAACCACGTTCCATATTTTTACCACTTTTCCTGACCTTTTGGCTTTCACTGCCAATTACAGATATTGATATTTGTGCCCATTAAAGGCATATCTGTAATATGGTTTATTTCCCCATCTCTTCTGAAATATTTTAACCTCTAAATCATTCATTAGTTTCATTTCCTAAGAACAGCCTGTGCTTTCTAATTTTAATGTTCATTTTTTAAATTCAGAAATATGTAATATAGTATAGGGGGCAACTATTATATCACATGAAAACTAAGTAAAATTGAAAGAGAATATTTTTCTGCATAATCTTACCACTGAAATTTGTTAAATGAAGTGAAAATTATCAGTGGCAATTTAATTCCTGTGTTTGTCCTCTCAAAATAATTTGTTTTGAGGTTATAAACTTTACTGTATAATATAACTGAAGTTATTTTAAAAGGTGTAACGTGCCTGACCAGGCGGTGGCGCAGTGGATAGAGCATCGGACTGGGACGCGGAGGCCCAGATTCGAAACCCCACAGTTGTGGACTTGAGCACGGGCTCATCTTGCTTGAGCTTGGGCTCACCAGCTTGAGCACGAGGCTGCTGGCTTAAGCGTGGGATCACAGACATGACCTCATGGTGGCTGGCTTCAGTCCAAAGGTCGCTGATTTGAGCAAGGGGTCACTAGCTCTGCTATAGCCCACCTCCCCCACCCAGCCCCTGTCAAGGCATTTATGAGAAAGCAATCAATGAACAACTAAGGTGCTGTAACAAAGAATTGATGCTTCTCATCTCTCTCCCTTCCTGTCTGTCTGTCCCTATCTCACCCTCTCTCTCTCTCTCTCTCTCTCTCTCTCTGTCTTAAAAAAAAAAAAAGCATAATGCTTAGAATTCTTAGAAAATAGAGGTAAACATTTACGTGTACTAAGACCTATATAATGGCACTTGTCACAGGGTGTTTTTCACCCTGAAATCTAGTTAAGACCATAATGAACAATTAACAGGGAAATTTACAGTTGTAGCAAAAATTTTAAAATGTCATTTTACTAGAAGATTTACATAATTATAAACCATTTTAAAACAACTCCATTCTGAAATCATAAAAGAACCTTTTGTGGTATTCATTTGCACAATTAAAGTCAGAATATTTATTAAAAGAAAAATATTATCATTTCTTGCCTCATTCAAACTGTTATTTCATTAATGAACTGATAAGCATTTTTAAAGTAAATTAAAGCAAATGAATATCACACTCATAAATGTAAATTTGCTTACAGCTTATAATCCTGGTTTACCTGTGGTTTTCCCAAAGGAGATATGCATGCCTTTTTCTTCTTTCCTCTTTTCTAAGCATCAGAACTCAGAAAAGCTTTCATAAACTCCCAGAAATTAATTAATAAATACAATAACATGCTATCTTCACAGCAAAAACAATAAATGAAGGATTTTGAATCACTGGTCTTTTATGGGAAATAAATGATTGGCAAATTCTGAAAGTAATTCAGCAGAGAAAATAAATAATTCCATAAATAGGATTATAAAAAAAGAGGTTGATTTACCCTTTTTTCCCTCAGAGGAAAGAAAATTTTTAGAATGTTTCTTGAATACTCATTCTTTTCTTTTCCACTTTGAAAAAATGTACGCATTTTTGCTAGAGAAATGATAAGGAGCTATTACTCACACCTTGTTTAAAGTATAGGACTGTTTTAAGGCTCAAATGAAAATCTTTAATGAAATCATTAATTACAGCCATTTTGCTTTAATCTGACAATCAGTCCCCTCCTTTTTACTTCCTCCTGCTCCTTACATGATCTTCTGTATTTCAACCATTCATTTATTCCATCTCATTAATGGAAAATATCAAAATACACAAACTAGAGAATAAAATACAATGCCTTACTTAGTACCTTGCTATTCAGAGGATGGTAAGGAACCCTTGAGTTCTCTTCTGATTCTTGCTATGCTTAACAGTGATTTTATGAACATTCTTGAACATACCACTTGTTAGACATATGCACGAGGTTCATTTGGGTAAATATTTATAAGTAATGTTACTGGAACAATATTGCAAGTGAATGTACAACTTTATGACAATACAGTTTTTTTCCCCAAGAAAGACTATATACCAGATTACACCAAGAATAAGACCCTAGTGGTCCATTTCCTTTCCAGTATTTCATGTTATTAGATTTAAATGTATGCTAAATGAGTGCAAAATGGAATTTTATTGAATTAGTAACCTGCAATTATCTATTATTCCTTCATATTAATAGATCTATTTATCTTTCTTTTATTAAACGTTTATTCATGTCTTCTAATTACTTTTGATTGAGTCATTGCTTTTTTCTTATTAATCTGTAGTTCATTGATTCTTGACATTAATCCTTGGTAGGTTAAGTTTCAGAACTAATATCAGCCTGACCTGTGGTGGCGCAGTGATTAAACATTGACTAGAACGCTGAGGTAGCTGGTTCAAAACCCTGGGCTTGCCAGGTCAAGGCACATATGGGAGTTGATGCTTCCTGCTCCTCCCCCCTTGTGTCTCCCTTCCCTCTCTCTCTGTCTCCTCTCTCAAATGAATAAATAAATCTTAAAAAAAAAAAGAACTAATATCTATTTCTTAATCTTTAGTTTGTCTTTTCTTTTTAAAAATATATTCTGATGAAGAGAAATATTTAATTTTAAAATAGTCAAAACTATAAATAAATGATGCTTTTTAATTTTTTTTCCATATGGTTTAACTCTGCTCAGAAAAATTAGGGGATCAAGGAACGTGCAGATACTCCAGTACTTTCAGCCTTTTGTATAGTGCATTTTCACCAATGAAATAAAAGTTGGTTTTGCTTCTCATCTGCATAACTGAACAACTTTCTTTGACTTGTTTGCTTTTCTGATGTTCTTGTCTAATAAAAAAAAATTAAATGCTTCTTTTTTTATTGCTTTATATTCATTCTGAATTATCCCCTAATTTCTGTGAGCAGTATTATTATTCCCTACCACATTTATTAAGTAGTCCTCCATTTCCTTTAATAGGCTATATAAACTCTGCCATATTTAAAAGTTTTATATTTCTACAATGGGATTACCATTCCATTGTTTAACCCTGAAGCAATGCCTTACTAGTCTTGATTATTAAAGCTTCATAATAAACTTTGACATCTATTAGTGTAAGACCCCACCTTTGTTTGCTTTGAAATTTCTCTAGGCTACATTTGTCATTTATATATAACTAAACATTTCAAAATCAGCTTGCCAGGTCATATTTTTTTTTTTAATTTGGTATTTTGATTAGAATTAATATCACTAAATCTACAGGTTAATTTGAAACAAACTGAGCATCTTTATGATATAGTTTTCCTATTTATAGACATGAGACATTTCATCATTTATTTATCTACATATTATTTCAAGTATCTCAGTAAACTTTTATAACGTATATGTATATAAATTACACATTTTCATAGGTATATTCAAGAGTACATTATGTGTTGTTTTTACAAATAGAATCTTAAAAACTATGTTTTGTAATTGTTCATTGCTAGTAAATAAACACAATTGATTTTATATATTGATTTTATATCCAGATACTTGTTAATTTCTTCTATGATTTCTAATAATTTATAGATTATTATTTTTAATAATCATATTATCTAAAAAATAACAGCAGCTTTATTTCTTTTCAGATCCTTATATCATACATTTTTCTTATTTTATTGCATCAGCTAACAATTCCTATTACTATAATGTTGAATAAAAGTGGTGATAATGATTATCAATCCTTGCACATGGTTTTTTTTTAATGAGTATGTTCCTATTTCAAATGGTGTCTTTAAGAGAATTTTTGATAGATATCCTTTAATTTATTAAGAAATTTTTATAATATGAATGAATCTGTGTAGAAATTAATCAAATACTTTTTTCCTATAACTGTTGATATGACCCTATAGTTACTCTCATTCAATCCTAATTTTAATATAGTAATGGACATTTATAGGTTTTCTAATATTAAATTAAATCTTTGCAGTTCTGGCACAAGGACAACTTGACCATTACATATTATCTTTTTCATACACTTTAAATATTTGCATTTATATTTGTAAGTAAAATAAGTCTAAATGCTCTTTTTTTATACTCCTTTTCTGGCTTATGTTTCTTTTTTTATATAATTTTATTTTTTTAATGGGGTGACATCAATAAATCAGGATACATATATTCAAAGATAACATGTCCAGGTTATCTTGTCGTTCAATTATGTTGCATACCCATCACCCAAAGTCAGATTGTCCTCTGTCACCTTCTATCTAGTTTTCTTTGTGCCCTTCCCCCTCCCCCTTTCCCTTTCTTATGTTTCAAATGATAGTGGCCTCATGTTTGAGAATTTGGGGAGCTACACAGGAAAAGCACCACATCTAAAATAAAGCTTTTATATATGAAGTGGTTCTATCAAGTTACCTAAAACAAGTTTACTTCAAGATTTCCTCACACTTGGCATATATGAGTATTCAGAGTGTACTGTATTTCTGTCTGCTTCTTGTATGTTGATAATCTGTTTATCTATAGATGTATTAGCCTTAGAAAGAGGTAGAAAGCAAATTCTCCACCAGGGTAGTTTTAGTCCAAATAAAGTAAATTTAACCAAAAATATGCAAAAAAGAGTTAAACAGTATTATTTAGGTCAAGAAAACCTAAAATAACAATGTAAGAAAAAGGAGCTTTAGTTTGACAAGAACTAGAACCCTTTGTATACTTAACCCCCAAAAAAGTATTCTTCCTCAAGTAACAATCTAGATTTGATGAAATGCATAACTTACCCAAGTGTGGTTTAGTCCAATAAAAAGATAAAGTGATAGATTTAGATACTCATTAAAAGAAAAACAGAGCAATATTATTTATCTTATGATATATTAAAATCTCAAAACCATTGTAATTGAGTATTAGATTGGCAATAAAACAACAAATAATTTAGGAGTTTTAGAAAGAATTATGTTTGGATGCTCAAAGACATGTTTAAGAGACATCTCTCATATGTTTAGAGTTATACAGTAGAGTCCCTAATATAGAAAGCTAGCATGAACTAATCTATATTTTTCAGACTCTCTTGGCTTAAGAAAAGGCTATTTGTCAATTGGTTTCCACCCTCTATTTTCAACATGGACAGTTCCCCTTTAAGAGATATATATGCTCAAGGGAAAATTACACAGCAGCTGAAGTCATGAAGAACTGCCCATCAGTTAAGCACGAATTCCCGCAGATGACCTGAGAGCCCCAATTCAATTAAAATGAAATGGAACAGCATGTATAGAGTAGATCCAGACTTTCCATCACTTTTTTCTTGAGTATAGTCGTTGGGGACAATCTGTAATCCTGCTGTGAAAGAAAATAAACTCAAATGCTACTTTCACATAAAAGATCATCTATCAAAAATATAAAGAACAATTTTACCCTGCATAATCCAAAATGTTCTAACTCTTCCTAAATTTACTCTAAATGTGTATGAGGTTAACCTGTTAGAAACTGAAAAGGTAAAATAAACTCTCCCCAGATATGAAATTCTACTCATGCTTGAAATTAAATGTTTGACCACCAAATGCTTGCTATTACCTGAGGATACACCCTACTTTTTTTTTTTAAGTGAGAGCAAAAGAGATATGCACCCTGGCTAGGATCCACTCAGCAACACTCATCTTGGGCCATGCTTGCAAATGAGCTATTTTTAGTACCTGAGGCGGAGGCTTGAGGAAGCCAATCTCAGCACCTGGGGCCGTAATTCTCAAATCAATTGAGCCATGGGTGTGGGAGAAGGGAGAAGGGAGAAGGGAGAAGGGAGAAGGGAGAAGGGAGAGGGAGAGGGAAGAGAAGCAGATGGTTGCTTCTCCTGTGTGCCTTGACCAGGAATCAAACCTGGTTACTTCCACACACCAGGTCGATGCTCTACCACTGAGAAAACTGGCCAGGACCAATTCATCCTATTTCTTAAAAGACATAATTATATATTAGGTTTTTCCCAGATGATAGATATAATATATATAGTCTAGCAATAATATGCATTTTATACCACTATAATAAACCTTACATCATTTATCTCTTTTCCCTCTTCTGATTGCTGCCTTTACTTTATTCTGGCTTGACTTTTAATAGCGTTGTCTCTATCTGATTATCTATATCTAGATCTTCCTGAGTTCTTTTATAAAATAAAGATTTGCTAGTGTTTATTTATACAAAATAAAATATAGACTTGCCAGTGTTTAAATATAACCTTATCATTATATATTAACCCTCAACCAAAATGCACGATTTTCTACACTATATGATAGTTAGAGCAAGTATTAAATATTATGTTAATTTTACTTAAAATAACAACAAAAATATTCCTAGATGATCAGTAACTCCTTTGTGAGGCCTATACAATTTCTTTCAATCTTTATGCTTACCAGTTTCACTTGTTTGTCCCATAATTCATACTGACCTTAATTGTCTGCTCTGTGCTAACTGTCCTCACTGTAAACACTGCCTTGCCAACAGTATGCATAAATTCAGTTATTCACTAGCCTATTCTATATCCATGCAATTAAAAAAAAGTGAAATCAACATTCTTTACTCTGACTTAAAAAATAGCATCAGCTTCAGCAAGAAGCTCTTTGCAATAACTCTTAAATCAGGATAATTAATGTTTTTCTACTAAACAAGCTTTCATGTTTGTTTCATGTTGTTTCCCCAGCTGTCAGATCAGATTAAAGTATCACACAGCAAGCTCAACAGAGCCCCCCATTCACCTTCCAATTAGTTGAGAACAGCAAATAGAAGAGTTAAGTTACTGGAGACATTCTCCAAAAGTAGTATAGAAATAATGACAGAATTACCATTGTTTCTAGTTTTGGAGAAAAATAAGAGAAAGGTGAGAGACATTCTTGGTTGTTTTATAAAACTTAGGTATTAACTAAATCAGATAATTTAGTAAACTTATTAGAATAACCAAAATGTGTTACTTTGTTATAAATCCATCTACACTGTTTCATACTATCAATTCTGAATTATCAACTCCTTTTGAGGGCAGCCAACAGATGAACAAAAGAAAAGAGAACATGAGTTAATGATAAAAGAATCATAAGGTAGACATTTTCTCAACAAAATAATTATCTCTAAATATTCATCAAAAACCTGTTATGGAACCTCACAATATACCAAGCACTCGATATACAAGGATACACAAGAAATGCTTCTTGCATGACCAGTAGTGGCAAAGTGGACAGAGCGTCAACCTGGTACACTGAGGTCCCAGGTTCAAAACCATGAGTTTGCCGGCTTGAGCGCAGGCTCACCAGCTTAAGTGCAAGATTGCTGGCTTGAAGCCCAAGGTCAGTAGCTTGAGCAAGGGGTCACTGGCTTGGCTAGCCCCTTCACCCCAGTCAAGGCACATATGAGAAGCAATCAGTAAACAACTAAAGTGCCGCAACTATGAATTGATGTTTCTCATCTCTATCCCTTCCCCCCTTCTCTCGTATGCAAAAAAAAAAAAAGCTTCTTACCCTCAGGTTGCTCAGAATCGAAGTAGGAGAACACCAAGGTACAACTTGGAGGCAGTACTTATATGAAAGAATAATTTAGAGAGACTAGAGTAGAAGATGGGGCTAGAGTTAAAGAGGGCAAGAGTGACAGGAATTCTTGGTTACTCAAACTGCTACATTTTTAATCATTATTCCCAAATTCAGTCAGCCATGCAGAAGATACAACGGTATTTAAATATCAAAACTGCTAAACATTGTCTTAAATATATGTTAGACTCCGAATATATATATTAAAAAGACATTAGACTTTATGAAGCTTAAAGAATACTAGGGTACTATTGTTTTGTGTGTGGATACATTTATGTGCATGTACACATATATATGCATATATAAAAGGCTTATTATATTAGAGGTCAAGAAAGTTCTTTAATAAAATAAATAATATATAAAAATAGTTTAAAGGAAAAGCATTTTTAAATTATACATCCATGAATTAAAATTAATACATATACCATCAAGAGTAAAAAAATTATCGATTAATTTTAGTGACTTCCTAAACTATGTCCCTTTAAAAATATATGTAATAAATTGAGAAAAAGAACAATAAAATAGGAAAATGCCAAAGTAACAGAGTAGGTTCGTGATACTGAATCCAAGGCATGGTAATATCTTTGCTATCTCTCCTTCACAATACAGATCTACTAACAGTAGAGTATTAAATAATCCCACAAACTTTTGTATATACTTGTAGTACATACAAGTACATGTAGCATCATTTTATTTTGAAACAAATATTAACACAGAAATTTTGTATTAAAATACACATACCAATAAATATTTGGTAGATACAAAACCCTCCTAAATTCCTGGCCTTTGCAATATGTTAAGAATGGCTTTATTTTTCTTCCTTAAGTGGGGCAAAATTTACTTTAAAACTTACAAGTTAACAAAGTAAAATATCATTAATCTGATAAATCAATGCTCTGTTTAGTGAGAAATAATTGTCATCATGCAGGTATCTAGGAAAAAGAGAATGTCGTAAATAACCCCAAATCACAGTTAAACCGCAATCCTCTTCTCTTTACCTGAGGTCAGACTTTCAGGGGATTAACAATGGGTGAATGGCAGAGACCTAGGTTAGGACACACCCACTGACCCCAAAGGGTCTCAGTAAGTAATGAACAGCTGACTGGGGCTGACTGCCTGACAAGGCGAGAGGAGAGCAAGCTGTTCTGTCACCAACAGTCCACACCTTCTTAGATTTATGAAATTCCAACTTAAAAGATATTATCCAGCCTGACCAGGCGGTGGCGCAGTGGATAGAGCGTAGGACTGGGATGCGGAAAGACGCAGGTTCGAGACCCTGAGGCCACCAGTTTGAGCGCGGGCTCATCTGGTTTGAGCAAAAGCTCACCAGCGTGGACCCAAGGTCGCTGGCTTGAGCAAGGGGTCACTCAGTCTGCTGAAGGCCCGCGGTCAAGGCACATATGAGAAACCAATCAATGAACAACTAAGGTGTCACAACGAAAAACTGATGATTGATGCTTCTCATCTCTCTCTGTTCCTGTCTGTCTGTCCCTATCTATCCCTCTCTCTGTCTCTGTAAAAAATAAAAAAATTAAAAAAAAAAAGATATTATCCAAAGAAAGAAAAAGACAAGTAAATTAGTCTCCAAATCCTCATAAATGAAGGCCAGTAGACTACCTGTGCACCTCTAGAGTCGGACCAAATGAAACTGCAGTGTTGTCGATCAAAACAGTTCAACCTGCATTCCAAGAAGATTAAAAATTAAGATACAATAATTAAAACTAAATAAGGTTATTTAATACCTTGTGTTTATTGCTGAGATATAACCATCAAAAAATATCCCACACCCAGAAGTATTCAACAGGATTTTAGAACAGCTGACTCAGGGAAAAGTCATCAAAAAGTGTACAGAAATTCTAACAGGACAAAAGGCAAATAAAACACCCAATACAAATACAGTAATTAGGGCCAGTCTTCTTGGACATATACACAATGGCTGCAAAAGACCCCAAAAGACAAAGTGCTAAAAACTGGCCTAGGTTTTTAGATAGAAAGTAGAAATTGGATTTGGGGATATGACAGTTTGTTGAAATAGAGAAATTGTGGCCAATTGTCAAGAATGGGCAGGATGTAAGATGCAGCAAGGTGGAGATACCAGCATGTTATGAAATAGAAAGAAAAAGCTCAATACCTGTGAGAGTTGGTAAAGTGTGCAGAGCAATAGATGGGGAAAAAACCAGCTTTCACCAGGTATTTCTATATTGCCAAATAAAAATAATAACTGCCTAAAGAAGTAAAATTAACCTACTTAGTTAAATTATCCAAAGAGGTGGCTATTGTGATAACACCAAAGAATGAAGGTGAACTCTGACTATTAAAAGTATAAACAAGTATAATTTACATAAAAACTCATTAAGATAAGATTTAGGAGAATGTTTCTACAACTTCATGACACTGAACTTTAGGGACAGGAAAGGTCTTCACAGATAAAACTGAAGGACAGAGAATGTCCTTCTCCTGTATATCTAGCAAAGTCAGTGAGTGGTATTAATTATTCTAGACTACATCAAGCAGTGATCTCAGGCAACAACAAATTTTGTTCAATAAATATTGAACTTTACCTTTGGGGACTTAGATGTCTAATTACAAAAAGATGGAGTTGAACTAAAGAATCTTTAAGCATCATTCCAGATGTAAAATGACATTCTGGATGGACTTCCACAGTCCTGTAAATCAACTCACTCATACCCTCGTTTTCCATGAGATAAGGAAAGTCTGCTCCACATGGTGCTATAAGATGAGCCCTAAACCCTTTCTGCAAGGAGGCTTCCCATTGTCTCCAATTAGGAAACATAAACACCCACTGGTCTAAGTCAGTGCTTCTCATACTTCAATGAACATCTGAATCACTTGGAGATCTTGCTAGAATGCAGATTCAAATTCAGGAGATCTAGGATGGGGCCTGAGATTCTACATTACAAATATGCAAATACGCTCTCAGGTAAAGCTGGTCCACGGACCATACTTTTAGTAGAAAATGTCTAAGACACTCTGGAGGTATTCGCAGCTTTGAAAAAGCAGCAGCAGCCTAAACTAAATTTCTTGATTCTGTAGAACAATAGTTTAATGAAATATTCATATTTTAGATAAAATCTAGGGCCTATTCACCAGTTTCAACTTGTTTTCAAATCCCCTGTAACGAATACACAATTTCTTTCCCACTGCTAATATTTCACTTTAGGACCCTAATTGAATGGTGTCAGAAATAAAACCAATAAAACCACATCTACATGTCATTTGTGGAGTAGTGCTCAGAAGAAAACAGGATTTAAACAGCTATGATCCATTTCAGAAGCAAGAATATTGGACACTGGGAGTTGATTCACAAAAAATTGACTTTATTCTTTAATGAGACATAAAGTACTCTTTCAAAGCTGAACTGAAATCCATTTTTTTTTCTATATGGAATTTATTTTTGGTTAGTAAAAATAATTGGAATTTTATTTGTCTGGAAAAAAAACAAAGTTATCAAATATTTTAAAGGTGGTTTATAAAATAAAAATAGAGGAGCTCCTTTATTTAAAGAAAAAAGTGAGAAAAATATCCAATACTAAGTTATAAAATCTAAAATCAAAAACATTGAAAAAGGTAGCTCCAGTCTTACTAATATGTTTAACTATACCTGTAAGTCAGCTGTTTGAAGTTTAGACCGTAACTTTCCACTTAAAAAATGGTTTTGTCCATAGGATAGGTCCCAATGCATACTCTGGTTGTAATAATTTGGTTGTAATATTGTGTCTGTGTTGTCAAAAAATATACACACCTGAAAAACTTAATAATATATTTTAGATATAATTGAATAAAAAATCATTTTCAATTTACATTAGATGCTAGTGTTTCAAAAGAGGCATTTAAGAATAAGAAGGGATATAATGAGCATATCTGTGTTTTCTCCCACGTGTGCTTTAGACTCTTCCTGATACATGACTTCAGTTCAAATAATTTTTCCTTATAACAAGATATTTCTCTTAATCATCTGCATGACTTCTGTACATTAACCATAGCTATGGACGGTTTGTTGTTTAAATGGGGAGGGAACAGAAAGGAAAGGGAGAAGAGATGTTTCTGAGGGAAAAACTTTAAATCGAAAGAGAGTTTGTTGCAGGAGTTGTATCTGTGCCTATAATAAGGAGGAGGTCGCCACCTGACTAGTGGTGGCGCCATGGATAGAGAGTAGACCTGGGATGCTGAGGTCCCATGTTCGAAACCTGGACCTCACCAGCCTGAACATGAGATGATCAGCATGATCCCATGGTTGCTATGTTAAGTCCAAATGTCACTGGCTTGAAGCCCAAGGTTGATGGCTTGAGCAAGGGGTTACTGGCTCAGCTGGAGTCTTCCCAGGTCAAGACATGTAGGAGAAGTAATCAATGAACAACTGAAGTGCTGCAACTACAAGCTGCTGTTTCTCATCTCTCTCTCTCTCTTTTTTTTTCTTTCTCTCTCAAAAGAAAGAAAAAGTAAAAGAAAGAGGTTGCCTACAGTGACAAAATATAGAATGTGAGACAGAAGAAAAGAAGTAGAAATCATAGAAATCCACAACCACAT
The DNA here is from genome assembly GCF_036850995.1 of Saccopteryx leptura. Taxonomy (NCBI): domain Eukaryota; kingdom Metazoa; phylum Chordata; class Mammalia; order Chiroptera; family Emballonuridae; genus Saccopteryx; species Saccopteryx leptura. The sequence goes on along the minus strand of NC_089508.1, from coordinate 21,265,940 downwards.
AAAGGAGAAGATACGGTTTAAGAAACATAAGTCAGAAATCTGTTCATTGGTCCAGAGAAAGTTTGGGGAAAAGCCAGACAATATTTCAGAGAGTAGGTGACACCTATTTTTATTTTTTATTTTATTTATTTATTTAGTAACAGAGACAGAGATAGTCAGAGAGCGAGACAGATAAGGACAGATAGACAGGAAGGGAGAGAGATGAGAAGCATCAGTTCTTCGTTACGGCACCTTAGTTGTTCACTGATTGCTTTCTCATATGTGCCTTGACCGTGGGGCTACAGCACACTGAGTGACTCCTTGCTCAAGCCAATGACTTTGGGCTCAAGCTGGTGAGCCTTGCTCAAACCAGATGAGCCCGTGCTCAAGCTGGCAACCTCGGAGTCTCGATCCTGGGTCCTCCGCATCCCAGTTCGACGCTCTATCCACTGTGCCACTGCCTGGTCAGGCTCAGAGAGTAGGTGACACCTGTTGTTGAGTTTTGAGAAATAATTATTTCACCATCAGTTGAACATCAAATTTAAAAAAATAGGAAAGCATTTCAAAAAAGTTAAGATGTGAAATAGCAGGATGTGTTCAAATAATATCAAGTAGCTGGAGTTGCTAGGCAGAAAGTTCCTAGGAGAGCAAGAGTATTAAAAGGCCTTCAAAGCATCCATAAAAAAATTTAATGTCCATTTAATATAGCTCTACCGCAGCAGGTGGTGGAGGGCAGAGGGGGAATAGAAGGTGATGAAGGGAGACTTGACTTTAGAGATACGATACACAGATGATGTATTACAGAAGTGTATACCTGACACCAGTATAATTTTATTAACCAATGTCACCCCAATAAGTTCAATTAAACATTTTTGAATAACATAAAAATAAGTAACATCATTTCAAACTTATTAGAATCTGTGTATAAATTTAAGTGTAAAATCCTAACTAGATTCCTAAATTAAAAGTCCATTTTTATTAAATAATAACCAAAAAAAAAGAATGAAATAAAGTTACCTCAGATGGGGTATAAAATCCAGAGAGGGTTATTTGTTTGGACAGGACAGACATGAGCATATTGACATAACGAAGGGAAGGGAAGGAAGCATTACAGTCATGAGTGTGAAGACAGGAGAGAGTGAGGAGAGCGGAGATTGGAGAGGATGGTTCAAGGCAAAGACGGAAGGCTGGTATTCAAGTGAACCCTTGGCAGCAGACTGAGTCCATTATCTGCACTAAACCTAAACAGGACTTCTTGATATCAGCAGTTTCTTTGAATTTACATCATATAAATTAGTAATTAAATTTGAGAAATGAGAAACCTTTCTAAACACTGAAATCAATGTGACCTTTCAGAGATCCAAGGTTTCCTTCTCTTCTTTTAGCTTTACTGTAAAACGTTATCTTACCGATAAACTAGAAATATAATGGTTGTTTTCCTCACACAATAAAAAGAATTTAGAGGTACTAAGGAGTAAGTAATAGATTTTCTATTTTCATGCCATAATTATATTTCCCAACATATATCTAACAGTCATTCAATTGAATGCTTTTAAACACATCTTTTAAAATATCTGAGATTAAGGATTTTTAATGAAATACTTTCTAAATGGTCTTTTCTGTAAGTTTAATACTATTAAAATCACATTTGAAAAATTGTAATTTATTTTATTCTTAAAATGAGAAGGCACTGCCATTTTTTGTATGTGTTCTTGCATTTGTTTTTAATAACTCAGGCTAACTTAAATTTTGCAATAGAAAACAGGCTAACATTTAAATAGAAACAGAGAAAGTCACACTGTTCTATCTGTTTACCTCAAAATGTGAAGCTATGCTAAATCAGATTTTCAGATTTTGAATGTGCTTTGTTTTCTTTTATTAAATAAAAATTTAGGGAAGATTACAAAAAGATTCACTGAACAAAGGGTTGTTCAGGCAAAAGTTGAAAATCAGACACATTTTTCAACATTTTAGGAGATAACATTATGGCATCAATATGACCAAAGCAATTTCACAGGATTAGTGTACTTGCATTTACCAAAACAAAACAAATACCATAATGTTTCAAAGACTATATGTATATATTATGTATATATTACAGTTATAGATTTTTAAATTGTTTGTTTTTGCCTTTTGTCTTTCTTAATATGTAGGCTTTATCCTAAGTCATTCCAAAGCACACATCTAACTGATTGAGTAGAGGTTACAATTAGTAACTAGGGCTTTTGTTTTGAATTAGCAATTAAGGATTTGGGGACCTAAGGAATTCAAGGGGAAATAACAATGTAATATTCAGCTTCTTTCACACAAAAGAGGTCTTATGGAGCCAGACAGGCTTGTTAACCAGAACACAAACTTGAGAGAAACTACTGTTGGCCTCCCATTTTAGCAAACCAAGGGACAAGCTTGTCTAGCTGACCATATATCCAAGCAGGGAATAGGATATGCTGTATGAGACAGGGTAAGTGAGAGATATACAGTTGTCTCAAAGGAGGGCATGGAAGAGAGAAGAAGCCGAACAAGACAGTCTCTCCTGTGACCTGATTTTGCCTAGAGAGGAGGAAGCTCATCAGATTAGCAGGGTAAAACTGCGGGTGGGCAGGGCCAAGCTCTGGCTGCTGGGTCCTTGATCAGGGCTCCAGGAAGTGACTGCCTCTCAGGCTGCCCCAGACGGCAAAGCCAGGGCACCTTCGCAGGAGAGTCAGAGGAGGACTAAGGTCTAATTGCTGGTTAATCTTCGGTTCCTGTGTCGTTTAAAAGAAAAGCAAAAGCACTGAGAGTCTCTGGGGCACCCACCTGAGAAGCTGCCATAATGGAGGGAGGCTGCGAGACGGTTCTGTGGAATCAAACCCATCTCATAGGAGAGAAGGCGAGATCAAGCTGGCCAGTGCTACAGGGGACTCTGCCCGAGATGAAACACAGCAATGGCAAGATACCCCAGCTACAGACTCAGCCATTAACTAAATGCCAGCAGGGAAGCAACAACCAAATAGACGAAGAATTCACTCAATGACAAAAGCCAGGGGAGCCAAGTATCTTGCCTCGAGAACACATAAACTGACCTCTCCCTGGATGGCAAGGAAGTTATCTGCAAGAGGAGGCTTTCACGGTCCAAGACAAACTGAACGAGACTGTCTTAAATTTTAAACTAGATCTGACATTTCATTCACTCTTTCCCACTAATTTTCTTAGCTGCTCCACCATCAGCTTCCCATTTCAGACATAGAGGCTGTTGTTTTAGCTATTCAAACTAAAAACTTTGCCATAGTCTTTGACTCCTCTCTTTTCTCAAATTCCACAACTATGCTCCCCTTTGCTCACTCTGTACCAGCCACACTGGCTTCTATGTGTTTCCTCAAATATGCTGGGCACAGTGTTGCCACAGGGCCTTTGCACTGGTGCTTCTCTCTGCCTAGGATGCTCTTCTCCCAGATAGGCACACAAATTGTTCTCTTTCATTCCTTGTTCCAATGGCACTTTTTCACTGGAGTGAGGGCTACTGTGATAACCTTATTTAAGATTATAGTTTCCTTTACTAGCATTCTTGTTTACTTTTCCCCATGGCAATTATTACTTTCTAAGATACTATATAATTTACTTATTTGTTTTTATTGTCTGTCTCTTGCCAACAGAATGTAAGCAACATAGCTGTAAGGATTTTTGCCTATTTTGTTCATTGCTGTATCTTTAGTTCCAATAACAGAACCAACATTATAGGATGCTCTCGACAAATATTTGTTGAATGGCTATGTAACCAAAGTATCAAGATTCAAGTGTAAAATCAGATTAGTTCTACACCAAATTAAGAAAATCACATTTCAGTATATATCCATTTGCCTTTAACGTTGTAGGTGCTTAAACATGGTTTATTATTAAATCCTTATGTACATTCTCCTGACCCTCATATTGCCATCACTGCCCATCCCCAGTGCAGCTGCTCAATAAGAGATGTCTAATGAGTGCTAGAATGGCTCTGGTTGCAACAGAGCAATGCCCCAGATGGGCAGAGCATCACCCCCTAAAGGGCTTGCTGAGTGGATCCTGGGCGCATGCAGGAGTCTGTCTGACTGCCTCCCCGTTTCAGCTTCAGGGGAAAAAAAAAAATTAAAAAAAAGATGTCTAATGAGACTAAAACCAAAACTATGAATCAAGTTAAAATTGAAGTGAACATTTATTGAATAATTCCTAGCTACTGTTTCAACAAATTTGTGTGTGTATATGTACATACACACATACAATTCAGTGCATTAATACAACTACTCTACCACATAAACAATATACTAACACCACTAACTAGGGACAAAGATGTTAAGAAAGTTTCCCAAACCACAATGTGGTAGGAGCAGGATTTGAACCAGGCAGTGGGGCTTCAGAGCCCAAGTTATTAACAGCTTCACTCTACGTGTGTTCATTTCCATAGGCTGCCTCCTTATTTTGTGTACTACACTATATTAAGAGCTTCTTTTTTAAAATCAGAAAAAAAAAATCAAAAATGGTACAGTTCCACAAACAGATAAAGCAAAACACTTAACCGAAATATCCATACATAAGAGTTTTTTAATGCCACCACCTAAAAATGTATGCTCTGAAAGGATTATTTGTTTGTTTTTACTATTCTTATGGTAACTTGGGGAACACTAATGAAAAAGTTCTTAAAATATACAGTAAAAACTGACAGATTGACAGATGATGCAGGAAAATGAAGGCCACAGATAAAGCGTGGCAAAATCAGTCACTGCTGTGTTAAAACAATAAACAGAACCTGAAAAGTTTTCTAGGGTCTACCATACAGCCGTATTCTCTTTAGTGTCCCAATTGTTGACATGCCTTCAATCACTGAAGGCTTTCAATGAACTTTTGTGTTTGTCATGGTATATTTAAAAACCCTTTTGCTAAACAGTATTAGTTTTTAAGAACTAATTCAGGTTCCATTCTAATTTTTTAAAAAATTTAGTTCCAAAGCTAAAAAAATAAGAAAAAAAATGCGTTTACTATATTAACTAAGTTAGGTGTTTGGTTTTCAGTAATTTCCAATCCAAAAATATTGAAATAATACAATCTACATTTTTTCAGCTTTTTGGTGTGAGAAAATTATAGACTCACATGCAGTTGTCAGAAATTAGAAAGATGGCTTACACCCTTCACCCAGTTTCCTCTGATGGGACCACTTTGCATAATTGTCATTCAATAGTTCACATCCACAAAGCTGACATAGATACAATCCACAGACTTTGTCCAGATTTCACTAGTTTCTACCTGCACTCGTGTGTGAGTGTTTGTGTGATTCATGCCATTTTATCCGTTCATCATATGTCCAGATTCGTGTGAACACCAACACAGTCCAGACACAGAACAGCTCCTGCACGAGGATCCCTCATCCTACCCTTTCCACAGACCAGGGGTCCCCAAACTACGGCCCGCAGGCCGCATGCGGCCCCCTGAGGCTATTTATCCGGCCCCCACCGCACTTCTGGAAGGGGCACCTTTCATTAGTGGTCAGTGAGAGGAGCATAGTTCCCATTGAAATACTGGTCAGTTTGTTGATTTAAATTTACTTGTTCTTTATTTTAAATATTGTATTTGTTCCCGTTTTGTTTTTTTACTTTAAAATAAGATATGTGCAGCGTGCATAGGGATTTTTTCATAGTTTTTTTATAGTCCGGCCCTCCAACGGTCTGAGGGACAGTGAACTGGCCCCCTGTGTAAAAAGTTTGGGGACCCCTGCCATAGACACTGCCTCCACTCCCTCCCTATTTTCTTTGAAAATAAAAGAATATCATAAAAATAGTCTGGGCACTACTATCTTAATTTAGATTCAATGCACAAAATGACTATTGATAAAGCTTCAAACTTCTAGAATTAATAAACTACTTAGATTACCAAGACAGATGCTCATGTAATGGGAAAAGCACACTAAAAATAACACCTTTATCTGCTCCTTACCACACAATTAAATTTAGAACGGCAGTTAGTATCACTGGGAAATTATCTCAATATGTAGCCTGCGGTCATTAGAAGATTTGACTAAGATTAAATTGGGATTTGAGCAGCCTGTATTCATTTGGAAAATGAAAAAAAAAATTGAAAGCAAACATTCTAGCCAAAAAGTTAACAACCTAGCCAAAAAAAAAAAAAAATGTCCAAACTAAATTTCCTAAGAGGAAGAAAAGAGGTAACAAATTTTAAATAACATTTAGAATTTAGTTACTTGAAAATGATTTTGGGCTGACCAGGTGGTGGGGCAGTGGATAGAACATCAAATTGGGATGCAGAGGACCCAGGTTCGAAACCCTGAGGTTGCTGGCTTGAGCGCAGCAGGCTCATCCAGCTTGAGGGCAGGGTCGCTGGCTTGAGTATGGGATCGTAGACATGACCCCATGGTCACTGGCTTGAGCCCAAAGGTCACTGGCTTGAGCCCAAGGTCGCTGGCATGAGCCCAAGGTCGCTGGCATGGGCAAGGGGTCACTCACTTTGCTGTAGCCCCTGCTCAAGGCACATATCAGAAAGCAATCAATGAACAATTAAGATGCCACAACGAAGAACTGATGCTTCTCATCTCTCTCTTTCCTGTCTGTCTGTCTGTATCTGTCCCTCTCTCTGTTTCTCTCACTGTCTCTGTCATACACACACACAAAAAAAGATTTTGGGTGTAAAAAAAATGGATGTCACAAGAGGGATGTATGGATGTTTTCATATTTTATATGTGGGTGCATTATGTGTGTGAGAATTCTGCACACATTGGAATTCTGAAGCCCTAGTGCTGGTTCATATATTTTCCCATCACATCTGTACTTTATCAAATGCAAAGAACTTCCTCTTACGGGAATGTTCACTATTCCTCACAAGCTAAAAAACTACAGAAGTGACTTAGGCTTACATTTTTGTGCTTAAAAAATGGAAAGGTATGCTGACTATAATTTTCTAAAAAATTAAGACCACAATGATAATCAGTTATGCCAAAATTTCACCTAGATGAATCCGTCCTTTCTCCTCTCGATATTTTCCTCCGTTTTCCTTTCCTTGCCTTTCCCTTCCTTTTCAAATTTTTTTATTATGAAAATTTTCAAACCTACCCAAAAGGACAGATCATCATAATGAACTGATATACACGTTACCAGCTTCAACTTTACCCAATATATGACCAATCCTTTTATATATACCCAAAGCCACTTCTATCACCTCACTCCAATTATTCTGAAGCAAATATCAGACTAGATCATGCCATCCATAAATATTTAGATAGAGCACTGTTTAAGCTAAAATAAAATTATTCATATCTTTTAAACATAACTGCAATACCCTTACTACACCTAAAAAATTTATAATTCTTTAATAGCATATCAGCTAATGTTATTGAGCAGTCAGTGTTCCTACTTCCATGACTTTTTTATTTTTATGTTTCTTGAAGGTGAGATCATGCAATGCAGTTTCATGCACTGTATTGATGGGCAGACCTCTTAAATTTCTTTTAATCTATAGATTCTCATTCCCGCTTTTTAATTCTTCTTGTAATTATTTTGTTGAAGAAAGCTGACCTTTTGTCCTGTAAAGTTTCCCACAGTCTGAATTCTGCTGACTGAAGTGATTTATATACTATAAACTGGCAATTAGACCTAAAAGCTTGATCAGATCCCGGTTGAATTTTGCGTGTATGCGTATGACAGAAAGTGAGCAGGACTACTTTCATAAAGAACGGAGTCTACGGCCATACAGTCCTGAAAGCGTTCAATCTCGTCTGATCTCGGAAGCTACGCAGGGTCATTCCTGGTTACTACTTGGATGGGAGGAACAAAGAACATGGTGGTTTTAGCACTATCTGAAAATCTTCAACACTTTCCCCATTGAGAAGTGGAAGAGAGGCAGGAGGGTGGTGGAGGAGGGTAAGTCCCCCTCCTTCAATATGGGCAGACTAGTGACTAGATGCAGTGGTAGTCAACCTGGTCCCTACCGCCCACTAGTGGGCGTTCCAGCTTTCATGGTAGGTGGTAGCGGAGCAACCAAACTATAAATCAGGGGTCCCCAAACTTTTTACACAGGGGGCCAGTTCACTGTCCCTCAGACCATTGGAGGGCCGGACTATAAAAAAAAAAATGAACAAATCCCTATGCACACTGCACATATCTTATTTTAAAGTAAAAAAAACAAAATGGGAACAAATATAACATTTAAAATAAAGAACAAGTAAATTTAAATCAACAAACTGACCAGTATTTCAATGGGAACTATGCCCCTCTCACTGACCACCAATGAAAGAGGTGCCCCTTCCGGAAGTGCGGTGGGGGCCGGATAAATGGCCTCAGGGGGCCACATGTGGCCCGCGGGCCGTAGTTTGGGGACCCCTGCTATAAATAAAAAGATAGATTTAACTACAGTAAGTTGTTTTATAAAGATTTATTCTGCCAAACTTAGCAAAAATCTGACATAAAGTACTTGGTAAATAATTATTATTATATGCTTTAACTTGCTGTAACTATGCTTTATAAATTTTACAAAGGAAAGTTACTTCCCTACTTTATAAGTCACCATTACTGTGGAACCGGTGGGCGGTTAGAAAATTTTACTGCTAATAGAGATACAAAAATGGGCGGTAGGTATAAAAAGGTTGACTAGCCCTGGACTAGAGTGTAACCAGAGAACATAGGTGAGTGATGCTGTGGGACTCCCAATGCTAGGTTAGAAAAACCAGTACAGCTTTGAGACTGTTCCCTGAGGCCCCTGTGCTTGGAGCCCTGAGGCCGCCATGCTGTGAGAAAATGGAGCCACGTGGACACTGTCCTGTAGGCAACCCTTGTGTCCGAATCATCCCAACCCAGAGACCAGACACTGAAGAGACAGAACTCTTCACTGTGCATATTACTACATATTCTTTCTTCAACCAGTGCTCTACTGATAAACACAGTAATGGGTTATTTCCAGTCTTTTGCTATTAAAAAATAGGGCTACTGTAAGTAGCCTTATGCACGGGGCTTTTTGAATTGTTGCCACTATATCTTCAACATAGATACCTAGAAGGAGAATTTAGGAGTTAAATATGCTTATGAAAATTAACTACATTTAAAGTCACCTACAAAGTACTAGTACCATTTTGCACTCCCAGAAGCAGTGTCAAAAATGGCCTGTTTCCTCATAGTTCCCAGCCTCATAGATATTGGCACATATTTGGACTTTTTAATAAAACTTTTATTTAGAAATTAAATTTGTAAGTTGTTTGTATATTAGAGATATGACCTCTTATCTATGAATGAACAAACAAGAAAAACAAACAAAAACTCTCAGACACAGACTGTAGTATGATGGCTACCAGAGGGAAGGGGGTGGGGTAGTGAAGGGGTCCAGCAGAGTGTGATAGAAGATGACCTTGCTTTGGGCGGTGGGCGCACAATACAATATACAGATCATGCATCACAGAAATGTACACTTTAAGCCTACATAATCGTACTAACTAATGGGACCCCAATAAATGTAATCAAAAATGCCTATGAAATCAAATCTATCAATCTCTTATCTCTATTACTTCTGAATTTTAGCCAGGAATTAGGTAACTTTTACCTACTGCCAGACAATAAGAGACATTTGCTTATGCTTTCCCAAGCATTTGTAAAATGTTACTTGTACATTATAATATCTCATCCATTTAAAGCAGTAGTCCCCAACCTTTTTTGGGCCACGGACTGGTTTAATATCAGAAAATATTTTCACAGACCGGCCTTTAGGGTGGGACGGATACATGTATCATGTGACTGAGACAAGCATCAAGAGTGAGTCTTAGACGGATGTAACAGAGGGAATCTGGTCATTTTTAAAAAATAAAACATCATTCAGACTTAAATATAAATAAAACGAAAAAAATGTAAGTTATTTATTCTTTCTCTGCAGACCGGTACCGGTCCGCAGCCCGGGGGTTGGGGACCACTGCTTTAAAGCATATTCTAGTGGATGGTACCAGGAATGAATCTAATTTTATCAGTCTTTTTCATACAGATATCCAGTTATCTGCAACCACTTATTAAAAAGTCTATCCATTGCCACTGATTTAAAATTCAGACTTACTGTAGACTAAATTCCTCTAAGCATTTGGGCTTATTGATAGATTTCCGCTCTGTCCCACTGGTCTCTCTAGTCAGAGAGAGGGTCAGAACTACTCTTTCCCTTGCTCTCCTTTCTCTGGATTGTGCTGAGTATTCTCGCTTTTATTGATATATTCTTTCTACTGAGTTCTAATATCAGCTTTCCAAGTACCAGGTTTTAAGAATACTAGACTGCATGTGTATGCAACTGCACTGAATTTATAGAAATTTAGGAATAAGTGATAGCTTTAAGATATCTGAGCCTTCCTGTCTAAGAAAACGGTGTGCCATTCATTTCTCCCTGTTTGCTTCTGTGTCTTTCAGGTGTGTTTGTTGTCTTCACACGGGTTTTGACATTTCTTATCAATGTGACTTACACCTAGGCATTTTATTTTATTTTTGATAAACTGACAGGGTCTTCAATTTTAGTTTAGTTTTGTTTTGTTTTGCTTTTGTGACAGAGAGAGAGAAAGAGAGAGAGAGAGAGTCAGAGAAAGGGACAGACAAGAACAGACAGAAAGGAAGGAAGAGAGATGAGAAGCATAACTTCTTCATTGTGGCTCCTTAGTTGTTCATTGATTGCTTTCTCTTATGTGCCTTGACCAGGAGGTTACAGCAGAGTGAGTGACCCCTTGTTCAAGCCAGCGAGCTTGGGCTTCAAGCCAGTGACTTTTGAGCTCAAGCTAGTGACCATAGGGCTATATGATTCCACACTCATGCCAGCAACCCCATGCTCAAGCTGGTGAGCCCTCACTCAAGCTGAATGAGCCTGTGCTCAAGCCAGCGACCTCGGGGTTTCAAACTTGGGTCTTCTGCGTCCTGGTCTAACACTCTTTCCACTGTGCCACCACCTGGTTCAGGCCAGGGTCTTCAATTTTATCCACTGGATTTTTTTCTGAGTGGCTCAGTGTTTTATTATCAACAATTCTGATAGTTTTCAGAAAAAATGACAAATGAAGCATTCACCTCACTTAAAGATGATATCTGATCTATGTAGAGTCCTCTAGCTAATTTTGTGATGAAGTAAAACAATCAAGAGTTGGAAGAAACTTATAATAAAATCAATATGAATTTCCATTTGTCTGAATAATCAATTCACATATACCACAAGTAGACTATCTTTCTGTTTCACATTATAGAGCAATACAGCAAATCAAAAAAGTAGGAGAGCAACTAAGTACAAGAGAATGGGCAAAACAGGAATTCTTTTACAAAAAGAAAGAGAGAGAGAGGGAGGGAGGAGAGGGAAGGAGGAGAGGGAGAGAGGGAGGGAGGGAGGGAGGGAGGGAGGGAGGGAGGGAGGGAGGGAGGGAGGGAGGGAGGGAGGGAAGGAGGGAGGGAGGGAGGGCTAGCACAATTTCTGAGTTAAGAATTATTTATGAACCCTGGACTTTTGTGGGGGCACAAACAGATATTCTGTAACTATTTGCAAAAGATAGCTCTTTATTAATGATAGAAATGGACATTCTTGGAATGATAAAATCATGTCCTAAATTGGTACAAACATAATCTATATTACCAAAGGGCTTTAAATACAGTCTAGACAGGTTTTCTCTTCTCATCTGCATTACTTGACAATTTCTTACTGGCAAGGTATCTTACCGACCTTTCTTTCTCATGGGAGATCTCACAGTTATATGAGTTAGTATTTCATACTGAGTATAGATTAGAACAGTTAATAAATTCTGATTAAACTTTCAGGGGTAAAAATCACTAAATATCCATTCTCATCTACTTCTAAGTTGACTAGATTCACACATATCTCTGTACCACCTACCAAAACAATAATAATTTCTTAAATGTTGTAAAAAATGTAACAATAGCTTTTCTACATTATAAAACCTAATTTCTTGGACTTTTCCACAACTTATTTTGAAATCTTATAAATATTAAGGGAATAGATATTTTTATTTACATACTTGATTAAGTACTGTAAAACTGAATATAAAGAAAGTCACTTTTTGTGTAAAGGTCTCCCAAAAAGAAAATCTAATGAGCCCTGTTGGTTGATCTACACATTAATCTGCCCACACAGCTCAGAACTAGTCAGGACTTTCACAACATGAGCATTCCATTGACTTTAATTGGATATTTTCTTCAACAGAATAAAAAAAATCAAAAGTGATTTAAAATAACCAGAACTGACATGTACAAACTTCAACAAAACATTTACACAGAACTATTTTAAGACAATAACATGATTTTGGAAATAAACCGTCTGATATCCAAATTGTACAACAATTTTCTATAAGTGATATAAGAAATTATAGGCTAAAGTCATTAACTTACACACTCTGGAGCATTAAAGTAATTCTTGATAATTCACCAAATAAATAAACATTCATCCTCTTGAGAAAACAAAGTTTGACAGCTAAAAATAAAATAGCTCTTCTGCCTTAAAGAAGAAGCTACCTAGTTTGTATTCGTTTGTTTTTCTGATCATCAGAAATGGTTTTGTTTCTATAGATGTGTTAGATGAGGCAACAGAAATCCAAAGAATCCACTTAGAATACTTTCCTGTAACTTCTCTAAATCAGTCCTTTATTACTTGTTCTTTCTAATGAAGAAACAAGAACACTCCTTTTAAAGTGCAGTGAATTTGATATATAGACTACCTCATAAGTTTATCTCTTGCTAGATAATGCTCTGACCTATCTGGAAAGAATACAAAAGTGTGTGTTTACACCACACTGCTATGATATTTACCTAGTATCGAATAACACATAAAAACAATCAATTGCCATTCAAAAAAACATAAGCAAGAAATTAGCATAAGAGAAAACATATGAAATCGCAGTGGTAACATATTTGATTCCTAAAATGGACGGAAAATAATTCCACCAGCCTAATGGTATTTACTTATTTAACTACCTACATTCCAATGCACTTTGGATTACCTTATCCTACTACAAACATAAACACATAAAATGAGTTTATTCTTTCTAGTCTAATTCTAATAACTATACATGCCATCCTAGGGAATTAGTGCATAACAGCATACTTCAATAATCCTCTTTGGAAAGAAACTTTTTAATTTGAAACTTTCTTCAAAACACTGAATAAAAGAGAGTAGAAAAGTTTGAAAACATGGCCCTGGCCAGCTCTCTTGGTTGGAGCATTATCCCCAAGCACTGAGGATGCTGGTTGAATCCCCCGTCCGGGCACATACAGGAACAGATCGATGTTACTGCCTATCTGTCTGTCTCTCTCTCTCGCTGTCTGTCGACCCCTTCCTCTCTCACTAAAATAAATAAAATCTTTAAAATATATATGACACTAGTATAGTTGTGCCTCCTACACTATAAAGGGTTTGAGACAGATAATCGCCAGAACATCTCCCAGCAGGCTCTGGCAGTTTGATCAGGGAACTCTGAGGTCTTGAGGACCCAGAATCTGGTGTAGAAGAAAGAGGTACCATGACTCTGAGTGGGTGTCCACATAGCCAGGGCCCCGCGCACTCCTCATCCCATAGAAGAGCGCGTAAGAGTATGAGGCCCAAGGCAAGCACTGGGACATACCCTCAAAGGGCAACTTAAGATCACAATAATCATCAGGATTTCCATCCTTGTGCAGCCAGATGCTTTCTTAAAGTTTTGTCAGTCAGGACACATCAGTGATCCCATCGTTAGTACTGTGAAATGACAAAAACTCAAGTCAGTAGCCAGGGTGCAGCTTCCTGGAGCCTTGAATTCCCCATTAGATCAGGCTGGGGCTGGAGCAGCATTCTATAAATGCTGTGCACCTACACACTCTGATCGGGAAATACAAGGGTGAACTCACTCCACCTTTTGCCAGGTAATGCCCTAACATATCTGGAAAAAATACAAAAGTTCAATTTACTCATATTATAGGGCAATCAAAATAAAACCAGGCACATTACCAAGTTGAACAATACTGTAGTTTCTTGTTACTACAACTAACAAAACGGCTATCAAAAAAAGCACTTTATGTATTTAGTATTATAGGTAAAACGTCTTTACCATTGCTGCTAGCATTACCCTATAACCAAGTAAAATGAATCATCACACTTACTCACTAGCAAATACCTGTAAATGAAACATTAAGGTGTGTTTAGGCACACGTGCAGCTTTATAAGCACACATGAGCACATACATGTCTGTTTGTCCAACTACAGCACAGAGGGCATAACTGACACAGCAGGCTTTCTCCGCGCTACCACAGAATGAACTCTATCAGGCAAGGGTAGTTGATATACAAAACACTCCTCATAATCTGATATCAAACCATATCTCCAGGTTCATCTTATTTCATTCTTCCTCTGCTTCTCATCTAATGAGGCATTTTCTATTCTTCCTTGCTGGGTTTCTTCCTATTTCCTGAACAAGCATGGCCTTTCGAGAATTCTGTGACTTTGGGTAGGTTGTTCCCTTAGCCTCCTTCCTCACCTGCAAACTCCTGTTTCCTTTAGAGGCCAGGTGAAATATCTCTCAGTTCCTGGGCCTATCCAGGTCGAGCTGGTGCCTTCGTTAGGTGCATATATAGCAACTGATTAATTTCTACAACAATATATATACAAAGGTGAATCAAAGTGAATAAGTATCTAGACTATTGGACTCCTCTATGGGAGGGACATGGTGTTATTATTCTTTAAATCTCCCCAGTCTTGCACATAGGTTTATTTTTGTATGTACTTAAAGAATGAAATATTTTTAAATACCTTATCATTAATTACAAGAATTAAATAAAAGAGGTTGGCAATAATTACAGTGATTTTGTTTTTAATTTGCTGTAGGTTGTACTCATCATGCTGCAACCAGCCTATTTTCACAGAGAATCAAGAGTCAGCTGCATGGAAAATCTGGGTTACTAGAAACCATGTGAAAGCCAGTGGAGACTAGCCATTCCACGCTGCAGTTTCCTATTTTATTTTTCAGCTCCTAGTGTTTTCTCTCCCGCTCTGCTGAGCAGTAAAAAGTTAGAGAATTCAATTCTATGAATATTATTCATGCACAGGGGATCCAATTTTAATATTCTGAAAAAATAAAGCTCCTTATAAGAATATACTGAATATTGTATTCTTTTTCAATATAGCAGAGGACTGCAAAATATCAATATGTAAACCTCAAACACCTAATTGTACAATATACTTCTTCCTAAATAAGCCCACGTTTTTCTTTAGCATCTGTGTATGCAACTGGAATGTTAAAACTTCCACAGGCATGCACACGAGTTGCATCAACCATTCAAGGAGTAACACACGCGCATGCTCAAAACGATTTCTCTCATCAGGAATATAAACACCACCTTTCTGAGCTGGGAAAGGCAATAGAAAGGGAGACTATTTCTGAGAAACCATTATGTAAATGAAACATTAAGGTGTGTTTAGGCACACGCGCAGCTGTATAAGCACACATGAGCACATACATGTGTGTTTGTCCAACTACAGCACAGAGGGCATAACTGACACAGCAGGCTTTCTCCGCGCTACCACAGAATGAACTCTATCAGGCAAGGGCAGATTGAGAAAATTACCCAAGCCGTCTGACAGGCAGACCTTCAGCTGCCCATGGTTTTCCCATACTGAAACCACGACCCAGAACTGCTCTCCCCACCTTTCACACTCTCTACCCATAACCCACGCTTGAGAATCATAAAACCACACTGTATTAGCAGGTCAGCATCTTTTTAAAAAATGAAATATTTTAAGAACAATATTGTCTAATCACTCAAATATCTTATCAAAGGTCAGTTCCTACCTTTAATCAATTGAAGGCCAACGACACTTAGAAAGGTATATCAAATACATAGGATTCGTTTGTCTTTAAAAAGTAATTATAATAATGTGAAAAATATTTTTATGAGTCGTTAGGACATAGCAGTAGTCTTCTCGTGACTGTGCTCAGATAGGCTGAGATGCCTCCCTCCTGCCACCTTATTCTGGTCCTGATGGTCCCTTTAGCTTCTGCTACTGCCCTTCGACCTTGGCTGACGGAGTAGAAGCAGCTGATTTCCCACTTCCTTCTCTTGCTCCCCAAGTGCCTAGTTTGGAGGCACTAAAACAAGGTGGTAAAGAGCACAGCCTTTGGAATTTGCGAGCTCTAGGTTCAAATCTCCTAACTGAGTGACTTTGGGACATTTCCTTCTCCTTTTAGGCTCTCTGTTTCTTCATGTAAAGAATGATATCTCAGAGAATCTGTCTCAGGGGGTCTTTAGAATGATGAAAAGAAGTGTCGAAAGTGCTCAGGAATATAAATAAACGTCACCTATTTTTAAAAAGTCTTCCCACATGCACTTTATTCTCTGAAAATTGTGTAAGCATTTTTCTTGTTTCAAATAATGGATAGTGCTACTAGCATTTAGTGTTTGGAGACCAGGATAATCAAATGTCCTTCAGTATGTGAGAGTATCCCACACCACAAAGAACTGCTAAGTTCAAAATATTCAGAGTGCCCCTACTGAGAAACATCCAGCGTCATGACACACTGTGGTCAGAATAACCACGGCAGGACACAACACAGATAATAGCCATTATTTTCTGATT
Source organism: Saccopteryx leptura (assembly GCF_036850995.1). Taxonomy (NCBI): domain Eukaryota; kingdom Metazoa; phylum Chordata; class Mammalia; order Chiroptera; family Emballonuridae; genus Saccopteryx; species Saccopteryx leptura. The sequence continues at coordinate 21,249,392 of NC_089508.1, read as the reverse complement.
CTGGTTCCTGAACACTGGGCTGACTCCAGAGCCAAATACTCAGAGACTCCATTCTAAGAGTGCAATCAACTGGTACACAAAACCATCCCTGTTCTTTGGTGTATAAATATACATACACATACACATATAAACATATCACATACACTTATGTATATGGTGTGTGTGTCACATGTTTTTGCCATCTTCAAAGAGAAAAATAAGTTACTTGAAGCATTTAAACAGAATTTCCCTATATAAGCAAATAACTTCTTGAAAAAGTTTTCCCATTTATAAATACTTATGTTACAGAGCAGAAATACCCATCTTGGTATTCTTATCTCATTCCTAATTGACAAGCAGAGAGGGAGAGGGGAAAACAAAAAAACCTCTGTCATTTCTTAACTGTCACTTATTCCTTTTAACCATTAGAAAGGACACTGCCAATCTATGATATAGTGAGCAAAAATAGTCACAACTCAACATAAAATGCTAGAATCTTTAAAGGAGTGAGTTACACTACCATAAATAAGTACTAAAGCATTCGTTATTTGATCATGATAACTTATAAGTATGTATAAAATCCATAAAAATGTTATACTCCAATGCCAAACCTCCTCATCTCACCCACCTAAAAGATCCTTTAAAGAACTTACAGTCTAGAATCTTATTCAGGCTTGAGGCAACAGGGATGTTTTAATCCGTGCTAGCATCTAGGGTAGCAAAGCTATTTGCCTCAAAAACAAGGGTGTAGTACCCTTTCCAAATGCCTTCTACATAACTTAGCTATCTCTCTAAGAACTGAAAAACTCTGAACCACAAATAATGGAGGGAAATCTAGCATAATGGTGGCATAGTGTCCAAAAACCGATGCCCTTTTTGCATTAAAATGTTCAGGGCTAATTGTGATGTTAGCCCTTGTTTTTATCCTTGCTTTGTTCATTGGCCAAACTTAAACACTTCTCATCTCCTTCAATGAAAAGTGGCGCTATTATGCTTCTGGAAGCATGAGCTGGGTTCCTCAAAGCCTAATTTTAAGGTCTTAATTGGCTGAGGCAATGGGAGACCATACAAAGCCCACTTCAAAGAGAGGGCAAGATTGCCAGGTCACTTGAGAACAGATGAAGAGCTAACTGGAAGCTATTGCTGAAATCTCACAGTGTTCTGGGAAGTTTTACCAAATAGTGACTTACACAGAATGGAACATAATCATCCATCATAACACACCACCCAGAGGGGCTGAAGTTAGCTTGTAGAAACATAACAGTAAAACAGAAGCATTGTCTTCACTTAACAAATGAATATCATATAACAAACCAGCAAGTTTTATAGAGACTGGGTACTGGATTGGTTCTGTGGTATATCATTGATATAAAATATTTGGTTATGCCTTCTCACAACCCCTAAGACCCAGGAACTTATGTTTACAATTCAGGATTACGTTTAGATGCTAACACATTTGTTCACTTGGTACTACTGGACCTGTCGCCTACTTTTACCTTTGCAAAGATGAATAAGTCATTCATCCATCACCCATTTACCCACCCAAATTTGTTGTATATTGTGTAATAAAAGACACTTAAGACACTGAATAAAATTATCTTGACTCTGAAGCAGTTCATTATTATTTAACTAATTATAATTAATAATTCATCAATATACACATAATAAAATCACCTTATTTGAAATAATTTTAAGTAAATTAATTCCTTTACCATCAATTCTAACTACTGATGACAAACAAAACCAAAAAACAATTTTTATTTGTGAAAATTAAGACAATATGGAAAAAGAATAACTAAAGGTCCAGAATTAATCTATAAAAACCTTTAAATGCTTTATAGTAATAACAACAATAAAGACACAAAATAAAAAATATATCAAATAATATTTTACACTTTTGGAGTTGACAACAGTGAGGATGTACTAATGATTTCCATCTACCATCAGACATTGCTTCTTCTGAAATTTCAATAAAGATGCTTATAAATTTGTTTTACTTTGCTGTTACAAAAAATATAATGAGAGGTTTAACTTTTTTAGGCTAGTCCCCAAACAATTAATACTTTTGTATTGTTTACTAAGACTACCTACCCTAGTTGTTTGTTCCTTAGTTCACTCACTCATTAGTTTATTCAACAACAACTTGAGTACCTACTATATGTGGCTGTAAAGAACAAGAAAAACAACTAGTCAAATTCTACCTCCACCCTTCCTGGTTATAAACTGAAGAAACTTTGTTCACTTGTCTGGTGTTATTCTCTATCAACCACTGCAATTCCATTCTTCTGTTCAAATAAACTCTATCTCGTTCTTATTTTTCCAAGACCATTTACTGGAGAAAATTTACTCTTTCTTTATTTCAATTATCTATTCCAGAATACAAGTTCCCTCTTTTTCAAATTATCCCCAACAGGAATGACCAACAATTTATGAAAACTGAATATACAAGCAGGAGAAGTTCACTAATTCCAAGAATTATAATATGCCAGAATTTAGTACAAGAGATCAGAGGATACTATAATTCACAATCAAAATTAAAGTCTAAGGGGGAAAAAAAAACCTTTTGGAGAAAATATACAGCATTAAAAAAAAACTAAAAATCTTACATGGTATCATTCCAATTAATTAACTTACTTGGAATAGTCAGACATTGGTATTTTTCCTATATATTTGCAGAGCTTTAGAAATTGCAAATGAGCCAATGAGAAGTAAATGCTACTGCCCATCCATCCCTAAATAAATCTTTGCTAATTAAAGCTCTAAGAATTCACTTATTCTGTTCCTTCGCCTGGAATAAGAAAAAGGAAGAAGCAGTTTAAGAAACTATACATAAAAATAAATAAGAACTCTGTAAGATCCTTTCTGAAGGCAATCAACACCCTTTTTCTTTCCCAATCTCTAAATCCCTCCAAGGAGTTTCCTTCATACTTAGAAACCCATAGACATCCCCTCTCTCCTGTTACCAGGGCAGCTATGATGTTTCTGATTTTGCCAAAGCAAGAGATGCTAATAACATCTGACTAGTAGGGAGAATTCCTAATAACAAAAATTACCAAGAAAATGTCTCTTTATTAGTGTTATCATAATCTACAATTTATATTCCCTTAGGGCAGTGGTAGGCAAACTCATTAGTCAACAGAGCCAAATATTAACAGTACAACGATTGAAATTTCTTTTGAGAGCCAAATTTTTTAAACTTAAACTATATAGGTAGGTCCATTGTTATTAACTTAATTAAGGTACTCCTGAGCTGGCCAAAGAGCCACACTCAAGGGGCCAAAGAGCCACATGTGGCTCGAGAGCCAGCGGTTTGTGGACCACTGCCTTAGGGCATTTAGAGTATTTGATAGTCATAGAAGATAAAAAATAAAATCCCTTCAGTGGCTGCTTCTCTGGGAGCATCAAACCTACATGGAAACAAGAACTCTAGAACCAAGCAGAGCTGCTCCATCCACATTTCCCTTTTGTAAAATATACACCCATAACCCTATAATCCTTTCCATAACTTTACATGTAAACTTTTCAGTAAATCCTTATCTCATTATTTTACTAAACATATGGAATCCGATAAAACAACACAGACTCCAAAGAAATAGGCAGGCACTGAAAATAATTCAATTGCAGCTTTCTTATGAGCAAGGCAGGTACGTTCATTAGTATAAATGGAACTGAAGGAGGAAAATATTAAACATAAAGCCAAATGTGCATCAGAGAGCCATGGATCTCATTGAATATTCCTCCCCAGGTAATAATAAGAATAAATGGATATTTCAAAGGGAAGGGGTTAAAAAGAAGGGAGCATAGTTAATGACTACATACTAACTTCTTACAAAATAAACTTTGGTGTTGAGATGCTGAATGGTGAATAAAATACTTGAGAACTAGAAATTTAAAGCAGTGACTCAATTCTGGGTACTCCTTGAGGGAAAGTGAACTGGAGAAAAATGGCAGAAAAGAAAATTTTACAAATGAGAAAATAGAGAGTGGAAAAGTAATAGGATGCTTAGTGGCCTGGCCATGGCTATGGAGTATGGAGTCTGACAGAACATCACAATACCACCACGAGAGAGTGTAAAAGCGTTTACATGGAGACATGCACGCAAGGCCAAACACGTCTTGTCTAACATGACCTTACAGCGTTACCTAAATACATCAGTTTATGATAAAATAAAGATCAATTTACAGTCAAGTTTCTAAAATCAATCAATAAAAAAGCTTCTCATGCGGAAGCCCCAGGAGGAGATGGAGAGACCCATCCAAGCTCATTCCAGATGTCAGAGGCAGCCATACAGAGTAGGGGCGAGTAAATCCTAAAGCAACCCTCCCGCCAGAAAGTACATTTTAAGAGTTTGCTCCACAAATTCCAAAAGGGAAATAAAAAAAGGTGTGTTTCTATGGCAACTGTGTAAAAAGTATTAGTACTGAATTCAAACCCAAAATGCAGAAAGATATTCCAAATTCTTATTAACTTAGTCTTAATGTATTTAAATCAAAGCATCTTTATTCTTGTAATAGTTAATTAGATAATTTCTCTACATGGGTAATGAGAAGGATAAAAAAAAGTGATAACTTTTAGATTTAAGTAGAAAATCAATATATAAATGTATTAGGCCAGAGTCATGTTTCCTTTGATTTCCTCCTGGAATGTAACCACATATTAACTATAGTTTTCCTCATTTAACAGTTTACGTTTTCAGAATGACTTTAACATGAAGAATGTTTGCTTGGAAACGAGATATTTCATTGAAATTGCATTTGCCTCTCCTCTCCTCCCTTAATGAACACCATTATGAGAAAACATATTTAGAGAAACACTGTGAGAAGTGGTGTTTTAGAGAGTATCTCTGAAGACGTATTATACACACAGCAGCCATTTTCTCTTCCCTGTACTGTCCTAGATAACATTTTAACCTCACCACAACAAAGATGCAAACAGTAAAAAGAACCCATCAGAGGCTTCCCTGATATGGAGGAACGAGATTGTGTTACTTAGATACATACCTCTGCAGGGTGTTCACATTAAATAGCCACAAAATGCCTGGAAAGCAAGACCAGTCCCTTCTTTAAATGAGTTCACAATTTCAGCTACAGAAATCAACTTCTATATTTGTTCCTAATCATGTGCATTTCACTGCAACTAAATCATACTACAAAGACACCTCCTCGTCAGAAGATCTTGGAAAAAAGGACCCCTTCCAACTGCCATGGACATTTCTGTTTCTAGTAAGCTTATAGCTTCAAAGTACAGTATTCTTACATTGTCGTTAAATTTTACATCTCTCTTTTTTCCAAATTGAACGTGCTTCTTTGTTAGGGTATGCTGAGTCATTCTATAGTCAGAATAGAAGAAAGGAAAGAGATGTTAACCTGAGAACAACTGCTATAACATTGCCAGATTCAGCTGTGGTTATAGTGGGAGACATAACTGTGTTGAGGGGAAAAGAAGGAAGAAACTGTGCATTGTAAGTTGCATAGTCACCTGTCCTAAAGCCAGTGAACTTTGAAAGCTTTGTGAGAACCACATTTCTCATGACCACAAAAGTAAGTCAGACACAACAGTTACTGGAAACAGCTGACCCATGGATGTATGCAGATAGATATGAAAACTAATTGGTTGTCCCGAAAACTATAGTGTCCATTAAGCATTTTCAATTTTAAGAACACAACAAAAAGGTGTGGTATTGGGTGACTAATTAGAAGGTAGACACCACTTTCACAGTAGAGGCACACATAAGAAAACGTTTGATCTTAATTTCCTATTTATGGAAGAGTGTGTATGTTATATTAGAATTAGCTTCATTAATTGGGCTTGAGGCTTAAAGTTCCTTGTGACAACTCAGCAAATTAAAGGCTATCATGTGCTAAAATAATGTGAAAGAAAATCCTGGAAATATTATGGCTATCATGAGTAAAGAGTTTATATCAAAACAGCTAGGCTGAACATTTTTTTCTGGACAGCATTTCTAGTGGATCAGTTATTAAGGTAGCCAAAAAAGACTGACATTTTGACAGAGCAATTTTCTAGCATTTTTAACAAAAACTTGATCTCTTTACAACTTCAGGGAATAAATCCCAACAAAATGAGGAGGGGCAGGTTGTTTCCAATTTGCAAGGCCCATTGCAGTTGACTCCATAGGACTGGTTCATTCTGATATGCGATATGGTAACAGGAATACAGCTGAGTCCCTCAACTGCTCTCCCATCTGTAACTCACTGTCTAGACTCATGAAAAACAACCTCGCCCACTTGCCTCCCACACTCAAGATGCTAGATTGTAAAATGGGATAAATAATCTCAAATGGTTGTTGTCACGATTCAATGAGATATCACACATAAAAACCTGACTGTAATTAGCAAGCTCTTGAGAAATGTTAGCTTCCTTCATCCTACTAAGGCCACCTTTAATCACCATGAAGGTGAACATAAATGTCGAACGTAACCTGTAGGGGACCGTGGTGAGAAATCTTTGCAAAATGTGACATGATTAAGAAATGAATTTTAAAACCAGAAGACAAGGTCAATAGTCTCAATAGAAAATAAAGCAAGTCTGTAATCTGTCATGATTTATATGATGATCTACTGTGATGAATGATTGAATGATTCATCTAATCTAGAAAGAGCATGTGGATCGATGTCTTTCCAAATGCTACTAGGAAGAACTTGAAGGACTTTACTCTGGAAAGATAAATACGGGGAGGTTTCTCTTATTGCCAAGTATCCTAGTTTCAAAACAAACAGTGAAAACAGCTTAGCTAACAAAAGACATCATCAGAACAGTTTGGTGAGGTAATTCTGAGTTGTCTAATATTTTATATTTGTTTCTGCATCTTCAAGAAGAAAAATAAATAAATCAATATTACTGTTTGTTTTCTTTCTGATTGTTAGAACAGACCTAAATGTCTAGTGTAGATACAGTGAGGGGATAAGGCTTCTGATGAAGACACCCTAATAAATGGGATAAAAGGGGCTAATCTGTGCTATCCGTGTATGTATCTACCCATCCATCCATTCATCCCTCAACAGTCCATCTATTTAAACATCCATTAAGTATGTTTATTTCTTGCTTAAATATAAAACATGGGGTGAGATGCAATGGAAAAATAATGATCTATAAAACAAGAGATGAAAACTTAATAGAGAGAGAGAGCAGGCTGACAGCTGTCAGGGGGGTGCCGGAGAGCTGGGTTAGGGGTGAAAGGATTGAGCAAAAAAGAATAAAAGAGAAAAACCCATGGACACAGACAACAGTTGAGACTGCTGGGGGAGGGAGCTGGAGGAGGATATAGTTGGGGGATAAATGGTGATGGATAGAGACTTGACTTCGGAGTGGTAACACACAATACAGTGTACAGATGATGTGTTGTGCAATTGTGCGTCTGAAACCTATATAGTTTTGTTAACCAGCATCACCCCAATAAATGCAGCAGAAAGGAAACCATATAAAAAGATATACACACAGATACCCAAAGGAAAATGCAGTAAATGACAAATGTCATGTAATTACAGCTTTAGTAGTAAAAGGAACAATTCTAGTAAAAGGGTTGGTAAAAGGAACAATTCTACTAGCAAGTGTGATAATGAGGGGAGAGTTTTCATAGAAGGAGAGGGGGAAACGGTGGGGTTCCTGTAAGAACAAGAACTTTATTTGTTCAGCAGTGAGAAAGCCACAAGGGTTTCTGAGCTGAGGAGCAGGGGCTCAGAGCTGTACTTAACGAAGATTCATCTAGCAGAACTGATTAGAACAGCAGTTGTGTCTGCCTTCACACGTGTATGTTTTCTCTAAGGAAATGCTATGGGACAGAGGTCAACTGTAGGGTGTGTTACAAATAATTTATTATAAAAAATGCAAAATCAAAGTGTGAGAATGATTTACTTTCTTGTATCAATCTCAGCATATTCGAGGTAATTTCTAAATGATGCCATCCTTGCCAAATGCTTTATCAGATAGCATCGAAATGGATAGAGGCTAGCTAGGCACAGGAAATGGGGTGAACTGGGACACAAAAATCAGAGTGTGCCTCCTTGGGAGAGTCATCTGTCTTGGGGGCCTTTGGTAGACCAGTGAAGTGGGAGGTAGAGACTAGAAGTCAAGAAGATCTTCAAATAAGAAGTTTCTGTGATCCTTTAAGATATGAAGTAATAAAGAGCTACATAAGACAGAAGTAGTCTGACTGGAAGGAGAAATAGATATGTGAGAAGTAACCAAAGAAAAATGTGAAGTCACCAGTTGCAAGGGACAATGGACTGGGAGAAAGTAAACTTTCCTTCAAATCTTAAGTGTAAGGGTAAGTTATAAGTGCTCTCATAAGTTATAGATGAATGGGTGAGTGGCAGGAAAACTATATCAATAAATAATGTACACTCAGAACATAAACAATGCAACCCCATGTCTAGCCTACATGTTAGGAAAAATGCCTACTGTTCCTAAGTCCCTTCCTGGTCTCTGTCCTATGAAGAAACTCTAAGACAGTACCCTCTGTTCAGCCACCCACCACCTGCGGAAGTGGCACAGACATTCAAAGAAAGAGCAAGGAAAAGAAATCCGCTGAAAGGGGTTTCTCAGAACTCTAGGAACAGTGGAATCAAAAGAAAAAGCCTTAAAAAGTCGAGCTCACCATTGCCAGAGACAAATCAGGGACACGAGAACCTTTTGAATTGCAGTAGTTTTTAGAGTCAGTGCCTCGAACAGCACAGCAACTTTACAGCACCGAAAAAAAAAACTTTATATCTCTATTATTAATAAAGGTACTCATCCTTAGAGCCATCTATAAATCCAGAATAATGGTGGATAGTATATTAGATTCATCACTAAGCTGTTTCTACGCCTTGGATATGCACACATGACATGTATTTTTTTTTTTTTTTTTGGAAGCAGCTTGCAAAAAATATAGCTGTGAGAGATATTCTAAGGTGTGAATTAAAACTCAAAAAGTTTCTACTAAAACAGGTCTCTCAGTCTTAACATAGCAAATCCAGTATCTACTTCCTGTTTCGTACTTTTCTCCAAACAGGTAGTAAGCCTATACAAGGCAAAGATCAATTAAACCCAATCGCAGATGTTAAGAAGCTATTAGTCAAAATAAAGAATCACTATGAAAAATATTGTAATGTGAAACTGCCAAAAATAGTAGCGTATTCAAAGTGCTAAACACGTGATGGGAGAACAAATGCCTCACTCTTGCCCTTGTTCTTTCCAAGATTCAGGTCTCCACCTTTCCTAGGGGCCTCACCTACCGGCATGTCCATGGGGTCTTGCCACATAATTTACCTTTCTTTAACCTGCTCAGCCTCTCATATTCCTGTAACTTTCTACTTAACATTTATAGTCATGCTTAAGCTTGTCTATAATCAGTAGCAACTAGAATATAATAATCTAAAAATTTCACTGATTCTATTAAAAAGAAACTATTTTAGACACACATTTTTCATATTCTCTGCTTACCTTTTATGATATTCAGGTACTTTCAAATTGTTTTTTACATGTTATACAAGAGCTCTAACTCAAATCATAGTACAGAATGGAGCTAGAATTACTACTAACAATGTTATAGTATCCCTAAATGAATCGGGAAGCTCTTAGAGAATATCATTGTGAAGGGCATAAAAATATAAATGATTTAAATATGTCTCCTATAAAATGTAATACATAACTGAAACATTATAAAAGACAAATACTGTTACCTAATCCCAGTATCATAAACAAAACGCAAATCACTCTGATTAAGTTCCTTAATTTCTGCCAAATATTTGTTGATTTGTCCTTGGTTATATAGAGTTCACCTTAGTTCTGCAGAATTCATTATGACTTTTTTCACTAAACATTAATATTATGGCTCCCCTATTAACGGTGCAGCTGTCATTCATTCATTCAGTCACTCACTACTCAATAAATATTGGACATATCGATTACATGGCAGGTTTTTTTAGGCACCGAGGGATATAGCAGTGAACAAACAAAAATCACTACCTTCATGGGACCTCCGTTTCAGTGGATACATTCAACTAAATGCATCTTCTCAATTGTGTGTCTACTCAAAACTGATTGAGGCAAGAAACAAGCCCTTTCTGGGCCAGGACAATCCTCTGAATGCTACCACACCCACAGTCACTGCTAATGTAGAACCTCAAACTGCTGAACTGGAAAAATAAAAACGTGGAGCTATGATGCATCGGTTGCCCACCGTCTATTTTCTGGCTAAGGCACAGATGTGAAACAAAGACAAACCACCAACCAACCTGAGCAGTTAGTCCTCTGCTGCAAAAACAGTACTTTCTAAAGTGGCTGGAGGACTATTTCCCTTCCTCTACATCCTATTAGCTCCTCCTTTTTATTCAAAAGAGGCAACTCCATGACAAAGAGGCCTTGGCAATGGCTCATTTCATCTTTAAACCTACGTTCCTAATATGTGATATATGACGGGAAGGAACAGATTCAGGAAGCCTCCATCTATACTTCATGCTACTGAGGATTACTGTATTCCTAGGGATTGTATTTATCAGAGTATCGGGGTAGTCCAGAATTGGTGAAGATCCCACCTAATTCAACAAAGCCAAATGAGAACATCTTCTCCAAACTGAAAACTGAGGAAGAAAATCAAACTTTATCTTTAAGGGAAAGGAATTTCAGAGGCCCGTGTCAATTTCTAATTCCACCAGAAAGAAGAAATTCTGTACACCAGTCCCAGCCCAAACCACAGACTGACTGGAAAACACATTTCTAATAAGAGTTCATAGTTTCAGTTTAAGGCAAAATAAATTAAGAAAATATTCTACTCTATTTGTTCATAATCATTAGCATTTTACATGGCAAGAACGCAACTATATCATATTATACAGATGTGCCTCCTTCTCAAGATCTTTGAAAAAAGAAACCCAACATTCACATAATTTTAGATTTTAGTAATACTTTGTAGTTTCAAAGTATTCTAATAAAGGAATATAAGCATATTCAGGCATTATCAGAATATTCATAAAGTAGACAGCAGTTGGTTTACTAAGAAATTATTAAAAATACCGTAACTACTTATATAAGTTAAAATAATATCCTGCCTAAATCCTCCCAGCTGCAGTTTACATCTCTCTGCTCTTGTCTTCATTGTTATACCTAACAGTAAAGAATTTCTCAGTCCACAACTACTAAATTTCTAAGAGGTCCATGACATTAACTCTCTAACAGATTTCCTTCTCCTTCTGTAACAATCCAGCACAACGTGCAGGCCCGGAGCAGCTCCGGAATCATGAGACAACTCGGATCTACAAATCTGGCAGCACTCAATGCCAGAAACTCCTCGGACATGTGCCTCAGTTAACCTGCATGTGTCAGTTAATATGACATTAAATCAAATAAAAAATATTTATGCAGAGAATGGTATTAATTCCAGAAAATAGGAAGTTTCTCTGTGATGTTTCACTTATACATAGGTTAGCCTTGTTGTAGCTAAGGTTCTAATATGCTAAAGGGACTCAAATATAAAATCAACAATTGATTTTGATATTTCAGAAATATTTGAATTTAATAATCAGTTTGGCTGTCCTTAACTTCTATCATGTATACCACAATAAACAAATGCTGATTTTTGCCGGAAGAGATTTCTAAGCAGATCAATCCTGCACAGAATCTCTCTTCCTCCTTTCATGTCATGGAAATCCTGCTACATTCTTCAAGATCTTAATCAAATCAGAAATCCTACTAAAAACTTCCCCGTGTGTACCTCAACAGAAGTAATCAATGTTCCACTTTACACCAGGAACATGTTGCTTATATTTCTGATAACGTATTTATTTCATCCTGACGCCTAATGAATATGCTTGGAAGCATATCCAACTACAACAGCTTTTGGTTGGTCTTTATTACTTCTATTACCAGACAGCAGTATCTCAAACATACGAGGCAAAATCTCGTATGTTTGGGGGTTTATTTCATTTATGATAAAAGAAAAACAAAAAAAATATGCAAAATATGGACTCCTCTTTCTTTCTCACCAGATCAATCCTTACTTCATGATGCTCCTGTTTTTTTCAACGGCAATACCACTGAGGCCTTCGGGTGTCCTGTGAGTCTTCCCTCTCTCTCACTCACACTGATCAAACTTGTGCTAAGTCCTTCGCATTTGTTGCCACTACAAATGTCCTTCTTCAGTTCCTCTTTTGCTTTCATTAAGACGATTATAATAGGCTCCTAACTGGATGATTCCCACAATTAATACTAAGATAGCCTCTAAGATAGCTTCAAAATATATGGAGCAAAATGAATAAAGCACACACACAGAACCTCAAGGTAATATTGTAATTGGATATTTTAGCAATCTTCTATCAGTTACTGATAGAAGTAGATAAAATCAGTAGAGATATAGAAATCACTAGAGACATAGAACATGGTGAAATAACTTGGAATAATTGACATTTATAGAACATTCCACAAAAACTGCAGAGTATGATTTATTATTTTATACTATAGATAGAAAATTATACAAGATAGACCACATTTGGGGCCATAAAACAAGTCTCAATAAATTTCAAGGATCAAAATCATGAAGAGTATGTTCTATGACCACTATAGTATTAACTTAAAATCAATAATAAAACATCCAAGAAAACCTCTCTACATAATTGGAAATGAAGCAAGCAGTATACTTGTAAAAAAAGAAAGAAAGAAAGAAAGAAAGAAAGAAAGAAAGAAAGAAAGAAAGAAAGAAAGAAAGAAAGAAAGAAAGAAGAAAGAAAGAAAAGAAAAGAAAGAAGAAAAGAAAGAAAGAAAACAAAACACCATGGGTGAAAGAACTCATGAGAAATAGTTTCTACTTCAAATTAAATGATAATGAAAATACAACTAGCAAAATTTATACTTACATACTGCTAAAATAAAACTTTATAACTTCAAATGCTTTAATTTGGAAATGTAGGCATTAAAATAAAGCTTGCAACTTAGAAGGCAGAAAAAGAGCAAATATACACAAAGTTAAACAGAAGGGAGGAAATAAAAATAAGACTAGACATCAATAATCTATAAAAAAAAATTTAAAAAGTAAAATAAGTTCTTTATTTTAACCCATTGAGTAGTAGGTTTTTTTCATTCTTACTGAACCCCAGGAGTAAGATTTTTTTTTCAAAAAATGAAATTAGTTACAGTTTTATTAACTTAATATCATGTTTGTTTGATAACCAATTTATGGAAACAAGAACATACATTTGCCTTTTTTTAATGTTGCCTTACACAGTTTTACAATAAATCGATCATACTCTAGATGGTCAGAAGGCACAAGGATGTATATGAACGTTTGTACTACTCAAAGGGTTCAAATATTAACAAAACACTCAGCAAAAATTATAAAGAAGGAAAGATAAAAAACAAATTACTATTATCAGGAATATAATAGAAGGCATCTGTATACATATTACAGAAATATAAAAGAAATATTATAAAAAATTATGTTAATAAATTCAACAACTTAAGATAAAATAGATAAATATCTTAAAATACATAAATTAATAAAACTGACTCAAGAAGAAATAGAGCCTGATCAGGCAGTGGCGCAGTGGATAGAGCGTCGGACTAGGATGCGGAAGGACCCAGGTTCGAGACTCTGGGGTTGCCAGCTTCGGTGCAGGCTCATTTGGCTTGAGAAAAAAAAGAAAAGCTCACTAGCATGGACCCAAGGTCACTGGCTCGAGCAAGGGGTTACTCAGTCTGCTGAGGGCCCGCGGTCAAGGCACATATGAGAAAGCAATCAATGAACTACAGTGTCGCAACGAAAAACTGATGATTGATGCTTCTCATCTCTCTCCATTCCTGTCTGTCTGTCCCTATCTATCCCTCTATCTGACTCTCTCTCTGCCCCTGTAAAAAAAAAAAAATTTTTAAAAAAAAGAAGAAATAGAAATTCTAAATAGCCACATTCAAAATTGAAAACCTTCTCCAATAAAAACTATAGGCCCAGATGATTCATTGAAGAATTCTATCATATATTAAAAAATAATAATATAAGCTTTACAAAATAATAACAATAAGCTAGAACTAATGAATGAACTTAATAAGGTTGCAGAATATATGTTAATATACAAAAAATCAACTGTATTTCTATAATACTAGAAAATAATTTTGGAAATTCAAATTTTAAAATGTTATTTATACATTATAAATCATAAAAAAATAGGAATAAGTCTTAAGATGTACAAAACCTAAATTGCTGAAAACTACAAACCTATGAGAAAAATTAAAGACTAAATAAATGGATCAAATGGCCATGCTGTGGATTGAAAGACTCAATATTAAAATGCTCATTCCCCTCAAATAACCTAACCATCCAATATAATCCTATCAAAACAACAGTAGATTTTTTAAAATAATGTGACAAGTTGACTCTGAACTACAAAAAGAAATTCAAATGATCTATAGACATAAAGCAAGCAATAAATTTTCATTAAATTCAAAAAGTAGAAATAAAAGCAATCACCTTGAGAGACTACAAACTTGACAGGCTTACCTTCCAAAGCTTTTATGAAAACTCGGTCATTTTTATGTAATTATCTAAATGCACAATTATTTGGTTCCTTTGGATTTCTCCCCATTGACAGTTTTATATACTTATAATACATTATGTATTAATCCATATTAAAAGAAAGAAATCATTTACTGGGTGACAACACTGATAATATTTAAAAAAGAAAAACTGAGTTGTAATCTAGTGTTAATTAGTAAGTATTCCTTAACATGTAAGACTATATAACATTTTATGCTAAAATTCCATAATTAGATACCATTTCACTGTCCTAAAAAAAAAGAAAAAAGTTCAAGAGCATCCTCTGACTTTACTATCGGCACAGTTTATATCTTTTGATCACACCAGCGCAGCAATGCTCAAAGAGTAATTTATGGACTGCTCAACACTCCATGATAATCTCACCAAGATATTAGTTGCCTTTTTTACAATCAATTTCTCATAAATGTAAAGTGCATTTTCCACAGAGGTTACATGACATGATGTAACAACACATGAAATTCAGAAGCAAAAATGAAAATGCAGCTATCTTCTAAGACAGCAACTAAAGAGTTTTAATAAGTGTAAAACAATGCCATTTTTAAATATTTTTGTCTTAGAAAATAGTTACAGTTCATTAATTTTTAGTATTAGATATAATGGATTTATAATTATCTTAAAGGAATGTTTTTAATTCTTAGTTTTAATTTTTAATTGGTAAGTATTGATACACATATTGCACAATAAAGTTTTTGAGAACTCAAAGAGCTTTTACAAATATAAAGTAGGCCCTTGTCTGTTGGCTCAGAGGTAGAACATCAATCCGGCGTGTTGATGTCCCACGTTTGATTCCCAGTCAGGGCACACAGGAGAAGTGCCCAACTGCTTCTTCCCCATCCGTATCCCGCAGCCATAGCTCAAATGGTTCAATCAGTTGGCCCTGGGAACTGAGAATGGTTCCACTACCTCCGCCTCAGATGCTAAAATAGCTCGATTGCCAAGCAACAGAGCTGCAGCCCACCCGGGCAGAGTATTGCCTAGTAGGGGCTTGCTGGCTGGATCCCAATCAGGGCACATGACAGTATCTGTCTCTGCCTCCCTACCTCTCACTTAATAAAAAATAATAAAAAGAATATAAAGTAGTCTTGATAGCAGAAAAATTGAGAATCACTGAAGTGCAGTAATAAACAATTTTAAATGGTATAGAGAATAATCCTGAAACTAAAATGAAAATCAAAACATTATTTTTAAATGGATTACCATATTAATGCTTAGATTTTCCTGGTGGAACACAATATTAAGTGTCCTTTTGGATCTTTAATTAATAAAGTTCACTAATAAAAGGCCTAAGGTCAATGCCTGATACACTTGGGATCCCCACACATAATTGCTTTTTTTCCCCCCCATCATGATGCATCCCCAGTACAACCAAACAGAAAGTTTTCCCAAGTCTCTTGTTTAACTTTTAAAGTTAAGTATTGCCTACATATTAAGCATATAAAACTCTGTCCCCTGCTTTCCCAAACTCTCCCTTATTGTATTGCTTTCACCATTGTACTTAAAAAGCCTCCTATTTTATAATTTACCCACTATTTATTACATTTACTTTCTGTTGCCCCACTCAATATAAGTTAAACAAGAATAGGATGTTTTCTGTTTTATTCACTAATGTATCCTCAGCACTGTAGTAGTGCCTAAGGTGAAATAGAAACAAAATAAGTTATTTGTTGAATGAATTAATAAAATTTTACTAAAGTAAAATATAAATTTTGGCATTTCAGGGGAGAACAACCACATCTTATCACATTAACGCATTCAAATGGCCAGTAGACACAAGAGCTATGCAGACAGCTGGAATATGGTAGCTGATGAAAAAACTCTCGGAGTGAATACAATTTTCCCTTCTGGATGGAACAGAAGAAAGGAGAGAGAAAGGAGAGGAGAGGAATATGGAAATAACCTGAACTGGAGGTAAGAGGTAGGTTTTTTCCCAATCCTAGACTCCAGAAATACACACAGAGAGAAATAAGAGGCAGAGCGGCCGACGCACCTCTCTTCTCGCGATGTATTTCCTCCAGCAGCTGGTCCTGCCTTTCCATCTGCTCAAAGAGACACTGTAGCTCCGAGTCCTTGTGCTCGGCCACGTTCCTGAGCTGCTGTCTGCACAGCACCAGCTCGTGCCGCAGGCTCTTCTCCCTGTGCTCTCTCTCCTTCAGTTCTTCGCAGAGCCACTGGAGTTTAGTCTGAAAAATGACATTTGTAGCTAATTTAAAAATATAAAAAGAAAAAAGCCTAGAAAACATTTTAAAACAGAAAAAGATTATCATAATAATATGAACAAATATAGACAGTAACTAACAAATTTAAGCAAAATAAAAACACAGTGGTTCGTAGCAGTTAAAAATTAGTGTGAAATTAAACCATGATTTTCTCGGATTTTTTTCCTTGGATTTTTATATCTTTTTATATCAATTTGGTATACTCTGTCACCTTTGGAAAGGCTATATTCTACTATAGAAAATGTGGCCCACTACATCTCTAATCATACAATTAGCCCCCTAATTTGATATATAAAACAGTTTAGTAAAGCATTTAAAAATCAAAATCACCCTGAAATAGGATTAGTGATTTGTTATAAAAGGGGGTTTTATTTCAGAAATTAAAAAAATTTTCTAGTTTCGCTTCCTAAAGTTGCATAGTCCCAGGGTCTAGCTAATGATGTGGAGAGATTCTCTACAGGGTTTAGGGAGATAAAGTTGGCCTTTCCCCACCTTGAAGAGATGAGGGAATTTCACTGAAACAACTCTCCTTTTCATAGACTCTAACCCAGGGGTCGGGAACCTTTTTGGCTGAGAGAGCCATGAACGCCACATATTTTAATATGTAATTCCGTGAGAGCCATACAATGACCTGTGTACATTATGCATTATTCAATAAAAATTTGGTGTTGTCCCAGAGGACAGCTATGATTGGCTCCAGCCGCCTGCAACCATGAACATGAGCGGTAGGAAATGAATGGATTGTAATACATGAGAATGTTTTATATTTTTAACGTTATTATTATTTTTATTAAAGATTTGTCTGCGAGCCAGATGCAGCCATCAAAAGAGCCACATCTGGCTCGCGAGCCATAGGTTCCCGACCCCTGCTCTAACCTCACCATCTTTAATATTTAATCTGCTCTTGCCCAGTGTTTGCACTACTATTTAGAAAACAACTTCACATGTCCCTTTTCTCACTACATTCCTACTTACTCCATCCCAATCTTTGGCCTGTGTTAAGGACCATTTCTATGAGGGGATTATGGGGAAATAGCAAATCTGTTTCGTCATAGCAATAATCCTATTAGTTAATGTAAAAACAAAACAAAAAAAACCCAAAAACTCTGAAATAAAGCACTAATCAAGTTTAATATGTTCTTATGAACTGAATTACGTCTCCTCAAAATTCCTATCTTGAAGACCTGCCTGCATCTCCGTGCGACAGTACTTGGAGACAGGTCTCATAGTGAGGTAATTAACGTTAAATTAGGTCATAAGGGCGGGACCCTTGATTCATTAGGGAAATTGAAGAGACACAGGGCTTATAAGCAGGTTTGCACTCCCTCGCCTTTCTCTCTGATTTTCAACTCCCCCCAACTTCCTCCAACTACCCCATTCCCAATGCACCCATGTATGAAAGGGAGCATTCTATAAGCTAGAAAGAGGAGGACTTAACAGGAATCAACCCTGACCCCCTGATCTTGACTTCTAACCTTTAGGACTGTGAAAAAAATCAATGTTTGTTGTTTGAGCCAACACTAAGTCTGTGGTATTTGTTATGGTAGCCTGAGCAGACTAATGCAATAGGACCTATGGCTTCAGTTTATTCACATGAAGCCTTTATTCCACTGCCACACAAAGTTTAAAAATAGGCTATAGTTAGATGCTTTTTATGATTTGAATATGTATGCAGAATATATTATTAATCCTACAAAACAAAATACCAAGTTATGAAAATTTAATCAACCAATAATCAATTATGAGAATCAGTGTTTGTTAGAGAAGCACCCAGCATCTTCATTAAGTATCTTGTACAAACAGCTTGAAACACAGTATAGGAATAATTTTAACAATTGCAAATAATAATTAGCTGACAAGGCTATTAATCACAATACAAACAACATTCTATTAACCACTCACAAGAGCATTTTTCGGGTTACATAATAGGCTCATTTATTTAACCACTTCAACAAGTATTATAAAATAAACTAAAATAAAGAAAGAATTTCTGAATAAGGCAGTTTTTATGTTCATAGATGACAGCTTATAATTAGGTGGGAATATTTATAATTATTTAGTAAAACAATCAGAATGGTCTTTTTAATCTATAAAAATATCCTTACTGAGATTTAGTGTAATAAAGAAAGGACCCAAAGCTAAAAGTCAAGAAAAATGAAAAATTTGAATAGAAAGACTATAGCTGATGTCAGCAATATCAGGACCCATAATTATGCTTGGCTAGCTTCAAAAGTCATCTGAGCCACCAGCCTTCAGGACAGCTTCTGTATTCCTCCATCACAGCTCTTACATATAATATTAAAATGATCCACATAAATGTCGGCATTCCTAGACAAAATATGTTCCTCAAGAGAATCATGTCTTCAGTCATTCTTATGTCCAGAGCAGACAGCATAGCACCTAGGGCACAGTACTTCCTCAGTAAATTCTCTATTAAACTAAATAAAACATGGTCTCTACATCCCCTGTCAAGACTTATGAAAAAAACAAATCTCTAATCCCTGGGAACTCCTTGCCTGGCATTCCTTAATAACCATCTCAACCCATTTCCTCCCCATAATGTCTCATTCTTACCATTCACTGGTTATTTTATCTGTGGGCCGGGTCCAACTCTAAATTGGACTTCTTGTGTGTGTTATGTCAACAAAGCAACAGTGATACAATCCCCACCCAATCCTCTAGTTCTTTTGGGATTAACACTAAGAGAAGAAATTCATTTGGCCGGTTTACAAAAACAATTACCAAAGGCCTTCAGAGGTCCTTCCAATACCGCAAGATGTCAGCATGGGCTTACTGAATAGCTATTTTACTTCCCCTAAAGTTTTTGTGCTTTGATTTCAGATCTTATCTTCAATACTTATGGAGCTGTCCACTCATAGTTCATGGGAATTACAGTACTGTAGCCCATCAATAACCTAAGCCATCTTTCCAGTAAATAGATTCAATTCCTCCTTAGTCAGTTGGTCAAAGTGGTACTGCTTATCAGGACCCTTTTACGCTGCAGAGGAACAGTTGTCTCAGGCGGTATTAAAACCCATCTGATCAGAAGTTCAATCCCATTAAATGATAAGGGAAAACTGCTCACTAGCTCCCAAATTAAAGAGCTATGATTAAGAGTCATCTCTGGTTCTCATAATTTAGCTGAACAACAGCAGGAAATGCTTTCTGTTCAGAAATGATAAAGATTTTAACTTGAAAGAAAATTCCAAGTCCATTGCTCTTGTCAAAACAGTGAAGTTGGGAAAAAGAAAAAAGAGAAATGCTTTACTAATGTATAACAATTTTCTAGTCAAAAAACTCTAGGATGGCAGAACATGTATATCCTAAATTTCCTTTGCAGGTGGCATAAATGCAAATTATTATTTGGTTCTATAAAAAAGGGTTAGGAATGCACAGGCTTGTGTTCTTAAAATAGGATAGAAAATTTTACAAGGTTGGGTAAGTTGCTATGTCTAATCATACTACTGTTAGTTTCTTATTGAGACTCGTTTTGAAGGGGATTCTAAGGCATATCTGGCCTTCAAAGGTAAACCTTGTCTTCCTACCACCTCCCCCCTGTACCCTGCCCCACCCATCTTGGCCATGATCTGTGTTTACTCAAATACTCTCATCTTCTTGCCATTGTCATTTCATAATTAGCCAACTGAAAAACTTGTACACATTTCTTCTATGACCAAGTTTAAATACTGCATTTTTGCAGAAGCCTTCTGTGACATGCTGGCAGCATCATAACCGCCCATCCACCCAGCACAGACACCATAGTTCTTCCTTCTCCTCTGTTCCTTTGTCAATGTGTACACATTTCTATAACAATATAACACACCTTAAGGAGATTTAAAAATTGTTTATATCACCATTTCCCCTGTTAACTTCGATGGCTTGCTAACACTTATAGCCCCAGTGTCTATACACAAAAAAGTACACAATCAATAAAACGTGGTAGAAAGAAAACTTTAGATGGCAATACAAATAATGGTAAGAACATTAATTGTGAGTCTGCATAGCATATAATCTATTTTCCCATTCTTTATATGGTACTGGAAAAGTTGCATACCTTCTCTGAAACCTCACTTTTCTCATATTTTTAAATAAGGACACTGTATAAAATTAAAGGTTCTTTCTTGTAATAAAACCCTAAATTGGACCACAATTGGTCAGGTTTGCAGTACAGTTGGTTTTCTTACAGAATATAAATGGATGGAAAATTTAACAGTTTACTATGTTAAAGATGAAAAACTCGAGTCTGAAAAGGAAAGCCTATACTTAAGCATTGATACTTAAATAAACAAATGGTTATAATTTTCTATATATTTTAATTTCTATATACCTTAATGTCATGTATTTGAATTTCCAAGTTGGTCTATGAAGAGAGCCGATAATTACCCAAGTGTAGAAGAATCTTTTTTTTAAGATTAGCAAGTTGTTCAATTTCACGTATATTCGCTTACCTTCCTCTAAATTTGAATCACAATGGCAAAGAACCACGAAGCGGGGAAGCCATCTTCAGAATTTACAGTTAATTCCTCCAATTTTGTAAATGAGGAAACAAGACACCCAGAGAGGTGAAGGGATTTGCTTAAGCCACATAGAGATTTGCCAGGCTTTGAGCTTTCTCTCAGAAACCAAAATATAGTTAAGTATATACATGTAATGAAGGTTGGGTACAGCTGCCCTGACCTCTGTACACTTCAGAGACAAAGCCTATTTCAAGGAAAAGGCACAAGAATCTGCCTCTCTAACAAGCTAGTTTTAACACATCAACACTTTTACCTTCCTTATTCCCCTATCCCATCTCTATATATTTAACCTAATTTTTAAATGTTAAGTTAAAGGAGGTTTCCTAAATGTATTAAAATGATATCTTTCCCAGCAATACAGTACTACAGTTTCGTATGCTCAGTTAGGTGACAAAAATATATGGCTAGTCCAAATAGAACACCTTGAAGCTCATAAATATTATAAGTTTAGGATTCAAAGATTAATTACCTTGCTTTCTGCTAACCAGCGATGTGGGTCATAATTAATATCAGGGCCAGATGAAAAACACTAAAAAAAAAAAAAAAAAAGAGGAAATAGTCTATTAAAAGTCGATTTTTCTCTGAAATGAGTTTACCTAAATGAAATTTTTCACCATAACATCCAAAAATTCAGTGCCTAAACTTAATGATTTAGAAAGAAGGCAGCTCATATAAGTACTCAACCAATGCCAAGCTGCCATTTATTTAACATGTCTATTTATGTAAGCCTATATATGTATATAGATAACGTATGTGTTGACAGTAATCAATTTAGTTCAAATACAGAAACATGAATCAATTCTCTCAAGTGTTATTATTTGCTAAAATCTCAGGAGGCTGATTCCACAGAATTCTGCCTGGCAGTAGACTCAAGTAAACCCAGTTTACTTCATTTTTTGTTTGTTTCTTTTCCTCAGTCTTGTTCCACATAATGTATTTCACAATGGGTTAGATGTAATTACATGGAAATTTAATTCTTTGTCTCATTTATCCTTCTTTAATTTTATACTATGAGGGCCATTTTGTCTCATTAATGCTTGTGTAGAAATGACAGAAACTAATCAACATAACTCTATTGTTTTATATTTCATGATGGTAACAAAATCCTATAATAAATAGGGTTGTCTATGCCAGCTGACCTGATTTCCTTCACACCAACTCATTTATAAAATCATTGCCACCTGGTTCTGTTATTACTGATAACATCGTATTCAAAGGTTATCAATGATTATACACTTATAAATACAATTTTTTTTCAATCCCTATTTTTGTTGGACCTATGATATGTTTGCAGGACTTCTTTCTAGAAACATTCTCTTAAAAATATCATATCCCTCTTCAAAAGAAGTCTATTCCTATTTTAAAATACTCCCATGCTTCCTAATGTGTGTGTACATCTCTCCCTTAAGGAATATCACTAGGTAATTCATTGAGACAGACGACAAATGCGTAATGAGTGCTGACTGCATGCCATATACAAGAATGTTGTATTCTCATAGCCAACTTTTATCCACTTTTTCACTATCTAAATCTCAACCAACTCTCATGCCCTCTCTCTTTGCTTTCCAAGGAAATTTTCCCTAATTACTCTAGTTCACAGGAAACATTTTGTCTCATCCAATGCCTATCCCCCTTACGGTCTACAGATAAAAGACTACTCGGACCAAATGTTGTGGGAAAAGCTCTTAAGTTATCAAAGACTGATCTGAGAAAATGATGTATTTTATATCAGACATTTTCCTAATTGTTTTATAATAGTGGGATTTAAGTGTCTGTCCTTAACTTTCAAACACTACTAGCATAAGGTAGAATAAGTATTAAATATGGTGTTTGGGAAAAGAAAAATGTCATTAGAAATAATACCAATATCCCCAAGGCCTTTTCCCAGACTCAGTTGTTACATATCTATTATTTAACTCATCCTCTAGCCAGTCATTCTCTAAATGAAATGGCGGAAAATTTTATCAGAAATACTTCAAAAAGTCAACAAATGATAAAAGATAATTGGAATTAATTCATTTTTAAAAACAGGTTACAGAGATCACCACTCTCCCATAGACCTTTGAACTATAAAGCAAAGAGCTGACTTTAACAAACCCCCAAGGGTGGTTTCTTTGAGGTGAGAGCAAATGTTATGTTCTTGGATGTACTTTTCTTTTTCAAGTTTATAGAAATGAAACAACAGAATTTATACATAGAAAGAGACCCACAAGGAAAAACATGTATTCTTTTTAAAAAGCTGAATACAATTTCCATTCTTTTAAATTTATTTCCACCCATCACTTGGATTAAATTAGTTTCTCTCTAGGGGGAAAGGTGTAAAGACCCATTACTACAATCATTCCATTCCTGAAAGCCTATTAAAGAATAGGGTGCTTTTCAGAATATGTTGGCTGGAAAAATAATTTGAGCCTCATAAAGAAATAAAATACTTAAACAATCTGTTATGTGCACTCTATGTTTGAGCCTATAATTACCCACAACGAGGTTTATATACCTTATAGCATGATCCAAATGTTTCCATTTTAACATCTCTACTTAACTGAAAACAAGGTGACCTGACATAAATACTTAAATATAGCATAAATACTGCATTGTTAATATGTGATTCTTTTAGATTAAATAGGATTTCAAGGCTAGGCATCCTTTAAATATAAATAAACAAGACAAATCTTAAATATAGCAGAATGAAACAGGAAAAAGAACAAAGCAGCATTATAACAGGCCCCATAATAAGACTAAGAGTTAGTTTTTCCCTAAAGCCAATTACTTCTCATATTTGGCTCACAGTCCTCTCAAAATGACATCTGATTTGTTTTAAAAATGTACATGGAAATACTGCAAAAATTCCACCAACTCCACCAAATCCTATCAGCTGAAATTTCCGTTAAAGTCAAATCCGAAGACACCTTCCATTTTAAGAGTAGGATTATAGTTTTATTTTCTTTAAAACACCACTTTAAAAAGAAGAAAAAAATAGCAAGGACAATCAAAAAAGAGGAAAAAGTAGAACGAAATGGAATGGTTATTTTATGTAAGGAAAAGACTGAATGACAAAATAGAAAGATATACCTGAGGAGTATTTTTTTAAAAAAACCCTTATGCCCTATACTATAATTTGAGTACTGTCAAATCATCAAATAAAATAAACACAGGGGCAAATGATAGCTTGTGTCAGGCTATAGTATATCAAAGCAATCCAATGTGCCTGTTTATAATATAGCAGTATTAAAACCTAGAATTAATAGAGTTGTTTACCTTTAAGAAACTAAGAGCATCCATGATTACTTCTGTTTTTATTTATCTGTATTTTTACTTATTTATTATTCAGTGAGAGGAGAGGAAGCAGAGAGACAGACTCCCACATGCGCCCCAGATGGCATCCACCCAGCAAGCCCACTAGGGGGCAATGTTCTGTCCTTCTGGGGCGTTGCTCCACAGCTCAGCAACTGAGCTCTTCCTAGCACCTGAGGTGGAGGCCATGGAGCCATCCTTAGCACCCAGGGCCAACTCGCTCCAATCAAGCCATGGCTGCAGGAATGGGAAGAGGGGGAGAGGGAGGGCGGGGAGGAAGGGAAGGAGGGAGAGAGACGCAAGAAGGGGCAGAGTGGAGAAACAGATGGGAGCTTCTCCTGCATGCCCTGACTGGGAATTGATCCCAGGACACCCACATGCCAGGCCGGCACTCTACCACTGAGCCAACAGACCAGGGCTATTTATCATCTCATTAGAACTATAAATTGAGTAGCAATCAATATTTCATTTTAGAGACAGAAGAGTTAAATTAAATATATTTATAATTTGTTTAAATAGGGAAGACAAATATACTGGTTACTTAATTAAGCTCCAGAGTTAGATTCCCAAGGTTTGAAGTACTAGTTGTAGCATTTCATGAGATATATGGTTAGCAGCAAGTTGCTTAACCACTCCAAGCCTAGCTTTCTCTTGCCAAAGGTAGATTTAATCAGAGTATCTAAAGAATAGGGTAGTTGTAAGGATTAAGGGAGAGAATGCACATGCCATAGTTACCACAGTCCCTGTAATATAACCACTACTCAACAGACGTTTAGCTAGTAATATACCAATAACAAAAATGACCTGAGATGATGAAAAATTCAAAATTCAGGCCTCCTGACTCCAGGGATGTATTACAGTAGAAACTGCTGCCTCTCTTGCACAACCTTTTCTCTTACAGAGACACAGACAATTCAATGAAATAACAGCAAATTTTCTCACTATGACTGAGCAATAGATATAGTACCTCATTCCAAAAAAAATGCAAGATGTTATTTTCTTCCATAAAACTTTCTGAAATAAAAACGTGATTACCATGTAACCATGCACTAAAATCTTATTATAATTATATATTAGGAAACAAACGTGAAAGGCACAATGAGAACTCATAATTACTTTCAATTTCTCCATCGAGTCCCTGGAGAAGGTTTTACAAGCTGCATCAATTTCCCTTCCTATCAAACCAAGAATGGATTCCTGTTCAGTCTCCAGACAAAGAAGTTGATCCTTAAGCTGCAATCGGGCCTCTTCTATCCTCCTTAAGTGCTCCTCTTCATTGCTTATATGTTTCTCCTAAAACATTCATAAGAAATAAAAACAATAAGTGGAGGCAAGAAACACCTGTAATATCTACACAATCAACTCAAAAAATGAAATTAGAAAACAAATCTGACTCTGTCAGTCCCTCTAATGAAATAAAACATTCTGACTACCTATTAACTTATTAACTGAGGTCAAATTATAGAGGATGCATAAATAAGGCATTGAGGGAACCACTGAGTGGGCACCTGACAAAATTACAGCTAATCCGTCACCAAAAGAAAAAGATGAAAAAAATCCTTTACAATTTTAATAATTTAATGTTATTAATGGATCGAAGAGTAAAAGCTGAAACTACAAACTGACTTTGAGCTTTCAACAATTCGTTGAAATGTAAAATGTCAAATAAGATAGTGTCAGCTTCTTTTCAGAAAAACTGTTACTACCTTTATTTCATCAAAACATCGTTTTAAAAAAAGTCTTAAGTTTTCAAATGCAGTCATACTACACAAATGCTTCAAGTCATGAAAATTTGATAAAAGCAAGATGGAGGAGCTTTTCAAGTAAGCAAATTGTATATTTAATAAAAAGGGATTTCTAAGGAACCCTCCAAGAGATTACAAGGACTTGGGGGCCCCCTGTAGGCACAACAATTTACTATCATGATTACACAATTTCATTACTAGAGAAATTCAAGTCGTTCTGCGCATCGCTTGGAGGAAAAAACCAGAATCACTAAAAATTTAAGTGTAAACAGTGGACCAAAAAGGCATATGGCTGCTAGGTTTACCTTCAGATACTCCATAATAGCCCAATCTTCTTGACCTATAATCAAGTACAATACATGCAGGAAGATTGTGTAGTCAACAAAACCAGTTTGAATTTAAAATAACAAAAGGATCTGCTCAATGAAAAATAATCAGGAAGAATAGAATGGTATTTTAGCAGAATAATCACACATATTTCCTTTCAATTCAACTACTTTTAAAAATGAATGAAGCACTCTCTACCCAAAAGAACAGTCCTTTCACCACCTGCCTTCTGCCCTTCTCTCCAGCCTCATCACCCTCCTCGCCACTCTTTTATACTGTAACCTCGTGCAG
Organism: Saccopteryx leptura; assembly: GCF_036850995.1. Lineage (NCBI taxonomy): Eukaryota > Metazoa > Chordata > Mammalia > Chiroptera > Emballonuridae > Saccopteryx > Saccopteryx leptura. Next base: position 21,222,483 of record NC_089508.1, on the reverse strand, counting down.
CTTCTCAAATATGCTGACATGTGTCTCTTCTGACCAATCTGATGTGTTCAACTCTGCTTCAAGTTGCACTAGTTCAAATGGAGCTGGTAGCCAAGAGACAGCATTTGTCTTGATGAGTACATCATCATGGTCTGAATCTCAGCTTGGTAAACATAGGAACTGGATTTACTTTTCTTTTTTGTACTCTGATTAGAGTCATCTTTCAGCAGTAGAGTAACACTGAGTTCACAAGAGACTAATGTGCAAACTAGAATGCCACTCAATTAACTACATTAGTTTACAATGAGAACCATAACCATCACATGGATCAGAATGCTCGTGTCAGCATAACCGGTGCATTTTCTCCCTGTAGACCAATCTAGATGGGCAGGCAAATTAAAATCAGAATGTTGCTTAATGAACAGGACATCAGAGAAGAGGGATTTGTTTTATGAAACAATGTTTAAATGGCATCACCCTAATGGCAGCCTGGCGTGTCCATCTCCACATCAGGGATTTACAAACCACAATAACAAGATGTTCCCTTCTGCTGGGCAGCGTTTGGAGAGAGATTGTCCGAAGTACAGATGGATCTCTAACTTTCTGCTTTGTCTATATTTGGACTTGGACATACTATCCCTCCAGATCACTATGGCATTTCTTTAGCTCTATGGATATCTTCACTAAGTCCTGATCTCATCCAGGAGTTTTCCTAAAAAATTAACATCCTGGCTCTGAACAATTTATTTATAGTTTACTTACTAGAAGGCAACCTTACTGTCAAGTTTCTAGCTGATGATTCTGGCCTCCTATTGTTGCTACAAAACAAGGACATATTAAGACAAATACAGTCTCTGGGATACTAGCTCCTTTTGAAGATTATAACTTCAAGCACTATAAACATCAGATTGGTGGGAGGAGACACAGTAGGCATACCTTCCATCTACACTTTTTTTTTAATTGAGAGCAGGGGAGGCAGAAAGACAGACTCCCACATGCACCCTGACCAGGATCCACCTGACAAGCCCCTTATGAGGCAATGCTCTGACCATCTGGGGTGTTGCTATGTTGCTCAGCAACCAAGCTATTTTTAGCATCAGAGGCAAAGACTAGGGAGCCATCCTCCATATCCAGGGACAACTCACTCAAATCAACTGAGCCATGGCTGCAGGAGAGAGACAGTGAGAGAGAAAGAGGAGGGTGAGGGGTAGAGAAGCAGATGGTTGCTTCTCCTGTGTGCCTTGATCAGAAATCAAATCCCAAACATTCACATGCCTGGCCGATGCTCTACTACTGTGTCAACTGGCCAGGGCCCATCTACACTTCCTATCCTTCAAAGTTTATCCCCAAAACTCCTTTCTTTCTTAATTGTCCAATATAGAATATTTTCACAGCACAGAATTTATATCACAGTTTAAAAGAAATGAATGTATCAAGCTGTGATATAACTGTTTTTGCACCTGTATCCTTCAGTGAACTGCTTATTTCAGGAGATCACAAAACATATTTATAACCATCTTTCAATTCCCCAACTTTGGCACACAAGTGATTTAAACATTTCTTTGAAGATTCATATTCAACATTGTAAAGATCACTTCAAATACCATGCAGATCTATAGAGTCAGAAGCTACCCAGGTGTGCGAGGAGGTTTCCTCGATGCACACATAAGCCTCCAGACTGTTGCAGTGTTCTTGTTGGTGTGATGCTAATAAAGAACATACCCTCTCAGGGTTACTGGTATATTTAGAGGACAGCTGTTCATAATCTAAATCCAGGCAATTCATAATAATGTTTGAATGGATCTTTTGGTTCTCTCTTCCCTCATAGCCATCTTTCTTTTGTCTACTATCACTTTTCTGTTATTTGACTCCTATTAAATAAGAAGACAAAACTATTTTCATACTGTATTTTGACATTCTTAAAGTGTTGATAATGTAAGAAAAGCTCTATAAGTTCAATCTCTTTAGCAAAGACTTAAAATTTCATTATCCAATTCACTATCCCCCATGAGACAATTAGCATGCCATATCTAATCTCCCTTTGAAGTAAAACCCAGAACTATGAACTCACATGGACCTTCGAGATCAGTGGGTTCAACTATCTGTTCTTTCATAAATCACTTCTTTTACATTTCTGACAGAAGGTTTTCCAACCCCTACATGACCAGCTCAAGTTTCAAGAAACAGAATCTTGACAAAACTATAAAATCTCTCATTAGTCTGAGTGCTATACTCAAAAGTTAAAGTAAAATGAACCCTCTACCTCCACTAAATCTCCTAACAATCCATGCTCCTTTATTTAACTAGGGTTCAAATACCATACTATACTGGTTCTCCGTCCTCTGAATGTGCTCCAAGACACCCTAAATCTAAGAGTTAAGTAAGCTTTTCCATTCTGTACTTAAGCAATTGCAATTTCATTTATTCACTCATGCAACAAATTTTTATGGAAGCTCTACTATGCTGAGACATCCTTCTGGCTACAGGGACAGAATGAATGAGCAAAATAAGGCCCCTGCCTCATAGAGCCAACAAATATCTCCATTAAATTGTATTTAATGTATTGTTTGGGTTTGTTTGTTTGGTTTTTTTGTGGCTTGAGAATATCTACTTGAATACTAATTGTGACACCCAAATAATTATCTCTTTCTCTCCCAGTTTCATGTTTCAGAAATAACTCTACCAATGGAGCAAGCACAGCTAATTCTAGGGAAGGGGTGGGAAAGCCGACTGATACTAATCCAGTCATCCCGTCTAATTTTGGAGGCATGTAGATTAATAAGGGCAAATGAGAATATTAAGGCGCTACCATGGCTATTTCTTGGACTTCTAGTTAATGCAAAAGGAGTAATAATTCTATAATGAAAAGCTAACTTACTTGTGGAGAACCAGAAGTTAAGAGAAAGTATTTTAGAGACTATATAGAAATATGGAAGACACAGTTAGACTGACTTCAATGTTTCAGCATAAATGGACACAGAAACCTGGGTCTTGGGAATATAAGGAGCTTTTCTGTGGGGATAGATATGGATGAAGGTGACCAAAGCAGTTTATCTAATCCAAGAAGAGAGATATCTGAGACCATAGCTGAAGTGTAATTAGAGAATAAACTCAACCCTTAATTTTACAAATGAGGAAACCAAAGTTCACACAGACTAAGGAACTTGACTAAATTCAAAGTAACTCGACTAAACTCAAAGAGCCTACCACCCATAACCTGAGTCCCCTGACTCCTGTTCTCTATTAAAATGCTAGAAAGGTCAATATTTTTAGGGTATATTCCTAAAAGTGGGATAGCTGGGTCAAAACTGTTCCAAAAGGGGAAATGCACTCCTATGTTTATGGCAGCATTGTTCACAACAGCAAAGATCTGGAAACAGCCCAAGTGTCCATCAGTGGACGAGTGGATTAAAAAGCTATGGTACATATATACAATGGAATACTACTCAGCCATAAGAAATGATGACATGGATCACTTACAATAACATGGATGGACCTTGTTAACATTATACGGAGTGAAATAAGTAAATCAGAAAAAACTAAGAACTATATGAATCCATACATAGACAGGACATAAAAATGAGACTCAGAGACATAGACAAGAATGTGATGGTAATGGGGCGTGGGATGGGGGGGGTGGAGGCGAGGAAGGAGAGAGAGGGGGTGGGGGAGGGGGAGGGGCACAAAGAAGACCAGATAGAAGGTGACGGAAGACAATTTGACTTTGGGTGAGGGGTATGCAACATAATCAAATGTCAAAATAATCTGGAGATGTTTTCTCTGAACATATGTACCCTGATTTATCAATGTCACTGCATTAAAATTAATAAAAATAAGATAAAAAATAAAAGGAAAAAATAAAATAAAATGCTAGAAAGGTCAATATTTTTAAAATTGGACTTCAGAAAGCCAATGTTAGAAACTCAGAAAAGTTATCATCAGGTTAAGTGGGGACTAATGTAGTCTTAATGTAAAAAGAATAACTCAAAAAATATTTCTGAATAAGTCTTTTTTGAAAAAATATATGATATCAGAAGATTCAAAATAGATCATGTAAAGAGGAAAAAGCTCATTAAGCATGCACAATATTCTAAACTTTTAAAGGCATTCCATCCACACTGGAGACATATTCTAGGTACACATAAAATCAGCTCTTGGCACATTTTAATTAGTATGTATACTAATAACCACACACTAAGTATGTGTAGTCCACTGTCAAGACAGCAAACATTTTATGAAGCTTCCAGTTCAGTACAGGAAAGGCTTATATTATTGACACTTATTTCTAAAGGAAATAAAAAATTATACTGCTCACATTCTCATCTCACACACGCATGCATGCACACACACACACACACACACACACACACACACACACACACACACACACACACACTGTTGACTGGCTTGATCAACTGACCTGTAATTCAAAGCAAATAATGATAAGAAATACTCCTCTCCTTACATATTTGTGTTTCAGCTCACTCTTCATAACTCAAAACAGTCACTTTCCCAAAGGCTATAAAGATTCTAAGGAGACATGATCTTAATGGGAACAGAGTAACTTAAATAAAACTAGAACACGTCCAAAATGTTATCTCCTGTTAAAAGCTTCTCATAGTCCTTCAGTGTCTTTAGAGTTACAGAAAAGCTGCATTCTTTCCAATATGGTTCTTACATGAAATGCAAACAATTCTTAACAAACATTATGGCAAATAAATCACACTCACAAAACTAAAGAAATCATTAATTTACAAAGTTAATGTTTCTCCTTCACAGAAAACTAACTTGAATAACCAAGTGTGGTATTATTTCAGCCGTATGACCATCTTTAATACAATAGCAGGCGTTGAGGAGAAACAGGGTAAGAAGTAGAAAGAGACCAAATAATACAAGTGGGGCAAAAGTAGATTTACAATTGTTTTTATGGAAAATAATACAATGAATAATATAAGAATAAACAACTATACAAACTCACAACTATAAGCCTACTTTTGCCCTACCTCGTATTAAAGACTGAAATAAAAACTAACCCAATATAATTCAAAGTTATTGGAAGCTTGAGTTGTTGAAACCCTAGACCTGCACATCACCTAAAAAGTTTTGAGAAAGAGTATTTTTGTAACAGAAGATAACTGTATGCCTAAGCCTTAAATCCAGGACACTAGCATTACAAGGCAAATAATGAAACTATCCTGAACAAAAATTGAATCTGTCTGGAAGCCATTTATCTGGTTCTCTAAAGAAGGCTCACATTACTTATGCCTACAGAGTTGACTCAGCTATAAGGAAGTTAAGATACAATATGAAACACCAACCAAAGCAGAAACAGCAGCACGACTCAACGAGAAAGATCGACTATGAATGTTACAAGATTTAAAGAATTTAATCTGGAAAATTACCCACTGTAGTTCAAACTGTCTTGCAAAATAGCCAATAAATAAATAACACCTTCGGTGCTGGTCACAGCGTAACTACTTTTTTCAAACTCATTTCTTAAAAACAGAAGATTGTATATGACAGTAGATTCAAAGTACAGCTATTAAACACTTAGATTGGTATCAAAAATAAACAAAAAACAAAAGTAACAACAATTCTAAGAACTATAATTCTGATCAATTCGAAAAAAGTCTCCATGGATTTGACCTACATATATCACTTGTCCCCTATAAACCCAACACTACTCAGGAATAAAGAGGACCAGGAAAGGTCATAAGATTGAATTTTTTTCCTCATTAAAAAAGCTCAATGATTTGTACCACCTTCTTTACCCACATGGATATTATAATGAGACAGAACACCTAAGATCCTAGGAAGGCTAGGTGCTCTGTCTATGCTCTGCTGACACTCTATACGAGATTCTGCTATAGACTTACTACTGTGGATGTCTTTCATATATGTCTCCTCTACAGACCGTTGAGTTCCTCTAGGTTAAAAATCTTATTCTTCTTCATTTAAATACCCCAGAACCTAGCAGTGTCTTACACATAGCAAGCAGTCAACAAACTTTCTGCAACATATATATCCTTTTATGTTCTTTCCATTCTACAAGCATTTTTTAGTGTATTCTCTATATGCCAAGCATAGTAGATATCAACTATACAACAATCAAAAAAGAAAACAGAATCTCTGAACTCAAATAAGTTTTCGTGTTTTGGTACGTTGGTTTTTGCAGTAAATTAGCAAACTCAATGAGAGCAATCACCTTTTAGTAGCAGATTGTTATGACCATCAAGGGAAGTTGATGTCACAAAAGTAAGTATGCTGCCAGTGGTAAGATGTAATCAGATGCAGACTAAATTTGGAAGATAAAACCAACATGATCTGCTGATAAATTAAGTGTTAGTCCATCTATGAAAGAATGAGGTGGACCTGACTTGTGGTTGCGCAGTGGATAAAGTGTCGACCTGAAAAGCTGAGGTCACTGGTTTGAAACCCTGGGCTTGTCTGGTCAACGTACATATGAGAAGCCACTACTACAAGTTAATGCTTTCCGTTCCTCCCCCCTTTCTCTCTTTCTCTCTCTCTTTTGTCTCTCTCTAAAAAAAAAAATCAATAAATAAAATCTTAAAAAAAAAGAATAAGGTGGTTCTTTACATGTTTTTAGTAAGCAAAAAACAAAACAAAACAAAACACTGTAATTATTACTAGAAGACTGGTTGCCTAAAATAAAAATGCTACTACTTGGTGGGTTAGACATATTCTTCTTCTTCTGAAAGAAGATGCTTTCAACTATTTCCTTCAAAGAAGAGAAAGAAGTTACAAGTCACAGTATGTTTAAAGTATGAACTGAGAGCATCAGTAAGAGTGGAGCTAATAGAGAAAGACATCATTAGAACACTAGATATATGAGTGTGACACATTAAAACTTTGGTGTGAGAGACTTTCCAATCTATAACCTACCTTGTCTTAGGCAGGCTTAGGAGAATTATCCATTAGACAGAAACAAAAAAATGGAAATTCAAGTTTAAACTCCTCACCCCATTTAAGTAAATTATTTTTGCGTCAGGCTTTTTAGAATCATTTTCTAGGAGAATATTGAGCAATACAAAGATCATTGGCAGCATAATCAAAAAGGTGTTAGGATATGTATTGGATACATTCCTAGAAATTAATATTCAAAGTTGGAAACAAAAATATCTCTAAAGGGTATTTTATGCACTTAATAAGTTTTGGGACCATTTTGTAATTATTACGTATTTCTATCAAGTCAAATGCCTGGAAACAGAAATAACATTATTTAAAATCAGCCACTTTTGATGCATTTCTATTTCTGAAACAAAATATGGACAAGGAAACAAACAACTAGAGTTTCAAATTATGCATTTGGAAGGAACATTGTTTAATTTTCAAAAGAAAAGGAATGTATCATTCATCTCCAGAGAAATGTTTATAAGCATACAGTGTCTTTAAAAACCATCAGAATTTCTTCCCCTCCTTCTTTTTTTCCCTACAAGATGCTTAAGCATGCATTTATTCTTATGAAAGGATATGATTTTAAAAGTTTAATAACAAATTTCCAAATAATATAACTCATGTATACAATAAATAACCTTCTAGCTGTTTTTTTCCTATAATTTACAGAATATTCTTTGTTTACATCAAACGACAAAATGGACTGAATCAACAGCATTTTAAATAGTAATGATAGAAAAACACAATGAAAACAAACCTAGGTTCATCTTATGTTCCCTCTCTGGGTCCACCAAAGCCAGATAGGACTGCTTAAACAAAGCACTGAAATACACAGTACAGAACCTATCATGAGAACCATTTCCCTTGGCTTTCCACATCCCAATTCTATGTACCATCATTCAGCTTAATTCCTATACTATGGGTATCACTTAAAATTTCAAAAATTTAATGAAATCTAACTAATAGTACAGGATTTTAAAGGAAAGTGCCCAAACAGAACTACTTTCCTCTCAATCCCTTTAGTTAACAACCACTCTGGCGAGTTAAGGATTCAATGACAGGCCTCTCTATCAAGCTCAGATCAGGGGACATAAAGACCTTAAACTTTAATATCACTCCTTGATTTAAAAATCAACCTCTTTGACTGTCAATGGTTTAGTAGAGAGGTCATTGCTAAAGAAACAGAGTTTGAAAATGGCTTTTCCACCCGTTTCATTTAGGAAAGTAGAGACCAAATGTACTCCTATCCACCTTTATTTCTTGCCCCTCCCCCTGCCACAGCTGTATGTATAACCACCCCGGCCCCCCCACTGAGTAGTCACTTGACCTTTACATTCTAAACTTGTTTCTTAATATCTGGTATAGTGTTCCACACACGGTAAGCACTCTGGTGTTTCAGCCAACTCTCCGTAAAAGTCAAGGACCACTTTGGACTTAATGACTACAAGCGGTTCAATTTAAAAATGCTTTCTAAATGACAAACATAAAATTTATAAGCTTACCTTTAATTTGACCATTTTATTATTTTCATTGTTTTTTTTTAAGATGACAAATCTGACAGGAAATTACTCATAACATCCTAATTAGTGTTTATTTAGAGTTATCTGGTTTAAATTTGTGTCCAAATTAATTTGTGATAGCTACAGATTTATTCTACTATGCAATTTAAAATTTGGAAGCACCACAGAAAGAATATAGTCTGTCTACAAAAGTCCTATTGTGTCAACATTAAAGTAGATGTTAGAAGTCAACTGCTCACTTGCTTCTACTTCTTTCTCATTCTTAAGGTAAGCATTTGAAATCAGAGAATTCTGCCTCCTACTTCAAAGAGTTTTTAGTAAAGATGTGGAACTGTGATTTTGCAAAGTAGTAAACATTTTTATAGAATAGACATATGACAATCATATATATTTTTCCACATCATGAAAAATAGTAATCTTAAACAGATGGTCCAATTAGAACTGAGACACAAAATTAAACAACACTGGTTCATTCTTTACTGTCACAGATATCTTTTATGTGGTAATACCAGGTCTTAATTAGATTTTTCTAAAAACATCATTGATGACTCCTTTTCCAAAATTTGTGTCAGGCTAAGAAAACCAAAGTGTGTATGGTAATCTGTTGAATATAATAGCCCTAAATTTAAATTCAACATTAAGTGCAATGAAAAGACACAAATGCGAGTCATTTTACTAGCAGTAAAGAAGAAAAATTAAAGAAATTTGTGTTCATATCCTGTTTCCACCAAAAACTATGCAATATTGTGCAAGTCACCCTATACTCTCAACCTCAGTTTCCACCATCTGTAAAAATGGGCGTTATAATTACTCTTGAAAATTAGAATTAGAATTATGATTTTTCAAAGATCCCCATTTTATACAAGAAAACTACTTTCTAAGTATTTTTATCCAACACAGCCATAGCTTTAAAATATGTTGCAAGGTGCCCTGGCCAGGTAGCCCAGTTAGTTCGTGTCATCCCGATATGCCAAGATGCCAAGTTTGCGAGTTTGATCCCTGATCAGGGCACATAAAAGAATCAGCAAATGACTGCATAAATAAGTGGAACAACAAATTGATGTATGTATCTCTCTCTCTCAATGTCTTTCTCTCTCTCTCTCCCTTCCTCCCCCTCCTCTCTGTCTCTAAAATCAATAAACAAAAGTTTAAAAACTAGAAGTAGAACATGTTGACAAGTGTCACTTCACAAATAATTTAAGATTCTATAGGAAGGAACCAAAATACATTTCTATGAATCCTGATGTATTTAACAGTTAAGTTCCTATGAACTGCTATAGGCTTAGATATGTCACAATTTGTGGTGTTAAGGTATCTCCTAATTGTTTCATGTACTTCCAATATATCCTGAAAGAATTAATAGAAAATAGGTCCTCAAAGAGTATTAAATATAACTTTGGAAATAAGCAAGTATTAAAGGAGATGACTAAGCATCCCAGATACCTACATAATCTATATATGGCCAGAAATGGTTCTTATAAATTCTTATAACATGGAAAAAATAAGATTGGTAAACTGGAGTCCTATTTCCACTTCTACCAATGGACAACTAGGAGCATTTGGGCAAGTCAATTAACTGTTAGGGCCAAAATTAATTCATCTATAAAAGTAGAAGTTAGGAGTAGGTATTCTTTAAAGTCCTCTTACATTTTCGAAGTACACTGATAACTAATGTTTTGGAAAATAACACCCCTGAATAGCTCAGGGCAATCATGTAAACTTTGAGACAATTCTTGTTAAGCACAAAAGCTAACACATAGATTTTTGGGGAGCAAAAAAAACAAAGTACTGAAGAATCTTTCAACATTGCCATGGTTCACTATAACTACAAGGTATGTGCACTCATACAACAGCATCTCCTGTAACAGAGGAAGTTCCACATATGGTTGAGACTATTAGTGGGCTGAGGAAGTAAAGGAAAACAAGGAAAGTAGATGTCTCTGGCTTCTTCCAGGGTTGGGTATCTAGTGACAAGAAGCATATTCTCATAATTCTGCTCAGAATCAAAACAGCAATAAATACAAATGAAAGTTCCAAGTATGGAAACTACTGCATCATATAGGATAAAAATGACTTGATCTATAATTTGAAAATAGAAAAAAGACACAAATAGTATAATCAGCAACAAAATAATGCTATATTTACCAGATGAAATATTGGGTGGCAAATAAACTTGATTTTGAAAAATGTTCAATGGCACATGTAAATTCAGAATACACAGCTGGGCACAGAGTATGATCCCAAATGGGGTGTATGTGTCTGTGTGTGAAGAAAAGAACCCTAAAAAGAATTTCACCAAAACGTAAATTTTTTTAAAATAAGATGTTGAGATTACATGTGAGTTTTTATATCTTCTTTAAAAAATGTCGTACATTAGTCATAATGAAATTCTACTGTTTTAACCTTTTTGTTTCCCTCTGAAAGACAAAAATATTTTTAAATTTATAATTTCAGAATCTATAGAAATGAGCACAGTAAGTAAAATTATATTATTCTTTTACTAATATTTAAAAACAAATGCTTTATTATATTTGCATTGGACTTAGGAAAACAATTTAATATCTATCATTTTCTTTATATCATTTTTCTCATTGCTTATAAATATACTTGCCTAAAATACTGCATATATTTTTCATAAAACATCCATACTTATAAAACGTAAGGACCAACAGAATATAGACAGCATAAACAAAATACTTTACAAAATAATGTTTTCTTAATTTTAGGTACCAGCTATATCCAAAATATCACGCATATATGTTCAAAACTAAAATCAATTTTTCAATACTCATACTACAAAATTATTGGGAAATCACTAGAAAAATGGCCAGTATCAAGTATGAGTATACTTGTAATGAAAAAGATTTTTAAAATCATATCAGATATAGATCTGTTTAGATAAGAAACTTAAAGCCTTCACTCAGTAAATTTTGAAGATTTGCTGAGCAATGACTTAATTATACACTAGCTCTTTTGATAATTCAAATTCCAGTAAAACCAATAAAAATATATTTGTGATAGAATATACAACATTGTGAGTTCTGAGGTAAATGTCAGAAGAATAAAAAGTTTACTGTTAATAAGATTGTTTTAGAACAAAAGAAATCAATCATTTCTCTTAAAATTTTAAGCAAAAGGTATAATAAATTTTAACGATACTATAAGTGGAAGAAAATTCTATCTGTATCATTTCACAAAAATTTTTTCACTGGTAAGAAGCTCATAATAAAGACAACTGTATATGTAAAAATTCTGTGGGTTGCCTAGTATTTGTTCTCTTTGTCATGGAAAATTGAAAAATAACATTTGATGTTAAAGCAAAATCAGATGTTGGAAAAAATGCACTGTGTTACCACATATCACCCCTGAATACATGAGAAAATTTGCTCAAGTCAGTTATTCTGTGCATCTATATGAACAGCATCTACTACTGGTTAAGGCTGCTGGTACTAGGGCGGTATATGAATTTTGATGCAGTTTTAATATTTCCTAGCTTACCAAGTAATAATATGACAAGAAACAAAGACCTAAACCAAAATAGAGTCAAAATAGCAGAACAAAATGTGCTTTTGTTTTCATTTCCCCAGTCAGGCCAATATACATACAAAGTGTGTGTGTGTGTATCTCCATTGGTTATGCATATTTATTTATCTATCTATATACACATATACTCATGTGTGTGCTCACACAGAATCCTCTTTATCCATAATTTACTTATCATTACCTATTGTGTGTCCAGTTCTATACCTCACTTTGGGGATGGATAAACAACCATTTTGAGGTTTCTTCCTCAAAAGCAAACATAAAACTGCCCACTTGTTTGATTTGCTTAACATTCATAGCTTCAATATCGCTCGCTGATGGAACTCTCTCTAACTTCCAATAAGCATAGTTCTGCAGTAATTCTGACTCCAATTCCCTGGCTCTTAACTACCTAACACAGGGGTCTCAAACTCGCGACCCACGGGCCGCATGAGGCCTGCCGAACAGTTTTGTGCAGCCCGCAGACTAATCCACGAAGTTCAAAATATTTTGGATAAAATTAAGTAAGCCTAGGGGCCTACTTGTATTTTTCATTTCTCTAGCATCCTAGCTAGATATTCGCTTAGTTAACAGCAGTTGTGATGTGAACTACAGTTTCTGGTCATTTTGTGACACTGAGTAAACTGCATGTACGATTGTGCTTGTTGTACTGATTTTTTTTTGTTTTCAACTGCAGTGAGAAAAGTGTTGCATAACAGTTGCCTTTTGTAGACCTAGTGCGGCCCGCCGAACGGCTGTGATCTTGCTCTGCAGCCCACATGCTGAGTTGAGTTTGAGACCCCTGACCTAACAGGTTATAATAGGGACCACAGGCACATAATCAATACTTGCTGAGTGGTTGGTAGCTTGGTTGAACCATTCACTGGCATATATTTGGATGTTATACAGCTATAGCAAAATAATGGCAACTAATAATGAATAGCTTATTAGCTACTCTGCTAAGTACTTTATATACATTTTCACATTTAATTCTATAATACATGTGTTATACCTGTTTTAATGATGGTGAAAGTAAGGCTTAAATTATTAAGCAACTTGCCTACAGCCACACAGCTAGAAAATGATTTACACTCAAAGTTCTGCCCATAACCACTAATGCTATACTATCTCTTGAAGAGAAAGGCCCTATCTATTAATGGCTCAACCCAATGAAATTTTATTCATAGCTAATTATATTAAAAAACTTTACATCTAAGTAAATCGTAAGTACTAAACATTCATGTAAACAAAAAAATAAATATTAAAGATAAGCAAGCATATAAGCTGATATATTTTTGTGTGTGTGCCTATGTATCTTTAAGATTATTCAAATTACAGAATTGAGAGACATTTTTCTCTACATTAGCACCCATTGCTGGGACTCAACTGTACAGTTTTCACAACTGAAACAGATTTTTGTTTTAATGATCTAATGATGAGTGCCCAATCGTACACCTGTGTCTTACCTATAGCCTATCCTCAACATCCATCAAAGTGCCTACACTGGATGCTCAATGCATAGCCATTGAACACAATCATTAATTCTTGAAACTTAAGGAGAATTTCCATATGTCAAACTGTATATATATCTGAAACTTAATGAATAGGATCAGTGATGAAATATTTATTTTAAGCAAAATAAAGTAAATTTGACATTTTTAACATATCAAAATTTTCACCACTATTCCTTAAATGCAAATAAGTAAATATAAAACATGTTAACATATCATTTGGCTAAAGTGTTAATTATGAAAAAGTTAGAAAATTTAGCATTATCTCCACAGCAACTACCCCCTGGCAACAGACACATTAAATATGTGTGAACATTAGAAATAATCAAAACAAAGCAAGACTTAAGAACTAAATTTCAGTGGCTATTAAGATCGTAGGCCTAAATTTAGCAACTTAGCACATTTCATCATAAATTACAAACTAATTAATATTTTACTCTCTTTGTTTTAACAATCACTAGAAATCTAATACACACACATATACATATATAATATAGTTAATTTTGCAAACAACAAAAAGCAGAAAAGGTAAGCAAAGCATTAAGAAAGTTGCTTCCTCAAGGTTTCTTAAGAGTTTTTATGACACCCCACCCAATAACAGTCTGATAGATTTTTAGTAACCCTTTTAAGTAAAGGATCCATCTGTCCTGGTCTATTTTGCTTCATCCTATTATGCATACTTTATGGTCTTTCTTATATTTGACTTCTATCACATTCAACTGAAAATCCTTTTAGGAATTTGGTCAAAGAAACAGAAAGCAAATATAAATATTCTGTCTTCAATTCTTCATTGACTTTTTTGCCATGAAAGTGGTGACACTCTAAAATTCCCTAGTATTTTATCCCATGTCTGATGTGTAGCTACACTCAAGATCAATTTACACAACTAGGGAAAGAAAACAGTGGGCCTGCTGGGATGGCCCAAGGTTTCCAACCCTCATAAGCTTCATTCAGGCAAAAAGGAGCACAATAGTATTGATTTCATAAAATTACTATGAGCATTAAAAGTGTCTAGCATATAGTGAACAATTAAAATACGTTCTAAAAGAAATAGTAGATAAAGTTCAAATTAAAGTCTTTTATATTAGAATTCATGCACATTTTTACCTTTTCTTCCAATTGATCCTTCAAACTCTGATATTTCAGCTTCAGTTTTTTATTCTCATTTTCATTCTGGGTTAATTCCTCTGTCAGTCTGTCATACTGTGATTTCAACTTCTCTAGCTGACAAAGATGGACTTTTGCCATATTCTTATCTTCTAAGCTTTCTGCCTGAGAAAAAGAGAAGGAGAAAAAAGAAAGTCCACTGGCCACAGCCAAACTGTACACCAAACAGATTCCATGTTATATCAGTAGGCAAATACTCCAAGATGCTGCTATCTCTAAGAGTCAGTAGGAAAAGAAAACAAAAGAAATACTTTCTGTATTAATTCAATTACTCCTTAGCACTCACTGAGCATTTACTTAGTGAAAGGTACTGTGCTAGGTGCCGACAATAACAGATAGGAACAGTAAGAGAGACAGATGCCAAAATCAGAATCTACAACAATGAATGAAAAGTACTTATAAAGGTGTAGGCAGGGTACCGTGGCAACCCAAAGCAGGGACACTAACTCTGCTGAGAGGGGAAGGAGTTATTAGAAAAATGTCTCCAAGGGGAAGTACTATGAAATATTACTGACTGATCAGTTTCCTTGTTTATAAAAAAACGGTGACAACATTCCTATTTAATCTACGTCCTTTTGTGAAATAATTTTGTGAAAGACTTTTGTGAAAGAATTGTGTACTTTCTGTACAATGTAATTAATTATACCACTCCTGTGGGACTAAAAAAATTATGAATTGTAGAGCCAAGAGTCTACAAATAACTTAATATGAAAAATAGTTTACTGGTGATTATTTCAGTATCCACAATGTAATAAAGTACCTGGTTTTTAATCTTTAATGGGGAAAATAACCAGAATCAGCTTTTTAAAATTAGGTTTAATATATTACATGTATGGAATGTAATAAAATTTGCCACATATGTAAACATAAAGACTTTTTAAAATAATATAAACACTATACAACATGCATTGCTCTAAGAACTTCTGTGTAGTTTTTCCTCATTTCGTCTTCACAAAAGCCTGACCAGGAGGTACAATTATTGCCTCCGTTTTGGAAACTGAACCACAGAGACACCAATAACTTGCCCAAGGGTAGAAATGTTTAAGTGCAGAGCCAGGATTTGAACCCAAGAATTCTCTCCAATACCCATGCTTTCAACTACTCAGCCACACTGCTTTCCAAAAGGTACACACACCGTAAGGTTTTAAAAATCAGCTGGGCACAAATCTCACTGGTCACACCTGCCAGTTACTAACAGCCTGTGAGTAACTACATATCATATAATCCGTTGACATGCTTTAGTGCCTAAATGCATGTTTCTTTTCCTTTTCTAAGTTACTGTATGTTTTTAATCATAGGAACACAATTATTAAAAGCAACTGCCTGAAAGAAAGTTTTGTGAGTTTTAGACAAAATATGTACTCTATTCATCCCACAAAAGTCACCTACAACTTGACGCCACTTGGAATTAACAAAGAAACTGATTTTTTTAAGAGGAATCCTGTATTTATAACCCAAAAGTAAATTTACAAAATAAAGTCTTTCATCATGAAAACTGGTCAATAATAATTTTAAGTTGCAATAGAATGCTCTGGCTTTTGTGTCTTATAAAAGGCGGCGGTATAAAGGTTCCCCTAAAGCCAGTGGTGTGCTGAAGCTGGCTCACAGAAACTCTCAGAGCCAACTGACCTGGAGCACAGAGGTTGCCGGTTCGATTCCCCGTCAGGGCACACGCAGGTGCACCTCAGTGCTCCTCTCCCTCTCTCTCTGTACCTCACTCAAAACAACACACAAAACAAACAAACAAACAATTGTGCTCAATTCTTTCCAGCTCTGTCCCTCTCCTGTGAGGTCTTGTTTGGTAGCTTGAAATCAGCCAAAAGAGGTATTTCTACCACTTAAGTTGGAAAATGCTACAAATCAGGGTTCCTCCCACACCCAGAGAGCCCATTTTAAAACACCGGCGCACCGAGGCCTAAGTTTGAATAAGATTTTGCTTCTTGTTGTGGCTTTATTACTGCATTTACATTTCATTTTAGGTTTTACAAAATGATGACACACTCACAAAAACCCTGTGATAATATTACTGTTCTCACTTTATTGATATGGTGCAAAAAGGTTAAGTATCTTAACCCAGATTACATGCCCAGGAAATGGCAAAAGTATAGACCTCCAATCCTTGGTCTTATTAGTCTAATAAAAGGCTCTATAAAATGATTTTTGTTGAAACCATAAGTGATAACCCATTATCTTTCAAATATCAATAGCAGCTAGACTATTTCATTAAAATATTTTACATTTAAATTTAAAAATAGGTATGAGATAGTCCTATATGGATTAAAACTACAATTTGTGCAGTAAAAAAAAATATGGGTAACATATCAGTATTTCTTAGACTCAGAAAAAGTAGTAAGTTAAGGTAAAGCTGAAAGATAAAATAAAACATTTATATAACTACTTGTCCAAAACACTTTTGTACATAATTCAGTAAATTAAATATTCTGTAATGTCCATTGTCATCAACTCCCTTTAATTAATTTAAATAAATAAAAGTATAACATTATATTAAGGAGATAGTGTGAGGTGAGGATTATTTCTTATGGGTAACTTAGTTAGTTTAAAAGGAAAATGCTCGTGCCCGGCCAGGTGGCGGTGCAGTTGACAGAGCGTTGGACTGGGATGCAGAGGACCCAGATTTGAAACCCTAAGGTTACCGGCTAAAGCCCGGACTCATTCAGCTTGAGCACGGGCTCACCAGCTTGAGCGCAGCGTCACTGGCTTGAGCATGGGATCATAGACATCACCACATGGTCGCTGGCTTGAGGCCAAAGGTCACTGGCTTGAAGCTCAAGGTCGCTGGCTTGAGCCCAAGGTCACTGGCTTGATCAAGGGGTCACTCACTCTGTTGTAGCCCCCTGGTCAAGGCACACATGAGAAAGCAATCAATGAACAACTAAGGTGCCACAATGAAGAACTGATGCTTCTCATCTCTCTCCCTTCCTGTCTGTCTGTCCCTATCAATTTCTCTGTCTGTCACAAAAAAATAATAATAATAATAAAGGAAAGTGCTCGCCTCTCACAGTCTCTGATTCTCCTTTGAAGGTCCTGTGTTGCTTCTGCACCACGCTAAAGAAGAGCTGCAACACCCCCCCCGAATTCTGTCTTCCAAGTTAAAAATAGTCCAATGGTTTCAGAAAATTTACAAAATACTTCTAAATTATATACTCTTTACATACAGTTAATTTTCAAAGCTTACTGTCATCTCACTATACACAAACAAAAAGTACTTCCTAAAAAAGAGTAAATCAATTTCCACATGTTACAGGGAGAAATCCAAGCCAGAAAGGTCACAGAGCAATTTAGGAGCAAACTCGCTGATTTCCAGCTTTTTAAACATTAGACAAAACATTCATTGAACATCTTCTGTATGTCTTAAACAATGTAGTAAGAGGACACAAAAATGGCTATGACCTAATGCCTGGCCCTCTGGAGATTTATGAGCACACAACAAACCACACTGTAAGGCAGCCCAAATGTCCCTGCTATGCTGGAGGCACCAACAGAAAGCTATGGGAACATAGAGGATCAGGAGATCCGTCCCAACTTTAGAGAATCCGTAGACAAGCTGGAAAACCAAGGGGGTCTTGAAGGATTAGGCAGCACTAAAGGGACAGACAACCTTTGAAAGAACCATTTTTCCGTCATGACCTAACAAATCACTGCATACTCAGGCAGAAACCCTGCTGCCTTTGGGATTCACACTATAATATTTCTCATCAACTCTCCATCCCCTGCTAACAGCTGACTGACCAGGCATCCTTTGTGGCTGGTGAGCAATTAATGCTTTCACAATAGCTTCATAAATACCCAAATGCTTATCCAACAAACTAACATTGAAGTTATCGGACCTGTTCTACTCCAACCACCTCGAACCACATTCCGCAACAGTAACCAACTGCATTACCACACCTTGGGTCTTAACTCTGAAAATCTAAACCCTAACATAAGAATTCCCGACCAGATAAGCCATCTGTGGACATAGATTCTTATTCCTCCACTGTCTCATTCCTCTACGCATGATACTTCTTCAGTGTTCGCCACTTCAGTACATGACCCCAAGACTAGTCTCCCGCAGTTTCTACCAGCCCCAACAGCCATTGACGTCATCGCCACTCATAAATTACATACTGCACTGCTGCTCTGCTCCACTTCAGAGGGAGGAGAGACTAGTCAAGATCCACATCAATGACCCCACAGTCTCTGTTGCTTACTCAATCTTCCTGGTTTCTTTCAAAACCTTCCGGGAAGATAAGCCCGTCTCCTGCTGAATGCTATCTGCTCTGTTTTTGATCCGGCCTTCTCACATCTCACAGACCTCTCCACCAGTCTCTGACAAACAGAATGAACACTCTTTTAGTTCTTCTTTTAGCCAGTCTGCCTGCCACCTTTGACACTCCTGACGATACCTTTCTTAAAATTCCTACCTGGGTTTCCAAGATATCATTCTCTTCTGGTTCTCCTCCTGTCTCTCATATAATCCTTTACTCTTATTTGCCAAATCTCTTTCTCAATTCTTCTCTTAAACATTGATGGTCTAGGGTTTTCATCCTCTTCCTTCTCCCTGCAAGACCTCATCTGAATCCCATAATTTCAACTACCATCAATGGGTTACCTACAAATATTTCATTTTAATCTCAATATTCTCTTCAGCATCAAGCCCATTTATGCACTAAATTGTCCTAACTAAACTTCTGTGGCTAGGCTTAAGTTCCCTTCATCCATGCTAAAAAACTGGTCTGGCATTCTCTCCAAATATCCTGTTCTGTCCATATTATCTATCTTGATAAATAGTCTCATCAACCACCTAGTCCCCCAAGTCTATACCTAGTCATCCTTAATAATAAACCTTTTCTAGTACAGCAGTGTAGTTAAGAAATAGGCACTTGACTACCTGGGTTCAAATCCTGTCTCAACTACTTTCCAACTATAAGACCTTGGACAAGTTACCTCCCACATCTCGATTTCCTCAACAAAGAGAAAATAACACTATGCAATCTACAGGAATAATGTTAGTATTGAATGATTAACACATGTAAAATTCTTATAGTAATGACTGGAACAAACTAAGTGCTGAAAAATGTCTTCTATATTATTATCGTCACAGCTAATCAACACACAGTTCCTATTTTATTTTAAGATCAGGTCTTCTTCATATCCCTGATTCTACTTTCGTTCATGTCCTTATCAATCCTGAAGGACTATTATGCCAGCCATATTTAATCAATACTAAGACATGTATTACTTCACATTTTACCATTTCTGCCTTGGGATATTGTCTTATAGTTAATAGCATGTCATGTTTTCATAGGCAGTATTTTTTCTTAGCAACATCTTACAATTAATGATATTTTGGGCTCAAAAAAATATAGTAAAGACCTTTTAGCTATTCTTCCAGTCTCCATTTAGTTCTACCCACCCCATTCATGACCCCAAATCCACTACTGCCAGTAGGCTATATCGGACTGGAAAGGAAGTCATAAAATAGCTGAAGGCATGCTACTAATATCAGCTATTTCAATATAATTTCATCTTTCATCATTAGCATTTTATGATAGCTGCATTTCAAGGAATTTTGAAAAAAATTGAAGATTTATCCATTTATTCACCTATTCAACAGATATCAACAACGTTCCAGGAACTCTTCTGGGTACTTGGGATATAGCTGTAAACAAAACAGACTCAAATCCCAGTCTTCATGGAGTGCTCATTCTAATAAAGACTGATGAAATAATATGGAATCTACATAAGTGCAATGAAGGAAAAAAATGAAACAGGAAGAAGGGATAGATTTATCATACTCCTGACAAACATGTTATAAAAAAATTATTCCCCTGCATGGTGAGAATGCTAATATCATCAGACCTTGAGAAACATTTCCCCAAATGCAAGATCTCAACTATGCTTTTACCCAGGCAACTTTGATTTGGAAAAGAAAGGGTAAATCTCAAAAGCCTTGGGTTTACACAGCCCGTAAGCTGATCTACTTTAGTCACCATACTAACACAGACTGTGGTTATAGCTCCTATGGCCTTGGTAAGTCTTTGCCTTTTATATTTTAGGAGGTCATAAATGCTGAATGAGGGCACATTTCAGGCCCACGACTTACTGCCACCTCTGCCTTTCCTGAACTCCTGAAATAGCTAAAGGTACTTTTTCAAAGGCTTCAGTGCTCCGAAATAGGTGCTCCCAGGTGGCTACTATAACTCATTTCAACCTGGCCAAACAGGCATGAATAAGCCTCTTTATTGTTAGTTTCAGCTTCCCTGCAGTGCTTGGGAACACAGAATGAGTTTACGCCTTATTAACTTCAGGAGCCACCAGAATTCCTTCAGTGTCATCAGGATAATGCAGCGCAGGTACCTTCAGAGTCCTAATGTGATCCGCAGCGTCACTCTTTTCTTTCTTGAAGTGCTTCATCAGCTCCTGGATATTCTGTTCGTGTTTCGTTTTCACACTCTGCAGCGATGATGTGAGATCTTCCAGCTCCCTCTGGTGAACGTCTCGTTCTAGCTTTAGCTGCGTAATGATCGTGGCTGTTTCTTCATCTTTAGATTCTGCCTGTGTCCTGAGGTCAGAAAGGTTCTTCAGCACCTCTTTCCTGGCTTTCTGTTCCTCAGCCAACTTATTAGCGAGATCTGCCCGGATGGCACTCAAGTTCTTGATGGCCTCTTGCATCTCAAGAAGTTGAGCTTTGTCCTCGGCCTGGCTCTTCTTTAGCTCTGCAATTTCTCCCTCCAGGTGAGCTTTCTCCGCTTTCATCTGGCTTTGAGTCTTACTCTGCTTTTGCAATTCAGTCTCTAGTCTATGGACGGTGTCCAGGGAATCCTTGACTTCCAGTTCAAGGTCAGCTTGATGAGCCTTAACATCACTTAGTTTCTGCTCCTTACGGTGCAGTTCTTCCTCTTGAAGGGCACGCTTGGTTATGACATCATTCAATTCCTTTCGAAGGTTCTCTATTTGTTGTAACGCTGCATAAAGCTGGCTTTTCAATTCATCCTTTTCTTTTAGGATCTATCGGGTTAAAGATATAAAACAAAATATTTGTTATAAAATTCACCATAGATGCTGCCAGAAAACAAAATGTAATCCACAAGGAGGAAATAAATTAATCAAACAATAACTTTGTATAATTTCAATTTTTTAAAGAACTCTATTTCTAGTCTAGAAAAAGAAAGAAAAATATAATTACCCTGAAGTAGCACCACACTGGAATATGTTTCAGATTTTCATCACCAAAACATATCAATCCTTGATCTTATATAATTATTTAAATATAAGATAAAATTGATCAAAAGAATAAGGGAAGAAAGACTCCTATTATAATTTACCAGAGGTTGAAATAGTATGTATAGTTTACTTAAAATAATAATGATTTGCATTTCAATGCACAGTTTTAAAAAGAAGAAACCTCAAAACAGATATGAAAGATAATATAGGGAAGCACACAGACACAACCGAAGTGAGGTGAGGGTACAATCAGTCATTACTAGTAAAATAATGTCAGCAATGACAAGAAACACAGCATTATATATATACCTGGGGAAATCTTGAAGCCCCATAAAGGTAGAAATGAGATTAATTTAAGATTCAGAGAGGAGGAACAAGGGACTCAAGAAAAAAAGTCCAGGGACCAGTTGGCCATCACCCTCTGCCAGTATCGTTAGTGGGCTAGGGTTTACCTTGAGGGACAGAGACCAAGAACTAACCCCCTAATCCTCACCACTCATCAGTGCCGATGAAAAAGCCAGCAGCTAAGGAAGCAGAAATCAACACACACACACACCCCAACAGCAACATCAAGGCCAATCTCTGTACCCGCTTACTGATGCCCACCATAGCTCATTTCAAAATTTGAAATAATAAGTTAAAATGCAAATGCTTGCAAGGCATTTCTTTAAAACATCAGTGTGAAACAATTCATGATAAAATATAATGAGTCGATCACTCAAAACAAAAAAATAAAAGTTTCCTCAAATCCCTCTGAGTTCAAACAGGCCAAAAGCTGACATGAGAAATAATGAAAGGAGGTAGGTGGGCGATTAGGCAGTTAAGCTCTGACCAGAGAGAACTGAATTTGCTTCTTAGTCCACACATAAGTAGTTCTGTGGCCTTCAGGAAATTCTTTATCTTTATAAAGAGAGTAGCAGTTATAGCATAGGCCTGTGAAGACCATGAGGTAGGGGGAACAACAAGGCAGGTGGGATTTACATTCCAGGAGAAACCAGGACCTCAGAGAGGTATTAACGTAAGACAGTGATCACAACTATAAAGGGAGAGGTAACTGATAAATCAACGTCCCCGGACTGAAAACACTAGAACGTAGATAAATGATGATAAATGAAGTCACATTGGAAAGATTGGAAAGCAGGAAAATGGCAGAAATAAGATAAGCCTACGGTAGATATTTATTTTTCTATTGCATTGCAACAAATTCCAACAAATGTAGTGGCTGAAAACAACATCCATTTATTATTTTACTGCTTCCATAGGCCATAAATCCAGGCAAGGTATTCTGCTGAGGATCTCCTGAGGCTAAAATCAAGCTGTCAGCTGACCTAGAGGCTCTGAGGAGGAATCCACTTCCAAGTTCCTTCGTGTTGGCAAAATTTAGTTCTGTGAACTTGGGACCCTGTTTCCTTCCCTGCTTTGGGCCAAGGGTTGTTCTGATGTCTAGAGGTCACCCTCACTCCTTGGCTCATGGACTCCTCTATTTCTGAAGTCAGCAATACCACAATGAATCTTTCTCATAGTTTTAAATCCTTCTCCCAACACACAGAAAATCTGCTTTTAATGACTCCTGTGATTAGATTAGGTCCATCCAGATAATCTCATATCTTAAGCTCAACTGTGCCATCTACCATAACATAATCATGGGTGTGATAGTTCATCATATTCACAGTTTCCAGGAATCGGAATGAGGTGTCGTTGGGAGGTTACTCTACTTACCACACTAGAAAGACAAAAACTGAGAGAATCAAGTTCTGGCTGTAAAGAAACTGATGCCCATCTGAGAAAAAGGAAAGGAGGCTTAAATATAGTGATCAATTTTTAGAACAACTAACATAGCCCCCTGGCCATGATTTATGAGACTTCCAGGCAGCCCAGAATATGAAAATCATATTTTCAAGATGAAGTTCTAGCAGGTAAAATGTCTTTGATTTGAAATACTATTGCATCTTCAAGTTGGTTTAAACAGTGAGGACATTTACTTTTCTCACATAGCAGGAAAACCAGAGTTTGGGTGGTTCAGGAAGAGTCCTTCAAAGTGTAGGCTCTGCTACTCTGCAATTCTGCAGGTTAGAACCCCCTCCCCTGCCACATCAGCTCATAATAAAGGTGACAGGCACAGACAATGTAAGTTAAGTTTGGAACTTCTTTGGCCACATAGATACTAAGAACTAAGTTAAGCTCTGCCCATTTGTATCTTGGTTAATTGCTTGGCTAGGGACCACAACCCAAGATTTTGTCTAGACATTGTCTCTGAGTCTGAAAATGTCAGTGTATCAGCCACCACCTCAATATCCTAGACATTCCTGGGAACCCTCAGTTGAATACCTCTATCTTGAGGGAACTCAAAAGAATGAACTTGGGGCTCCTTTGCTTGGCCAGGAATGCTTAAGTAGAAGTATTTAAAGGACCTGAGAAATCAGGCCTGTTTTTTATTTCACATTTATTTCTGCTAAGTTTCCTGCCTCCCTCTTGGCCTGGGCTAATTTCAGTGTGTATAGATAATTGACTTTCCCAACCCTAAAAGACTCCAAATTATCATACTCATAAAATGTGGGTTACAGATTGTAGATTTTCAGTCCCCTCACACCAAAAATCTTGCCCTCTCTTTTAAGAAAGACAGGCTCCAACCCATACTTGTCTTTCTCTTGTAGGACCTTTCTAAAGGCTGCAATAAGTACACAACATACTCCAACATCCTACAGTTTCCTACTGGTCACTTAATACCACACTCTGAGGCACACAGCATTGATGCCCCAAACTATGCTTTCTGATGGTTTAACCAACTACTTCCAATAGCGCAGTAAGGTTTTCCAACTTTCCCTTTAGAAATGTATCATCCTCCCTGTCGCCACCCCACATCTCTATTTAGCCAATCCTATAATTTAGGTTCTTTTACTCATAGCTCCTTATCCTAGAATTGATGTTTCACATCAGCTTGACTTTCTTCTAAACTAAGAGAAAACTACAATCCAAGTTGGCTTAAACCACCAGGTAATAATATATCATCACCCCAGGCAGAACTGCTTCAGACCCAGTGTCAAAGCTCTAGGCCCACCTCTCTGCATTTCTCTCAGTGATGCCCTCCTCTGTACGAGGCTTCAATCTCAGGACCCTAGCAAGACAGCTTCAGCCATCCCAGGCACTACAGTCAAATACAATATCCAGAGAAGAAAAAGAAGCTCGCTTCTTGTGCATCTAGTTTAGAAGTAAATGTTTACCTGAAACTCCCCAACATACTTCATAATTTATTCTTTATTGATCAGGGTTGTATGAGTGGAGTGGAGTGGAGTGGAAATGGAAATGGAAATGGAAATGGAAATGGAAATGGAAATGGAAATGGAAATGGAAATGAATGGAATGGAATGGAATGGAATGGAATGGAATGGAATGGAATGGAATGGGGTGAAGAGGTAACCAAGATGACCCTAGGAGTCAAGTGACATTTCTACACAAGTTTTGCTGGTACTATTCGGGAGCAGAAATGAAGAGTGAGGAGATGGGTTGATTATAGAAGGAAGGTCAGTAAAATGTGTGAGTTAGAAGAAAGAAATTGAAGATGACAGTGAACATATCATCAGTGTAGTTTTTCATGAAGTCCAGTCTGACCAAAAAAAAAAAAACTGATTCCAGGAAATGACTGATCAACCAAATGAATGTTTTTAGATAAAAATAAGATGGCAATGGTTAAAAAAAGGGGAAATACAAGAAATATATAAGATCAGAGACTCAAATTTTGAAAGTAAAGATTTGAACACAGAGAAATAATAACATTTTAGTCGCAGAGCTCAGCTGCTGAGTGGTTTGAAGGTAAAATAGGGAATCATTGAAGTATGAAGATGAAGAATCCAATGGGTTGCTGGCTTGAACTCTGAGGTCACCAAAGATGATGGCAAAAATTACATGTAATGAAATAGGTTGAGGAGAAGCCAGGTGCAAAAATCCATGAGAAATGTGGAGGCACAATGGGAAAATTCTCTGAGGAACAACGGGAAGAGAATGTTCTAACCAAGCTAACCCGGCTCCCAAAGGAGAACAGCTGTAAGCAAAGATGAGAATGGACTGAAAATGGCTGGGTGAGGCCAGAGAATGGTACTGTCCAAACCATGGCAGATCCAGGAACGGGAACCAACTCCTCAAAGCCCTGATGACAAAGTGCACACGGGTTTGCTTTGTTTTTCCCCTGCCTGGCCAGCCAGACCAGCCAAATCAACCCTGGCAGTCAATGGGGTGACAGATATCACAGCCGGATTGCTCTCACATCTCTCACCGTTTTTGTGAATTAACTAAAAGGTGGACAAGGCAATTTTAAACAGAAAATAAATTAATTTTTGCATACGAGGGAACATGTGGACAGATTGCTGGATTAAACTAAAACAAGGTGGAACAAAAGTAGGTTTATAGTTGTGGGTAATGAAACAGAGTTTATTCTTGTATTATTATTTATTATGTTATTATGTATTTAAAAGAACTGGTATTATTTTCCAAACGAGCAAGTGTAAATCTATTTTGCCCCACCCTGTATATCATTGATGTAGCCTTTCTGAAATTGCATTTGATTAAAAAAATATGCACTTTAGCATTGATTCTTCTCACTTTCTAACCATTAAAAATTCAAATTTTAAAAGACAATACTTATTACATATAGTTTTATTATTTTTTCTCAGCAGGAAGGCAATACACTGAAGGAAAACATGACAATTTAAGATTCCTGAAGTCCAAGACTATCAAGCAAAAAGCCCAATCCATGGGCAAGCCCATTCAGATGCACAAAGCACACACACACCCTAAGAGGAATTTCCATTATCTGTGGTAAAAAGAAATATGATCTGGAAACATTCAGAAAAGCATGCACTATGAATAGAATCAAAGATTTTTTTCCTTCATCATTGTCCAAGCATATATAAAAGCCAATGACTTCAAACAGCACTTTAAAAGCAAAGCAAAGGTTTCATTCTTATTTCTGGTGGAGTAATACTTCATTGTATATGTTGTACACCTGAAACTAATATAATTTCTATGCCAACTAAAATAAGTTAATTAAAAAATAAAGACAAAAACATCACAATTTATGAGATTACTTGTATCTATAGAAGTTTAGGTCTTCTAATATGCATTCATCTACATGTCCTTAAAGAACATCATGATTCTCGGATGTAAAACATCCATGCCACTGTCTTTTAACAAAAGTACAATCTGATTTCTGTATTTTTTCTGTAATAGTATGCCATTTGTTTGATAGTCCATACCCTTCAGTAATTAAGTAGTTTATAAATATAGTATATATCTGATAATCTACCCAGGTTCGAAAACCGTAAAAGGCAAGAAAATAAATAAATCAGAGCAATTTTTAAGAATAAAAGCTTTTAGCTTTCTAATGTATTTTAACTGGAAAATCTTAGAGCAGAAAATAAATTATTCTGGAAAAAGAAATAGAAGTAGGCACAGAACTATTTTTAAAATGCAAAGATACGTCTATTGACACTATAAAATGGCTCAACAAGGCTAATTATTAAACAATTTATTCTTTAAAACCATAATTTGTCTTATTTGTAAACCAGTGTCATTTTTATTTTAATATTCACTTCCAAATATACCCTGGAGGCACTTTTTAGTCCTACAAAAACAAAAAGGAGTAGACTGTATTACTAATGCCATTAGGTGGCTTTGAGACTTTATTAAGAATTAAATACTCATTAGAGGTATTATTCAGTAAAAATAAAAAAATTTTTAAAAAAAACACTTTTTTCCAAAATTATTTACAATGTATTTCCACATCACATATTTGCTGGACACTTGAATTTTCAGTGAAATATCTGTTACCCTTTCTTCCTTGATTAACCATTGCTCTGAGACATGCTGCATTAATTTTAAGGCTTTTAAAGTGGAAATTACAATGCCTGCTGTGATAATTGTGATACTACCCTAACTACGGCAATCACTTTAAAACTACTTCTTTGCTTATCATTAGCAAACCTAAGTGATAAAAAATAATTATATCAGGAGTATTCTGGGAAATGATTATTTAACAATTTTTAATATTCTGAAAAGCTCAATCTGGAAAACTCTCAGCAGCATGGATTAGGATCCTGTCTGATGGCATGGACCCTTCGAAACTTCCTCTAATTAAGTAATAGTCCCCAGATGGTTCTCAACCAATCGATCCCCCCCACTGCTCTTCTCCCTAGCTACCTCCCTTAAAGGCAGGTTCATTGAACCAGTTGCTAGGCCAGGCTGACAACAGAATAATCAACGTAGAGCAATTTCCTGGGATCAAGTCAGTTCAGATTCAAGTATGAAAGTTTAAGAGCTACTTTACAGCTGGGCAGCCAGTCGCAGAGTATGAGCCAGACGGGTTAAGCGGAACAGCAAGCACTCCATAGTGAGGGCAAAGCGATCGCTCCTCCATCTCCTAAATATCCAAGATGCTCTTACGTCAAAGGCAAAGCGTCTCTTCCATGACAGCTCTTCTGAAATCAGGACCTGTCACTTTTATATGCTGACAATTGATTTTATAAATAGTAATTGCCCTACAGTTTGCTTTCTTTTGAAAGAAAGTCAGCTTATCCAAATGATCATTCTTCTGAAATGTTCAGACTTCTTGACAAGTGACAAATGACAGAGCAAAAATGATAAACCAACACTAAACATATATAAAAATCAATCATGACCTTTTTGTCTTATAAACATCTGGGTTTAATTCAACCCACAGATACAGTAGAGAATCCACATAGCAGCATAAGATCCATTTAAAGGAACTGATTATACAAGAGAAAAGGTGATGTGTAATGCATACATAGGTCAGTGAAATGCTTTTTTGTTGCTATCAAAGGGGCACAAAAGCAGAGTCTTAAAGAGGCTTGTGATCTGATAATACTGCTCGTTCAGTGAGATTATCTATGTCACTCATTTAACTGAAGCCATTGTACTGGATGCCAGAAAACAGTCCAGTAGTAACGACTGCATTTTTTAAATGCTTCTAACAAATATTTAAGTTGAAATATACAAATAGGCCCTGGCCGGTTGGCTCAGTGGTATAGCGTCGGCCTGGCGTGCAGGAGTCCCGGGTTCGATTCCTGGCCAGGGCACACAGGAGAAGCGCCCATCTGCTTCTCCACCCTTCCCCCTCTCCTTCCTCTCTGTCTCTCTCTTCCCCTCCTGCAGTCAAGGCTCCATTGGAGCAAAGTTGGGCCGGGCACTTAGGATGGCTCCATGGCCTCTGCTTCAGGCGTTAGAATGGCTCTGGTTGCAACAGAGCAACTCCCCAGAGGGGCAGAGCATCGCCCCCTGGTGGGCATGCCGGGTGGATCCCGGTCAGGCGCATGCAGGAGTCTGTCTGACTGCCTCCCCATTTCCAACTTCAGAAAAATACAAAAAAAAAAAAAAATATATATATATATATATATATACACACACACAAATAAATGACATTCTAAAATACACACCTTGAATGATTGCTAAGAAAGGTTTCTTGATTTTCTTACACCAGTATATCAAAGAATAGTTTCCATTTAGAAAACTAAAAATTAAACCAAAGAAGGGGGTTAGATCTATTTTAAGGGCCAGTTCTGAAAAGCTACAGAATGAAAAAGGCTTTAAAAAGATAAACAAAAAACTGAAGTACTCTTTACCTTGAGAGAGTCAAGACAAACGCTCTGTGCCAAGGACATCTCGATAGAGCATATGCACAGCACGGCACACAAGCGTTTGTTCACAGCACAGATGAACGCATGGTGGGTCACAGCAAAAAGCATTCCTCAGGAATTTGTCTGTTATACCTGATTATTCTTGTCCGTCAGCTGATCGAGAGTTTCAGACTGTTTCTCCAGCGCTCGCTCTAACTTCTTATGCTTCAGCTTCAACTGCCTGATGGCCTCCTGAGCTTTCGCTTTCAACTCTTCCCTCCTCTTCTCCGCCTCCTGCCTCAGGGCCTCCGACTGCTGGAGCTCCAGGAGGTACTGCTCGGCCTGCTTGGTGGCGTCCTCCGCGTGGTGAGTCAGCTCCGCGATCTGGCGCTCGGCGTGCTTGCGCGTGGCGTCGCACGTCTCAAAGTGATTCTGGATCTCCTTAAGTTGATCCAGCATCTGTACTTGCTCTTTTTCCTTGTTGTCCAATTCACGGGTTAAATTCTGGGAATAAAGCCGGTAGAACATTAGGAAGATATTCTTGTCAACATTGAATGAATATATCAAACAGGAGTCTCTAACATCGCTGAAATGGGAATCATCTGTATTGTTTCATTAGCAACCAATTTAGAACATATGAGTCCTTTCTGTGTACTTTATAATCATATTAGTTGGGAATAATTTTTTATAGAAATATTTTCGTTTTTGGACTATTTCACTACTCAAAAAGGGAAAATATCTATTTTCTGACTGATCATCAATCAATACAATTGATAGAAGGCATTATTGAAGGTGACAACGTGCATTACTTTAAAAAGACTTCGTGCTTTTTCCAACTAAAGAAACATCAGTGTTTTAAAATTTGTTAGAATATCATAGTAATCGCGTAATATTTCACTTCCTAAAATTTTGTTAAAAACTTATCACAAAAAAATGAGCATTGAGGCCCTAACCAGGTAGTTCATGTGGATGGAGTGTTGTCCCTATGTGCTGAGGTCGCGGGTTCAATCCCTGGTCAGGGCACATATAAGAAGCAACCAACCTGACCAGGTGGTGGTGCAGTGGATAGAGCATCAGACTGGGATATGGAGGACCCAGGTTCAAAACTCCGAGGTCACCGGCTTGAGCGCAGGGTCTCTGGCTTGGGCAAAGGGTCATTCAGTCTGCTATAGCCCCCCCCCCCCCGCTTCCGTCAAGGCACATGTGACAGAGCAATCAATGAACAACTAAGGTGCTGCAACGAAGAACTGATGCTTCTCATCTCTCTCCCTTTCTGTCTGTCTCCATCTGCCCCTCTCTCTGTCTCTATCACAAAAGAAAAAAACAAAACAAAACGAAGCAACCAATCAGTGCACGACTAAATGGAACCACTAAGTGGAACAACTTAATGGTTGTTCAGGCTGGTGGTTGCTTGGTCAGGTTGGTTGCTTCTTATATGTGCCCTGACCAGGGATTGAACCCACGACCTCAGCACATAGAGACAATGCTCCATCCACATGAACCACCTAGCTAGGGCCTCAATACTCATTTTTTTGTGATGGATTTTTATTTTAACAAAATTTTAGGAAGTGAAATATTACACAATTGTTTTGATATTCTAACAAATTGATGTTTCTCTCTCAAATCAATGAAAAAACATATTTTAAAAATGAGCATTGATGACAGAAACATCAGTATAAATAACACTAAATTTCAGTCTTTTTTAAAAGCTCTCAATAAAAAGTTTTCCACTAAATCAACATAATGTTATACGTTGATGAACTTATCTAGAGCTTACATAAATCACTGTAGGATAGATTTTTAAATACACTTAAATTTATTTGAAATACTTATTTAATCCAGAAAGTAATCTGAACTCTTAAAATCTAGCTTCCTTAAAGCAGTTAGTCAATAATACATTTGGAGATTGCACTAAATCGTCATGATTCATACATATTTTTAATCTGAGTAAAATGGGTGCAGATCTACTTTTAACTTCAAAAATGAGTGGCACATTGCTATTATATAACATTTTATACAAACAAAATAATATTGTAATTATTCACATTCAGTCACTATTGTAAAGCTTTGGGAGTAACAAATTCAGAAATAAGTGATTAGTGTGGCCCATAAGCTGCCCTTCCTGTGCCTTAGTTTCTAAATTATCTAAGTGACAAAGTTAATGTGAAAAGGTCATGCATTCAAATAAGATTATCTTCCAGGGGGCTAAGGTGAGGAAAAGGTGAGGCCGCAAGCTAAATAAACAATAAGCACCATCTACGTTGTACTAAGGTGTCTACACTTGGAGACTGGAAGCCTTGACCAATGCCCACTGGCCCTAACAGCAGATTGTTCAGTTCCAGATTCCATTATTCCCAAACTATAACTTAAATAAAGTTAAATATAATTCTCTCTTGATTGATGTTATGGTTTGACATGATGGCAAATATACAAAATTAATGCCTCGAAAACAAGCTTCATTTTCTTAGCAACAAGTTTGTCTTTGTTCAATTTGCTAAATTCAATGCAGCCCCAAAGAGATGAGTCACTCTTTTATTCATGCAAGGAAAACAGTAAGTTGAGAAATGTGCCCTTGTTTATGTGGAAATTCTCCAATGAGATCATAAAACCCTGGTGAGGGTGGTTTGCCCTTTTGCCCTTATTTATAAGTTTACCACTATGTTATATTAACAAGCTACAACCAAGAGAGGTACCCAATATTTTTTCCAACAAACACTTGGAGAGTGGTTACATGTCCTCTGTGTCAGGCAGGTGGTTTACAAAAAGGTGAGTAAGACCTGGTATCAACACCAAAGAAGCTAATAATCTATTAATCTAAATGATATTCACACTAACAGCTAAATTACAACATGGATAGTGCTGGCTGCTAAAATGTGATAGTTGCTTGAAGGGGTCTGTACTGTGCCGTGTGGCTGCAGAGGGTTTCTCTTAGGAGGTGATATATGGACTGAGAATTAAAAGAAAAGGAGCTAGCAGTAATAATAATAAAATAACGAGTCAGGCGCATGCGGGAGTCTGTCTGACTGCTTCCCCATTTCTGGCTTCAGAAAAATACAAAAAAAAAAAAAAAAAGGCAAAACACCTGAATAAACCTTTCTCCAAAGAAGATATACAGACGGAAATGGCGCCGTGAGCAGCGCGTCCGACAGATCTCCCCGAAATCTCAACAAATTTATCAACTAGAAACAGGAAAATTTATCTTCGGAGCATTACAGAGTTCCACACAAACTGAAAGCAAAAGGACTGTTATCACTTGAATCTGAGAGACGAGGGTGTGGAGGAAGCTACCGCAGGGACATTCATTCAAGCCGCGAGGAAGTGCGCCTGTGGTAAGTCATCCCGCACTCGGGAGCCGCGAGCAGCAGCCGCGAGCCGCCGCCGCGAGCCGCCGCCGCGAGCCGCTGCGAGCAGCGCCCGGGTCGGTTGCAGAGCGAGCACCACCCACACTCCAGAGCGGCGAGCAGCCGCTGGCGCGCGCCCGGTCTGGTTGCAGACCGAGCATTGCAGACCGAGCACCGCTAACGTTCCCAGCGGCCCGCGCACGGGGAGCGGGAGAGGCCCCAGGGCGGTATTCCCTACTTGGGAGATTCTCTCCGCGGGCGGGGCACCTCACCCAGCCATTCAAGCTAACAATCAAGCGTTGGGGGAGGGGCGCGCGCAGGCAGCCTGAAATACCTTCGGGAGCACAGCTGCGACCCAATTACTAAAATTAACTTAACCCATGAAATCTGCGCACCCTCGGTTCTAATTGATAAGATCTCTCTCAGTTCACCGACCCAAGACAAGAGGCGTGATATTTTTTAGTGCCTCTCACTAAAGGGGCGGGGGCAACTTCTGATTGATAGAGCCTCCATATTCAGGGATAAACGCTAACAAGAAGGACTTGGCAGATAATAAGATCTATACTACACTAGTCACAAGCAGAGACTAGTGCCTCTTCTTACCAGCCAAAACAGGCTACAAAGTGTGGAAAGCCTGGGTTGAGAGGTCCAACTGAATGCTAGGCACTGAACAGTCACCTTGACAACAATTGACTCCCACCCCCGCCTGATTACACTGGAGGCCCTGACTGCCAGAGCCCTTCCCAAAGCCTTGCACTGAGTGGGGATAGAGTGGGGATTTCCCAGCTCTTTGAGCCTCTTACTCCCCAGGCAGAAGCAGTGGCAGCCTTATAGCTGGATCACCAGGCTGCTAATTCAGCAGGGGGGACTAGGAGAGAGAATCCACGAAAGCAAACTCTCTCATCGTTGGACCCTGCAAACGCCAACAAGCCTTGACTACCAGCAAGACTAAAGCCAATTATATGACATTGCCATAGAATCCCATCAACTGCAAATCCCTACCTAAATGTGACACAGGGGCAGAGCCTGGGGTACAGAGTCACCGACCAGGAAGAGGGAGAGAAAAGAAAAAGGAAGAAGTTAACATCTCAAAATCAAGAAAAATCCACAGACTTTACAACTTATTCCACTAATTTTTTTTTTGTTGTTGTTGTTGTTGTTTGTTTCTTCTATCTTATTGCCTTTATTTCCTCCACCTCGGTCCTTCTATTCTCTGCCCATCTTATGCTTCCCTTTTCTTGAACTACACTACCCATAAGTGTTACATTTTATTTCTCTTCTTCATCCTCACCCTCCTTTGGGGTTATACTCCAGGACACTTAACTCTCACTCTCTCCTCTTTTGTTTTTTTTGTTTGTTTGTTTGTTTTTTGCTTTATTTTGTTTTTTTCTCTTCCTTTTTTATTTCTTCCTTCGTTTTTCTTTTTCTTATTTTTTCCTTTCTATTCGTTTTTTCTTTTCTCGTTTTACTTTCCTCCCATTTAATCCTCAATCACGAACAAATTAGTTAATTAGGGACTCAAGGCTTTTTTTGGCTTTATTTTTCTTTTTCGCTTTTGTTTTTGTTTTTTTCTTGTTAGTTTATTTTTGTGGCATTTTGGGTCCCCCCAACCCAAGGTCTCCATTGTATTTGGCCTTCGATCACTTAATACAACAGATTTTTACTTATTATTTTTATTTTTTTCTTCTTTATTATTCCTTTTTTTGTCCTTTTTTCTGGTTCCCTCTTATCCCTCTCATTATATCTCTTAGTTGACCATCACCCGCAGGCAGATCAACTTATGCTTGTCTAAGATTTTCTTCCTTTTTTTTTTTTTTTTTTTGCATTTAGTAGGTCCCTACTCCCCTTTTTTTTTGCCCCTTGAACTCTTCACCGCAAACCAGGCCCTCCATTATAGGCACGATATTTCCCTGAGGAGGGGAGAGGAGGGAAGGAGAAGAAAAAAAAAAAAGGGGGAAATAATAAATTATTACTGCTTTTTTTTGTGGGGTGTTTTACCCTTTGGTTTTTTTTTTTTTTTTCTTTTTACTCTTTATTAATTCTAATTAGTGCTATCAACAAGACCACCCTCAGATGCCAATAAGAAAGAGGAAATCGAATATTATGGATACAAAAGAAAGAGAGGTAACACAAATAGATGTGGAAAAATCTATGGAGAAAAGACTCAACATATTGGAAGCCTTGGAGCTAAATGACAGAATTTAAAATAGAAATCTTAAAAATACTCAGAGATATACAAGAAAACACAGAAAGGCAATATAGGGAGATCAGAAAACAACTCAATGAACACAAAGAATATATTACCAAGGAAATTGAAACTATAAAAACAAATCAAACAGAAATGAAAAACTCAATTCACGAGCTGAAAAACGAGGTAACAAGCTTAGCTTGCAGAACAACCCAGATTGAAGATAGGATTAGTGAAATAGAAGACAAACAACTTGAGGCACAACAGAGAGAAGAAAGAGACTCAAAAATAATAAAAAACGAGAAAGCCCTACAGGAATTATCTGACTCCATCAGAAAGAATAACATAAGAATAATAGGTATATCAGAGGGAGAAGAGAAAGAAAATGGAATGGAGAATATACTCAAACAAATAATAGACGAGAACTTCCCAAGCCTGTGGAAAGAACTAAAGCCTCAAATTCAAGAAGCAAACAGAACACCGAGTTTTCTTAACCCCAACAAACCCACTCCAAGGCACATCATAATAAAGATGACACAAACCAATGACAAAGAAAAAATTCTCAAGGCAGCCAGGGAAAAGAAGAGTACAACATATAAAGGAAGGCCTATTAGATTATCATCAGATTTCTCAGCAGAAACTCTACAAGCTAGAAGAGAGTGGACCCCAATATTTAAAGCCCTGAAAGAGAGGAACTTTCAGCCAAGAATACTATACCCATCAAAGCTATCCTTCAAGTATGAAGGAGATATAAAAACATACACAAATACAGAAAAGATGAGAGAATTTATCACGAGAAAGCCCCCACTCCAGGAAATACTAAAGGGGGTTTTCCAACCAGATTCAAAGAACAAAAGAAAACAACACCACAAGTAACAGTTCCACCAAGAACACAATAAAACCAAACTTAAATTGTGACAACAAAGGAAAAAAAAGGGGGGAGAGAATGGAGATTAACAGTAGCAAAGGACGATGAAGTGCAGAAATACTTATAAGATAGGGTACTACAATGAATATGGTAGGTACCCTTTTCATTACTTAATGGTAACCACCCTAGAAAAAACCACCACAAAAACACATGACTTAAAAAAGGTAGCAACAGAGGATAGAAGTATGGAACACAAACAAACAGAAACAAATGATAGAAAAACAAAAGAGAAGAATCAAACTAGATACAAAACTAACAGAAAGCAATTTATAAAATGGCAGTAGGGAACCCACAAGTGTCAATAATTACACTAAATGTAAATGGATTAAACTTACCAATAAAAAGACACAGAGTAGCAGAATGGATTAAAAAAGAAAATCCAACTATATGCTGCCTACAAGAAACACATCTAAGCAACAAGGATAAAAACAAATTCAAAGTGAAAGGCTGGAAAACAATACTCCAAGCAAACAACACCCAAAAAAAAGCAGGTGTAGCAATACTCATATCTGATAATGCTGACTACAAGACAGAAAAAGTACTCAGAGACAAAAATGGTCACTTCATAATGATTAAGGGGACACTGAATCAAGAAGACATAACAATCCTTAATATATATGCACCAAACCAAGGAGCACCAAAATATATAAGACAGCTACTTATTGACCTTAAAACAAAAACTAACAAAAATACAATCATACTTGGAGACCTCAATACTCCGCTGACGGCTCTAGATCGGTCATCCAAACAGAGAATCAATAAAGATATAGTGGCCTTAAACGAAATACTAGAACACCTGGATATGATAGACATCTACAGGACACTTCATCCCAAAACGACAGAATATACATTTTTCTCTAGTGTACATGGAACATTCTCAAGAATTGACCATATGTTGGGCCACAAAGACAATATCAGCAAATTTACAAAAATTGAAATTGTACCAAGCATATTTTCTGATCATAAAGCCTTGAAACTAGAACTCAACTGCAAAAAAGAGGGGGAAAAACCCACAAAAATGTGGAAACTAAACAACATACTTCTAAAAAATGAATGGGTCAAAGAAGAAATAAGCGCAGAGATCAAAAGATACATACAGACAAATGAAAATGAAAATACGACATATCAGAATCTCTGGGATGCAGCAAAAGCAGTAATAAGAGGAAAGTTCATATCACTTCAGGCCTATATGAACAAATAAGAGAGAGCCGAAGTAAACCACTTAACTTCACACCTTAAGGAACTAGAAAAAGAAGAACAAAGACAACCCAAAACCAGCCGAAGAAAGGAGATAATAAAAATCAGAGCAGAAATAAATGAAATAGAGAACAGAAAAACTATAGAAAAAATCAATAAAACAAGAAGCTGTTTCTTTGAAAAGATCAACAAAATTGAGAAACCCTTGGCAAGACTTACCAAGGAAAAAAGGCACAGGACTCAAATAAATAAAATCCAAAATGAAAGAGGAGAGATCACCACAGACATCATAGATATACAAAGAATTATTGTAGAATACTATGAAAAATTATATGCCACCAAATACAACAATCTAGAAGAAATGGATAAATTCCTAGAACAATACAACCTTCCTAGACTGAGTCATGAAGAAGCAGAAAGCCTAAACAGACCAATCAGCAGGGAGGAAATAGAAAAAACTATTAAAAACCTCCCCAAAAATAAAAGTCCAGGCCCAGACGGTTATACTAGTGAATTCTATCAAACATTCAAAGAAGACTTGGTTCCTATTCTACTCAAAGTCTTCCAAAAAATTGAAGAAGAAGCAATACTTCCAAACACATTTTATGAGGCCAACATAACCCTCATACCAAAACCTGGCAAGGATGGCACAAAGAAAGAAAACTACAGACCAATATCTCTAATGAATACAGATGCTAAAATTCTAAACAAAATACTGGCAAACCGAATACAACAACATATTAAAAAAATAATACAGCATGATCAAGTGGGATTCATCCCAGAATCTCAAGGATGGTTCAACATACGCAAAACGGTTAACGTAATACACCATATCAACAAAACAAAGAACAAAAACCACATGATCTTATCAATAGATGCAGAAAAGGCTTTTGATAAAACACAACACAATTTTATGTTTAAGACTCTCAACAAAATGGGTATAGAAGGAAAATATCTCAACATGATAAAGGCCATATATGATAAACCATCAGCCAACATCATTTTAAACGGCATAAAACTGAGGACTTTCTACCTTAAATCAGGAACAAGACAGGGTTGTCCACTCTCTCCACTCTTATTTAACGTGGTGCTAGAAGTTCTGGCCAGAGCAATCAGACAAGACAAAGAAATAAAAGGCATCCATATCGGAAAAGAAGAAGTAAAGGTATCACTTTTTGCTGATGATATGATCCTATACATCGAAAACCCGAAGGACTCCACAAAAAGATTATTAGAAACAATAAACCAATACAGTAAGGTCGCAGGATACAAAATTAACATACAGAAGTCCATAGCCTTTCTCTATGCCAACAATGAAATATTAGAAAACGAACTCAAAAAAATAATCCCCTTCACGATTGCAACAAAAAAAATAAAATACCTAGGAATAAACATAACAAAGAATGTAAAGGACCTATATAATGAAAATTACAAAGCATTGTTAAGGGAAATCGAAAAAGATACAATGAGATGGAAAAATATTCCTTGTTCTTGGATAGGAAGAATAAATATAATCAAAATGGCCATATTACCCAAAGCAATATACAAATTTAATGCAATTCCCATCAAAATCCCTATGAGATTTTTTAAAGAAATGGAACAAAAAATCATCAGATTTATATGGAACTATAAAAAACCCCGAATAGCCAAAACAATCCTAAGGAAAAAGAATGAAACTGGGGGCATTACAATACCTGACTTTAAACTATATTATAGGGCCACAATAATCAAAACAGCATGGTATTGGCAGAAAAATAGACACTCAGACCAATGGAACAGAATAGAAAGCCCAGAAATAAAACCACATATATATGGTCAAATAATCTTTGATAAAGGGGCCAACAACACACAATGGAGAAAAGAAAGCCTCTTCAACAAATGGTGTTGGGAAAACTGGAAAGCCACATGCAAAAGAATGAAACTCGACTACAGCCTGTCCCCGTGTACTAAAATTAATTCAAAATGGATCAAAGACCTAAATATAAGACCTGAAACAATAAAGTACATAGAAGAAGACATAGGTACTAAACTCATGGACCTGGGTTTTAAAGAACATTTTATGAACTTGACTCCAATGGCAAGAGAAGTGAAGGCAAAGATAAATGAATGGGACTACATCAGAATAAAAAGTTTTTGCTCAGCAAGAGAAACTGATATAAAAATAAACAGACAGCCAACTAAATGGGAAATGATATTTTCAAACAACAGCTCAGATAAGGGCCTAATTTCCAAAATTTACAAAGAACTCATAAAACTCAACAACAAACAAACAAACAATCCAATAAAAAAATGGGAAGAAGACATGAATAGACACTTCTCCCAGGAAGAGATACAAATGGCCAACAGATATATGAAAAGATGCTCAGCTTCATTAGTTATTAGGGAAATGCAAATCAAAACTACAATGAGATACCACCTCACCCCTGTTAGATTAGCTATTATCAACAAGACGGGTAATAGCAAATGTTGGAGAGGCTGTGGAGAAAAAGGAACCCTCATTCACTGTTGGTGGGACTGTAAAGTAGTACAACCATTATGGAGGAAAGTATGGTGGTTCCTCAAAAAACTGCAAATAGAACTACCTTATGACCCAGCAATCCCTCTACTGGGTATATACCCCAAAACCTCAGAAACATTGATACGTGAAGACACATGTAGCCCCATGTTCATTGCAGCACTGTTCACAGCGGCCAAGACATGGAAACAACCAAAAAGCCCTTCAATAGAAGACTGGATAAAGAAGATGTGGCACATATACACTATGGAATACTACTCAGCCATAAGAAATGATGACATCAGATCATTTACAGCAAAATGGTGGGATCTTGATAACATTGTAAGGAGTGAAATAAGTAAATCAGAAAAAAACAAGAACTACATGATTCCATACATTGGTGGAACATAAAAATGAGACTAAGAGACATGGACAAGTGTGTGGTGGTTACCAGGGGTGGGGGGAGGGAGGACAGGGGGAGAGTTAGGGGAAGGGGGAGGGGCACAGAGAACTAGATAGAGGGTGGCGAAGGACAATCTGACTTTGGGCGAGGGGTATGCAACATAATTTAATGACAAGGTAACCTAGACATGTTTTCTTTGAATATATGTACCCTGATTTATTAATGTCATCCCATTACCATTAATAAAAATTTATTTAAAGAAAAAAAAAAAGAAAAAAAAAAAAAGAAAAAAAAAATAATAAAATAACAACTATTACTGAAGTTTACTGGGCATTTGAGTTGTGCAAGGAATTGTGTAAATGCTTTATATGAATTATCTCATTCGATCGCACTGCAAAACTAAAGTAAGGTACAATGCACAGGCAAGAACCACAGAGTTGGCCATCGGTGGCTGTTTATAAAGTTATAGTTCAAGAGGACTAAAAAAATAAAGTCATTGGAAAGTAAAGTCAGAAATCAAGTTGTGGGATGTTGAAATTCAGTTTAAACATTCAGAGGTTTTCAACTAGGAAATAACATGATCCGAAATCTATGCTTGAGAAAGATTAATCTCCAAAAGACATTACGCTAACACTAAGATATTAAAATATTATGGCAACATTAAAAACAATTGAAAATCATCCCTTTAAAGCAGGAAAGGCCTTTTAGAACTAATTCCTCTCTTATCTGAATTCAATTTCAGCAATCAAATTCAATGAAGCTGGCTTAAAACAGATAAAAACTAATTGTGGCATTTAAGAAACTAGAAGGAAAAAAAACAAATATAAAACCCCTTGTCAGTCTTTCTGAGGAAAATACAGGTATGTTTCCATTCAGCCCAATAAGCATTTACTGCACTGAACACC
This sequence comes from Saccopteryx leptura, assembly GCF_036850995.1. Taxonomy (NCBI): domain Eukaryota; kingdom Metazoa; phylum Chordata; class Mammalia; order Chiroptera; family Emballonuridae; genus Saccopteryx; species Saccopteryx leptura. Next base: position 21,181,561 of record NC_089508.1, on the reverse strand, counting down.
AAGCTGGTGAGACAGGAAGCTGAGTAAGGTGCGATTCTACCATTCAGCTGCTCCAGAGAATCACACGGCCAAGTTCGGGAGACAGACACCTAACAGTTATTTTTAATAAACGTGATGTGTATGTCAATTCTTTCTTCTCTATATCAAATTTTGCCTCTCTTCCCCATGTATACAGCCTAATCTACACTTACATTTCTTTCCTCAGTGTTTTTATCTGTGTAATACTTTCTAACAATGGTTCATTGTCCAAAAAAAATAAAAAGAACTTTGAGCTAACACCATTAGGTGGTGGCCAAGGGAACAAAAAGAAGATAACTTAATAGTTGCTACTGGAAGTTATAAAGAGAAAAAGAGAAAGAGAGGAATGGATAGGAAAGAGAGACAAATGGAGATCGAAAATGAATGTCTATGCCAGCCAAACCCAGAACTCAACAACCCACACAGCTAAGGTGTCTATGCCAGCCAAACCCAGAACTCAACAACCCACACAGCTAAGGTGTCTATGCCAGCCAAACCCAGAACTCAACAATCCACACAGCTAAGGTGTCTATGCCAGCCAAACCCAGAACTCAACAACCCACACAGCTAAGGCAAGAACGTGGCTAGCACTCCTGCCCTCTGATGCTCTTTGATGACGTCTTTCTTGATTAAAATGCCCTTAACATTGTTGTTGGTAGGAAAAGGGGGTTGAGAATAGGGAAGAGGAAAAAAGTTAACAAGAAAATCTCTTGTTAATAAACAAGACACTTCCTCCAAACATTCACAAATAAAACCTTTTGTAAGAATTCAGAATAATTGGATTTTACCATGTTTGGAAAAAAATAATCCCAAATTTTGGCCAAGCCAAATAGAAATACAATTATTTGTAAAGCCTTTATTTACTAATGAAATTAGTGAAGAGAAGAAGCCACTTGTTAAATTTCCTCAATTTTCTCCAACAGTTTAAAATAATATCTGAGAAAATCCCCTTTCTAAATTCTAGGGGAAAATACTAACTACAGATTTTTATTTTAATGTTTATAATGGCTAGTCTGTCATTTTTAGATACATCAAATGTGTGATACAATAGTTGTAAATACACATACATACATACACACACTTTTAAGCATACTATACTGAACATATATACTGTAATATTATGTGGGTGTTTGTATTGTACTGACTTTACTAAAATAAAGAATTTTACATTTTAATTATTATAGAGATTGAGTTTTTGTATCTTGATTTGATGACAAGTTCATTTTAAGCATAAGTGTTCAGGGTGAAAACTCCTTGGCTGGAAACACAATTCTTAGTTACAATATTTCACATGTAAAAACATAAAAACCACAATAGATTTATCTGTTTTACAATACAGTTTCTAGAAACACAGTACAGTAAAAAGCAGCAATTGTCTGAATGTATCAAAATGATACACTGAGATGAAAATGATGTGCAAAACATATAAATAATGTTTATAGCAGGGGTCAGGAACCTTTTTGGCTGAGAGAGCCATGAACGTCACATATTTTAAAATGTAATTCCATGAGAGCCATATAGTGACCCATGTACATTACACGTTATCCAATAAAAATTTGGTGTTGTCCTAGAGGACAGCTGTGATTGGCTCCAGCCACCCGCAACCATAAACATGAGCGGTAGGAAATGAATGGATTGTAATACATGAGAATGTTTTATATTTTTAACGTTATTATTTTTTTTATTAAAGATCTGTCTGCCACATGCAGCCCCATGTTCATTGCAGCATTGTTCACAGTGGGCAGGACATGGAAACAACCAAAAAGCCCGTCAATAGATGACTGGATAAAGAAGATGTGGCACATATACACTATGGAATACTACTCAGCCATAAGAAATGATGACATCAGATCATTTACAGCAAAATGGTGGGATCTTGATAACATGATACGAAGTGAAATAAGTAAATCAGAAAAAACCAGGAACTGCATTATTCCATACGTAGGTGGGACATAAAAGTGAAACTAAGAGACATTGATAAGAGTGTGGTGGCTATGGGGGGGAGGAGGGAGAGGGAGCGGGAAAGGGGGAGGGGAAGGGCACAAAGAAAACTAGATAGAAGGTGACAGAGGACAATCTGACTTTGGGTGATGGGTATGCAACATAACTGAACGACAAGATAACCTGGACTTGTTATCTTTGAATATATGTATCCTGATTTATTGATGTCGCCCCATTAAAAAATAAAATTATTAAAAAAAAAAAAAGATTTGTCTGCGAGCCAGATGCAGCCATCAAAAGAGCCACATCTGGCTCACGAGCCATAGCTTCCCGACCCCTATACATATATATATATATATTTTTTTTTTTTCTGAAGCTGGAAACAGGGAGAGACAGTTGGACAGACTCCCGCATGCGCCCGACCGGGATCCACCCGGCACGCCCACCAGGGGCAACGCTCTGCCCACCAGGGGGTGATGCTCTGCCCCTCCGGGGTGTCGCTCTGCCGAGACCAGAGCCACTCTAGCGCCTGGGGCAGAGGCCAAGGAGCCATCCCCAGCGCCCGGGCCATCCTTGCTCCAATGGAGCCTTGGCTGCGGGAGGGGAAGAGAGAGACAGAGAGGAAGGGGGGGGGGGGCGTGGAGAAGCAAATGGGCGCTTCTCCTATGTGCCCTGGCCGGGAATCAAACCCGGGTCCCCCGCACGCCAGGCCGACACTCTACCGCTGAGCCAACCGGCCAGGGCCCCGACCCCTATATTTTTATAGGCATATAAATCTCGGTCCTTTACAAGAACAAAAACAGTGACATAAACAACAACAAAAAACTAAACAACTTAAATAAAGCTAATAAATAGCAAACAAGCCTCAAATAAAACACCATTTGAAATAAAATTCAATTAATCATCCTTAATTAATATTGACTCTATGAACAATGATTATTAGACTAATTCCAGCCCAAAATATGACTTGTTTAAAGCAAGGACAAGATGAAAACACTGACTAAAAGGAATAGGTACATTATATCCAAAATGAGATGCAAATATCCAATAAGAAAGAAGACTGACTTCTGAACAGAAAAAAATATTGTGTTTAAATTTTTTGTACCTATTGAAATTAAATTCTTTTTCAAGCATGTTGGAATATTTTTAATTGTGTTACAGATGATTTAGTTTTAACTAGGCTAAAATGGACAAAAAACTTTTAAAAAATCCCAACAAAGAAACTACAGTATAAATACAATGTTACTAATGGATGGATGTGTATTTGTAAATGTGATATTAGGATTAATATGAATTCAACCAGCATTCACAGAGTGTCAACTACAAACACAAGACTAGGTTCAAAAGTCATGAAATATACAAGGCAAGGTCATTTTCACCTGAAAGAAAACCTGATTACTGGCACTGTTGTGCATGACCCCAGAGTGGTCAGCCCTTATCCCCACTCCTTCTAATACACTCTCCTATTTCACAAAGGCTGCAAAACCAAATGCTCAACACTCCCGTTGAGCTAGGTTTTGAGGGCAAATTTGACGCAGTGTAGAGAGATTTAAAGATTTAGCATGTGGAAGTGAGATGGAGACCATATACTTGCTAATTTGGCCTTTTGCTTCTGGTCAACAAAGTCAAAGAGATATAATTTATTTTGTTTCATAGTGAATCTGCCCCTTCATACCAATCCTTCTTGGAAGCCTAGGCAGGGCCCGTCTGCCAATAATATAAACAACTATTGCATAAAATAGCTAAAGCAGTTCTATTTCCCACACTAAAAGCAAACTGATATTATAAAATTTTGCTTTCACTGAGTAAACAAAAGAACTAACAGATTTAATAGGATTTCACCTGAAATTCTCAGATTCTTAATTAAGCCATGCCCTACTCACTTCTACTGGGAAATTAACTTGACATATGCTTGCATGTTTTGATGAACTCATTCATTTTTAGATAATTTATGAGCTTTATGAACTGATACAGAGAAGATAACTAATCAATTTTCCACAGTCAAGAGAATTAAGGCAAGTCTCTCAATAAAAGAACTCAAATCAATAAAAACAAGTGTGACAGCCCCAAAATATTCCTACATGCAGCTAAATTAGGCCATCACTCAATGGGATCATCTCATTTAAAACTTTTTTTAAGTCATTATTGGTTTTAAAAGTAAAATATATAATAAAATCTACGAGTCAGTTATTTTTTAACCCAGCAAAACACATTAATAATCTTTAAAAACTGATTCAAGCCCTGGCCGGTTGGCTCAGCGGTAGGGCGTCGGCCTGGCGTGCGGGGGGACCCGGGTTCGATTCCCGGCCAGGGCACATAGGAGAAGCGCCCATTTGCTTCTCCACCCCCCACCCCCTCCTTCCTCTCTGTCTCTCTCTTCCCCTCCCGCAGCCAAGGCTCCATTGGAGCAAAGATGGCCCGGGCGCTGGGGATGGCTCCTTGGCCTCTGCCCCAGGCGCTAGAGTGGCTCTGGTCACAGCAAAGCGACGCCCTGGAGGGGCAGAGCTTCGCCCCTGGTGGGCGTGCCGGGTGGATCCCGGTCAGGTGCATGCGGGAGTCTGTCTGACTGTCTCTCCCCGTTTCCAGCTTCAGAAAAAGAAAAAAAAATAAAATAAAATAAAAACTGATTCAAATTTTTAATTAAAGAGCAGCCACATAAAACACTACAGTGACCACATCACAAATACTCTTCCTTTAAAAATACAGACTTCAGTACTTTCAATTGTACCAATTTTGATCACATATACTATTATCTTTTTTTTTTTTTTTTTTGCCAAATGAAGCAGAGACAAAAAATATTAATTTCAAATAATAGGTTTCTCAGTCCTTCTCAGTGATTAAAAATAATTATTTCTCCACAAATCCTATGAGAACCTATCTGCTTCATACAACTACAGTTTCAATGTACTTTTTAATGAAACATAATATTAAGCTTAAGTGAAGTACAGAAAATAATGTTCAATTAATTAAATACATTCATCTCTTTGTGAAGAAATAAAACATTAGCTTCTGTTTCATTAGCCATAATGTTCACTACAAAGAACATTTTAAATACACATTTCTTCAGTGTTTAACTTAAAACACAGGGGGGCATGTAATTAACATCCAGGCCCCAGGAGCACACTAGGGAAATTCTGACCCTTGCACACATCAAAGTACATTTGTGTTTTCTTAATTTTTCTCACATTCTATTAGACTGTTAAGTTTAACTCTGCTACTCTGATGTTTAACTAATGTAGGCACTTTGAGAGGAGAAATTTTGAATATAAATACATTAAAACTGCTGTACTCAAAGAAGACTGGTATTTGGGCCTGCTTTTCACACAGGTGAAACATCTGTGATTATTCATTTGCTATGAAATGCAGTAGGTCAAAGCAGCTCTCAATGAAAGGTACACACCTGTGTCTTTAAATTTTGACGTGGCAGCTGGCAGTGCTAAGATAAATTACATAGTTCAACTAAAGAACCATTATTTTATTTCTAATTACATGACATATAGTGAAGATGAGAACCTACATGTCACTTAACAGTATGGCTTTACTACTTTACAGAACAGTGATTTTCAACTTTTTTCATCTCATGGCACACAAAAATTAATTACAGTGGTACCTTGAGATACGAGCAGACCAACATATGAATTTTAAGATACAATCTGCGACTCGGTCCATATCTTTGCTTGAGATCCAAGCAAAATTCCGAGATATGAGTCATGATTCGGGAAGCTGTCGCTAGTTGGTGCATGGGTGCATGGGTCCAGTATCAGCAGCACAACACCAGCATCTCATTCTTTCTCATGTGTTACCCGCAGAATCAAGTAGAATCTCGTGTGCTGTACTCATTCTTGCATCATTTTTGCATTTTTTACTAACTTTTTTTTGTGCTATCATGGGGCCGAAGAAAGTGAGTGTAAAGGACAGTGGTGAGAAGAGGAAGAGAATGATGTCGATAGCAGTAAAGCAAGAAATAATAGAAAAACATGAGCCATGAGCATGGTGTACGAGTGATTGAACTGGCAAGGCTGTACGACTGCAATACATCTACAAGTTGTACCATCCTTAAACAAAAGGATGCCATCAAAAGCACAAATCCAGCGAAAGGAACTACAATTCTGTCCCAATTAAGGACAAATATCCATGAAGAAATGGAGAAGCTTCTGCAGGTGTGGGTGAAAGAGAAAGAGCTGGCAGGAGATACAGTGATGGAGACTGTAATATGAGAAAAGGCACGTATTATTTATGGTAACTTGAAGATGAAAGAACCATCAACCTCAAAAGAGGCAAAAGATACATTTAAGGCAAGTTATGGCTGGTTTGAAAATTTCAAGAAGATATCTGGCATCCACTCGGTGGTGAGGAATGGTGAAGCTGCGACTGTTGACGTTAAGGCAGCCGAGGAGTACATTGCACGTTTTGCTGCGCTTATCGCAAAGGAAGGCTCCATCCCTCAACAAGTGTTCAACTGTGATGAAACAGGATTGTTTTGGAAAAAAATGTCCTGGAGGACTTTCATCACTGCAGAGGAGAAAAAGCTGCCAGGCCATAAACACATGAAGGACCATCTACGCTTGCATTGTGTGCAAATGCTAGCGGTGACTGTAAAGTAAAGCCACTGCTAGTGTATCATTCGAAAAATTCTCAAGCCTTTAAGACTCACAAGATTCGTAAAGAAAAACTGCAGGTTATGTGGCAGACCAATGCTAGCACTTGGGTTACGCGGCAGTTTTTTATTGAATGGGTAAATCTCATCTTTGGTCCTGCAGTGAAGAAATATCTTCAAGAAAATAAACTCATGATGAAAGCATTATTAATCTTTGAAAATGCTCCAGCCCACCCACGTGGTCTTGAAGATGACATTCTCAATGAGTTCAAATTCATGAAAGTCCTCTACCTCCCACCCAACATTACTTCAGTCTTGCAACCTATGGATCACCAGGTCATTTCCAACTTTAAAAAGCTTTACACAAAGCACTTGTTCTACCGCTGCCTTGCGGTGACTGAGAATACAATTCTAACCCTTCGAGAGTTTGAGAAAGATCACTACAACATCATGATATGTTTACACATTATTGACTTGGCATGGCAAGAGGTTACAAGAAGAACCTTGAACTTGGCATGCAAAAAGTTATGGCCTGATGTTGTTGCAGACAGGGACTTCAAAGGATTCAAATCAGAGACCAAGACCGGGGTAGAAGTGTTGGAGGAGATTATGTCCCTCGGAAAGTTGATGGGTCTGAAGGTAGATGAGGGTGACGTAAACGAGCTCGTCGAGGAACATGAGGAGGAACTCTCAACTGAGGAGTTGAAGGAGCTACAGATGATGCAACATACAGAGCTTCTGTAAGAGATTAGTAGTGACGAGGAGGTAGAGTCGGATAAAGTGATTTCTACAAGTGAAAATAAAGACATGCTGGCAATGTGGGAGAAGCTTTCAAGTTTCATTGAAAAGAAACACCCAGAAAAAGTTTCAACTGGTCGTGGTTCAGCACTTTTTAATGACACTTGTTTGTCACATTTCCGTAACATTTTAAAAGGCAGGCAAAAGCAAACCTCTTTGGGTAGATTTTTATTCAAAAGTCCTGCAAGTGAAAGTGCCAAAAGTGCAGCCAAAAAGGCAAAAACAGGTAATGATTAAATGAAAAATACGTAATGTTAAGCTTAGGTTAAGTTTAAAGTTAAGAAAGTGCATTTTTTTTACAATTAAGTTTTTGTGGTTTCATTTTAAGTAAAGAAAGTGCAGTTTTAGTTTTGTTTAAAGTAAAGAAAATGCAGTTTTAGTTTACATTTAGTGTTAAGAAAGTGTAATTTCAATTTACGTGTCTACAGTGCCTACATCCCTTCCTCCCTCCCTCCTCCTCCGCCATTCAACTCCGTTAGCCACACTCGTCTGTCTCCAAAGTAATACAGTAATAACATTTTTTTTCTTTTATTTCATATATTTTGTTATGCATTGGTAAAGTATACATGTGTGTTTCTTAATTAAATATGTCTTTTTTCATAATTTAGGATGGTTTGGGGATGTTTCACAGGGCTGGAATGGATTAAATCTATTTCAGTTATTTTAAATGGGAGAAATTAGTTTGATATACAAGTTGACTGACTTACAAGCTCAGTTACAGAACGAATTAAACTTGTATCTCAAGGTACCACTGTACTAAATTTCTGCAGCATGAATAAAACATATATTTTTTGCCAGTATGACCAAAATAATAGGTATAATTTTGATTCATTCACACCAGATACCTACTGTGCTGGCGGTTGTTATTTCTTTTATTTGACAATTTAAGGGAAAAAGAGGTCAGTGTCCCTGACTAAATAGTCAGGTATTCACGTTTTAAAAATTCTTGCATCATACCAGTTGAAACTCCCTATTACAGAACATTACAGTTTATTTGAATTAGATCCAAACCATTACCTTAGGTGATAGTATAACCTTGTGCTCTTGGAAGAAATCAATTTTTCTATTTTAGACAGGATGAGAAAAGAAAAACTAAGAAAGCCTAAATGAGGTAAAAGAGTCCTATTTTTTTTAAAGTAAATAATGTTTCAACCAAAAATAACGATCTGTCGATCTTTGTTCTCTCTCTCTCCTTCAAACAAATTACCTTTACATTTTTCTTGATGCAGTCCTGTTGAAATTGACTTCATCAGTTTTTGTTGTCTAGAAATATCTTTACTTCACCTTCATCTTTGAAGGATATTTTCACTGGGTATAGATCTAGGTTGGCAATTATTTTCATTTAGCACGTTGAAGATACCTTTCTATTCTTCTGATATCCATTTTTATCTTTTAAAGTAATGTTCTTCTCCTTCTAGCTGCATTTGAGATTTTCACTCTTTCTCTTTGGTTTTACTAATTTCACTGTGACATATCTAGTTGTGATTTTCATTGTATATGTCCTGCTTGGGGTTCTCAGAACTTCTTAGTTCTGTGAATTGATGTCTGTTATCTTCAAATACTGCTTCTGCTCCATTCTCTCTTTGAATTTTAGGACTCCTATTACATACATATTAGAACTTCAGACCTTTCTACTATGTCCCATGTAGCTCTTAAATTTTTTTCTGTACAGCAGGGCCTCAAATACCATCATTTTTGTCAACATGTTTTGTTACAGTGTTGATGGAAAATTCTGGAAAACTCAACTTTTGTTTATATTAATTAGCCTATGGTAAAATTGATTTCATAGTATATTGTTTCACTTAAAGTCACAGAACCTATTGACAACATTAAGTGAAGATTTACTATATTTTCCATGTTTTTGTCTTTCTGTGACTCAGAGTGGATATTTTCTTCTAACCAAGAAACTATTTCTACCAGAGAGCAAGACTTCCAGAATGGCACTGCAAGGAGCTCAAACAGTGTTTCCAGTGAAACAACCAGTTAACAGGTAATAACTTTCTTTTTTTTTTTTTTACAGAAAGAGAGAGTCAGAGAGAGGGATAGATAGGGACAGACAGACAGGAACAGAGAGAAATAAGAAGCATCAATCATCAGTTTTTTGTTGCGACGCCTTAGTTGTTCATTGATTGCTTTCTCATATGTGCCTTGACCGTGGGCCTTCAGCAGACCGAGTAACCCCTTGCTCAAGCCAGCAACCTTGGGTCCAGGCTGGTGAGCTTTGCTCAAAGCATTAGCCCGCACTCAAGCTAGCGACCTCGGGGTCTCAAACCTGGGTCCTCTGCATCCCAGTCCAACGCTCTATACACTGTGCCACCGCCTGGTCAGGCTAAAAGTTTATTTAAATAATAAAAATCATTTAAAGCATCTGAAAATTGTCCTAAAGGCACAGAACAAATGGAAAAACATTTATTTATGAATATCTGCTAAATCTTGGTAAGAATGAAGGTCTGTAGCATCTGAGTCACAACCTATTCCCATATCCTCCTCTCCAGTGCAGTGGGACTAAAACAACACTCCAGCTAGGGATAGACAAGACAACAGGTCTTACTCTATGCCCACCTCCCAGTAATGGCTACAGATTCACCCGTAGAGGAACAGGGCCCCAGACTAGGGTTGCAGAAGCTCTATTCTAAGCAAGCACAGCCAAAGAACTGAGGGTCCTTCCCCCAGACATCCCCACTTGTAAGGCAAAAGGCATAGTAAGTCTAGGTTGCCTCTGCCTCCATTCACTCATACAGTCACTTTTCCATAAGAGAAAAAGCAAGGTAAGAAAGTCAGAGACTACCACCCCCACTCAGCACCACATTTGAAGAATGGTGGTGTCACTCCAGAGCAAGGGGAGTTAGTTAACCTTTTTATACCTACCGCCCACTTTTGTATCTCTGTTAGTAGTAAAATTTTCTAACCGCCCACTGGTTCCACAGTAATAGTGATTTATAAAGTAGGGAAGTAACTTTACTTTATAAAATTTATAAAGCAGAGTTACAGCAAGTTAAAGCATATAATAATAATTACTTACCAAGTACTTTATGTCGGATTTTCACTAAGTTTGGCAGAATAAATCTTTATAAAACAACTTACTATAGTTAAATCTATCTTTTTATTTATATTTTGGTTGCTCCGCTACTGCCCACCGTGAAAGCTGGAACTCCCACTAGAGGGCGGTAGGGACCAGGTTGACTACCACTGCTCTAGAGGGAAGCAGGCCACAATCCCGGAACTCAGATCTGGTGCAGTGGTGCAGACTCTGCTGCGAAAGAGAGGTTGTATAAGCTGAGAAGAGCTCAACAGCTATGCCTAAGGGGACTTTTTTTTAATAGAGCATAAGGAAATTCATGCCTAAAAATGATATATGGGGCGAAGTGTGAGCACACAATATGGTATACAGAGGAGTGTTGTAGAATTGGGCACCTGAAACCTGTAAAATTATGTCAACCAGTGTCACCCCAATAAATTCAATTTAAAATATGGAGATCTTGGGGTTGAAAAGTTAAGAGGCTGGTAATTTCCACAGTACTAGTAGCAACAAGTGAAATGATGAAACAGCTATAATTTTCATAGAGAAAATCAGGGAAAGAGACAGCTAAGAATGGCCCTCTTGGAATCAGAGAATGCCCCCCAAAACTGGTAACACCCTAGTCCTGAAAAGAAGCCCAAGTTTAACTGAACAGATTGTGGAGCAATTTATACACCCAGGACATTGTCCAAAATAAAAAAGAACAATAAACTAGCAATTAACAGAGAGGCTAAAAGCTAGTGAGATATCAACAGACTTAAACTAGCCAGAAGCTTAACTGGGAGATCAGGAAACTAGACAGTCAACGAGAATCCAGCTAAAACCACAATCATCCCTGATAGCCATGGAGACTGTTACACACACCCAAGGTTGCAGCCTCTCAGAAGTGACTGCATACTGCAGGAAAAATAGTTCTCACCAAACAACTCCAGCCAATTCATTAAACTAATAAAAAAGCAAACAACAAACCCCAGAAAGTGGGGAGCGAGTCAGTCAGTCGGTCAGCATCCAGACTTACATACTATATCGTATTAAGAGGAAGACCTCTTCTCCACTAGATTTGACAATTTTAGCCTCTGTCTATGAAGTTTTGCTGCCAATATTTGTTTTCTTAATAATTTAATCTGTTTAAAATCTGATTAAAATCTACTTAGTACTCAAATAATACCTTATACTACAACATGCACCTGGATAAGGAGGAAATTAAGATAAAAAGAAGTATAATAGTAAACTACAAACAGGGTAATTAAGATGACTAAAACCATAGGTCTTTAAAAAGGATTTAAAAGTAGTGCTGAAGGGGGCATTACTGCATAGTAAAGTGGCCTGCTTTATAGAAGAAATGCAAGAATCAAAAGAGTTTATCCTAAAAGCACAGTAAAAGGAAACTTCCTTCAGTGACTACTGTACCAATCATCAAAAAAAAGTTATTACCGATTAACATTTCTGTTTTCCACTATCCTTTCTCTTTTTAAACATAGATTCTGGCATTAAGAGCCAAGATATGTTAATGAATAATCATGTCAGTTGTCACTCAATTATCATTTTCAACATTTAATCTAAATTATGTACAGCACCTTTTTTTTTTCTTTCTTTGAAGTTCTTCATTCAATTTAAAAGTCAAATTTTTTTTTTCAAGAAGAGTAAATTGATGGAAGATGGAGGCTGAGATTAAATCAGGGGAATCATTGATCAAGGATGCTTGAAATTCTTATGAATACAAATAGCCTATCAAGGTTAATGAGGTTCAACTCAAGTTTAGAAGAAGAAAAAAGTGAACTTAGTATTTCCTATGCATATACAGATTTAAAATCTTAGGTACATTTGAAAGGTAAATTATGCAAACTCAAATGTAGCTTTCATTTGGCTTTTTACAAGCTATTTTCACTGTTCTTCCCTCAGTATAAAATACCTGCTTAAAATATATATCCTGGAGCAACAAAAACTAATGCAATTAGTGAGAAAGAACATGGTCCCCCTGAATGCTGACAACTCTTCCAGAAATTAATATGCTTTTAAGGAATGACTGGACAATGTTAACTTTAAAATATAACCATAAAAATGTTCTACAATATACTATTTCAGTCAACAAACATTAAGTAAGTGCCTAAAATGGGTAAGACATTGAAGAGGGTACAAAAGGATACAGAGGTAAGACCTGGTTCTTAACCCAAACTCATCTGTGATCTGAAAGGAGATATAAGCCTTTAATTCATAAGTGGCTCCCAGAATGCTACAAGTTGAATCATAAAATGCATAATAGTAAATGGCCCAAAGCAAAATCTGTGCACAGCAACATATCAAAAGAAAATGTAAACAGAGGTTGAGCATCAGAATGAAAGCACAGAAGATTGTTAGAAAGACAAAACAAAACAAACAAAAAAAACTCAGTTCAACCCATTCCAGAAATAAAGACAGAACCTGGTGAAGTAAATAGGATTTCTGCTTACAAGGACTCTGTTAAAGAGAGATAGAGGGTGGGAAGCCTTCCCATAACCATGAACCACCAGTCCCTTAGACATCATTATTCTCTGGCTCTGTGTTCACTGAACAATTTTTTTGGTTACTAATTCAGCTTTCTAAAACCTAGGTTTATGAAATTGGAGACTGGAGCTGTGCACAGGAGAACAGTATTTAAATATCCACATATGTCTCCCTCAGGCTACATCAATGAACTGACACTCCTATATATTGCTCTCTTATAAGTTTCATTGCTAATATGAAGCAGACTCCTAGATCACATTAACTGTAGGACATAAAAAACTCAAGTTTCCAGATGTGAAGACAAGACCTTGATACAGAATGTCTTCATTAAGGTAAGGACGTCAGAGTTAGATTTGTCTTGATGACAGAGCAGCTTTTCTCTTCGGCCCCTTCTCCTTTATTTCAACCCACTCTGAAATCTTAATATACCCAGATCACTTTAAAACAGTGTGAGGACCGTGCCATAAGAACATTAGTAATGTGGGCAAAGGGATGGTTCAGAAGAAAGAATTATGACTTGCAACTGATATCACCCAAGGAGGCTTCAGAACAATAAGGTTTAGGATTTGCACAAAGAGAGAGTGCTGCAGAAACAGTGAACAGCTAGAACAAAGGAAAAACAGAAGGGATTAGGGAAGTTTAAGGAAAAAAATGAGTTCACAAGACTGTATATGAGATTCTGCAGGAGAGGTGTTAGAAAGTCAAGTGATCAAAGGAGAAAGACCGTGATCAAACAAACCATAAATGTGACTATATAAATGTTTCTGGGCCTGATCAATGATCTCATTTTGTGCATCTTTTCCTATTTATATTTGGTCTCTGAAAAACAACTAAATAAAATTAATTTTCATTTTTTATAGAATATATATAGCAACACGCCATACTACTTAAAACTTTCTAAAAATAAAGCAGAGCCTAAATGCTTTTCAATTAAATTTCTATTAGATTACCAACTGTTAGAGGTGATACTGAGTGATCCATGACTTATATCTCTCACAAAGTCTACACTAGATTTCACTTGGAGAATAGCTTGGGAATAAGGATATTAAATGAGCCTCTATAAGCTATGAAAAGTAATCAAGCCATAATCAGAAGTGGCACTAAATCTAACACAACTGATGTAAATTTAATTAAGTTAATTATTTTACTTTGGAAAATAAAAAAAAATCAGAAAAAAATAAAACTGGTTATTGGAACTTTCTTGAGGATGAATGATATCTTTTTTTTTTTCTTTACAGGGACAGAGAGAGAGAGAGAGAGAGATAGGGACAAACAGACAGGAACGGAGAGAGATGAGAAGCATCAATCATGTTTTTCGTTGCGACACCTTAGTTGTTCATTGATTGCTTTCTCATATGTGCCTTGACCGCGAGCCTTCAGCAGACTGAGTAACCCCTTGCTTGAGCCAGCGACTTTGGGTCTAAGCTGGTGAGCATTTTTTTTTTATTTTGCTCAAAAGCCAGTTGAGCCCGCGCTCAAGCTGGCGACCTCGGGGTCTCAAACCTGGGTCCTCAGCATCCCAGTCTAATGCTCTATCCACTGCACCACCTCCTGGTCAGGCTGAATGATATCTTTTTATGATTACTTTTTTCAACGGCAACTGGGAAAACATCTTTCATCATCCCAAAGGAATTTAAATTAGACTTGATACAAACTCAAAGAACTTTCTACATCAATTTTAGAATGTCACCTGCATAGGGACAAGGAAATCTGGTGGTTTTTTGTTCACTGTTATGTCACTAGCGCCTAGAATAGTTCCTGGCACATAAAACACAGTCATTGTTTCATTTGTGGGTAAAGGCAAACACAAGAGGATGTGAAAATGCGGAAGAAACATAACGTTAGGACAAGGGGAAAGCCAGGCTCTCTAAATGAGAGCATTATCAGGTTATTATAAGTAATTTTTTAAATGCCTACAAGTGTGAGATCTTTTTTCAATTTATTCCACAAGTGGTGAATGGAAAAAAAAAAAAAGAAAAATGGGAAGGAAGAAAGATAAGGGAGGGAGAGAAGGAGGGAGGGAAGGAGGGAGGGAGGGAAACAGGACAGACCAGCATGTGGTTATAAACAGCTTAACAAAGGGATTTTTCTACCCTTGATATTTATTAGCACAGTTTAAAAAAAAACAAAACTTAATTTTGGTAAAACAATCATATTTTGTCATTAGGATCAAGGGCTAAAATAATACCTATGAAGCAAAGTTCAAAAGCCCTACAATTACAACTGCTCTAAGAATATTTCTGATAAGTAATTATTAAACACGTAGAGAGCTTTGTAAAGAGTATGTCAATATTTCATTATCTTTACAATGTGAATCTCAAACCAAACCTAAAATACATTTTCTATTGACGCAGTGACAAGATGAAAGAGAAACTCAGATTAGAGTCACATTAAATATTTCCTTTGGATTATACAAAGTGAGATGCTTTACACACCAATTTTCTACCTTTTAGAAACTTAGAAACTTAGAACTTAGAAGCTTCTTTAAATGTGGCAACTTATTACAACTGGAACATGATTCACTAATAAAAACATACAGACGATACATATCCATTTCTAAACATGTCATCCATGTTTAATCTAATTTGCATAATGATAACTAAAATTAAGCCATTTCCTCTTTATGGAGTTCTTTCTTTTGATTTTCAATATTTTCTGATAATTACCCCATCTCTACTAGATAAAAGATGGGCAGGAAATGGTAGCTGCCTAGTTTCACATCATTCATGGTTACATTACTCACAATTATTACACAACCCTAAACTAATAAAGGCATCATTACTACCTCATGCAGAACAGCTAGATATTTGAAAACCTTTATGGTTCCAAAGAAGAAATATCAGTAATCCCTTTTCTCTGGGCCTTCTGCCGGTGTCACCCCAAAATAAATGCTAATTCACTGTCCCTTCAGAGAAGCGGTCCCTTCCAATCTTTAGGAAGGGCTCAACTGCTACTAGAATAAAAATATCTTCAAGATTATTAGTTTCCTGGCTTTGAGGTCCAAATGAAAGAGATATGAATCCATCGAAATTTCTACATACCATCAGTCATCTATATAATCTTATATTATCTATTCCCAAACTAGAGTTCACAAAATATCACAGTCTTCATATTAAAATTTCATTAAGCAATTCCATGAAACAAAACCAAAGTCCTTTGATTATGGCTTAAAAATAGCAAAGTCACCTCGACTTGTGCTGCCAAGTGTGCTTTCTCCTTGTCTTTGCGCTCCGAGCACCGCCTCACTTCTTCCAACTCCGCAGCCAGCGCACCCACGTTCAGCTGCACCCGCAACTCTGACATCTGCTTCTCCAGATCCTCTTTTTCCCGTTCAAGGCCTTGAAAGAGAAAATGTAAAGCTTGATGGGTTGTTCTTTATTCTCAGGAGATGTAGTTTCAAACATGTTCAAAGCCTTGATGTTTTAATATTCTAGCTAATGTAATCCACTTCCTAACGCTGTCACTCAACAGTCTTCCTAATTTGCCGGTCTATTGTTTCAAGACTCATGCAGTTTTCTACAATATTATTCTACTTTGATACTAAAACTTTAACTGTTATCTGATTTCTAGTACAATTTATTTCAGGAAAATCCTACACATTTTTTCCTTTAACTTTCCTAACATCCCTACATTACCTTCAAAGTCTAACAAAAATACTGAATTTTCAACTAAGCTATTGCCAGCTGAAGTTACTGACATTCACACAGCAAAATGCGTTTTTTGCAGCCTAAACACATGATGCTGTTAAATCTCTCATTGTGCGTGAACACTAACTTTCTAATTCTGGAGACTACTACCTGAAATTATGTCACTGAATAATAAAATTGACTTAGTATTTTATTCAACATGAGCTACTTAGTCTATGGTGCACAGAAAACTTTAATACCACCTTCTTCAGAGATAAATAACACAAAAACCCTTTCTCAATGACCTTGCACCCCAAGAATATAAACAAGACATAAATAAAGTACTTCCTTGAATCTAAGATGACAAAAATTGACGTCAAAAATTTCAAACAACTGCTTTTCCACTAGTCTCCTTTCCAGAAAAGATGGAAAGACACTACAGAATCAAATTTACAGATTATTTTTAAGACCCACTCAAATTTCAGAAATAGCAAAGTGTTTAAAACAGAAATATCAAACTGTTTAAAATATTAAATGTACCTTGGATGGAAGGTATAAAGGCATTTAATAGCATGAGAAGAAGACAGACAGATAATATATTCCTGAATAGTATAATGGTTATTATACAGAAATAGTATAAAGAATAGAGTGATTAACTCTATCTTGGTGAGAAACTAAGGTAGAAAGAACTGGAAACTAAGTTAGTTTTTTTTTTTGTATTTTTCTGAAGCTGGAAACGAGGAGAGACAGTCAGACAGACTACCGCATGCGCCCGACCGGGATCCACCCGGCACGCCCACCAGGGGCGACAAGCTCTGCCCACCAGGGGCAACAAAGAATTGACGCTTCTCATCCCTCTCCATTCCTGTCTGTCTGTCCCTGTCTGTCCCTCTCTCTGTCTCTATCACAAAAAATAAATAAATAAAACAATAAAAGCCTAAATTGGGATAAGGGAATAAAAAAGAGGAGGGGGCAGAGTCAAGAGATATAAGGCTATAAATACACATGGTATCAGGACCAATTAGATGGAAGAGAGGAAGAATAATTATAAATTTTCTCTTTATTTTAGGTGTAGATATCCAGATAAAGGATGATGCCATCAATTGAGGTAGGAGAGAAAAACAGGTTTTCAGAAAAGAATAAACTCAAATGTAAATCTGTTGACTGAGCACTGTGCAACAGCATACAGAGATGTCCAATGAGCAACTCCATCTGGAGGGCTGAACATTAAACCACCCCGACAGAGAAGTATATGGTAAATGAGAAAAGCCATGAACAGGACTCTGGACAGCACCAGTATTTAAAGGACAAATTGTGAAGAAAGAATAAAGATTTGTATGGGAGGAATGAAAACAACTAAGGCAGAAGAAGCAGGAAAGAGTAGGAGCATTGAAGTCAGCTGAAGAGTTCAAAAAAGAAAAAGCAAATAAAAAGAGGTCAAGTAAGATAAGTAATGGCAAGATGCCTTTGAATCTGATTTTGCTTAATTAACTAAGCAAAGCCAATGTTAGAAGAAAGAAAGAAATCATTCTGCAGTGCATGGAGGAACAAACAGCAGTCAGAGTGTGACAATGAGTGTGATTCCTTACAGACAATTTTTAAAAAATAACACAAGTATTTTATAAAGATGAAAACTCTAGAATTGTTACAAGGTGAAGAAGTCCATTACCACATTAACAGGAGAACTTTAAAAATTTTTTAAGCCTGGTAAGAGTTCAGAAAGTAAGATTCTTCTAGTTCTCAAAGTCTTTCCCCAAAATAACAAGATTTGATGAACAAAACTTGCAACAAATACCATATTTCCCCATGTATAAGACACACCTTTTTTGAAAAATTTGGGGTCTAAAAACTGGGTGCGTCTCATACAGTGGTTGTGGCATTTCAAATGCCATAGGTGGAACTGAGGACGAGGCAATATATGAAGACAATGATTCGTCATCAGACACAGATGAGGACAAGCTAATGGATGGGAGTTTTGACAGTGATGAGAAGTAGTATGAATTTTATGATGAATAAACTTGAGTTCAATAACTTTATGTAATACATTTTTTTCCAAATTTTGGGTACCAAAATTAAGGTGCATCTTATACATGGAAATGTTTTATACATGAGGAAATACTGTGAAGGGAGAGATATTCCATGTTCATGGGTAGGAACACTCAATATCATCGAAATATCAGTTCTTCCCAACATAATCTAATAGATTCAATGCAATCCAAATCAAAATCCCAGAAAGTTATTTTGTGGATATCAACAAAATGATTAAAGTTATATGGAGATCAAAGGATCCAGAATAGCCAATACAACATTGAACGAGAAGAACAAAGCTGGAGGACTGACACTATGCAACTTCAAGACTACAGTAAAGCTGCAATAATCAACACAGTGTGGCACTGGTGAAAAAGGTGAATGGAACAGAACAGAAAGCTCAGAAATAGACCTACATAAAAGCAGTCAACTGATCTTTGAAAACAAAGCAAAAGCAATGCAATGGAAAAAAAGATAATCCTTCAACAAACGGTGCTGAAACAACTGTACACCCATATGTAAAAAAGTGAATTTAGACATACCTTACATCTTCTGCAAAAATTAATTCAAAATGGATCACAGAGCTAAATGTAAAACTCAAAATTATAAAACACTTAGAAGATAGGAAAAAAATTGGGGTGACCTTGGTTTTATTGGCAATAACTTTTTAGATACAATTCTAAAGTCATAATTCATAAAAGAAATAATTGATAAGCTACATTTCATTATAATTAAATTTTTCAGCTCTGTAAAAGACATCAAGAGAATGAAAAGACAAGCCACAGACTCTGTGAAATTATTTGCAAAGACATATCTGATAAAAGATCATTATCCAAAATATACAAAGGACTCTTAAAACTCAACAGTAAGAAAACAAACAACATAACAAAAAATGAAGCAAAAACTTTAACCAATACCTCACCAAAGGAGATATACAGATGGCAAATAAGCATAATAAAGCTGTTCTATATCATGTTATCAGGAAAATGCAAATTAAAACAACAAGATGCCACTACAAACCTATTAAAGTGGCCAAAATCCAGAAAACTGACAAGAGCAATTGGTGCTGTTGGGTATGAAAAATGGCACAACCACTTTAAAAGATGGTTTGGAAGATTCTTACAGAAGAAAACATACTCCTACCATTTAATGCAGCAATCATAGTCTTTGGTATTTATCCAAACAAGAAAACTTACATATTCACACAAAACTCTGCACACAGATGTTTAGTTTACTCGTAATTGCCAAAACTTAGAAGCAACCAACATGGCTTTCAGTAGGTAAATGAAAAAACTGTGGTACATTCATACAATGTTTAAAAATGAGAGAGAAAGAGAGGCAGCACACTACCAAGTCATAAAAATACATAACCGAAACTTAAAGGCATATTAAGTGAAAGAAGTCAATCTGAAAAATTATATATATACCATATGATTCCAACTGTATGAGATTCTGGAAAGGCAAAACTATGGAGACTGTAGAAAGATCTATGATTATCAGATGTTAAGGGGGACAGAGATGAAAATGTGGAATACAGAGGATTTTCAGGATAGAGAAACTACTCTATAATATAATAATGACAAACAGATGTTAAAATTACATATTTGTCCAATCCCACAGAATGCACAACACCAAGACGGAATCCTAACATAACCTATTCAACTTCGAATGATAACGATGCGTCAGTGCAGGTGCGTCACTTACAACAAACACACACTATCAGCGGGAAGCTGATAAACAGGGAGGCTATGCATGTTTGAGAATAGAGGGTATATGGGAAATCTCTCAACCTTCTGCTCAATATTGCTATAAACAAAACTAAAGAATAAAGTCTGTTTAAAAAAAATTGAATATGACACTATTAAGGTGCTTGAAAACCTGTGGTAGGTAAGAGATAGATAAGACAACGAAAGCACAACATAAGGGATGCAATTCTGAAGGTACTTGAGAAAGGTCAAAAGAGACCTACATATTTACAAATCAGGGTTATACCTCTCCTAAACCTCCAGGATTCTCCTTGTTCATCCTGATGGTTTAAGTGTTGCTTGGAAATCTGAGATACTTGATATAAACCCTTTCGATCACCTTCTGCTTTCATAAGTTGTGCACGAAGTTCTTCTACCTGAAAACGTAGTCAAAATTAAACTTTTGTCAATTTTAAAAGATAAATAAAGAATAATTGAACTCACAAGTTCATTACAAATTATATATAAATATTTTCCTAGGGAAAAAATTTATTTCTACTGGGTTATGGCAAGCACAAGGTGAAGTCAAGTTCGCCTCCTTTTCATGCCAAACACAGTAGAATAGTCCCTTGCTCCATTTCTTTATTCCTCCCATTCTTTTCACAAAGAATGAACATCTTTACCCCTTCTCTGGGTCTACTGTGTCAAAGAATTTGACTGCATTAAAAAATATTTTATTTAAACCTTAGCTCACTCTATTACAATGAACACAAACCGCCTCCAACTAAGTACAGAGGGTCATCGGGTTACAACACAGTTCCATTCCTATGACAGTGACATAAACCAAATTTTGGTATAAATCAAAACACATCCTAGCCTAACAGAAATGGAACACTTGCACTTTTAACAATCCAAAATGGCGTAGGTAAGCATACTGGGGATGCCAACTCCCTCACTCATACGCCACGTTACTGTGTATTCTTTTGCCATGCACAGCCAAACTGGTTCGCCCACGTGGTCCATAAGTACGACGCTAACGGCATAAGGTGAAATACTCAAGCCTCTATTATTTTATGTTTTTACGGGAGTGAGTGTTATAAACTATAAACATTGTATGTCGAGATGGTCATAACCCAAGGACTCCCTATACTATGTTTTTATATTTTTCACTCAGTTTCTTTTAAATGAACATGGTCTACTAATTGGTTAATTGAAGACATATGATCATAAGTTGTCATATTTTGATATCAAAGTACTGTTCCAAATAAATAAACAATAAACACTATTGAATAAACTATAAACTCCTTGAGGTCAAGAACTATTTTCTTCCTCTTCATATTTCTAGAGACTAGCAAACTGCCTGGCAAATACCAGGTATGTCCCCAATGACCATTAAACAAGTGAGCAATAGCAAGAAGACTCAGCTAAAGTCACAATGACAACTTAAACATGGAAATCCCTTACTTCAAAAGATGACATTATAAAGTACCAGTCAGAGTTATGAAAAAAATCAAAATGGAATTAAATACAAGTATAAACTTCCAAAAAAGAAAGTCTGAATTCTGCCAACATCAATTCCAATGGACCACTGACTGCAGACCAAAGCCAAGGAACATTTTTAAAGGTTTTATGAAACAGGTGCTACAGTGTATTTTTAGTATTAATTGTCAAAACATAATATTCTTTCTGAATATCTATATGATTTCTGACATCTTTGCCTCCCTAGCATATTATGTAGTAAGTTATGCAACCCACATCTCAAAATAGAGGAAGGTACAACTGCATTTTATATTAAACACAAACAGAGACAGTTAGAAATCCTCAAGCCCTTATCCAACATATGTAAAATGGCTATTTCAAGTTATTGAATTTGAAATATCAGAAGTACCAAACTCCCACTATGTGCTAATGGGCTGAAAAAATGCTATGCTTTAAAAGTAAGACTTAGCTTTGGTTGAAAAGAGCACGTAGCATCTTGAAAACGTGACTGTATGACAATGACACATTCAAAGTAACTTGAACATGTTTATTTTATGTATTTTATGTATTCTGCTTCCTCCTTCACTCTCCAATGCCTCCTTGAAGAAAATTAAGCCCCTGGGAAAATTTTATCTTACACACTGAGTCGCGCTTTTACACTGCCTATGCTAAGAGAGATAAGTCCTGAATTGGAGCAGCCATCCAGCAAGATACATGGTCACAGTGGAAACTTGGGCTGGCGTTTCTACTAGCTTTCCCTGAATCTTTCTGAAAGGATTTCCTCTCTTATTTATATATGCTGATATACATTCCTTAGGAAAATTTTTTTCTAGACCTATGCTTTTCCTTTCACAAAGACATTTAATAGAGAAAGAGACTCAACCCTGATTGAATGTAAAAGCAGATTATCATAGCTTGCATAGACTTACCTGATGCAAAAGTGTTTCTCTGCTGCCTTCTGACTGGTTCAACAACCTTCGAGACAGCTCCAGTTCCTGTTCAAGCTACAAAGGCAACAAAGCACAAAGAAAAATGTCCAATTAGACACAAGTTAGGTAAATTATAGGAGTGCAGTTTACGTGGACAGAAGTGGAAAAGCTTTCAGAAAATAATATGAAAGGACAAATATTTTGCTATAATCACTTATTCATGCTTTCCATTAGAATAATGTTAACTATAAGCCAGAAAGGAGGTAGACAAGGAGGGGAGTGCCCTGCAGGGACGTGTCAAGGAAGGAGGTGTGCTTGGACCCCAGTGCGGCTGTCTCATGACTCAATCAAGAAAGGACGGTGGGGGGGGGGGTGGCAAGATGGCGATGGAGTAGGCGGACATACCAACTTCCACCTCCCAGAACCAAAGTGGGTTATAACTTAATTTTAAAAACCATCATCTGGAAAAACCAACTTTGGACTAAACTAAGAGGACTCTTTAACCAAGGAACACTGAAGAAGCCATACTGAGACTGGTAGGAAAAGCAGAAACACAGAGAGGGTTTCCCAGCTCCTGGGAGCAAACAGCAGCCAGGAGGGACTCGCATTGCGGGAAGCAAGTTCAGAGGAGAGGGGAGGGTCCTGGGCCCCAGGAACAAAGCCCCAGCCTTCAGCCCCAGAGCCTAGAAGAAGTATATGGACAGTGTTTAGCTGCAAAACAAGGCACAATACTGTTTGTGAAAAAGAGTCAGATTTCTCAGACCCAGGATTCTTCTTGAAGGGACTGTGTAGAAAACCTCTTTGACAACCACTAACCCAGGACTCTGGGAAACTGGGAGAGTTGAGAGCACCAGATTAACAAGAAGAGAATGTAATCTAGGAGGCACAGGGAAAAACCCTTTGAGGAACAGCCACTCTAACCCCTGGGCTGAGTCACTCCCCAAATCTAAAGTAAATATTTCCCCTGGAACCAGCAATACCAGCAAAGGGAAGCAGGACACCAGCCAAACAAGCTCTCCTGCAGCACTCAGAGCAGAGTCGCTTAGAAGGAGAGAGCCTTCAGGAATACAGTATTGAGTGCTGAGGTCTAAGCAGCAACACACCCATCCACACTACTGAGGGCTCCCTAGTGGGCAGGCAGAATCGGGACACAGAAACGTGGTACCATCAGTGGGGGCGGAAGCCAGGCCTGCCACGACTGAGGCCTGGTGTGAGTTTAGTCTCATCCGGCAAGAGCAGACGGGGTGCACAAAAGCAGTCTAACCCAGCTGTGGACCGGGTGAGCAAGAGTGGTCCCACCTGCAATCCTGCTCACAGGGGAAAGGTGAAAGCCGGGGAACTGCAGAGACCCCCAGCTGAGCAAAAGCTGAGGCCGGAAGCCAAGGCTTGTAGACCGAGCACATGAACACAGACCATCCTGGGAAGGAGAGGTGGAAACCACAGGGACTACTACAGCAGGCCAGCACTGGCAACTCCTATACCTGAACGCCCAAGGCAGTGGCAGAGGGGGTGTCAGGCCTGCAGACAGACCACATCTAGGGAACACAGAGGCCACACCCATTGGACTCCAGTGGCCACACACTTCTTATACACAGACAGAATGGGAAGGCAGAAAAATGAAACCCAAACGAATCAAGAGAAATCCCAAAAAAAGGACTTGAACGAGTCAGATATAACCAAATTACTGGATGCAGATTTCAAATAATAATTATTAGGATGCTCAAAGATCTTAGAACAACAATAGATGGACATAATGAATACCTAAATAAAGAGATAGCACATATAAAAAAAAACATTGAAATAATAAAAAAGAATCAGTCAGAAATGACAAATACAATATCAGAAATGAAGACTAAAATAGAAGGAATTAAAAGCAGGATGGATGAAGCTGAGAATCGAATCAGCGAGTTATAAGACAAGATAAATGAAGGCATGGAAGCAGAGCAGAAAAAAGAAAAGAGATTCAAAAAGTCTGAGGAAACTCTAAGAGAGCTCTGTGACAACATGAAGAGAAATAGCATCCGCATCATAGGGGTTCCTGAAGACTAAGGGAAAAAACAAGGGATAGAGACTTTGTTCAAACATATCATAGCTGAAAACTTCCCTAAATTAAGGCAGGAAAACGTCTCACAAGTTCAAGAAGCACAGAGAACTCCATTAAAGAGAAACCCAAAGAAATCTATACCAAGACACATCATAATTAAAATACCAAAACTTAGTGATAAAGAGAAAATATTAAAAGCTGCTAGAGAAAAAAAGGCTATTACCTACAAAGCAGCCCCCATAAGGATGACTTCCGACTTTTCAACAGAAACGAGGCCAGAAGGGAATGGCAAGAAATATTCAAAGTAATGTAGAAAAAGAGCCTCCAACCAAGACTACTTTATCCAGCAAGGCTATCATTTAAAATTGAAGGAGAAATAAAAAACTTTCCAGACAAAAAAAAAAACTCAAGGAATTCACTACAACCAAACCAATGCTGCAAGAAATGCTAAGGGGCCTGTTGTAAACAGATCAAAGGTGAAAAAAAAATATAGCAAAAGAGGAATGCAGTTTTAAAGAATAAAATGGCAATAAACAACTACATATCAATAATAACCTTAAATGTAAATGGATTAAATGATCTGATCAAAAGACACAGGGTAGCTGCGAGGATAAGAAAACAGAACCCATATATATGCTGTCTACAAGAGACACACCTTAAAACAAAAGATGCACATAGACTGAAGATAAAAGGATGGAAAAAATATTTTACGCTAATGGAAATGAAAAAAAAGCTGGGATAGCAATACTTATATCAGACAAAATGGACTTTAAAACAAAGGCTATAGTAAGAGATAAAGAAGGTCACTACATAATGATAAAGGGAGCAATCCAACAGGAAGATATAACTGTTATAAATATCTATGCACCTAATATAGGAGCACCTAAATATATTATATAAAGCAGACTTTGATGGATATAAAGGGCGAGATCAACAGCAATATTATAATAGTAAGGAATTTCGATATCCCACTAACATCACTAGATAGATTCTCAAGAAAGAAAATTAACAAAGAAACAGCAGACTTAAAGGACACACTAGATCATCAGATTTAATAGATGTCTTCAGAATCTTTCACCCTATAGCAGCAGAATATACATTCTTTTCAAGTGGTCATGGTACATTCTCTAGGATAGACCACCTGTTAAGGCACAAAAGCAATCTCAACAAATGTAAAAAGACTGAAATCATATCAAGCATTTTCTCTGATCACAATGGCATGAAACTAGAAACCAACCACAATAGAAAAACTGAAAAATACTCAAATACTTGGAAACTAAATAGCATGTTATTAAATAACGAATGGGTTAAACAAGGAGATCAAAGAAGAAATTTTAAAATTCCTAGAAACAAATGATATGAGCATACAACAACTCAAAATTTATGGGACACAGCAAAAGCAGTACTGAGAGGGAAGTTCATAGCATTACAAGCATACATTAAGAAGCTAGAAGAAGCTCAAATAAATAACCCTGCATCTAAAAGAACTAGAAGAAGAACAGTAATTAAAGCCCACAGGAAGTAGAAGAAAGAAAATAATAAAGACCAGAGCGAAAAAAAATGACATAGAAGCTAAGAACACAGAGGATCAATGAAACCAGGAGCTTCATTGGTTCTTTGAAAAGGTAAACAAGATTGATGAACCTTTAAATAGACTCAGCAAGAAAAAAAGAGAAAGGACTCAAATAAACAAAATTAGAAATAAGAATGGAGAAATAACAACAAACACAGCAGAAATACAAAGGATTGTAAGAAAATACTATAAAGAACTGTATGCCAAAAAAGACAACCTAGATGACGTGGACAAATTACTTGAAACATATAATTTTTTAAAAATCAATCTGGAAGAATCAGAAAACCTAAACAGACCGATTTCAACAAATGAGATTGAAACAGTTATCAAAAAACTCCTAACAAACAAAAGCCTGGGCCAGATGGCTTCACAAGTGAATTCTACCAAATATTCAAAGAACTAACTCCTATCCTCCAGCTATTTCAAAAAATGCAAGAGGAAGGAAGACTTCCAAGCTTCTTTTATAAGATGAAATTATTCTGATTCCAAAACCAGGCAAAGACAACACAAAGAAAGAAAATTATAGACTAATATACCTGATGAATTTAGATGCTAAAATCCTCAAAATATTAGCAAACCAGATCCAGGAATATATGAAAATAATCATACACCATGATCAAGTGAGATTTATTCTGAGGAGGCTAGGCTGGTACAATATTCACAAATCAATCAATGTGATTCATCACATAAACAAACGGAAGGAGAAAAACCACATGATAATTTCAATAGATGCAGAAAAAGCATTTAATAAAATCCAGCACCCATTCATGATCAAAACTCTCAGCAAAGTTGGAATACAGAAAACATACCTTAACATGATAAAGGTCATCTATGACAAACCCACAGCCAACATCATACTCAATGGGCAAAAATTAAAAGCAATCCTCTTAAGATCAGGAACAAGGCAGGGGTGTCCCCTTTCACCACTCTTATTCAACATAGTTTGGAAGTCCTAGCCACAGCAATCAGATAAGAAGAAGAAATAAAAGGCATCCAAATTGGAAAGGAAGATGTAAAACTATCATTATTTGCAGATGATATGATATTGTATATAGAAAACCCTAAAGTCTCAGTCAAAATACTGGACGTGATAAATGAATTTAGCAAGGTGGCAAGATATAAAATTAATACTCAGAAATCAGAGGCATTTTTATACACCAACAATGAACTGTCAGAGAAATTAAGGAAACAATCCCCTTCACTATTACAACCAAAAAAATAAAGTACCTAGGAGTAAATTTAACCAAGGAGATTAAAGACTAATACTCAGAAAATTATAAAACATTGAGAAAAGAAATCAAGGAAGATACAAACAAGTGGAAACATATACCGTGCTCATGGTTAGGAAGAATAAACATCATTAGAACGTCTATATTACCCAAAGCAATTTATAAATTCAATGCAGTACCAATTAAAATACCAATGACATACTTCAAAGATATAGAACACATATTCCAAAAATTTATATGAAACCAAAAGAGAACACGAATAGCCTCAGCAATCTTGAAAAAAAAGAATAAAGTGGGAGGCATCACACTTCCTGATATCAAGTTATACTACAAGGCCATTGTATTCAAAACAGCCTGGTACTGGCATAAGAACAGGCATATAGATCAATGGAACAGAACAGAGAACCCAGAAATAAACCCACACCTTTATGGACAACTGATATTTGACAAAGGAGGTAAGAGTATACAATGGAGTAAAGACAGCCTCTTCAATAAATGTTGTTGGGAAAATAGGACAGCTACCTGCAAAAAAATGAAACTAGACCACCAACTTACACCATTCACAAAAATAAACTCAAAATGGATAAAAGACTAAAATGAAAGCCATGAAACCATAAGCATCTTAGAAGAAAACATAGGCAGTAAGCTCTCTGACATCTCTCGCAGCAATGTATTTATATTTGCCGATTTATCTCCACGAGCAAGTGAAATAAAAGATAGGATAAACAAATGGGACTATATCAAACTAAAAAGCTTTTGCACAGC
Organism: Saccopteryx leptura; assembly: GCF_036850995.1. NCBI lineage: Eukaryota > Metazoa > Chordata > Mammalia > Chiroptera > Emballonuridae > Saccopteryx > Saccopteryx leptura. The sequence goes on along the minus strand of NC_089508.1, from coordinate 21,153,346 downwards.
TAAAGACAATAAGAACAGAATAAAAAAACAAACTATACAATGAGAGAACATATTTGACAATATGTCTAATAAGGGGTTAATAACCAAAATTTATAAAGAACTTGTAAAACTCAACACCAAGAAGATAAACAATATAATCAAAAAATGGTCTAAAGAAATGAATAGTCACTTCTCCAAAGAGGACATACAGATGGCCAATAGGCATATAAAAAATGCTCAACATCACTAATCATTAGAGAAATGCAAATTAAAACCACAATGAGATATCATCTCACACTAGTCAGAATGGAGCTCATCAACAAAACAACACAGAATAAGTGCTGGCAAGGATGTGTAGAAAAGGGAACCCTCCGCACTGCTCATGGGAATGCAGACTGGTGCAGCCACTGTGGAAAACAGTATGGAGATTCCTCAAAAAATTAAAAATCGAACTGCCTTTCAACCCAGCTATCCCACTTTTAGGAATATACCCCAAGAATACCACAGCACTGTTTTAAAAGGAGAAATGCACCCCCATGTTTATGGCAGCATTGTTCACAATAGCAAAGATCTGGAAACAGCCCAAGTGTCCGTCTGTGGATGAGTGGATTAAAAAGTAGTGGTATATATATACAATGGAATACTATGGGGCCATGAAAAAGAAAGAAATCTTACCTTTTGCGACAACATGGATAAACCTGGAAACTATTATGTTAAGTGAATAAGCCAGGCAAAAAAAGAAAAATATCATATGACCTCACTCATTTGAGGAATCCAATGAACTATGTGAACTGAGGAACGGAATTGAGACAGAGGAAAGATCATGGGACCAGAGGAAAAGAGGACAGAGGGAAAGGGGATGACAGGATGGGATAAACCTGAAGGGAAGGGGCAAGGGCGCTATGGGGACGGGGCAAATGAGATGTTGAGGGGAATGCGGGGGAGGGGGATGCATTCAGGGCAACAGTAGAGTCTATGTAAACACAATAAATTAAAACCAATAAAAAATAAAAATAAATGTTAACTGTATAACAAAAAGTGAACCAGACCAGACTTCAAGAGGACTGGGGCTCTAGTCAGTTCCATCTCAGCTACGACCTTGCTTAAATCTCTTCTCCTTAGGCCTCCTTTCTGTTACCTCCAAAATAAGAATTTTTATATCAAACAACCTCTGAGGGTCATTTTAATCTAAATTCTAAAGCAATTTTCCCTCTCCATTAGTACATTTATCATATGAACTGAATTAGAATAAAAACTCCAGAGACCTAATGACTCAAAGTATATTTCATCCAACCAATGATTTTACATATTCTTAGACTCCTCATATTTCCAATATACATAACATTCCTAAAATTTTAAAACGTCTAAGTTCAGAATAAAACATTTAAAATTTCCTGAATAATACTACTCTTAGATAAATAGCCTTAAAAAATGTACCAGTTAGGTGACTAAATACCCTACAAAGACTGAAATCGCTTAGTTTACTTCAAGTTGAAAAATATAACAGGATGTGAAGGGCAACAGAATATACCACCCCAAAATATGCCTTTTTGGCATAAGGATTATTTTGAGCTAACAGCAATCACAACACAGCAGACTCTGGAAATTTCTACTTTCCCCTTACCTGCGTGAAAGAACTTAGAAAGGGAGTCTGTAACAGAAAGAGAGCTATTTATTACCTGCGATAACTTTCTGTATCTGAAAGACTACCTGCTTAACGGGGCAAACATTTCTTTATCAAACATTCGTTCTCCTCATCTTCCTACTATGTACACGTTAGTCCTTTAAAAATTGTACATGTGGTAGGTATTGCTACCAAGGAGTAATATGATGGAATAGCCCTGCATCCTGACCACGGGCCAGGAACACGAATCTACACGAGGTAAAACTGCACAGAATGACACACACACTCTCAACACACCAATGGTGCACATAAAGCTGCATAAGCTCTGTGGATTGTACTACTGTTGATTTCCTGACTTTGATATTGAATGACAATTGTGCAAAATGTTACCATTGAGGGAAACTGAGTGAAAGGCACAATTGACCTAACTGTAGATTTTGTTTTGCAACACCCTATGAATCTATTTTAAAATCATTTTAATCCAGTCATGTAAGTTTTTGGTTAACTATATATGTGGCTCAGAAAATACATGTCATATTTTTTAAAAAGTAAACTATATGTAGCCTTGGCTAGGTAGCTCAGTTGCTTAGAGCATGACATCATCCCAAGGAGCCGAGGTTGTGGGTTTGACTCCTGGTCAGGACACATATAAGAGCCAACCAATGAATACCTAAGAAGTAGAACAACAAATCAATGTTCCTCTCTCTCTCTCTCTCTCTCTCTCTCTCTCACTCTCCTTTCCTCTTTCTCTAAAAGCAATCAATCAATAAAATCTTTTTAATTATATGATGTGAAATAAAATCAACATAAAATATTTCTGACCTATTCTCTTGTTTCTAGGAAGAAACAGTTTCAAAATCTAGAAAGGCCCATTTCTGTCATGATCCTGGGTCAGCTGTCCTGATTCCCAAAGGGCAGACCTGACACTCTGATAATACCTTCTTTACAGTAAAGGAAGCATGGACACAACATTTACCTTGAAATTGCGAACCAAATAAAGAAAGAAAGTAATTTTAAATATAAAAAGCAATAATAAAGTAAAGAACATCAAGGGTGAATTTTCACTTTATCATTCATTATTACCTTGTGCTCATCCATAAATCTACTCCTTTGCAAACTGAGAAGAGTTTGTGGCCTCTGAATTCCTTTCTAATTCTAACATGCTAAGTTCCATAGGGTCACAGACATAAATATATGTCAAAAGTCTTTAGTCTTTAATGAGAACAGAGGATTGTTCCTCTAGGACTGTCTTCTGTAATGAAAATGAATATGTCCAAAATGCCCAGCCTTTAAACAACAGGCTGTCCTAACCCAGCAGCAAGGGCAAGGTTGTTTAGTGTTTTCCAGTAAGGAACAGCAAAGTTTCACTCACCTCTAGAAAAGAGAGTGGCCAGATGATCAGGTTGCAAATGACCTGTACGTGTTTCTAAGAGCAAGTAGCAAAGTGGCAGAGCCTTCAAACCAAGCGATTCCACATAAATGCATAAAGGCTTCACCACATTCCAGCAAATGATTACAAGGCATTCAACAAATACCAGTAGCCCCAAAAAGCATTATGTTTTGAAAGTTAACTTTAAGAATCTTACTTGAGTCTTCTCCGTTTCCGTTTGTCTTAGCTTATTTTTCATTACTCCCTCATCTTCATCTGCTTTAGCTTCTTGTTTCTTCAACGCCTAGAATGAATGAGATGGGGAAATATATAGTAGACCAAAATACATATAAAACTAAAAGACTCTACTAGGACTTATTAAGAAAAGGCTGAGAAAGACGAATATGAGTTGCATGAATTACAACCTGCTCATTCACTGAAGTCCTAAGAACATTTCAGTTGACACCAAATATAAGCAACTTCCAGTCCGTAATCAGTTTCCACACCTAGTTTCACACTTCTCCCAACTTTCGGTATTTGGTTACACAATTAGAAAGTGCAGGCAGCTAACAGTTTTCTTAGAAACAAGAAAACTATTTGTTTGGGTTTGTTTCTATGTTAAAATTAAACTTAAAAATAAATTTACACTTGGGAAAATTTTCATGACATCTAAAAGGCATCCCATTTGTTCAGAAAATTTTTTGACAATTTCAGCATTTAGACTTAGAAGGTGGATGTGCAGAAGCCATCCAGACTGAGAAAGTCAAACTGCCAGGAGTCTTTTCCAACAGGATTTTTGGTGCTCAATAGAAAAGTGATTTTTAGGGAAACTGCAGAATATATTAAAAACCCTTTTGAAAAAAAATCTTTTGATGTAAGTATAATCAATCATATTCAATTTCATGAATTTACATATCCAACAGATAACTTCTATGTGTGTTTATAACATGCCAGGCACTGTGCTATAGACGAGTAACATACATGCATGTAAAACCACCACCGCCCCCTGTCCATGAAATGACAATTCCCTCTGCCACGACAACTCCTACTCCCACTAATTATAAGCAATTGAGGAAAGAAACATCATCAGAATGAAAAATAATTTTGGTTTGAGTATAGCAATATAATAACACTTTATAGTGTTTACCATATCCAGGCATTCTTCTTCTTCTTACATATATTAAAGAAATACATTACATATGTTGAGTATAACATTTAATCTTTAAAATTTGATGTGTTATTACTAAGCCCATTTTATTAAGGGGGAAACTGGGCTGCAAGTAGCTGAATAACTTGCCCACCCAAGCTAGGGCATTCACCCCGTCAGTGACAGAGACAGGACGGAGACTCAGGCCGTTCGCCTCTCCATGCAGAAATAATATCAACCTTACAAGGTGGGTATGAAGACTAAATGATTTGATACTGTAAAACATTAAAATGTACAATAAAAGACAACTATAATGATTACTGAATAGTTAACATTGATAAAGTATTACAATCATAATACTTTCAGGTGACTTTGATGTTTGCTTTTGTTCTTTATTGCAGGGTAAAATTTATAATAATATTTATTTCTATATGCATAATCTAGTCAATTTTGGCTTGTTGAAAAATTCTCCAATAATGAAATTTTTTTCCATTTTACTAACTGGAATTAATCCATTTCTGTCCCTTTCTCACAGTTTCCAAAACTCACATTTTGAAAATCCTATAACACTTTACATAAAAGAAAATGAAGTTATATTAAGATTTCCGAAGTGTTTTCATACTTTAATGCATTAACAATATGTTTAACTCATTTATATGCCTAATTTTACTTACATAGATATTCAAATAATCTTTGTTTATCCAGAGGCTTACATTTCCAAAAAGTAACACAAAACTTTTGGTGTGTCAGAAGGTCAGAAACCTCAAACTGACACGATCACATTTTAGTTCTAACATAGTGCTTGGTATATTTTAGGTGGTAAACATGATATTGAATGGATAAATATTCCTTTATAATCTCTGAATAACAATTTCACTTTGCAATTGGCCAATTCTTTTCATCACATACATGAAAGTATTCCAGATTTCTCCCATCTTTATTTTTTTTAATTTTTTTTTTAAGCGAAAAAGAGAGAGGAACAGACAGGGACAGACAGGCTAGAAGGGGAGAGATGAGAAGCATTAATTCTTCGTTGCAGCACCTTAGTTGTTCATTGATTGTTTTCTCATATGTGCCTTGACCGAGGGGCTCCAAAAGAGCAAGTAACCCCAAGCCAGCGACCTTGGGCTCAAGCCAGCAACCATGAGGTCATGCCTATGATCCCACACTCAAGCTGGCGATCGGTGCTCAAGCTGGTGAGCCTGTGCTCAAACCGGTAACCTTGGGGTTAGAACTTGGGTCCTCAGCATCCCAGGACAAGGCTCTATCCACTGCGCCACCGCCTGGTCAGTCTCTCTTCTCTTTATTAATTGCCATATTTTCTCAAGTACCAAGTTGTCTTTCTCTCCGAAAAAAAACAATTATCATGGTGTAATGCTATGAGAAAATTAATATTTATTTTGGTGTTTAAGCCAGACTTAATAACCTTTAGCTGTTTTCACAAAAGTCATCATTTTAGCCTTTTCTTTAGAAAAGAAATCTCATGAATGGGATTATTTTACATTTCTTTATTTTTTAAATAATTAAAGTTTACAGAACAGTTGTAAAAATAGCTCAAAGTTACCATATACCCTTCACCTACTGTTCCCTAAAATTAACGTCTTATATGACCATGTTACATTTATCAAAACTATGACATTATTAACACTGTTACAAAACCATTAAGCTACAGCCTTTACTCAACTATCAAATATTCTTTTTTGCACCAAAGTCCAATTCAGGGTACTAGGGAGCTGCTTCCAATCTGTGAAAGTTTCTTAGTCTTTTCTTGTTTTAAAGAGATACTCCAGGTAACTTCAGGTCAGGTATTTTACGGAATGTCCCCCAGCTTGGATTTGTCTGATGACTTCTCATGATCAGACAAGACTCCTAAATTCAGAAGGAGGAGAGGGATACAACCAGAGAAAGGTGTCCTTCTAACTGCATCACACTGTAGGGTACACAAGATCAACATGTCTCAGGACTGGGAATGTCAACCTTGATCGTTCAATGAAGGTAAGGTGGTGTCTGCCAAACTTCCTTACCATAAAGATAGCATTCTTTCTTTCCATACACTATTTGTTAAAAGAGAGTCACTAAGCCCAGCCCATATTCAAAGGAAAAAAATTAAGCTCCACCTCCCGGAGGGAGACTTTCAAAGAATGTGTGGAAATATGTAAAAACCACTAAAGTAACTAACAAATATTTTACTAGATTATTTTGAAGCTATGCAAGTATCATTAAAGTTTCACCCACCAATTTTAGCTCAAAGCCAGACCAACTATAACAGTATTAGTTCTTTTTGGCCTACAAATTTTTCCTCCATCAAACCTTATAGTCTAATGTAACCCAGATTCCTAGCAAGTTAACTCACATGCCAGTGCTCACCAGTAAGTAGAATGTTGAACCTCTTTGTATTCACCCCAAGATACCCTGCTTACACCAAAAACACTTGAGTGATCTAGAATTTACGTAAGACTACATAGGTGTACTCACACTCATCAAATCTCCAACAAACATTATGTGTTCTATAAATTCGCCTGGGCAACTCCACCATCCAGTTATTACCCTTCTTCCCTGTTCCCTACATCCTGCCCAGCCTCATTAGCTGGTTTTTATTGCAGCTTCTGGACCTTCCCTACATGCTTCTAAATCTCCCCATCCAAGTTAGGTAGAGCAATCTGTATCTATTCCAGTTCTGTTTTGAACACTCATACTCATAACCATGCCCAACACTCCCACTCACCCCACCCTGTAGAGAAAGGCCCTGCCAGTTTCCAGGATCCACTGCCCTTCAAGGGCAATGTGGGAAAGAACTGCTCTTGTCCTCTCACTAATAAGATATTTCATTTTCATTTCTTATAATTAGTATAAATATTAATTTTACTTGGTGTTAAAGGAATAGAAATTAATAAGCTGAATTTTAATTGATCAAATTGTGTTTTCCATTTCTAGCACAGGAAATTACAACCTACAAAAACATAATTCTTCTGAAAGTCAACTATTTATTTTTTTAGAAATCCAAATTTCCATATAACAGAACCTCTAATTCTCTTGGATGCCTAGGAATTTGCAATAAAATTTCCTTTTCTCCTCACTTTCCACCTTCAACATCTGACCAGTTATTTATAACACCTTTCCAGAATAATATATTTTTCTATTATAGCTCCACTTGGTGCCTAAAATATTGTTTAATACTCTTTTATTTCTCTTTTTACTCTAAGGATACGTAAGTCTTAGACAATTCAGTCAATGAGAATCTAAATTCTATTGTTTTCAGTAGAGGAGAAAATATGAGGCATTGACAATGAACCCAAAGCAAATGACTGCATTTCTACTACCTCCTGTAAAAATGTCATTAAGCTTGAACGTGATTTCTTCTGCTTCTATACCGTGAGTAAGTACACAAGTAAACACACAGGCAACATTCTAGCCCAGAATATGGAACCTACTTTCTATATTATTTAGTTTAAAATGAAAGACGAAAGAAATATCTAACTCTTAAGACCTAGTAAATACATATTAATGCACTTTACATTCTGAAAACCCAGATGATCCTCAAGAAGAAACATTTTAAAAACTAACTGAAAGGAAATTAGAAGCCATTTCTTTAAACCTTAATAATAAACTTTAACTCATTTAATACCTTTTTAAAATGTATAAGCCTACAATGGATTTCTTTTCCATTTGACTTAGATCAAGCAACTTAGAATTATATTAAAACTGACCCAGTAAAAGCAGTTATAAAAAGAGAAGAAAACATCACATGCCAATGAATTTCTATTACTGTTATTTTGCCCTTTACAGCTTGTTTTTTTCATAAAAGCAGTTTAGCTATAAAGCTATCATGTGCCCTGCTCTAGGATTCAGACTGTCTTTTACACATTTAAGATCACAGCAACAACTCAGAGTCTTAATAGAGGGTCCCTGGGGCACACTTAAATCTTTAATAACAACAATTTTTTCTTTTTTTCCTTAAGTGTGCCTATTTCCATTAAAAAGACGAACATTGAGTATTGTACTACTCAGTGCTTTACAGGTAGATGATACTGAATTCTCTTGTTACATTGTTTTTAAAAATGCAGCCTTTCTTTCAGAAAGGAGGAGAAAAGAGAAAAGAAAAATGTTGTTAGACATCTCATCTGACCACAAAAACTCCCACAATTTTTGACAATATGCATGTTTATCAGGAGTCTTTAGAAAATAACACACCCAAAAATGTAGAATAAGAAGGGAACTAAAGGCCCTTTGTCTACTTTAAATGGACCAGCAAGCTTGAGTAAGAATGACGTAGTGGAATGAACTAAAGGTCACATCTTAACTCCTACCCAGGCCACTGAAATTACAAAAAAATAAAAATTAAACAAAAAAGAACAGTTATCCTGTCTCATCCTAACCACTCAACACTGCTACAGTTGCATGCTTTTTGGTTACCAGGGTAAGAACATATAAATGATTCACTGATAAACCAATAAGATTATAGAAAAGCAAGTCTATGTTCATATCATAGGTCAGTAACATTATATAATCAAAGTTATAAACTTTCAAGTCAAGGTCCTGGCCAGTTAGCTAGTGGATAGAGTGTTGGCCTAGCATATGGACATCCTGTGTTCGATTCCCAATTGAGGCACACAAAAGAAGCAACCATCTGCTTCTTTTACCCTCCCTCTCCCCCTTCTCTCCCTCTTCCTTTCCTACAGCCAGTGACTCAAGTGGTTCAAGCGTCAGCTCTGGGTGCTGAGGATAGCTCAGTTGGTTCGAGTGTATCAGCCTCAGGTGCCAAAAATAGCTCAACTGATTCCAGCCTTGGCCCCAGATTTCTGGGGTTTCTGGGTGGATCCTGGTCGGGGCACATGTGAGAATCTGTCTCACTATCTCCTCTCATTTCACTTAAAAAAAAAATTCAGGTCATTTTTTTCCCAGTAACAATAAAGAATGAAGAAGCCATGTCATTGGTAATTAGAGAAATAATTGACCTTACTATACATATATTTTAAAGACAGTTTTGGGAACAGTTTTAGTCTCCCTGCAAAACTGAGAGGAAGGTACAGAGCTCCACATACACCCTGCCCCCACACCGCACTGACTCCCCACTATCAATATCCTCCAACCTTGGTTACAGATGAGGAACCTACATTCACGCCATCATCACCCAAAGACCATAGTTTACATTAGAGCTCGCTCTTGGTGTTGTCTATTCTATGGGTTTGGACAAATGTATAATGACACGTATGCATCAATATGCTATCACACTATCATGGGTCTTCATTGCCCTAAAAACACTCTGTGCTCCACCTACTCATCCCCCTCCTCCCTACCTCAACTCCTGGCAACCACGGATGTTTTTACTGTCTCCATAGTGTCTTTTTCTTTTCCACAATGTCACATAGTCAGACTCATACAGTATGTGGTCTTTTCAAATTGTCATATTTTACTTAGTAATATGCCTTTAAATTTCCTCTATATCTTTTCATGACTGCATTGCTCATTTGACCATATTTTTATAATTAAATCCTTCATGTAGGTACAAAATACAAGTCAGGGCCCTGGCTGGTTGTCTCAGTGGTAGAGCATCAGCCTAGAGTGTTGATGTCCTGGGTTCAATTCCTGATCAGGGAACACAGGAGAAGCACCCATCTGCTTCTCCACGCCTCCCCCTCTCTCTTCCTTGCTTCTCTTTCTCTTTCCCCCCTCTCCTGCAGCCATGGCTCGATTAGAGCAAGTTGGCCCCAGGTACTGAGGATGGCTCCACAACCTCTGCCTCAGATGCTAAGAAGAGCTCAGTTGCTGAGCAATGGAGCAACAACCCAGATGGGCAGAGCATCACTCCCAAGTGGGCTTGCTGGGTGGATCCCAGTCCCAGCACATGTGGGGGTCTGTCTCTCTGCCTCCCTTCCTCTCACTGAATTTTTTAAAAAAAGAAAATACAAGTCAATAAAATATATATATATTTTATGCACCAAAATATATTTTGTTCCAAATTAGACCACATGAGCTATAAACAGAAGATAGTAGTTTTTGTATTTATATATATTAAAATTTGTAAATATCTTTAAGGATATTTGTTATACTTTAAATCAAGATAAAATGTTATTAATTATATAGAATGTATAAAACACTATAATAAGAACCTCATTAATTATATATTTTTTAAGATGGAAATCTAGTATCTATTTTCAAAATTCTCTTTTGGAAACCTAAATTATAGCTCTAAGCCATCAAGCATCAATAGAATAATTATTTTGAAAAGAAATACAGATAAACATAATAACAGCAGGACTTTATTGCCCACAATCTGTACTGTTCACTTAAATTAACATAGATTTTATTTCTGTCGAGTTCTAAATTTCTAAATTTTGTTTCTTCCTAAATCATGTTAGAGATTCCTCCCACATGAGAACTAGCTAAAGTCATGGAAAATTTTAGCCTTTAAATTCATCCAGTTGGGGATTATCTGTGCCAACAAAAACCAAAACAAAACCAAAAAAAAGTGTCTTTTCAAGGCAGAAAACAATGCATTCATATTCTAAATCCCTGAACCAATATCGAACTCAAAAATAGCTAGATGGATTTTCCTTAAATTGTTCAAAGAATTTTACTTTTCAGCCATAACCAAGGAACAAAATTTTCATACCAACAACTACAATTAAAAGGAAAAATAAAACTTTAATAAGTGAAAGTAGAATTGCATGATAGAAACCCAAAGAAAACCCAGTAGTGATCATGACTATTATGAGACCATGCAGATTTTCAAGATGTCAGAGTACAGAAGAAAGTCTAAAATCCTGCTGCCAGTTGGACTGTGTGCACTTTCCAGATGGAAGTGGAAAGCACAGTGAGTCAAGTCACAAGAAGCAACATTCCTGTTTTTCAAAAGCTAGAGTAATTATCAAGTATCCTGTAAGTAAGGTTTATCAGTCATTAAGGGCATCAGTGTTATTTTTATAGTAACTGTAATCTTCAATAATTCTTTAAAGATACCTAAGATTCTGAAAAATAAAACTCAAAGCTTCTCTTTGAGAATGACCTAGGTATCTTTTTTTTTTTTTTATCTTCTTATGATGACGTGTTCATTATTTCAGGAATCCAAAGAGCTCTTATAGGAATTAGTGTGGTATGATACATGGGCACCCATTACTCACCTATTTTCCCCAGTGAATAATAAGCAAATTGATTGGTTTCACTGTGTCTATATTTATGGATGCTGACTGGTTAAGGCATCCTGAGCCAATGAAGCCAACCAAGGTCATGGGTTCAATCACTGTGAGAGCCAATTAATTCCTGTTGCTCTTTTCCATGGCCATAGTCTTTACCCCAAAACCCTAGCCAAAGGCCACATGGAAGACTAACTAGGCCAGAGACCATGGATGAATCAGCAAAAACCCACTACCATGACTATAAAAATAACTCCAAAGTAAAACCCCTATTGACTAGTGTCAGAATTTCATTCTTCAAATGTTATTAAATTTGCCAATCTGGAAAAGAAAAACCTTAATTACTGCCTATAAAGTTAGTATGCTGAAAAGACATACAAATCTCTGACTTGTTTAATTCAAAAGCAACAATGGTAATGGAGCATTATTCCCTAAAATGCCACTGCTTTTACTGGAACGAATTTTATTTTCATGCAACCTTTTACTTAATAAAAATCTTGCAAGTAAAGTTAAATGTGAGCCCAACAAGTGCACTTTCCAGGATTTCCTTCAAAATCAAAAAGCAAATGCTCTTAGTGGGGGGTCTGTTTTTATCTGAGTAGTTTCCTCTCAAAAAAGAGACTCACAGTTTTATTAGAAATCCAAGAGCAAAATGATACCTCATTTGACTTTCTAAATGCATGACCACTGGGTTAGAATTGTTGACAAACAGAAGATGATAGATAATTATGGAAATTTAATTTAGAATTTCTCAAGTTTTATACGTATTTGAGCAGAATGTCCTATAAATATACAACATCCCGTATTGTTCAGAGTTAGAGGATGTTATTTTATGCCTTTGAATTTGAGTGTGTGCTTTTTTGTTTTTTTGTTTTTTTACTGTTTTCTAATCAAAATAAAACAGTACCAAGTCAATGATTAAGTCTTTCTGCAGCAGTGTGGTCTTTGTTTGTACAATATTACTGTGCTCAGTAGTTGCCCAATAAATATTAATTGATAATGATGGAAAAGGGCTTTGTAAACAGATGGTCTAGGATAAATTCACTGAAATGTAGATAGAAACATTCCACTCTTCAAAACAAGCAGAAAGTAGAAATTAAACAAGTTCTGCACTCAGAAAAATCTCAGCCTGTTGTCAGGCAGCTGTTCAGTCAGTAAGAGCTCAGACATTTTTCATCATCATCACAGCATTAATAGCATTAAATGTTTATTTGCATACAGTGCTACACAAAGAGACTAACATAGATTTATGCCGGCCTTATTTGTTATCATTTACAATGATGATACTGGCAAGAACAAGTAAGTACACCCAGCAAAATAAATGTGATTAAATAATATTTTGAGATCCAGTCATAACGTATGAGCATAAAATATGTCAGACTTAAATAAAACTCACAGAATCAATTAAGAGGATTTATTTATAAAGCAAACCTCAACTCTTTTCAAACAGAATTTGAGGTGCTTTACCACAACACCTATACATATACTTAAGAATAGGAGAAATAAAGCCTGACCTGGGTGGCGCAGTGGATAGAGCGTCGACCTGGAATGCTGAGGTCGCCGGTTCAAAACCCTGGGCTTGCCTGGTCAAGGCACATATGGGAGTTGATGCTTCCTGCTCCTCCCTCCCCCTTCTCTCTCTCTCTCTCTCTCTCTCTCTCTCTCTCATTCTCTCTCCTCTCTAAAAATTAATAAAAGTAAAAAAAAAAAAGAAAAGAAATCATAAGAGTTAACATTAAAAAAAAAAAGAACAGGAGAAATAAAGAAAGGAGTCAGGGCCTGACACAGAGGACAAGTAACAAGTCTTTGAGAACCTAGATAGCAAGCAATCAAAGTAAAGCAGGGGTGGGGGGGTAAGGCAAAAACATTGCTCAAGGACTAACTCCAATGAGGGTAGGAACAAGGAAGCTACAAGCAAAATGATCAATCTAGGATTATGTCCTGAAAAACACAACAATGTTCAAAAACATTTGAATAATAAAATATAAGTGAGCATACATGAGAGAGCTTTGGAGAAAGGTCGTTGAAATGAGGAGGTGAAAGGAGACAGAAAGTACATTACAAGTATTTAATAATTAATGGCCTTAGGTTATATTTTCTTAATAAAGTCAAAAGCCAAAGAAGACACAACATAAGTATTAATTATACATAAATGAGATTATAAGAATTTCAGGACAATTTACATCTATACATCATCTCATAAAACTGCAGACTTCAAAGGGAACCAAAGGCCTTAACTTGCAAGCTGACAGTTGACGTGTTACTTCTACCATGAAGAATACATTTCTAAACTTTCGACTTTTGCTTTGATAATATGAAAAAGTAGGATCCTGAAATATACGAGCAAAATAGAATATTCTTTAATCCTGCCAGCTATCACTCTCAATGTTTCCCAACACAAGAAAGATAACATGGCTATGGATACGGCGTCTATGATATCCATGAACCACACAGGGAGTTTTCTTTGTGATTGGAAATTCAAGTATTGAGTGAGCAGAAGGTTGAAAGAGATAAAATCCAAGATCTCTTCCTATTTCTTCTCCGTAAGCTTAGCAAACAAATTATTTTCCACCAAGAGAATATTAAAAGCATTTTAGTATCACCTGAAATTATCAAAGCCTAATAAAATAGACTATAAACAACAAAAGGAGGGAGAGGCAGGTGCAGGAGGCAAGGAGGGAAAACAAGAGGAAGACCAAGGAAGAAAGCTAAAGACATGATCTGTCAAGGAACTGCACATTTCAAGCTGTGCCAAACAGTGCTCAGCCAGCTCTGAAAGACAAATCCCGTAATAGCCAGTCATTCTTCTCCATCTATTTCCTTTTCATCGGCAGGTTGACATTAATGGTTCTTTCACAGCCTTACAGAAAAGTGTTTATTTTATCCTTGCAAAAAAAGGGAAAAAAAAAACTTATCCACAGGTAACAATCATAAAAAAGAGAATAATTAGTATGGTATAAAATAAGACAAAGCACAATGTTGTGAATCAGGAGTACAATGAGTCAGAATTTAAATAAGCATCTCAGCCATAGATCGGTAAAAGGTTTATCATGTAGCAATAAGCAATAGCACTGAATCACATTCACAAAAGAATTGCCTAAAATGTTTTGAAAACCCACAGTCTCAGCAAATACACCACCATTCCACCCAAATTGTCCCAAAGGGTCAAAAGGGGGTAACTCTTGCCCCCTGGGGCTACTCTGGACCTATGCAAAGCTGAAATAACACCCTTACTGAATTACAGTGTTTGTTAACAATTTTATTTCCTCGACTCAATGGGAACCTCTAAAGGGTGAGACGGCACTTCAAGTATCCTTAAATTCCTAGTCCCAGCACAATACCAGCACAGAGTAGGTACATGAGTATTGCCAAATGATATTTTGCTATGCATAGTGCTGACTACATAGTGTGCAACATTGATTCATTCATTCCTTCAAGAACAATTACTGGGAGCTCATTCCAGGCCTGCCCTGCTCTTAGATGCTGGAGACATGGCACTGAGCAAAACAGACTCAGTGCCTGCCTTCCTAAATCCTGCATTGGGAAGACAGACAAACCACAGGTAACAGAAAGCATTCTGGAGGCCAGAGAGCCGCGGAAGGGCTGGGGCATGAAGGAGCACTTTGTCGAGGAGGTTATCGAGGACTTTCTGAAGTAGACAGAGCTCTGAATGACACGGGGACACACGCAGTGCAACTGCTTTCACAACTGAAAACTCCTGGCTGTGGACACAGAAGCAGGAGGGGGCTGGCGTGTCCATGAAAAAGAGGAAGACCATGCAGTCGGTCTGGAGTGGGCAAGAGGAAGAACGATAGAAAATTAGGGTGGTGGTGCTTGCAGGGACCAAATCAGAAAGGCGTTACGCTGAGGACTTTCGATTTCATTCCAAATGTGATTTTGTTTGCATAAAATGAACAGTTTTGAAGAAAGATGCAGCACTATCTGATTCTGCGGGGAGGAAGGTGTTGGTAAGGAGGAAGGAACGGACACAAGGAGGCTACTGTGCCGCCAGGCAGGAGACAACAGTAGCAAGATGACGGACGAGAGCTGTGTTGGTACGGGGAACAGTAATTACCAGTTCAGAAAATATTTTTAAAATACAGCTGACACAATTTAATGGTGGACTGGTTGTGAAATATGGGAGAAATGGAGAAGGCCACATAACTTTTTTAAAAACAAAGTTATTTTACCAAGAAGAAATGAATCATACAAGCTACTTACTAGGACAGACCACACACAGGTACACAAGATTTAGCACCCGCTGTACACGTTCACAGGTTAGAAGGGTAATGAATAGGAAAGGAGGCCCCAGGACCATGTGTGCCCAGGCTCCATGGCTTTGAGTCACAGACTCACTCTACCTTGTTCCCATCCAACACTGCTACAGCCAAGACTTCAGGATTTCAGTCTCAGATCATAAACCAGAGACCACCTTTTTTTCACTGCCCAATAAAGCCCATTAAATAACTACATAATAAATTTGACCATAACATGGGAAAAGATGTTAGAAAACCCTAAGAAGTTTCTCATGCTCTGAGAAATAATTAATGTCACAGATTCTGTATTTATTTATTTCTGTATTTATTATTTATTTATTTTTAATTCAGTGAGAGGAGGAGAGGCAAAGACAGACTCCCGCATACACCCCAACCGGGATCCACCCAGCAAGCCCAGTGGTGGGCTATGCTCTGCCCATCTGGGGCGTTGCTCAGTGGCTCAGCAACCAAGCTCTTCTTAGTGCCTAAGGCAAGGCCATGGAGTCATTCAAGGTGCCCAGAGCCAACTCACTTCAACTGAGCCATGGCTGCGGGAGGGGAACAGAGAAAGAGAGAAGCGAGAGGGAGAGGGGGAACAGAGAAAGAGAGAGAAGTGAGAGGGGGAGGGGGAACAGAGAAAGAGATAGAGAAGCGAGAGGGGGAGGGGTAGAGAAGCAGATAGGTGCTTCTCCTGTGTGCTCTGACTGGAAATCGAACCCAGGACACCCATACATCAGGCTGATGTTCTACCACTGAGCCAACTGGCCAGGACCCAGATTCTGAATTTAAATTAAAAAAAAAAAAGAAGAAGAACCAGTGTACAGAATAGAAATGTAAATTAACTAGAAATGCAATGAGTCATATTAGAGCTTTTCTATCAAGTAAAAACAAGCAAACAAGATTAGCCCAAGTAAAAACACACAGCCTTAGCAACATCAGTAGAAAATGATTATAAGTGGGGTAGGTGGAAAACAGGGTACAAAGACAGTGATTATTAGGAAGATGAAAATGACACTTAGAAGAAAAGTTCAGATCTATATGTGATTTAAAAATTACAGAATCTGTCTTTTGGATACTTCTGTATAGCTTAGAAATATACAACACAGAAAAGGGCATGAAATATGATTACAGTGAAATAAACCCATATCAAATTATAGACTGTAGTTGTTTTTATTATATGTAAAAGATTCTTCCAGAGAAGGAGGGAGGCAGAGAGGGTGGAAAGAACCGTAACCCTGAATGGGAAGCATGAAACAAACTCTAACGAAAAGGCACAGAAATGACAGTTTTACTCTTAAATAAAGCAGATGTCTTAATACGTAATACTCAGTGTGTCATAATTGATCTTTCAAGAGCGGAGAGCAGCACTGCTTCAAGCATAAAATTTCAAATAGCTGTAATTAAATAATTAGATTTTTTTCAGTTGCAATGTTTGTGCCAAGTACACTTTTGGGAAGCCCTAAGAGTTGACGTATATATGTTATAAAGAATCATTTTTCTACAAAGTTTAGCAACTTCAATAAAACATGCCTGCTGGGTCACAACTGATGGTTCAATACTGACGACTAGTGGTCAAAAACCCATAGTAATTTCCTTTTAAGTCTCCTAAGACTCTTCATCTAAATTTGAAACAGGTAATGGAAATTATGTGAAAGACCAAAGTTAAAAGACATTTTTTCCTCACCAATGTTCTGAAAATTACAATAGAAAAAATTCTATCTGCAGTCTTTTAAAAGTCTTTCTGTCCATTATTTGCAGCGCTCCCAAACCAAAGCCGATAGGCATTTGCTGCTGAGCCGTAATAGGTACAATTTCATGAAGAGTCAATTTATTCACATACACATGGCAGAATTCCATTCTTTCTGAAATCCATAACTAATACTTCAAAGAGTATTACTTTTAGAATTCATGTATTTCAACTGTTCTATTCTCATTTTCCCCCTAACTTTGTCTATTAGACACCAGTATATAAGAAATCCAGCTTTTGCCTGACCTGTGGTGGCGCAGTGGATAAAGCACTGATCTGGAACACGGAGGTACCTGGTTCGAAACCCCAGTCTTGCCGGGTCAAGGCACATACAAGAAGCAACTATGAGTTGATGCTTCCCAATCCTTCCTCCCACTCATCCTCTTTCTAAAATCAATAAATAATAAAAATGTTGTTTAAAACCCAGCTTTCTTAAATTCTTAAGATAATTTGAAAAACAGTTGCTTACTTTATAAAAATGCTTTTACAAAGTTGAAATATTTAAAATTTAGTTGCAATCATCTGAATTTTTTAAGAATGTGGAATTTTGGTTAAATCATTTAAATGACTACATATTATATTAAACATCAAAGAAGTTAAAATTAGTTACCTTCACTTTCTTTTCTATAAGAATCAGCAGAACAGAAGAGAATAATACAACAATGTGTACAAACATTAGAGAGAAAAAGATTTTTTTAACCAAAAATGTTATATGAGGCTCAATGGTCATTCACATGTGAAAGTAATATTTAATCCTTCAACAACTATTCCCAGAATGTCTGCTATGTGATCAACGACACACTACATGGCCCAGAAATGGGCGTAATGAACAGAGCTCCCGCCAGTGGGAGTTTATATTCTAGTGGGGAAGACATTCAATAGTAAACAAATAAACAACAATTATAGGTGGTGTTAAGTGCTATGAAGAAAATTAATATGATATAAAAGAGGGCATGAGGCAAAAAGAGGCTCTTTTAGAAAAGGGGGTGGGGGCCAGGAATTCCTTTCTGAAGAACTGTCAATTAAAGCTGGGGAATGAGGAGAAAAAATGTCCCAATAAGACACTGAGAGGAAATCACCGTGACTAGAGCACAGATTTCTTAGAATGGTTTGCAGTTAAATATGTAATGTTTAAAGTTTAGAACAGCCATCTAAGGAAAGGAAATAGAATCTACAGCTTCAAAGCCAGTCGTAAGTCTAAAAATAAATATGCAACATATCTCAATCCAACAGTAAACAAGAAATAAATGAGAGGGAAAAAACAAATTAAGAGATCTTAAAAAATAAAGATAAAAACATTTCTAAATGTATCAGTAATCATAAGTGTACACTCACTAACCCAGTCATTAAAAGATACTTCATCAAATGAGATTATTTTAAATCCAGCTATTTGATGTTTATAAGTAACACACAAAATTAAAATTGCAGAGGAAGGATTAAAATAAAGAGGACAAATCATATCCCATGAAAACAGCAATTCAAGGAACACTAATATCCAGATGAACACTAATTAATAATTTAAAAACTAATTGACCAAGAAGTAATTATATCCATGAAACCACACAGTCACAAAATAGATAAAGCAAAACTGACAAAAATCACAGAGCGAAATCGACAATCCTTATCACAATGGGAGGCTTTAGACGGACGTATTTAATATCAACACAAAAGAACAGAACAAAATTTACAAAAGTGACCTACAAATGTATATGTTTGTGTTATGATTGTGTGGCACACAAAACCAGCACAATTAAAAGAGATGACACATCAAGAAATGGTAATTAACAGTAATAATATATAACAATAAAAAACTTCATCTAATTATCATTTTCTAAAAACTGGACAGCGAGGAGGACAAACAAAAAGCCATCTTTGCAAAAGGAGAAAAATAGTCAATGGGATTAGGGTTTACTAAAAGAATAAAAAGTGTAGCTCAAAATAAGGCCGAGATTTACCCTCCACACACAGCTTCCCCCATGAAGAAGACACAAAAGGGCAAGAGTTCTCACCTCTTCCCTCGTGACACACGGTGCCCTTCAGCATAGCACCTGGGCGGCCGCCCTGCTGTGATCCTCGGGGCGCCAGCGGCAGCCGATCCGCAGACCTGGCCCTGTCAGTGGCACCCTGCCTGCGTCTCTCTCTGCCTGCTGCACACCTGATCACCTGGGCCTGACAAAGGGCTGAATTCCAGAGCTCGTGTCCCAGGGAGTGGGAGAAGAAGGTGCATCTGCTGGGCTTTCTACAGAACCTCTACTTTATTTTTAAAGTGCCATTTACTTGTCAATTCCACCTGTCTTTTCTTGAAACCAAAGGAGGCTATTGGGATGGTTGAGGTGAGGGTCATATCATGGGCCTTTATAGGAAAGATAACGAATAATCGCAGTGGGAAAAGGGAGGCTGGTGCTATGAAATAAAGATGCGACAGGGTGGGGTAACTACAGAGAAGAGGGCGCTGGCTATGGGTATGAGAAGAGGGCCATGGGAATGGCCAAGCAAGTTCTCCAAGTCCGCCAGGGAAAGGCAAGTGGACGACAAGCTCTGTGCCTCCAACCCAAGTAGGGTAATCACCAGAGGAGAAGCGGTCGGGGAGACCAGCCTAGAACCTTCGTCTGAGAAGGTTCTCCTCTGACTTGATACAGACGTCTCAAGGGAGATGCTAATGCTATTAAGAGGAAATGAGGAAAACACTCATGGCTTCCTTGGAAATGTCCCCCTTAATAAGTCCAAACTAAATACATTAGTCAATAGTCCCCAAGGCTTTTCTCACATGGAGTGTCCATTTTACTCAGTGTCTCTGGGCCACAACTACATTTCTGAGAAGGAATGAATAGCTGCCTCTTTATTAGCTTTTTCATGACTGGTGTGGATGCCAAAAGATGAAAAATATTGTAAAAAGCCAGTATCAATTACTTTAACTTGCCTGCACATGGCCTTATTTTATTGATGAAGCACACATAGTATAGCTTTCCAGATTGAAACGCCACTGAGCTGAGCTCCCAACCTCCACTGGATTCCTCAATCTTCACTGCCTTCTCTTAAGACTCCATGCCTCGCCTGCCTCACAGACGTTTCCATGAAGCACCTTCCAACTTTAAGCCATCCAATCAGCCTGGATCATATGCAGTATTCTTGATGAGGGTAGAGGAGGGAACTGTTTATATGCTATAAAATACTCTAAAAAGCATATACAAATATATATCCATCATTTTTTGTTTTAATTTTTAATTGTGTTGACATGGTTCCAAGTGTGCCACTCAATATAACACCCTCACCCCCTGCACCGTGCCTCCTACGCCCCATGCAGGGTCTCTTTCCATTGCCACAATTTCACCCCCTTCCCCCCCACCTCTGCCCCCCTCCCTTTCCGTCTGGGACTTGCTACCCTGTTATCTGTATCTATGTGTTATTTATGTATAATTTGGCTAATACCTTCACCTTCTTTGATCCCGTCTCCTCCTCCCCCTTCCCTCTGACAGCTGTCCATCTGTTCCCTCTGACCCTGCCTCTGTTTCTATTTTGTTCCTCAGTTTATTGTGTTCATTAGATTCCACATATATGTGAGATCATATGATATTTGTCTTTCTCTGCCTGGCTTATTTCACTTAAAATAATAATTTCCAGGTCCGTCCATGCCATTGCAAAAGATTTCCTTCTTTTTCACGCCTGCATAGTATTCCATTGTGTATATGTACCACAGCTTTTTTATCTACTCATCCACTGATGGACACTTGGGCTGTTTCCAAATGTTGGCTATTGTAAACAATGCTGAAATAAACATGGGAATGTATATCTTCTTTTGAATTAGTGTTTTTGGAATTCATAGGATATATTCCTAAAAGTGGGATAGCTGGGCTCTGGCTGAATAGCTCAGTTGGTTAGAACATCACTCAGGAATGCAGAGGTTACTGGTTCTATCCCTGGTCAGGGCACATACAAGAACATATCGATGTTCCTGTCTCTTTCCCTACTTCTCTCTCTAAAATCAATAAAATAAACATTTTTTAAAAAGTGGGATCACTGGGTCATAAGGCATTTCCATTTTTAATTTTTTGAGGAGATGCCATACTGTTTTCCACAGTGCCTGCACAAGTCTGCATTCCCACCAGCATATACCCAGCATTTATCTCCTGTTTTTCATTTTAAATAATTCAATTAAAGATGAATAAATAACATTCAATTTTCAAGAAACAGCTAGTAAAAACCAAGTCATAAATTTCCAAAATGCCATAGTCAAGAGTTAAAAGTTTTAGCCTGATCAGGCAGTGGCGCAGTGGATAGAGCGTCAGACTGGGATGCGGAGGACCCAGGTTCGAGACCCTGAGGTCGCCAGCTTGAGTGCAGGCTCATCTGGTTTGAGGAAAGCTCACCAGCTTGGACCCAAGGTTGCAGGCTTGAGCAAAGGGTTACTCAGTCTGCTGAAGGCCCACAGTCAAGGCACATATGAGAAGCAATCAATGAACAACTAAGGTGTCGCAACGAAAAACTGATGATTGATGCTTCTCATCTCTCTCCATTCCTGTCTGTCTGTCCCTATCTCTCCCTCTCTGACTCTCTCTCTGTCTCTGTAAAAAAATAAAAATAAAAAAGTGTTACAACTTACCTAGGACAGGGGTCCCCAAACTACGGCCCGCGGGCCACATGCGGCCCCCTGAGGCCATCTATCCGGCGCCCGCCGCACTTCCGGAAAAGGCACCTCTTTCATTGGTGCTCCTGGAGTATTGTATGTGGCGGCACCCCAAAGCACAGTGTCGCTCACGTACAGTACCACTTCGGTGACGCAGGACGCACATGTCACAGCTCCAGAAGCGCATCATATCACTTGTTACGGCTAGCAGTGATAAATATGGAACCAGACATTGACCATCTCATAAGCCAAAAGCAGGCCCATAGTTCCCATTGAAATACTGGTCAGTTTGTTGATTTAAATTTACTTGTTCTTTATTTTAAATATTGTATTTATTGATAATAGCTAATCTAACAGGGGTGAGGTGGTATCTCATTGTAGTTTTGATTTGCATTTCCCTAATAACTAATGAAGCTGAGCATCTTTTCATATATCTGTTGGCCATTTGTATCTCTTCCTGGGAGAAGTGTCTATTCATGTCTTCTTCCCATTTTTTTATTGGATTGTTTGTTTGTTTGTTGTTGAGTTTTATGAGTTCTTTGTAAATTTTGGAAATTAGGCCCTTATCTGAGCTGTTGTTTGAAAATATCATTTCCCATTTAGTTGGCTGTCTGTTTATTTTTATATCAGTTTCTCTTGCTGAGCAAAAACTTTTTATTCTGATGTAGTCCCATTCATTTATCTTTGCCTTCACTTCTCTTGCCATTGGAGTCAAGTTCATAAAATGTTCTTTAAAACCCAGGTCCATGAGTTTAGTACCTATGTCTTCTTCTATGTACTTTATTGTTTCAGGTCTTATATTTAGGTCTTTGATCCATTTTGAATTAATAGCAAATGTTGGAGAGGCTGTGGAGAAAAAGGAACCCTCATTCACTGTTGGTGGGACTGTAAAGAAGTACAACCATTATGGAGGAAAGTATGGTGGTTCCTCAAAAAACTGCAAATAGAACTACCTTATGACCCAGCAATCCCTCTACTGGGTATATACCCCAAAACCTCAGAAACATTGATACGTGAAGACACATGTAGCCCCATGTTCATTGCAGCACTGTTCACAGTGGCCAAGACATGGAAACAACCAAAAAGCCCTTCAATAGAAGACTGGATAAAGAAGATGTGGCACATATACACTATGGAATACTACACAGCCATAAGAAATGATGACATCAGATCATTTACAGCAAAATGGTGGGATCTTGATAACATTATAAGGAGTGAAATAAGTAAATCAGAAAAAAACAAGAACTACATGATTCCATACATTGGTGGAACATAAAAATGAGACTAAGAGACATGGACAAGTGTGTGGTGGTTACCAGGGGTGGGGGGAGGGAGGACAGGGGGAGAGTTAGGGGGAGGGGGAGGGGCACAGAGAACTAGATAGAGGGTGGCGAAGGACAATCTGACTTTGGGCGAGGGGTATGCAACATAATTTAATGACAAGGTAACCTAGACATGTTTTCTTTGAATATATGTACCCTGATTTATTAATGTCATCCCATTACCATTAATAAAAATTTATTAAAAAAAAAAAAAAAAAAAAAAAAAATATTGTATTTGTTCCCGCTTTGTTTTTTTACTTTAAAATAAGATATGTGCAGTGTGCACAGGGATTTGTTCATAGTTTTTTTTTATAGTCCAGCCCTCCAATGGTCTGAGGGACAGTGAACTGGCACCCTGTGTAAAAAGTTTGGGGACCCCTGATCTAGGATTTTATGTGAATTTTGGACCAGCAAAAGAGTTGTGACTTGGGATTTTAAAAGAAGTATCTCTTTCATGACCCGAATACCCAACCATTCCTACTTGCTCCATTAAATTTAACTAATCAATGTTACCTTACTAGTAAACACCTGATAAAAAGTCTAATATAATAAATGTACCCTAATGTTAAACAAACACTTTATTGTTTGCATAATGGTTCAACAAAGAAAGACTAATCATGGTAATGGGCTTAACAATATTTGAACTTGATGAGTAAAAGTTCAGAGTACTAGAGCAACCATTCAAATTTGAAAGATACACAAAAAAGAATATTATTGCAAGAAGAGACCTCCATTGAGATACCAAAGCAATGCTGTTTAACCTCTGAAATATGAGGTCTGGAGGCCATGAGGGTACTTACAAAGCTATAAAAATCTGACATTCCCATGACAGCAGCGCCACATGAGCAGTAGAGGCTCAAAACAGAAAGTGGATCTCAGAATACACAGAGCCCGCCTGCTTAGACCAATAGGAAAGAAGAAATGAAAAACACAACAGTCAACAATTCCTTAAAATCTCTGAACAAGAAAAGGAAAGTGGCTTTCCCTCAACTGATTTCCAATGATTAATGCTGCTTTTAATTAACGGGTACAGATAAAGCTCTGAAGACCTAACACCTCATTAGCTCACTAAAACGATGTAGGTTTTAGCCAATGCCATAGATCAGGGGTCAGGAACCTATAGTCACAAGCCAGATGTGGCTCTTTTGATGGCTGCATCTGGCTTGCAGACAAATCTTTAATAAAAAAAAATAATGTTAAAAATATAAAACATTCTCATGTATTACAATCCATTCATTTCCTACCACTCATGTTCATGGTTGTGGGTGGCTGGAGCCAATCACAGCTGTCCTCCAAGACAACATCAAATTTTTATTGGATAATGCGTAACGTACATGGGTCATTGTGAGGTCAGGAAGTAAACTTCCCTCCTTTTAATCAAGTAGTCAGCTAGCTAATTGCAGAAACCCTATTGACAAAGAAGATGGCTAAAAGAAAAAAAGATGAGGAGTATCGTACTTTTCAGCAGGAATGGACAGAGGAATTTGCCTTTGTGGAGACAGTAGGTTCTGCAGTGTGTCTAATATGCAATGATAAAATTGCATCGATGAAACGGTCAAATATAAAGTGGCACATTGACACACGTCATACTACATTTGCATCGAAATATCCAGTGGGGGACAGCAGGAAGAAAGCATGTCAAGAGCTACTGTGCAGAGTGCAAGCTAGTCAGCAGCAACTCCGTGTTTGGACCCAACAAGGTGACTGGAATTCGGCTAGCTTTGCTGGTGCTTTAGCAATTGTGAGAAATGGAAAGCCATTCACAGATGGGGAATATGCCAAAACATTCATGCTTGATGTTGCCAATGAATTTTTTGATGACTTTTCGGATAAAGACAAGATAATCAAATGAATAAAAGACTTGCCTCTGTCGGTAAGAACTGTTCACGATTGTACCGTTATGATGGCAAATCAAATTGAGGCAATACAAGTGAAGTACATAAATGCACTATTCTTTTCTCTCGCTTTGGATGAGTCAACAAGCCATTTATGCCAGTTCAGCGTGATTGCAAGGAATGCTGTCGGTGACACACTACGTGAGGAAAGTCTTGCTGTTCTCCTTATGAAAGAGACAATAAGAGGGGAGGATTTATTCAAGTCTTTCACTGAGTTCACTAAAGAAAAAAAATCTACCGATGGATAAACTTATTTCGGTGTGTACTGATGGTGCTTCATGTATGGTGGGGAAAAACAGAGGATTCGTAGCTCTTCTTCATGAACATGAAAAGAGACCCATCCTAAGTTTTCACTGCATCCTACATCAGGAGGCGCTTTGTGCTCAGATGTGTGGCGAGCAGCTTGGTGAGGTGATGTCGCTGGTCATTCGGGAGGTCAACTTTATTGTTACCCAAGCTTTAAATGATCACCAGTTTAAAACACTGCTGGATGAAGTTGGGAATAATTATCCTGGTCTGCTTCTGTACAGCAATGTGCATTGGTTGTCAAGAGGGAAGGTGCTCAGCCGTTTCGCGGCTTGTCTGAGAGAAATTCGGACTTTTCTTGAAATGAAAAACGTCCAGCAACCTGAGTTAGCTGAGTGGCTCCTGAAGTTCTACTATCTCGTGGACATGACTGAACATCTGAACCAGCTCAATGTGAAAATGCAAGGCTTTGGAAATACAGTCTTATCCCTTCAACAAGCAGTGTTTGCATTTGAAAACAAGCTGGAACTCTTCATCACCGACATTGAAACAGGTCCTTTTCTACACTTTGAAAAACTGGGAGAGTTTAAAGATGCATGCACAGCAAGTGACCCTGCTCAACATCTTGATCTCCAGCTGCTAGTGGGCTTCCCATCTAATCTCCTGCAGTCATTCAAAGAGCACTTTGGAGAATTTCATGAGCATACTCATCTTTTTAAGTTCATCACCCATCCACATGAGTGTGCAGTGGACAGCGCCGACCTGAGTTACATCCCTGGTGTCTCCGTCAGAGATTTTGAGCTACAAGCTGCTGACCTGAAGGCCTCAGACATGTGGGTGAATAAGTTCAAGTCACTGAATGAAGATTTGGAAAGACTTGCACGACAGCAAGCGGAGATGGTGAGCAAACACAGTGGGGAGAAATGAAAAAACTTCAACCCGCGGACCAACTGACTGTCAAAACTTGGAATGCACTTCCCGTCACAAACCACACACTGCAGCGTGTGAGTACTGCTGTACTGACAATGTTTGGCTCTGTGTATGCATGTGAGCAGTCTTTCTCACACCTAAAGAACGTTAAAACCAGCCTACTATTATATTTAACAGATGGAAGTCTCAACGCGTGCATGAAGCTTAACCTCACCACATATCAACCAGACTACAAAGCCATCAGCAAAACCATGCAGCACCAGAAGTTGCATTAATGGTAAGAAGTACTTTATTCATCATTGGTTAGCAACAGCAAAACAACGTTATTAAAAAGCATTCAGAGACTTATTGTACTTCAAAAGTGTTGGTCTTACATAAAATGTACACATTTACTTGTATTTAGTGTTAACATTTTGTATGGCTCTCACGGAATTACATTTTAAAATATGTGGCATTCATGGCTCTCTCAGACAAAAAGGTTCCTGACCCCTGCCATAGATTGTTTCCCTGTAATATGACATTATACCTAAGAATCACTGATATCCTGGAATTTTTAATGAACGCTCCTAATCTCTTAACTTCTAAATGTCATAATCTTCACTAACATTGAATTAAACATTTTAGGGAGATAGAATGGCTAAAAGTACAGACATACTTTCTCACATACAGATTCAATTTCTCTCCATAGCCAGAAACAAAATGCACCAATTACTATTATCCAATGGTATAGGTATTTCCATTAGTATTTTTTAATATCGAAAAGAAAGCAAAGTGTTTTCTCTGCTTAAACATGACCTTTCCAGAAGAGTGTAAGTCACTTAACTTGGGAGTAGGAAAACGCATCAGCCTAAATTAATCTTTTCCAGTTCCCACTGCACCATTTCATCCAAAGCCACCTTTTAAAAGTGTATAGGTCACCGCTTATATTAAAGTGACAAAATATAAAATTAAACATTTCTTATCAATAGTGATCCTCTATTGTATTGTCAGAGATGGAATTCCAAATCACAGCTCAAGCTTTTAGTTAAACTGACAATTACAATGCAAATACCCAGGCTCTGGCTTCTTAAAAGGGTGGGAAGCAATCTTTCTCTCCCTCTTTCTTTGTAATTTTGTGCATTCTGCAAAGAGAGAAGAAAATAAGTATTGAAAATTTCTCTAATTTTCTTTTGCAAAAAAAGAACAATTGTCTCTTCAGTATTATTCTTATGCTCACCAGATGCAATTTGCTTGGAGAACAAATGTATAAAAAATCAAGGTTTAAAAAAAAAGGGGGCTACCCACATGCTATATCTAATTATTCAACAAAGTATCCTCTTCAAAGTAATTACCAACTAACAAGGGTATGCCTCCTTTTGTGAAATGGAGGAAAATGGATTTTAGAAAACAAAAGCAGCCTTTCCATCAGCTTATATGATAATTTCAGGATTTTAATTTCTGTTCTCGTTTTCATTCAGTAGCATATTGACTTAAAAATTTTTTTTAATCTTTCAGTTAATAACAGTTAATGATCTTCAAGCACACATAAATGGATTCGTAGAACACCACTTGTGGAGAAAAACATTTGGTAAAAGAAAAAATTCCTTTTTAATCTTTTGGTCTTCTTGTTATTTCTAATTTATACTTTAAGTATAGATCTAAGAAACATTTTAAGAAAATTTTGACAAAACCCTGGGCTTGCCTGGTCAAGGCACATATGGGAGTTGATGCTTCCAGCTCCTCCCCCCGTCTCTCTCTCCTCTCTAAAATGAATAAATAAAAATAAAAAAAAAATAAAAAAAAGAATGTCTGTTTCTGAAAAACTTACTATGTTTTAAAAAAAAAAAATTTTGACAAATTTATTTTCTATAATAATAATGAAACAAAACTGACATAATAAGAATTCACAAGCAACCAATAAAAATGAATAAATGAATGAAGAAAAAGGTAAAGCCCTTCCTTACAGCAGGATTTCAACTAATAAATGTAGACAAAATGATGGAATTTTCAAAAATCACCATTTAACATCACTTGGAGTACATTGTTTCACATAAGAATGAACAGTATATGCTAGAATTCATGGGTCTGATAACAAATAGGCTATTTTTACATCTCCAAGAGTCTCCCCATAAAGTAAATAATTAAAAATACATAACTGGCCCTGGCTGGTTGGCCTAGTAGATAGAGCATCTGCCCAGCATATGGACATCCTCGATTCGATTCCCAGTCAGGGCACCCAAGAAAAATGACCATCTGCTTCTCTTCCCCTCCCTCTCCCCCTTTTCTCCCTCTTTGCCTCCCACAACCAGTGCCTCCATTGGCTCAAGCATTGACTCCAGGCACTAAAGATAGCTCGGTTGAACTGAGTGTCAGACTCAAGTACTAAAAATATCTCAGTTAATTCTAGCATTGGCCCCAGATGGGGGTTGCCAGATAGATCTTATTCAAAGTGCTTGCAGGAGCCTCACTATCTCCCCTCCTCTCACTTAAAAACAAGCAAACAAAAAACACATAACTATCTATACCAGGCATCCCCAAACTATGGCCCACGGGCTGCATGTGGCCCTCTGAGGCTATTTATCCGGCCCCCCCACCGCAATTCCAAAGGGGCACCTCTTTCATTGGTGGTCAGTGAGAGGAGCACTATATGTGGCGGCCCTCCAACGGTCTGAGGGACAGTGAACTGGCCCCCTGTGTAAAAAGTTTGGGGACCCCTGATCTATACAATAGGGAAAACAAACTTGGCAGACAACACCTTAACCAAAGCCTCAGTTTTCATCAGTAATGGGACAAACTGACATTATGTGCCACTGACATGATATCATGGGTAGGGTCCAATATCAATATTCTCAATTTCTGCCAAAAGTCCAGAACTTGAATCTAGTTGTGAGGAAATATCAACAAACCCAAAATGAAAGAGATTCTACAAAATAACTGGCCAGTACTCCAGAAAGTTGTTAAGGTATAAATGACAAAGACTACAAAACTGTTCCAGATTAAAGGAGACTAAAGACGCGCATGACAGCCAGTCTATATGTGACCCTGTACTGTATCCTGGATCAGAAAAGGACATTTGTGGCAAAATTTAAATAAAACCTACAGACTACATCATTGTATTGATCCCATGTTAATTTCCTGTGATTAAAGAATAGAACACACCATATTATTTAGGTGTAAAAATATTTACATCATGAGTTAATTAACTCAAAAAAGTTGTGTGTTTATGTGTGTATATGAATATGTATAGAAAAAAACAATAAAGCTAATCTCGTAAAATCTGAATATTGGGGGAATCTCAGTATAGGATATATAGAAATTCTTTGTGCTAATTTTTCAACTTCTTCATAAACCTGAAATTTCAAAATAAAAAGGATATCTAAAAAGTAAGTGACATCTATTTTTAAATGGTTTGATGATAGTCTATCCCAGAAGTTGGCAAACTTTTCTATAAAGGGCCAGACCGTCAATATTTTAGGCTTTGAGGGCCATGCCATCTCTCTCTTTCAAAACTACTCAACTCTGCATTTGGGTCACAAAAGCACCTCCAGACAAAGTGGAAATGAATGGGGATGGCTGTGTTCCAATAAAACTTTACTTACAAAAATAGGCAATGGGCCATCTTCAGTCCACTTACCATAGTTGGCTGACTCCTGTTATGTCAAGGAAAATTAATCAGAGTAATTATACTTTCAGGAGACAATATGTTAAGTGCTTTATTGGCATTAAACTCATGTATCCTCACACCAATAATCACAGGTTCAAACTATTATTATTTTCCTTTTCCACAGAGCAAACGGGCCTGGAGAAGTTAAGGAGTGCGCGCATGCGCACACAGCCAGCAAGCAGTGGCCTCCAGGTTGCCCCAGACAGGCCATCTTCCCCCCACTAAACCATAATCAATATACTGTACTTCTCACGCAACAACTAAGAAACCATAACCATTTTAACAATGGTAAGAAGATATAAACAGATATCCAAACTCAAGACGAACATCTTGAGAAGGTATTTTTCACAAACCTGTTGTAGTTGCTCAGAAATAAGCCCCAGCTGATCGTGACGCTTTTCCACCAGCTCTCTCTCTGTGCGCATCTCTCTTTCTATTTCCTGAAGCCGGCGCTCCACCCGGTCTGAAACCTGAACACAAACAAACAGAAATAGTGACATTATAGAGCAGTTAGGCAAAAAAGAAAGAAAAAAACACAGTAAACTGAAGAGAGACTTTATGCCAGATATATTACTGCCTAAAGCACTTAAGATTGACTTGCTTGTAGAACTCTTTTTTCATGACACAATTATGAAACAGACCAATCATTAGTCTCCAACTAATCCAAACCCAGATCCCAATACACGACTTATCTGTTTCAAAGATTTAAACATTAATTCAATTGATCAGTTAAAAGCAATAAACTAGAAAAGAGCGCCCTCTGGTGAAACAGAAGAAAAACAGAAATTTTGCAAGCTACTGCATTTATTCCTCATAATGAGTAATAATAACTATGTAGTGCTTTATCATTTTAATTATCAATAATCATGACCTGCCTAGGAAGGTTTTGATGTTTATGTGCAGCAAATAATTGAAAGGGCTTTTCATTCGCCTGTCAACCTTTTACAGTCCTGTGATCTGCTAAAAATAAACCAGCTATAAAAGATCAAAAACTAAAGTCAAACTGAAAAACATTTCATTGGGACTGTCTAAAATAAACATAAAAGAATTCTCCACTCTGATGCAAGATTTTCCTTGCTAAATTTGGAAAATTCAAAAATGCTTCATGTGTTATCATTACATAGTCCCCCTATGTAAATAATGTAAATAAAATTTACACTATTTGATGATGTGTATGTTTTGTGCAGGTGAACGGAATACATTTGCATTTGTTTAAGAGAAACAATAAATGCAGCTGTGCTATAAGACATCTTTTGCCACCAACTCTATAAAGCCAAGAAACATCCTGGTCACCAAGGGTCTTAATAGGGCAATGAAATGTTCTAACTGGATTATGGAGATGGTTGCACTATTCAGCACATTTACTAAAAATCACTGAGCTGTACATTTACTTAAAGCAGATTAATTTTATAGTAAATTATACCTCAGAGCAAGTTGTTTTTTTCAAAACACACTGGTAAACATAAGTTTAATTAGTCGGTAAGTGCTAAGCAAAAATATTCTCTCAAAAAACTCAGCAGTTGTTATTTACTTCCAACCTCTAGTGATTAAAAACAAGATATTCACTATGATAGTCACAGTTCTTTACTAAAAACTCAAAATACCCCTCAACCTCAAGCTTACAATTTAACTGACAAATCAACCTCAATATCCCAACAAAAAAAATTTACTACTACATCTGAAATAAATGCAGCACCCGCCGTAAGAGAAAAAAATATTGAATAAATACTAAAAAAACCCCAAAAGTTGTTAATTCGTTCAATTTTTACAAAATGGAAATACCTTTATTCACTGTAAATATAAAAAGTAATTAACAGCAACACATAAAATAAATACAGAACCACCTCAAAATCATGTGTGGCCTGACCAGGCGGTGGCACAGTGGATAGAGCGAAGGACTGGGATGCGGAAGACCCAGGTTCAAGACCCCGAGGTCGCCAGCTTGAGCGCGGGCTCATCTGGTTTTAGCAACGCTCACCAGCTTGGACCCAAGGTCGCTGGCTCGAGCAAGGGGTCACTCAGTCTGCTGAAGGCCCACGGTCAAGGCACATATGAGAAAGCAATCAATGAACAACTAAGGTGGCGCAATGAAAAACTAATAATCGATGCTTCTCATCTCTCTGTTCCTGTCTGTCTGTCCCTATCTATCCCTCTCTCTGACTCTCTCTCTCTGTCTCTAAAAAAAAAAAAAAAAAAATCATGAGTGTGGTTACTATCAAAAGAAAGTTCAGAAGCCAGAACTGGTGGACTGTTGGGAGAAATGATAAAATGATACAGCTGCTATGGAGAACAGTGTAATGGTTCCTTAAAAAATTAAAAACAAAATTACCATAGGACCCGGCAATTCCATATCTAGGGATATACCCAAAAGAATTAAAAGCAAGGGTCTCAGATATCTTCACCCCCATGTTCACAGCAACATTATACAAAATAGCCAAAAAACGGAAACAACCCATCACCAGGTAAACCAATGTGCCTTATACATACAATGGCATATTATTCAGCCTTAGAAAGGAAGAAAATTCTTACATGTGCTATAACATAGATGAACCTTGAAGACATTATGCTAAGAAAAATCAGCCAGTTACAAAGAAAACTACTGTGTCGGCCCACTCATGTGAGGTACCTGGCGTAGTCAAATAAGAGGCAGAGACAGAAGAAGAAAGGAGGTGGCCAGAGGCAGAATGCCTAGGAAGGATTTGATGTCTTGATGGGGACTTGTTGGTTAATGGGTATTGTTTCTGTTTCCCAGGGGAAAGGGTTCTGGATTTGGCTGTACAACATTGTGAATGTACACAACAGTACTGAACTGAACACCTAAA
This sequence comes from Saccopteryx leptura, assembly GCF_036850995.1. Lineage (NCBI taxonomy): Eukaryota > Metazoa > Chordata > Mammalia > Chiroptera > Emballonuridae > Saccopteryx > Saccopteryx leptura. The sequence continues at coordinate 21,120,609 of NC_089508.1, read as the reverse complement.
AATGGCTAAGAGGGTAAATTTTGTTATATATATTTTACCACAATTAAAAATAAACAATACAAATGATAAAAAGTAAGAAATAAAAATAATATGCTCATACCATCCATCAAGAGAAAAACACTATTAAGTAGTTTGCTGTATACCTTTTTTGAACAAAAGTTGGGTATTTCAGTGTTTTATAAATGTTTTGCTGTTTGCATATCATGAGCAATTTCCCATGACAACAAATAAATCTATATATTCATTCTTAGCAAATACAAAGTTCTCCATAATTGATCATTTCCTCTTGATAATGGGATAACAATTATTTATTTTTACTAGTATATGCTGTGATAAACACTCCTATATGAAATTATTTTTATAAACTAAAAATACAACCTTTAAATGAAATTGTTGAATCAAAAGGCATCAGCCACTGATGAAGTTATTGATCTGGAATCACAAAACTAATTAGTGAGAAAAGTGAGCCCAATACCGGTGCCCATTTCCAGCAATATCTTGTAATCCCAGGTCCACTTTCACATTCATTGAGTAAGCATGCATGAACACTCCTCTGTTCCAGCTACTATGCTAGGTAAGGGTTTGGGATATAGTGATACACAAGCTGTATCCACTGACACTGCCTTCAGATAGCTCACTATCTACTGAGGACCGACACTGAATAAGTGGTTAGGATTTTTCTAACGAAACTCAGTGAGTGGGATGAGTTCTTTATTTCAGGAAAGAGGATGGTGCTTATTAGCATCCTATCAAATTCAAGATGTTCAACTAACCAAACAATGAAATCAAAATCTAAAATTTCTTAGACATCAGCTACTGCACCACCAGGGCCAGAACATGTGATGCTGTCGAGTTGCTATATGTGGAGAATTCTCTTCCAGTTTTGAAATGACATCGGTGTGAGGAAGCTTTTGATAAGGTTTCAGTGGTCCCTGCTTCCTGGTACTCGTCCCTCATGTAATTTCCTCCTCTTGAGTGTGGATTGGCCCTAGTGACTTCCTTCTAATGAAGAGAATACAGAACAAGTGATGAGATGTCATTTCCATAATTAGGTTACAAAAAATTGCAACTTCCATCTTACTAACATGTTTCTGTCGCTGGCCCTCTCTCTCGTCTTCTTGTTTGCTTGCTCTGATGAAACAAGCTGCCCTGTTGTGAGATGCACTGTGGAAAGGCCACGTGTCAAGGAAACAAAAGAGCCCTGTGACCAACGGGCCATGACAAACTGATACTTTAGCCCAATAATGTACAAGGAACTAAATGAGCTGGGAGGTAAATCCACTCCTGTCACGACGGGCGATGACTGCAGCCCAGGAGACCCAGAGCCCAGGAGCCAGCTAAGCTGTGCCTGGCTTCCTAACCCTCAGGAACTGCCGAGTAATTAATGTTTTAAGCCAGTAAAATCGGAGAAATTAGATAAGCAGCCATAGAGAACTAATGCAATTTTTAAATATTTTCAAATAAATCCTCACCCGGGAAATAAGCTAGCCAGTCTAACGAAGAAACACACAAACACACACCAGTCCATCCACAAAATTTCTATTCATTCTACAGAACTCTGTTCTCCATGTCAGAATACTATTATTCTCACCGGTATTAGGTTTCTCTGTAATGTAATGATAGATGACCACTCTTGACTCCCTGCTGTGCCACATACTGGCCTTGTGATTAGACTTCTAAATCAAGCATGCACTATTTGAGCTGTTCAACTAATTTAGTCTCTCAAAACAACATCATCATCCATAAAATGGGGAAAATAACTTGCCCTGATGGCCAATAAAGCAATGTGAGACAAAAAGCAGAAAAGCAGTGGGACAAAAACCGTGGATGACATGGTAGAAACTAATAGTTGTCTTTAATATCCACTCCCCTACCTCCATTTCTTCCATAATAAAGAAAGGTGGTGCCTGCCAAATATAAACCATACACTTTCTGGCCTCCTTGGCTGCTGGCTCAGGCCACGTGACTTAAATCTGGCAAATGGGACACATGCCTAAATGTCAAGTGACAACTTCAAGAAACTACCCATAGAGAGGGCACATCGTTGCCTTTTGCTATCTACTCATCCCTTCCTCCGTTGTGCCTGGTGCACAGGTGCTGCCACTTGGACCATGAACTTGAGGCCATGACAGCAGAAAAACAAGATACACTGCAGGTCAGGGTACAGAGCACCACAAGGAACCCTGAATTCCAACTTCGGACTTTCCCACAGAAGGAAATCACTTTTGTCTTTTCTAGGCCACTATTAATTAGAGGTTTCCAGTAATATACACTGAAATTTGCTTGACTGAAAGAAAGAAGCATTGAGTGAACCACAAAATGCTAAGCAAGTACAACTATTGGCTTATACATCCATTAGAACATGGGAAAATCATAATATCCTTGCTCTGTTTTGTTCAAGTCTGAAGAAAGATCTAAGTAATGAAATGAATAGACATTCTAGTCAGTGTTCAGAAAAATAAAGCATACACACACTACTAGCATGATTGAAAATAAAACGAACATAGTATTTTATGATTGCCAACAGTGGTAAAATTATAATCCTATGAATCCAACTAAAGATGAGAAAGAGAGGGAAGGGAGGGCGAGAAGCATCAGTTAGTTTTCTACTTAGTTGTACACCCATTGATTGCTTCTTATACGTGCCCTGACTTGACTCAAACCAGCAACCTGAGGGTCAAGCCAGTGCCCTCAGGATCAAGCAGGTGACCAGGATCGAACTGGCAACCTTGACACTCTGGAACAACGCTCTATCCACTGTGCCACCAGCCAGAGCCACACTATCTTTAGAGACCCAATCACCCAGACAGATCAATGTGCTCAAAATACTTCTACTGCTGATACCCTGAGTCACACAACTCCAATCAAGTCAGCAACAACCAAGGAGCGAAAATATGTATTTGGATAATCCTAGTTTTCTGTCTTATCTTTCTCACCTATTTCTGTGATATATTTCTGCATTAGTTAGAGTACCATCTAGGCTATTTCAAAAAGATCAAATATAGAGCAACCTAAATAAGAGTTTATTTCTGTCTCATATGACAGTGCAGAAGGAAGCAAGACAGCTGGCAGGCCATTCTGCTCCCCCAGGTCACTCAGAGACTAAGGTTCCTTCCATGTGTTGCCCCACTATTCCCTAGGTTGTTATCCTCACCTGCACGGTTTAAGCTGGGTCAGTGTACAATCTGCATTTCTTTTCTTTTTTTTCCTTTTTTTTTTTTTTTTTTTTGCATATTTCTGAAGCTGGAAACAGGGAGAGACAGTCAGACAGACTCCCGCATGCGCCCGACCGGGATCCACCCGGCACGCCCACCAGGGGCGACGCTCTGCCCACCAGGGGGCGATGCTCTGCCCATCCTGGGCGTCACCATGTTGGCGACCAGAGCCACTCTAGCGCCTGGGGCAGAGGCCACAGAGCCATCCCCAGCGCCCGGGCCATCTTTGCTCCAATGGAGCCTTGGCTGCGGGAGGGGAAGAGAGAGACAGAGAGGAAGGTGCGGCGGAGGGGTGGAGAAGCAAATGGGCGCTTCTCCTGTGTGCCCTGGCCGGGAATCGAACCCGGGTCCTCCGCACGCTAGGCCGACGCTCTACCACTGAGCCAACCGGCCAGGGCACAATCTGCATTTCAATTCACAGAAAGAGTGAGAAATTTCTAGACAAGTAGCTTTTTTTGTTCTGTTTTTTAATTCAAGTGAGAGAATGGGAGATAGAGAGACAGACTCCCACATGCGCCCTGACCTGGATCCACCCAGCAACCCATCTGAGGCCAATGCTCTGCCCATCTGGGCCCAATGCTCGCAAATGAGCTATTTTCAGCACCTGAGGCTGAGGCTGCACGGAGCCATCCTCAGCACTCAGGGCCAATGCACTTAAATCAAGCGAGCTATGGCTGAGGTAGGGGGAGAGAAAGAGAAAGAGAAGCAGGCTGGAGAGAAGCAGAGGGTCGCTTCTCCTGTGTGCTCTGACCAGGAATTGAACCTGGCACTTCCACATGCTGGGTCAATGCTCTACCATTAAACCAACAAGCCAGAGCTATAACTTGTTTCCAAGAAGGCAAGCCAGAAGTGGCATGCCTCACTTTTTTTTAAGTGAGAGGAGAAGAGGCAGAGACAGATTCCCACATGTGCACCAACTGGGATCCACCCAGAAATCCCACTAGGGGGCGATACTCTGCCCATCTGGGGCCCTTGCTCCACTGCAACCAAAGCCATTTTTAAGCTCTGAGGCAGAGGTCATGGAGCCATCCTCAGTGCCTGGGGTTAATTTGCTCCAATCAAGCCATGGTTGCAGGAAGGAAGGAAGAGGTGAGGGGTGGAGGAGAGGGGAGGGGAGGGGAGGGGAGGGAAAGGGAGGTGTGGGGAGGGGAGGGGAGAGGAGGGGAGGGGAGGGGAGGGGGGGTGAAGAAGCAGATGGGCACTCTTCTTGTGTGCCCTGGCCAGGAACGGAACCTGGGACATCCACACACTAGCCAACGCTCTACCATTGAGCTAACCAGCCAGGGCCACATGCTTCACTTTTACTCACCCTTAGTCACATGGTCTTAATTTAGATGCACATGGAAACTAGGAAATATCATCTCTGCTTAAGTAACCATGTGTCCAGAAAAACCTGTTGGGGCTGGTGAAGGGAGGAGTGTGGGTTGGATGCCAAAGGGAAGAAGACATTCTTATATTAGGGACCAGTTAGAATTAGCAGAATTTCAACACATTTTAATTTTACGGTAGGCTGCCTTTCATCCTTTTTGGAGAAGGGTAAGATAAATGCTAATTCTCAGATAAAAGTGCTAAAAGAGGACATTTAAAATACTAATTATAAAATTGAACAACATGTAACAAATTATAATGCATGCAAACTTCTATCCTGTAAATCTACTTGTGGAAATTTATTCTACCACTTACTTTCCCATGTGAAAAAAATGGCACATGTACAAGATCATTCATTGCAGTGCTGTGTATAAAACCAGAAGACTGACACTACCTAAATGCCCATCAATATGAGACCGGTTACATAAATTATGAAACATTCATTCAGTGGGATGCTTTAAATATTAAAAGAAAGGAATTAAAGAGCTCATTAGATGCTAATATGGAACAATCTCACATCTCAAAAATATATTAAGTGAAAATGGCAAATACAGAACCGTGTGTTTGGTACACTACCTGCTACCAATTATGTAGCAAAAAAGAGAGAGGGAGAGGTGTCTCTCAAGATGATGACATTTCACTGGAGTCTTGAATGGCAACAGGGATCTGGCCATGCACAGATTTGGAAGAAGAGAAGCCAATACAAAGACCCTACTTTAGAAATGAGTTTGGCAAATTCAAGGCACAAAGAAAAAGATACAATATAGGCACTATAATCTATGGTAAAGAATTTGGAATAGAAGAAACTCAGGGAGGATTTGTTAAAGCAGGGGAATAACTGACAGTAATAACAATTTTTGAAAATCACTAGGCTACTATCAGGAGCACAGATGAGGCCCATGTAGGAGAAAGGAGAAGAAATTCAATGGAGGCCACTGCAGTGAACTCAATAAAGTGATGGTGCTTAAAGAGAAGTATTAGACAGAAGATGGAATTGAGCAAGATTTCAAAAACAAAAAGGACAAGATTCTATCATGGATTGGAAGTGCGGTATGAAGAGAAAGACCTAGAGTGACTCAGGTGACCACTGGATGGACTGTGACGCCATTTTCTGAGACTGAGAAGACCGAAGGAAGAGCAAGTAAACAGAGCTCCAAACAGAAGGCTGTGGGCTCTGAACCTAATGACACAGCATGGATTTATCACTGTGAAATTTTAAGATAATTCCCAATAATAACAATTATTGTAAAGATGGCATTCATTAATGCCGCCTCATTTTCATTTTTTAATTGATTTTATTGGGGTGACACTGGTTAACATAACTACACAGGTTTCGGGTGCTCAATTCTCTATCATTTCTCTTTCCATCATATGGTATGTTTACCCCCCCCCAGTCAAGTGTTTTCCCATCACCATCTATCCCCCCACAACCTCCTCCAACCCCCGTCCCCAGGCAATCATCAAACTGTTGTCCATGTCCATGAGTGTCTTATTTTTGTCCTTGTTGCTCAATCTCTCAACTCCTTCACCCAGCCCTCCCCCAAAATCTGCCAGCCTGCTTATGGGTCTGTCTCTATGTTGCTAGTTAGTTCATTTTGTTCATTAGATTCCACATATAGGTAAAATCATAAGATACCTGGGCTTCTGTAACTGACTAATTTCACTTATCATAATGCTCTCTGGGTCCATCCATGCTGTTGCAAAAGGTAAAATTTCCTCTTTTTTTTTTTTACGGCCACATAGTATCCATTACATAAATGTACCACTGCTTCTTATCCACACATCTACTGATGGGCACTTGGGCTGCTTCCAAATTTTGGCTATTGCAAATAATGCTGCAATGAACATCAGGGTTCATATATTCTTTTGAATTCATGTTTTGAGTTTCTTCGGATAACTCCATTTTAAATTTTTTGAGGTACTCCATATTGCTGTCCACAGTGGTTGTACCAATCTGCATTCCCACCAATGCAATGAATTCAGTAAAGTAGCAGGATGCAAAAAAACAGAAATCAGTTGCATTTTTATATATGAACTATCAGACAGGGAAACTAAGAAAACATACCATTCACAATTGCTTCAAAAAGAGTAAAATACCTAGGAATAAATTTCACCAAGGATATAAAAAACCTATACTCAGAAAATTATAAGATACTAAAGAAAGAAACTGAAGAACATACAAATAAATAGAAGCATATACCATGTTCATGGATAGGAAGAATTAACATCATTAAAATGTCCATATTACTCAAAGTAATCTATAGATTCAATGCAATTGCTATCAAGACACCAATAGTGTATTTCACAGATCTAGAACAAATATTCCAAAAATGTATATGGAATGACAAAGACCCTGAATAGCATCAGCAACCTTGACAAAGATGAACAAAGTTGAAGGAATCATGCTACCTAATATCAAACTATACTAAAAGTATAATCATGGTAATCAAAACGGCATGGTACTGGAATAAAAACAGACATATAGATTAGTGGAACAGACTAGAGAGCCCAGAAATCAACCCACAGCTATATGGTCAATTAATATTTCACAAAGAGGGCAAGAACATACAATGGAGTAAATACTCAATAAATGGTATTGGAAAAATTGGACAGATATATGCAAAAAATGAAACTAGACCACCTTCTTACACCATACACACACAAAAAACTCATTTTGATTTTTTATTTCTGAAACCTAAAGAAAAAAATACTAACCACCTAATACTAAAAAATACATTTTTATCAGAGATCCATAATAAACAATAATAAATAATAAGATATCAAAAAGTCCAAAGTCTCTATAAATAGTTATAAAAATGGTACAATAAGAATAAAAATTAGAATAGCTTTCAGAGTTAGCCTTTAATGAGCAGAGGTGAAACAAAAGCAAAGGCCTTCTGTTTATGGGATTGTACTCTCACTTTTCAATATGTTGAGTACTCAAATCTTTAACAATATATGATATTATAAAATGTATTTCAATAGGCCCTGGCTGGTTGGCTCAGTGGTAGAGCATCGGCCTGGCGTGCAGGAGCCCCGGGTTCGATTCCCAGCCAGGGCACACAGGAGAAGCGCCCATCTGCTTCTCCACCCCTCCCCTCTCTTTCCTCTCTGTCTCTCTCTTCCCCTCCCGCAGCCAAGGCTCCATCGGAGCAAAGTTGGCCCGGGCGCTGAGGATGGCTCTGTGGCCTCTGCCTCAGGCGCTAGAATGGCTCTGATTGCAACAGAGTGACGCCCCAGATGGGCAGACCATCGGCCCCTGGTGGGCGTGCCAGGTGGATCCTGGTCGGGCGCATGCGGGAGTCTGTCTGACTGCCTCCCCATTCCCAACTTCAGAAAAATAAAAAAAAATAAAATAAAATGTATTTCAATAAATATTTGTTGTATATCCTGTTGTTGCAATCTATGTGATAACCATACTATCCTAAATGTGGAATTGAGAATTCTTTCTTCAATTCATGACCAACTCTTCCAGAAACAGTTGGATCCAAGTTTATATTTTTAATTAAAATAGTGACCTTTTATAGACAACTAAAATAAAATGGACTATTTACACCAGGAATAATCATGCACTCACATCACCCTCAACTAGGTAAATTCTAGACAACAAATTTCCCCTGTGGTATAAAGCCCATGTAATATTGATTGTTTATTACCACAATTAAGTGTTAACAGAAAATATTTTCTGTAACATCATGCTATAAATAATACATACTCCCTTCCAACGGGCAGCTTGAAAAAGAAACAAACAAAAATCTATGATTCACAAAGGATTAACAAATCAGAACTTGGCATGTATGATAGTACTTTCTGCCTCACAAGAAAAATGTGTTCTATAAACTTTCAAGATATATTTTAGTTACTGAGAAATGTGCGATGAACAATTGTAGCCTCAGAATAATGGACAATAAATGAGATTAACAGTGGTTACCAACAGAAAATGAAATTGGTGAGAGGTAGGGACAGTCATTCATTCTTCTTTGTATATTTGTACAATATTTAAAAGTTTTCCACTGTGAACATGCATCATTTTGGAAATTTTATTCTAAAGTTAAATCTGGAGAGGAAAACAGCTGCAGCTGCTGAGAAGTTTAACACTCAAATAACAAAAGCTCATCCTTTCTGACAGTAAGCTATCATGAATTCATAAACACAACTTAATATGTCAAATACTTATAAAACATAAATGTTGACTTCAGTTGGAATGAGTGAGTCACAAAACATCTATCAAGCCTTGCACAACTTGGAAGCAAACATCATGCGGCCTTCAGAAGACCTTTAAAATTCAACAATATTAATTTTAAGATTTTGCATTAGACTACTGTTTCCTAATCTAACCACATATACCCATAAATGCTTTGAGATGCCCTCTGCACTGTTATGAGTGACCTGGCTTTGAAAGAAAGTTTACAGAAAGCATCTAACAAGCAGTAACATCACGAGGTAATGGGAGGAACTGGCAGATGAACAATTCAACCGAGTGTAAAATTAGGTGTGCACAATATTCCAGGCTGGACAATCTAAAAGAATATGTCCTGATGAACTGAGCACATGAAACCACTGAGTAAGTGATACCCAAATCACACCACTGAGCTTTACGCTGGTGAGGTGTGACAGCCAGTTGTGCAATCACAGCCTTATCTGATGTGGAGTGATTCTGGTCAGTGATAATGATGACATGAAAGAATTCCAGCTTTCTCTAAATTAAGCTGTTAACTTTTAGCTCTGTGGTTATATGTTAGGCCCACATAAACATTCTAGACTGTGTAGACAGTACTTCCTAGCTTTACTTGCTATTTGAAAGAAAAAATAAAATGATAATTGTTCATTCTGGGTTGGTTCTCTTTAACATGGTGATGGGTAAAACATAACAAATGTCATGTGCACTATGCTAATTAGTATTTTCAAACCCAAAATTCAATCCACCCCAAATATCTAACAACATCAAAGAAGAACATGACAGTTCAGCCGGATACGCCTACAGCTTCTCAGATCTACAAGGATCTCAGCACAACACTGATACTCCAGTCTGGATGACAGCCCTTGTTACAAGCACTCCCACAGGTTGCATGCCTATGTAGCAAGCAAAAGAAGCCTCGGACAACAGCTGAAAAACTCTAAAACCTTATTCATTAGAAACAGCAAACACAGTGTTGAAATGTGATATACACAGAAAGACTGAAAGAGTTTCACTTCTAAAACTGACAGGCTAGACAATTCAAACCAATTCTTCCAATGAAAATAACCTAAAACGCTAGAACTAATATTTTTTTTATTTATTTATTTTGTATTTTTCTGAAGTGAGAAGCAGGGAGGCAGAGAGACAGACTCTCGCATGCCCCTGACCAGGATCCACCCGGCATGCCCACCAGGGGGCGATGCTCTGCCCATCTGGATGCGTTGCTCTGTTGCAACTAGAGCCATTCTAGTGCCTCAGGAGGAAGCCATGGAGCCATCCTCAGAGCCTGGGCCAACTTTGCTCCAATGGAGCCTTGGCTGCAGGAGGGGAAGAGAGATATAGAGAGGTAGGAGAGGGGGAAAGGTGGAGAAGCAAATAGGCGCTTCTCCTGTGTGCACTGGCTGGGAATCAATCCCAGGACAAACACACCAGCCCGACACTCTACCACTGAGCCAGCCGGCCAGGGCTAAAAGTAATATCTTAAATAAAAGTCTGGCCTGACCAGGCAATAGCACAGTGGATAGAGCATCAAACTAGGATATCAAGGACCAAGGTTCAAAACCCCAAAGTTGCTGGCTTGAGCGCGGGCTCATCCAGTTTGAGTACAGGGTCGCTGACTTAAGCATGGGATCATAGAAATGACCACATGGTCACTGGCTTGAGCCCAAGGTCACTGGCTTGAGCAAGGGGTCACTCACTCTGCTGTAGCCCCCCCAGTCAAAGGACATATGAGAAAGCAATCAATGAACAACTAAGGTGCCACAACAAAGAACTGATGCTTCTCATCTCTCTCCTTCCTGTCTGTCTGTCCCTATCTGTCCCTCTCTCTGTCTCTCTCTCACACACACACACACACAAAAAAAAAACTGGAAAACTAAAAAGAAGTAAAGATGTAGGAAACCAAATACAAGAGAAGAAAGAAACCCAGAGAGGTTGGTCCACATTTCAGGGACATTTTCTCCCTGAATTATCACCATTTCAGAAAACGCAGATGAGACACTGCAAAGATAAATAGGTGTGAACAGATGTGTGGGAAAAACTGAGGTCAAGAGCCTTTCCAGGGGGGACCGTCCCTAGTTAAACTCCCCCCACCTAAGCCCTACCAGGGGCAGTCAAACTTTTTATAAAAACCGCCCACTTTTGCAGTGCTGGTCAACCTGGTCCCTACTGCCCACTAGTGGGCGTTCCGGCTTTCATGGTGGGCCAATCACAGCACCATTTGGTTGCTCTGCTACCGCCCACCATGAAAGCTGAAACGCCCACTAGTGGGCAGTAGGGACCAGGTTGACCAGCACTGCAAAAGTGGGCATTTTTTATAAAAAGTTTGACTACCCCTGCTAGCCTTTGGGCTGGTATCCTGAAGGACAGTACACTAACAGCAAGGGTGAAACAGAAATAGTTACAACCTGGCTCTGAAGTTTAACACTGAACTAGCTCAACAACAAATAATATGTAATCCATAATTGCTATGGCCCCTAATCTATAACAAAAAACAAATAAGCCCTCTCAAACACAACAATTATCAAATTACATATGCACTTTTGTTTGCAGAGCATAAAATATACTTCCTGTCATCAAAAGAAGATCCCATTAAGAGAGTTTTTAAAATGAGAAGGAACAGTTGTAGAATGGGAGACAATATTTGCAATACATATAATTGAGAAAGTGCTCATATACAATAAAGACCTCCCACAAGTCAATAACATAAAGACAAGCCACCCAATAAAAGAGAGGGCAAGCCTGACCAGGCAGTGGTGCAGTGGATAGAGCGTCGGACTGGGATGCCGAGGACCCAGGTTTGAGACCCCGAGGTCACCAGCTTCAGCACGGGCTCATCTGGTTTGAGCAAAAAGCTCACCAGCTTGGACCCAAGGTTGCTGGCTCGAGCAAGGGGTTACTCAGTCTGCTGAAGGCCCACGGTCAAGGCACGTATGAGAAAGTAATCAATGAACAACTAAGATGTCGCAATGTGCAACAAAAAACTAATGATTGATGCTTCTCATCTCTCCGTTCCTGTCTGTCTGTCCCTGTCTATCCCTCTCTCTCTCTCTCTCTCTCTGTCTCTGTAAAATAAATAAATAAATAAATAAATAAATAAATAAATAAAAATTAGACATTAAAACCAAAAAAAAAGAAACAAAAAAGAAAACTGGTATTTTTAAAAAGAAAATAGCTAATAGTCAGCAAATATATAAAAGAAGATGCTCATCATCTTCAGTAATCATGGAAATTAAAACCATGATGAGATACCATAAACAGTCAACATAACAGCTATTACTGAAATACTCAACAGTACGAGTGATGGAAAGAATGAAAAGCAACATGAATTCTCAAACACTGATACTAAGAGTGTACACTTAGGGCAGACACTTTGAAAACCTGTTTATCAGGACCTACTAACTTGGAAGGCACCTAGTAATGGCAGTCCACATTATGTACCAACAGAAATGCCTGCACAGGTGCACTAAAATAATAAGATCAGTCAACGCACTATTATTTGTAACAGCCCAAAATCTGAAGTAATGATCAATGCTAATGATGATATGAAATCATAATAAATGTTACAATATATTACACTATAGTCATACAATGAAATACTAAAGAATAAAAATGAAATAACTACAAATACATGATACAACACCGAGAAATATCACAATCATAATGTTTAGCCAAAGAAGTCAGAAACAAGCCCTGGCCGGTTGGCTCAGTGGTAGAGCGTCGGCCTGGCGTGCAGGAGTCCCAGGATCGATTCCCGGTCAGGGCACACAGGAGAAGTGCCCATCTGCTTCTCCACCCCTCCCCCTCTCCTTCCTTTCTGTCTCTCTCTTCCCCTCCTGCAGCCGCAGCTGAGGCTCCATTAGAGCAAAGATGGCCTAGGCGCTGGGGATGGCTCTGTGGCCTCTGCCTCAGGCGCTAGGATGGCTCTGGATGCAACAGAGCGAAGCCCCAGATGAGCAGAGCATCGCCCCCTGGTGGGTGTGCCGGGTGGATCCCGGTCGGGAGCATGCGGGAGTCTGTCTGACTGCCTCCTGGTTTCCAGCTTCGGAAAAATGCAAAAAAAAAAAAAAATAGAAGTCAGAAACAAAAAGAAAAAATGTTCTGAATAACTGTATTTACCTAAAGTCCAAAACAGGCAGAATTAATCTAAAGGGTTAAAAGCCAAACTATACCATATTTTTCACTCCATAAGACGCACCTGACCATAAGACACACCTAGGATTGTAAGGAGGAAAATAAGAAAAAAATTATTCTGAACCAAATGGTGTGTTAAAATATTTAATAAAATACCGTATTTTTCGCTCCATAAAATGCACAGGTATTTTCCCCTCCACTTTTGGAGGAAAAGAAGTTCATCTTATGGAGCAAAAAAATACGGTAATAGTCATCTTTAAGGATGCAGGAGTTAGTGATGTGGAGGGTATGTAAGGAGGCTTCCTGCATGCTGGTCACGTACCAGTTCTAGTCTGGGAGGTCGTTACAGGGGCGTGCTCACCTCGCAATGATTAATGGAGCTATCCACTGATACATACTGCTCACAAAAATTAAGGGATATTTCAAAATGAATATGAAGTGATAAAAAAAGAAGCATTTGATTTTTTTTTCTTAAACAAGAACATCAGAAAAGCAAACAAGTAAAGTTGATCAATTATGCATATGAGATGCAAAACTAACTTTTATTTCATTGGTGAAGATGCACTATACAAGAGGCTGAAAGTACTGGAGTATCTGCACGTTCCCTGAACCCCTAACTTTTGTGAGCACTTTTTTTGTGAGTACTTTTTTGTATGTGCAGTATACCTCCAAATTTTAAGAATCAAAAAAAAATTAAAAAGACAGGCCCTGGCCGGTTGGCTCAGCGGTAGAGCATCGGCCTGGCGTGCAGAAGTCCCGGGTTCGATTCCCGGCCAGGGCACACAGGAGAAGCACCCATCTGCTTCTTCATCCCTCCCCCTCTCCTTCCTCTCTGTCTCTCTCTTCCCCTCCCACAGCCGAGGCTCCATTGGAGCAAAGATGGCCCGGGCGCTGGGGATGGCTCCTTGGCCTCTGCCCCAGGCGCTAGAGTGGCTCTGGTTGCAGCAGAGCGACGCCCCGGAGGGGCAGAGCATCGCCCCCTGGTGGGCAGAGCGTCGCCCCCTGGTGGGCGTGCTGGGTGGATCCAGGTGGGGCGCATGCGGGAGTCTGTCTGACTGTCTCTCCCCGTTTCCAGCTTCAGAAAAATATAAAAAAAAAAAAAAATTAAAAAGACAAAGACAAAGCTTCAGCAGCTTCCATTGTCAAGTGACAGGCTCCACTCTAGAGTTTGTGAGAAGAGCCGGAAGATCATTTAGTAAGGTAGACGATCTTAGAGCTATATTCTTAGAAGTGTGCACTCAGCTCCTGATGAGATAACATGTAAATCAGAAAATGGCATAAGTTTCTTGCTGTGCAAACCACTGCAATTAAGAAAGGCACCAATCTGTTAACCTTAAAAAAAAACACCTTTATTTAAAGTATATATTTTAGATATTTTAGAAAGGTACAGTGTAAATTAAAGGTGCCCTTGGTGTACCTGAGAAAATCTAGGAATTTACTTAAAAAAAAAAAAAAGTATCTCATGTCTTGATAACACATTAGAGCATGCACTTTACAAAGAAATTAGCACCAAAAACTCAGGAGTAAGGTGTTTTTATGTGACAGATGGTTATTATTATTTTTGAAAAGGGCAATAACTGAGTTCATCTCTTAGCATATGCAGCCAATGAATCCAAACTCCAAAATATACTTAACATATTTATGTAAGGAACTGTTAACACAATTAACAACCGGAGAAAATTTATCTGCCTTTACTGGGAGACCCAATTTGAGTAAATATGTTCAGAAAAAAATTTTGCTAACTTTTCTTGTTTTGAAAAAACAAAGATATTGTGGGAAATGAATGAATATACATTGTTCCTGAAATTGACAAATTTGCAACAGTTTAATGATTTTTTTTTTTTTTTGTGACAGAGACAGAGAGAAGAACAGATAGGGACAGACAGACAGGAAGGTAGAGAGATGAGAAGCATCAATTCTTCGGTGCAGCATCTTAGCTGTTCATTGATTGCTTTCTCATACGTGCCTTGACAGGGGGCTCCAGCAGACCAAGTGACCCCTTGCTCAAGCCAGCAACCTTGGGCTCAAGCTGGTGAGCCTTGCTCAAACCAAATGAGCCCGCGCTCAAGCTGGCGACCCTGAGATTTCGAACCTGGGTCCGCTGTGTCCCAGTCCGATGCTCTATTCACTGCGCCACCGCCTGGTCATGCTAATGACAATTTTTACTGTGAGTTTTCTCCTAAAGAAACACACACAGATGATACAAATCAATGGACACTGTATGTTCTTTATTTTTTTAACCTTAATTCCACCAAGAGGAGTAATTTGATAAAAAGAAATCACTGCATAATGAGTGTGAACAATCTGAGTTTGAGATAATAAACCTTGAGAATTAGGGGTATATCAGTCAGTATCATCTAAAACAGTGGCAGTCAACCTGGTCCCTACCACCCATCAGTGGGCGTTCTAGCTCTCATGGTGGGCGGTAGCAGAGCAACCAAAGTATAAATAAAAAGATAGATTTAACTACAGTAAGTTGTTTTATAAAGATTTATTCTACCAAACTTAGCGAAAATCTGACATATAGTACTTGGTAAGTAATTATTATTATATGCTTTAACTTGCTGTAACTCTGCTTTATAAATTTTATAAAGTAAAGTCATTTCCCTACTTTATAAAGCACCATTACTGTGGAACCGGTGGGTGGTTAGAAAATTTTACTACTAACAGAGATACAAAAGTGGGCGGTAAGTATAAAAAGGTTGACTACCCCTGGTCTAAAAGAAAAATAGACAGCAAGGATGTCTTTGTAGCAACTGTGTACATACTTACATAAGAGGATCTGAAATACTTAATGGGGAGTGCTACAGAGCCACTACCAGAAAGTTCTGTGCTTCTTAATATCATTTAACAAAGGCTACAGAAGAATCACTGAGTCAATAAAATTTAAAATATGCATCATAAAACTCTGAAAGTTAAAACAAATGATAATTCTCTCTGCAATTTACTACCGCTGTAAATATGTCAAACTTACTTAACATTCATGAACATTTTAGAAGAGCTGTAAAACATATTTTTAGACAAACTGGCATATACCACCCAAAAAATCAGAATTTACTAAACTTCACTGTGAGTACAATGAGCTGGGCCACCCTCCCTACTACCTACATAAGAAATAAGACTTTACATAAACAAAGACTTCTCACCACTTCTTGTTTTGAGGTTTCACTAAGTTTTTCAGTCAACCTTTCCAAAGCCCTTCTGGTTTCAGCATCAGACCTAGGCAACAAAGAAAAAGATTTTAAGTTGGCTCTTTGAGAATTTTACAATTTTACAATTTTACAATTGTAAAAATTGGCAACATAATGTTATTACGTAACACTACCGCAATGGTTCTCCAATGTTAGCAAACATACGCAACATCTGGGGGGCTAGTTGAAAATACAAAGTTCTGAATCCATAGTTCAGGGATGGGACCCAAGAATGTGCATTTCTATAAATTCCATGGTGACTCTAATGCCGCTGGTCTGGGGATTACACTTTGAGAACCAGTACTATACTGAAACATCACCTCCAACAAACGAATAGGCTGCAATACCTTTCATTTCAAATTAAGAAGAAAGGACGGAAGGGAGGAAGAGAGAACAAAACTCTCCAGCAATTCATAATCAAATTACATCAGAGTGCGCAGTTCAAACTCGGTCCTCACTGACTTATCTCCCATTACCTTTTTCCCACCAAATTAATAACGAACAGGATCAATAATAAAATAGAACAGAAAGACTTACAAAGAAAAGCAAAGGCCTGCTTTTCTGACACTTGCTTACCTCTAGTCCACACCCCACTGGCAACCACACTCAACCATTTCCATTCTTAATTCTTTTGCTGGTTACTTTCATCATTTTCAATTCTAGACATTTTCGATTGACTCCTTGTTTTGAAATATTTAGCTCATTTATACTCCTCTCCAAATCTGGATGAATATATTGCTATTTTTAGTTCTTCTACTGGTTATCTGTGGGACTTGCAAAATATTCCTCTCATAAATTATTCCATCTCAGAGAATTGATGCTTTTGGCTTACCTTCAGTCATGTTCACAATTTAGTCAGCTTATTTGGATCATTAATTTTCTTGTGTTTTTGGTTTTCCTATTTTCTCATCTTTTGGCCATATATGGACATTATTTATCACATCATTGAAATTTTCTCCTATGTGTTACTGAATCATTTATTAAGAATCAATGCCATTCAAACACATTATTCTCAAGGACACTGACTTGCTGCTCTAATTCACAGTAAATTATTCCTGAGTTTGCTCCGTAGCTACCACTCTGGGGATTATTTTCACAGAATTTCTGGGTTAGTTTTACTATTTCTTTTAAAACTTGTATCTCCTTCTTTCTTGGTTACTACTTATTTTACTTATATGCCCATAGGTAATTTCCTCAAAAAGCAATTACCCTAAAAGGCACATTTTGCAAGTCTTTAAATTTATGAAAATGTCTTTACTTGTACCTCTTCCTTGGCTTTTGTGGTTCCATGCACTCCTGGACATCCCACATCTCACCAGCTCTTCCTTCCCAGCCCAGTGCCTCCTTGTACATGACTACACTCAGCCTGTCCCGGATGCGCTCGCTACAGTCTCCCTCTAAACACCCTCTGCTTCCTTGGTTCCAAACCACTTCTACATGTGACCACTCTTATAACCTCTAAAAGGCTTCTCCTTTGAGCTCCAAAGTAAATACCCAGCTGAGTGTTTCACATTTCTATCTGGATGTCTCATAGGCATCTTAAACCTAACACAGACAAAGTCAAACCCTTAATTTCTACACCTCACCTACTTCCACCAGGCTTCTGTATTTCAGAAGCAGAATAACCATCTGTCTACCCAGCTGCTCAAGTCAGAAATCTGGGAGTCATCTGGATTTCTTCTCCCTTTCCTCTCCATGTCCAATTCACTGCTAAATCACACCTATTCAATATGCAAAGAAATATCTTCAAACATACCCCTGTCCAACTGCCCCCTCGCCATGATCCTGGTCCCACCACCATCATCTCACATATACTAATGCAAAAGTTCTAACTCGCCCTCCTCAAACCAGTTCTCCATATGGCATCCAAAGTAAGTGAATTCTGAATAAAGCTTTATTTAATCCTTTCTAAAATCTTTATTTCCAAAGTACTTTTTGTAATAAATGTTGAGAAAATTTTTTAAAATAATAATGCAATGAGCATATCAACCTTTTGAATCACTCAGAAAATTAAACTTAGCAACTTCCTACCCAGAATACTTTTATAAACATAAATTAAAAATCTGTGGTACAAGTAAAGCAGAATTGAACCCTAAATATTCCTCATTCACAAAGTTAAGCCACCAAGTTTCACAAGACATTAGACTCCTATTTTAGGCTAAATAAAGTTTCTGTTCCTCACACACGTCTCCAGATGGTACCAGCCATGGATCAGAATATTTCCAGCCTATCACTGTACATGCAAATGTCCATTTAAACTAATTAACTAAGTCATCCCTGCAACTTCCCCTGTGTCTTCTTATAGGACAATACTCTTTCCTAGTGCTTAATTTATACCCTTCCTTCAAGTGTGCAAAAGCCACATAATAAAGATACTCCAGGAAGATGCTATATTAGAATGTTGATGCTATCCTGTTGACTTTATCAAAAATAAAGTTATTTGTCAAAAATAAATACCTAAGTATTAAATCAACTAACCCTTATTGGTCCAACAAATTAATAATACAGCTCAATAAGTAATGTAGCTCAAAATTCAGGAATTTAAGTGCCTTATTTGCATCTGTTATACACAAAAAGGATCTTGAATCACAATAATAAAGAGCACTCAGGAGCCTTACTGCCCAGATTTGAATTAGGACTCCAACAGGTCCCCCTGTTTGATCAGCAAACTGAGTTACTGCCTCTCACTAAGCCCATTTCCACAATCAAGAAAATGAAGAAAAGAATAACAACTACCTTATTAGGGTTGTGCAGAGTTGAACCTAAAGCTATCTGGCATGAAATAGGTGTATGATAATATTAAGCAGTAGAAGTAATAATAGTTTTAGCAAGGACTTTAATTCTTAGTACTAAATTTCCTGCCTTCTTCATAAAAAACAGGTAAGTTATACAGACTATACAGTAGTTGATATTCATGAACTTAACAATTACAGTTTTTTACACTTTTTATTACAGCAACACCAATCGGTGTGTGGGATGGTTTACTAGATGAAGCGAATTAGCACATGAGCTTGGTACCCAAACTTCAATTCAGCTTTGCTGCTCCCTAATCATTGCTGCACATGTATTGTGAACCTTGAGAAGGACACAGAATGTTTGTTTCTGTAAAAAGATGGCCCCAAATGAAAGCCAACTATCATAGTTGATGATGAAAATGAAAAGACACTGAAGAAATTTCAAATAAAGTGATACTTCTTGGGGACTACCCAGAACTGACAAAATTGCCAAGCCTGGGCAGATAGAAACCATTGGCTTTCAAAAATTTCAACTGAAATCTAAAAGATTCTACTATGGGTCATGTCCTTTGATCTGCAAATTCCATATTATGCTGTTTGTTTTAAAGCTCCCACATCAATCAGGTGGTCTCTGTGTCTGTCTCTCTTTCCAAAGTATTCATTGGTTTTTAAAATTATGAAATTAACTTGTCTTACACTGAGTCATGATACATTCTAAATTCAAAGAGTCTTGAACTCTTCTATTAATAAATTTTAAAATACTGGTATAAAAACAGTAGCTTTTCGAGAGTGACATCAGAGAAATGGAGCCATGAGGGGTGCTCCCAATATCTCTCCCTGAAATTTCAACAAATTCAAGAACTAAAGACAGAGAAAAAAATCTCAGGAGCATCTGAAATATACACACACCAGACAAAGTTGTTACATTTTTCATTCTTGTTCTTTTTATGAGGGTTACATTTCAAAAACCGTAACTTTTTTGTTCTTTTCTCTTTTTTTTTTCTTTTTCTCTCATTTGATCATTATTTATCAACAAATTATTTTATTTTGGATTCATATTTTTCTTTGTGGCATTTTGCATGTTTTTTACTTCATTTTTTTTATCTCTTTGTCATTTTTCCTCAGTTCTGGCTCCCCATTCTCTGTAGATTTTATTCCAGTTATCATAATAGAATTTTCATTTTTCACTGTATCTTTTCAATTTTTTTATTTTCTAATTATCTCTTATTAGTGTTATTAACAATACCACTCTCAAATGCAATTAAGGAAAAAGAAATCAAATATAGTGGATACAAAAGACAGAGATATAGCTCAGATAGATGATAAAAAAATCTCTAGAAAAAATTTCAATTGCTTGGAAAGCTTATAGTTAAATGACAGAGGATTAAAAATTGAAGTCCTAAAAATACTCGGGGAAATACAAGAAAGCACAGAAAGGCAATTTAGAGAGCTCAAAAAAACAATTCAATGAACAAAAAGAATAAGTCACCAGGAAAACTGAACTATGAAAATGAATCAAACAGAGATGAAAAACTCAATACATGAACAGACAACTGAGGTAACAAGCTTAGCTAATAGAACAGACCAGATAGAGGAGAGAATTAGTGACATAGAAGACAGGCAACTAGAGACACTACAGAGAGAAGACAAAACTCACAAATTTTAAAAAATGAGAAAACCCTACAGAAATTGTCTGACTCCATCAGAAATAGCAACATAAGAATAATGGGTATATCATAAGAAGAAGAGAGAGAAATGGAATGGAGAACATATTCAAACAAATAATAGACAAGAACTTCCCAAGCCTGTGGAAAGAATTACAGCCTCAAATCCAGGAAGCAAACAAAACACTGAGTTATCTTAACACAAACAGACTGACTCTAAGACAAATTGTAATAAAATTATCACAAACCAATGACAAAGAAAAAATCCTCAAGGCAGCCAGAGAAAAGAAGAATACAACATATAAAAGAAGGCCATTAGGCTACATCAGATCTCTCAGCAGAAACTCTACAAGCCAGAAGAGAGTGGACTCCAATATTTAAAGTACTGAAAGAGAGGAACTTCTAGCCAAGGATACTATATCCACCAAAGCTATCCTTCAAATAAGAACAGGAAATAAAAACATTCACTGATATAGAAAAGATGAGACAATTTATCACCAGAAAACCCCCACTTCAGGAAATACAAAAGGGGGTATCCAACCAGATACAAAGAACAAGACAAAACAAAATTACAAGTAAAAGCTCCAACAAGATCACAATTAAAACAAGATTAATCTGTGACAACAAAAACAAAAAAGGGGAGAGAACAAAGATTAACAGTAGCAAAGGAAGATGGAGTACAGAAGCACTCATGAGATAATGTATTACAATAAATATGATATAAATCCTTTTTATTAAATAATGGTAACCACCCCTGAAAAAAACCACTACAGAAACACATGGCTTAAAAAAAGAAGAAACAGAGGAAAGAAGTATGGAATACAACAAAGCAAAAACAAATGACAGTAAAACAAAAGAGAAGAACCAAACAAGATACAAAGCTATCACAAAACAATATATAAAATGGCAAAAGGAAACCCTCAAGTGTCAATAATTACATTAAATGTAAATGGATTGAACTCACCAATAAAAAGACACAGAGTAGCAGAGTGGATCAAAAAAGAAAATCCAACTGTATGTATGCTGCCTTCAAGAAACACATCTAAGCTACAAGGATAAAAACAAATTCAAAGTGAAAGGTTGGAAAACAATTCTCCAAACAAATAACATCCAAAGAAAAGCAGGTATAGCCATACTCATATCTAACAATATTGACTACAAGACAGTAAAGGTAATCAGAGACAAAGATGGTCATTTCATAATGATAAAGGGGACATTGAATCAAGAAGACATAACACTTCTTAATATATATGCACCAAACCAAGGAGCACCAAAGTATATAAGACATCTACTAACTGATCTAAAAATAAAAACCAACAAAAATACAATCATACTTGAAGACCTCAATACACCGCTGACACTCTAGATCGTTCATCCAAACAGAAAATCAATAAAAAAATATGGGCCTTAATCAAAATACTAGAACAATTGGATATGATAGAGATCTACAGGACATTTCATCCCAAAACACCAGAATATACATTTTTCTCCATTGTACATGGAACATTCTCAAGAAATGACCATATGTTGGGCCACAAAACCAACATCAACAAATTCAGAAAGAATGAAATTATACCAAGCATATTCTCTGACCATAAAACTTTGAAACTAGAATTCAATTGAAAAAAAGAAGTAAACAAAACCACAAAAATGTGAAAATTAATCAACAGACTTCTAAAAACTGAGTGGGTTAAAGAAGAAATAAGCGCAGAAATCAAAAGATACATTCAGACAAATGAAAATGACAATACAATATATCAGAATTTCTGGGATGCAGCAAAAGCAGTAATAAGAGGGAAGTTCATATCACTACAGGCTTATATGAACAAACAAAAGAGAGCCCAAGTAAACAACTTAACATCACATCTTAAGGAACTAGAAAAAGAGGACTAGAACAAAGGCAACCCAAAACCAGCAAAAGAGAGGAAATAATAAAAATCAGAGCAGAAATAAATGAAATAGAGAACAGAAAAAGTATAGAAAAAAATCAATAAAACAAGGAGCTGGTTCTTTGAAAAGATCAACAAAATTGACAAACCCTTGGCAAGACTCACCAAGGAAAAAAGAGAAAGGACTCATATAAACAAAATCCAAAATGAAAAAGGAGAAATCACCACAGATATCATAGATATACAAAGAATTATCATAGACTACTATGAAAAACTATACACCAGAAATGGATAAATTCCTAGAACAATACAATCTTCCTAGACTGAGTTATGAAGAAGCAGAAAGCCTAAACAGACTCATAAGCAGAGAGGAAATAGAAACAACTATCGGCCCTGGCCGGTTGGCTCAGCAGTAGAGCATCAGCCTGGCGTGCAGGAGTCCCGGGTTAGATTCCCAGCCAGGGCACACAGGAGAAGCGCCCATCTGCTTCTCCACCCCTCCCCCTCTCCTTCCTCTCTGTCTCTCTCTTCCCCTCCCGCAGCCAGGGCTCCATTGGAGCAAAGATGGCCCAGGCGCTGGGGATGGCTCTGTGGCCTTTGCCTCAGGCACTGGAATGGCTCTGGATGCAACAGAGCGACACCCCAGAGGGGCATAACATCACCCCCTGGTGGGCATGCCGGGTGTTCCTGGTCGGGTGCATGCGGGAGTCTGTCTGACTGCCTCCCCGTTTCCAGCTACGGAAAAATGAAAAAAAAAAAAAAGAAACAACTATCAAAAACCTCCCAAAAAATGAAAGTCCAGGTCCAGACGGTATACCAGTGAATTCTATCAAACATTCAAAGAAGATTTGATTCCTATTCTACTCAAAGTCTTCCAAAAAATTGGAGAAGAAGCAATACTCCCAAACACAATTTTATGAGGCCAACATAACCCTCAAACCAAAACCTGGCAAGGACAACACAAAAAAGAAAACTACAGACCAATATCGCTAATGAATAGAGATGCTGAAATCCTAAACAAAATACTAGCAAATCGAATACAACAACACATTAAAAAAATAATTCATCATGACCAAGTGGGATTCTCCTGGAATCACAAGAATGGTTCAACCTACGTAAAACAGTTAATGTAATATACCAGTGGCTGGCAAACTCATTAGTCAACAGAGCCAAATATCAACAGTACAACAATTGAAATTTCTTTTGAGAGCCAAATTTTTTAAACTTAAGCTATATAGGTAGGTACATTGTTATTAACTTAATTAGGGTACTCCTAAGCAGGCCTTTGCTAAAAACTCAAGGGGCCAAAGAGCCGAATGTGGCTCGCGAGCCACAGTTTGCTGGCCACTGTATATACCATATCAACAAAACCAAGAACAAAAACCATATAATCCTATCAATAGATGTAGAAAAGGTATTTGATAAAATACAACATCATTTTGTGTTTAAAACACTCAACAAAATGGATATAGAAGGAAAATATCTCAACATAATAAAGGCCATTTATGACAAACCATCAGCTAACATCATATTAAATGGCAAGAAACTGAACTTTTCCTCTAAAATCAGGAATAAGATAAGGCTGCCCACTCTCTCCACTCTTATTCAATGTAGTACTGGATTTTCTAGCCAGAGTAATCAAACAAGAGAAAGAAATAAAAGGCATTCATATTGGGAAAGTTTGCAGATGATACGATCCTGTACAATCAAAAACCCCAAAGACTCCACAAAAAGACTATTAGAAACAATAAACCAATACAGTAAGGTCACAGGATACAAAATTAATATACAGAAGTCTATTGCCTTCCTATATGCCAACAATGAAACATCAGAAAACGAACTCAAAAAAATAATACCTTTTACGGTTGCCACAAAAAACAATAAAATACCTAGGAATAAACATAAAAAAGAATGTAAAGGACCTATATAATGAAAACTACAAAGCATTTTTAAGGGAAATCAAAAAAGATACAATGAAATGGAAAAATATTTCTTGTTCTTGGATAGGAAGAATAAATGTAGTCAAAATGACCATATTACCCAAAGCAATATACAAATTTAATGCAATTCCCATCAAAATTCCAATGTCATTTTTTAAAGAAATAGAACAAAAAATCATCAGATTTATATGGAACTATAAAAAACCCCAAATAGCCAAAGCAATCCTAAGGAAAAAGAAAAAAAGCTGGGGTATTACAATACCTGACTTCAAATTATATTATAGAGCCACGACAATCAGAACAGCACGGTATTGGCAGAAAAATAGATACTCAGACCGATGGAACAGAATAGAAAGCCCAGAAATAAAACCACATATATAGGGTCAAATCATCTTTGATAAAGAAGGCAAAAACACACAATGGAGAAAAGAAAGCCTCTTCAACAAATGGTGCTGGGAAAACTGGAAAGCCACATGCAAAAGAATGAAACTTGACTACAGTTTGTCCCCTTGTACCAAAATTAATTCAAAATGGATCAAAGACCTAAAAATAAGACCTGAAACAATAAATTACATAGAAGAAAACATAAGTACTAAACTCATGGACCTTGGCCGTAGAGAACATTTTATGAATTTGACTCTGAAGGCAAGGGAAGTGAAGGCAAAGATAAATGAATGGGACTACATCAGACTAAGAAGCTTTTGTACAGCAAAAGAAACTGACAACAAAACAAACAGCCAACTAAATGGGAGATGATATTTTCAAACAACAGCTCAGATAAGGGCCTAACATCCAAAGTATGCAAAGAACTCATAAAACTCAACAACAAACAAACAAACAATCCAATAAAAGAATGGGAAGAGGACAAGAACAGACACTTCTCCCAGGAAGAAATACAAATGGCTAATAGATATATGAAAAGATGCTCATCTTCATTAGTTATTAGAGAAATGCAAATCAAAACTACAATGAGATACCACCTCACACCTGTTAGATTCGCTATTATCAACAAAACAGGTAATAACAAGGGTTGGAGAGGCTGTGAATAAAAAGGAACCCTCATCCATTGTTGGTGGGAATGGAAAGTAGTACAACCATTATGGAAGAAAGTATGGTGGTTCCTCAAAAAATTAAAAATAGAACTACCACATGACCCAGCAATCCCTCTACTGGGAATATACCCCCATAACTCAAAAACACTGGTACGTAAAGACACATGCAGCCCCATGTTCATTGCAGCATTGTTCACAGTGGCCAAGACATGGAAACAACCAAAAAGCCCTTCAATAGATGACCGGATAAAGAAGAAGTGGTACATATATACTATGGAATACTACTCAGCCATAAGAAATGATGACATCGGATCATTACAACAATATGGATGGACCTTGATAACATTATACTGAGTGAAATAAGTAAATCAGAAAAAACTAAGAACTATATGATTCCATACATAGGTGGGACACAAAATTGAGATACATGGACATGAATAAGAGTGCAGTGGTTACCAGGGGGAGAGGAAGGGAGGGGGTGAGAGAAGAGGAATAAAGAAAACCAAATAAAAGGTGACGGATGACAATCGGACTTTGAGTGATGGGTATACAACATAATCAAATGTCAAAATGATCTGGAGATGTTTTCTTGAATCGATGTACTCTAATTGATCAATGTCACCCCATTAAAATTAATTGTCTAAATAAAATTTTAAAAAACCAAACCAGTAGCTTTTCTTTTAATTCATGTAAACATGTCAATTATAGAACCTTTTTTATTCTTCTAACAATTCATGCCTCCCACGAAAACCACACTCTGACTTTACCTGCATCTTCTGGCAAGTTCCCGGTTGAAGTCATCTCCAAGGCGAACTTGTTCACTGCTGAGGTCTCGGACGGACTGATGAAAAGCATGAAGCTGGAAAAGGCAAAACACAGTTATCCATTCAGGATTCTGTTGAATTCTTCCATGAAGATTCACTGAGGGTAAGAATAAAAAATTGTTCCTTATAATAATGTCCACATTTTATAACGTCATTAAGATTAAATAGGCCCTGGCCAGTGGCTCAATGGATAGAGCATCGGCCTGATATATGGACATCCCTGGTTGATTCCCGGTCAAGGCACACAGGAGAAGCAACCATCTGCTTCTCTCCCCCTCCCTCTCTGCTTCTCTCCTATTCCCACAGCCAGTGGCTCAATTGGTTCAAGTGTGAGCCCCGGCGCTGAGGATAGCTTGGTTGGCCCAAGCATGTCAGCCTCAGCATTAAAAATAGCTCAGTTGACTTGAGCACTGGCCCCAGACAGGGCTTGCTGAGTGGATCCTGGTTGGGGCACATGTGGGAGTCTATCTCACTAC
This sequence comes from Saccopteryx leptura, assembly GCF_036850995.1. Lineage (NCBI taxonomy): Eukaryota > Metazoa > Chordata > Mammalia > Chiroptera > Emballonuridae > Saccopteryx > Saccopteryx leptura. The sequence goes on along the minus strand of NC_089508.1, from coordinate 21,093,944 downwards.
CTCCTCTCACTTTAAAACAATTGAATAAAATTAATGTCTGTTCCGAAAGAAATAAAGTCTTTTTCGAAAAAAAAAACTTTTAAAAAGCAATATATAACATTAACCATCACATCTCTAATTTTTATCATCCGATAATTCCACTTCTTATAGACATGCTAGAAAAGGTGAGGTCAGCAAACTTTTTCCGTAAAGGGTACAAGAGCAAATATTTCAGGCTTTTGAGTTATATGTTCTCTGCACAATTATTCAGCTCTTCTACTGTGGCACGAAAGTAGCCCTAACAAATGAACATGACTGTGTTACAATACAACGTTATTCAAGTAGACCACACACTGCGGTGTGCCAGCCCACGCTGCACAGAAGCTCTTGCCCACGTGCACCAGGAACCATGAAAAAGGATATTTGGAGCAGTATTGTTCATAATGACAACACTGAAAACAAACCAAAGTCCAATTAAAAAGAGAATGGAAATAAATAAACCGCGATATATCCCTCCAGTGACGCATCTTACAGCAGTGAAAACGAAATAATCCAACCCACCTACACACTAGTAAGGCTCAATGTCAAAAACAACATCAAATGGAAAAAGCAGGTTATAAAAGAAGGTCTAGAGCACTATTCCAGTTAGATAAAGTTTAAATGCAGGCAATACTAAACATGATGCAAGTAGTAAAAATATTATTTAAAAGAACAGTTAGGACAATGATTAACATAAATGTCAAAATCACTGATAGCACTTGGGGAAAGAAGTAATATAAAAAGGGGCTTTGAGGGTATAATAATGATCCATTTATTGGCCTGGCTGATGGTTAAATGGATTTTCATTCATATCATTGTACTTTTAATTCTAAATATGCATTTCTTTTTTTTTTTTTTTTTTTTTTTTCATTTTTCTGAAGCTGGAAACAGGGAGAGACAGTCAGACAGACTCCCGCATGCGCCCGACCGGGATCCACCCGGCACGCCCACCAGGGGGCGACGCTCTGCCCACCAGGGGGCGATGCTCTGCCCATCCTGGGCGTCGCCATGTTGCGACCAGAGCCACTCTAGCGCCTGAGGCAGAGGCCACAGAGCCATCCCCAGCGCCCGGGCCATCTTTGCTCCAGTGGAGCCTTGGCTGCGGGAGGGGAAGAGAGAGACAGAGAGGAAAGCACGGCGGAGGTGTGGAGAAGCAAATGGGCGCTTCTCCTGTGTGCCCTGGCCGGGAATCGAACCCGGGTCCTCCGAACGCTAGACCGACGCTCTACCGCTGAGCCAACCGGCCAGGGCCTTAATTGTAAATATTAATCTCTATATGTATGTATATACTATAACTTATAATAAAACAACAAACTGATTCGTTTCAACAAGTGCACAGTGAGCAACTAATCGGTGCCAACATTGTGCTGGGAAACAAGTGGCTCACAATGTAACATGGGAGACAGATAAGTCTTCATGCACCGGGCCACTAAGAAGCACACAGTCATGTGTAGCTAAAGGTCATCTTATGAAAATGGACTTAAAATAAGGAAGAACAGGCCCTGGCTGGTTGACTCAGTGGTAGGGCATCAGCCTGGTGTGCAGGAGTCCTGGCTTCGATTCCCGGCCAGGGTACACAGGAGAAGCGCCCATCTGCTTCTCTACCCTTCTCCTCTCCTTCCTCTCTGTCTCTCTCTTCCCCTCCCGCAGCTAAGACTCCATTGGAGCAAGGTTGGCCCGGGCGCTGAGGATGGCTCTGTGGCCTCTGCCTCAGGCGCTAGAATGGCTCTGGTCACAACAGAGCGATGCCCCAGATGGGCAGAGCATCGCCCCCTGGTGGGCATGCCGGGTGGATCCCGGTCGGGCGCATGCGGGAGTCTGTCTGACTGCCTCCCCGTTTCCAACTTCAGAAAAATACAAAAAATTAAAATTAAAAAATAATAATAAATAAGGAAGAACAATTAAAGAGAAGGGAGTGCAAGTAATAGAGCAGATGAACAAGAGACTACTCACTTAGGCTCTGCCATCATTATTTTCCCAGTTTGCAAACTGGAGTCCTAGGCCTGGTCTTTGACACCTCCATTTCACTCATTCCCACCCTCCCCAAATGGCCATCTGACCTTCGAGACGTTTCATTTTCCTCACCATACAGCATTTAAATCTACCCCTCTTCTTTCCAACTCCATTTCTCCTATTCCAAGTGATCATCATCTCACACCCACAAGACAACAATATGCTCCTAATCAGTTCGCCCATATTGACTCTTATTTTCTACACTGGAGCCGGGGTAATCTTTTCAAAATAGCTTTCACTCCCTTACAAGGCAGTACATGGTTTCAGTGCTTCATAGTTCTTTGGCCAAATGGCCTTCTTTAATTTACTCATAGGCGCCATCTTCCTTCCTGCCAAGATATTTGTTCTACCTTGAATGACATTCAACCTTTGGATCTCAGCTCATCAGCTAAAGTTCATTTTCAAGAAGCCTTCCCTGACTGGGGCAGGACCCTCTACTGTATAGTCCCATAGCCTATGCTTCCTTCTGTTAGAGCACGCATCTCTGCACATAATTATGGATGTGTTTATGCACTTATTTAATTACTATCTAGCTCCGACGCTAGATCATAAGTTCCAAAAAAAAGGCAAGGTTTTTGCTCATCACTGTGTCCAAGCATAGGCACTTTCCCAGGACATAGGAACTAAACAAACAGAATGAAAGAGTAAATGAATGATGTCAAGATAGTGTTCTCTGCTTTAGTTTTAATCATATCATTCATGCTAGCAAGTTACAACTACCAAAACAAATCACATGGTCCAGGAAAAGTTCCCACAAGGTGTCTTCTAATGTACTTGGTTCTGTAATCTCTTTATCTTAGGCTGAAACAATCGAAAGCTACCGATAAGTATCCTAACAAACTCTAAACCCTAGTCCTAAAACTACCAAAGTAAAGATGTCCAAGTCAGCAATATCTCCTAGCCCTTACCTAATTAATTTAGCTACCCAGGCAACAAAAAGTTTGTTGAGCTCTTGCAAAGAAATTTGAAGAATTAGAAAAACAAATATGTCCATAGAACTAACACTGCTGAAATCTTCAGTGAATATACAGAAAAAGTATAAAATTTCTTGCTTTGTAGAAAGCGGCTGCACGGATGACTCAGCAATCAGAAAAACACTAATGGGAAAATGAATAGGACGAGGTGAACCACACAAGGACCAAGTTGTTCACAGTAAACCAAACTTAACAAAACAGAAGGTAGCTGACTTAGCAAGGCACACAGAGTGAGCTGCCTGAACAAGGAAACAAAACATGTCTACAAACATTCACTTTTAAATTGTTCTACAAAGTACAGTCCTCCATAGCAAAGTTCAAACTAAACGGAGGATGATGCTTAGTACACTGAGAATAAAATAGTTCTTAGTTTTAACAAAAATCACTACGAAGTTACTAATGATGAAACTCTTGGTTAATATACAGCCATCAAATTCAAGCATCAGTCACTTATATAGAATATAAGAAACACAGATTATGGAATGGTGCGAAGTACCTGGCCCACGTCATCAGTCTCCCGAACAAACCGGACACCAGTCCTGGATCTCATTCGTTTACTACCCTGTTGACCCCCATAGTCCTTGAGAGGTGAGGTAGGTGGAAAACGGTAGCTCTCTTGACAAATGAAAGAAAAGGAACAAGATAAAAATACTGCATGAGAGGGAAGAATCTAAAATTTTACTCAGTAAGTACATAGCAGAATGAATTACATGTGCCCTTAACCAGACTATTTCCTTAGTATGTTACTATGGTCATAAAATTCCACAAAACTGGCACTGATCTTGCTCTCAAGGCTGACAAAATGAACAGAAATAAACTGGAAATAGGACATGTCAAAAGTTCTAAATTGCTATACTTTTCAAAAAAGTAATATATTTTCTCTTACATAAAAATAATTGCTAAATAAAAATAACATTTATGAATCCCTAAAATAAATTTTTCAAATAACAAATTAATTAATCTAAAATGGCATTTGAATCAATAAAAACTAACTACATAAAGAAAAATAGCTGACTGTGTCCAATCGCTAATCCTTATTATCATGATCAATAGCAATATTGAAAATGCGAGCTACTAAGGTTCACTCTGCCTAAATCACCTCTCTTCACTGCAGACTCTTCTATTCTGCCTAAGTCTTTTTCACTCAAACATAGACCTTGGTGCTGTACAAAGTAAGTAAGATTAATTACTGGCAGACTAAGCATTTTCACCTTTAATCTAGCCACTGAATTCTAGTGACACACCACAAATTCACCTATTCTTAACAAGCATCAGGATATTTCATAATCAGATATTTGAAAAACAATGAAAGTAGGACTTGTAATCCAGGAAGTATACCACCAAATAAATCCTATTTTTGTGTTTGCTTTGATTGATGACAGATTCTTAAATCTGGGTTTTGTCAGGTAAAGCTCTACATGGTCTATGGAGTCTGAAAACAACAAAAGTAACACACTCATAATAACAGAGTACTGTTAAACATATTTTTAAATATTCACTATAGAATCCTGGACTGCCTCTTTTAACACCTTATTTGTATGATTTTATGTATGGATTGTAATTATCCAAAGATTAAATATATTCACTATGTACTACAGGAATAGTTTTAAATGAAAAGTGGTTTTCAGACCAGCTGCAGAGTTTACCTGTCACAGTGCCACCATCAAGGTCACTTGCACTCAGACTTGTCACAGAAATACTTCTCCCTCCTGAGTTTCTCAGTAAACGTTGACTCCGCAGTTGGCCTATTGACTGTTCCAAGCTTTCTTTTAACTAAATCAAAGAATATAATAAAGAGAGATTTAGTTTCTTTAAACAACTTCCAAAAATAAATAGACTAGACATTTTAAAAGCTTTTTTAAAATACCTGCATTCCCAAAGAGAATTTCTATCAGTGAAAATTTTGAACTAAGTTATACGAGGAAATATAAAAATAATAAACATAAATATTTTAAGGATCAATTCTAACATCTGGTTTTAAACAGCATCTGTCACTATCTATTCCATCCTTTTATGATCAGAATGTAAAAGAGAAAGCTACTACCTAAGGGCTTATAAAGCCAGACTGCAATGTCTCATTGATGAGCCACCATGCCTAGACACATAACAAGACCAACACACCTAAAAAGAGAGAAAAACCTCCTCCCTTCTAAACATTCCTTCAGAAACCCCAGATCTGTAACAAACAGGAAACTGAACAGCTGTCACAGCTGCTGCTCTTACTGAAACAATGTGTATTGCCCAACTCTACACAGGAACATCTTTCACTCACTCAAAATTTTAAATCCCAGGAAATGATGTGGTCTGATGTGGGATTGTTAGTAGACATATATTCTAGAGATTACAGTTGTTCAAATGCTTATTTCAGATTATTAGGGAGTCAGCCAGCAGGGGATATAAGATACCTTTTTAGACCTAAAAACACACTAAATACTAAAGTAACATTCAAACTTATATACAACTATATACCAGAAAAGAGGATTGAACTAAAACAAAGACTAAAGCTAGGGAAAATCCACGTTCCCTGAATTGCTGAGAAACTTCAGGAAGTAAAGTCAGCTGGCATTTCTTATTATTGTTTCTCTTGAAGGCAATCTGCCTTCTTTTTAGCTCTGGCTATTTTTAAGATACTCTCTTTGACTTTGATTGTCAATGCTCTTACTATGATATGACTATGTACAGTTTTATTTGTAGCTATCCCATTTTTGACTCAGAGATTGTTGAATCTATAGCTTTATATTTTCAGACATTGTTGATGCCTCATTTTCCTCCTTCTTCTTCTGAAAATCCAGTTGCATAAGCGATAGCTTTTAGCCACATGTTTCCTATGTGCTTGTATATTGTTCATCCTTTCATTCCTCCATTCTTTTTGGATAATACATATATGCTGGCCAATCTTTCAATTCAAACTTCTCTCTTTAGCTGCATACAAACTTATGTTTAATCCATCTGTTGAGAGTTTTCATTAATTGATGTGTTTAACTATATTTTTTAGTTTCTGAATTTTTCATTTGTTTCTTTTTTAGTTTCCAGTTGTCAAAATTCTCATCTGCCTTTTAATCTTTTGAACAGATTAATCAGAGTTATTTTATAGTCCCATATAGTTTTCCATTGTCTATTGATTCCCTTGGTTTTCAGTCACATCTATAATTATTATTTCTTATGGGTGAGTAGTTTTTTATCAGGTGACAGATGCTGAATATGAAAAACTGTAGGGCTCATTTAAAGCTCTGGATGATAACATCTCCCTTGGGGAGAGACTTGGTTTTGCTTCCAACAGGAAGTCAGGCTGAGGTTACTAGGAATCCCAAATCACCTATCCAATTAGGAATGAAGATGATTCAAAGCTGGCCTTCTGTCCCTATGAGGGCTAGTCTGTTTTCAGTTTATAACTTCTCTTATTTTCAAGCCAACCTTTCTCCTAGTCAGTCACCATGTAGAGTCCCGACTGAAAGCTGGAGCATTGCTGAATGCCAGTTTTGCTTTCCCCAGCCTTCGAGACTACTGAGAGCTCCGACCTTGCCCTCTCTGCTTCTAGCTTCTTTTGAAATCAGCTACAGCCTAGATGGAGGAAAAGAGTTCCAAATGTAGGACTTCATCCTTCTGGACTCCCATTTATGCCAAACTTTTACTACAAAATTTCTCACTGCTTTGGCAAGTCTCTGATGGGTTCATAACATTATTTTTTACTTCGTTTTCTGTGTTGTTGTGGGGTTTGTTTGTTTTTTGCCTTTCTAGTTGTTCAAAGTAAGAGAACTGATCCAAAATAATCTTTACCAATGCCAGAAGCAGCGCATGCCAGCGTCCTTTCCATGCAGGTTTATTTGCTAACAAATCCTGAGCTGTAACTAAAAGCTGATGAATAAAATAAACTTACACACACAGACATATACGCTCACACAATCCCTACTAAAGAAAAAATGTCACCAAGCAGCATATGGAAAAATACTGCAGAACAAGAGAAATGATATATTATCCCAAAAAATAGGAGGAATAACAGCTGCTGGAAATTAATCATTTCAGAACTAAGATAGAAGAGTCAGACAAACAATTTGGCAACTTCATTTTAAAACTTTAAAAACATACAAGCCATTGAACAGATGAGCAGGCTGATGAAGATCAAAAACTGTAATATAAAAGTAAACAAATGAGATAAAGATTTTTTATAAATATCATGGCAAAACAGGTCTTCCACCTAAAAAACAAAACTGAAAATGTAACAAAATTAAAATCTATACTTAAAAATAGCAGTAACACAACAGACACTGCACAAAATCTAATCATGATGTTTGAAACCAATCTGATCTCTCCTAAAACACAAAAACAAAGAAATAATGAGATAAGATATAAAATAGTAACAGGTTATTTTAAGGGTTTTAGGACTTAACTCCTAACTAGGTCCAAAAGCAAACTAAACTTAAAATTAAATAAAAACAAAAGAATATTAATAAAACTCAATTTAACATTAATTTAGTATGCTATTTTGCTGAAACTAAGTCAATGCTCCACACAAAACTGTGGTACTGATTCCAATGGTACATACATATTCTTAGAGACTAGCATGACATCAGGACGTACCAAGTGATGAGATCACTTCCCCCACCTTCCTACTCCAAATTGCCCCTTATTTTCATACTAAGAAAATAAATCCCCTAACATATAGTACATAAAAATGCAAGCAAATGTGGACATGTATAGATAACTGCATTTAGCTGCATAATTGAGCAGACATTGGAAACATCTAAATATTCTGTCCAGTCATTTAGTCTTGTTTTCACCTTACACTAAAGCAAGGGTCCCCAAACTACAGCCCGCGGGCCGCATGCGGCTCCCTGAGGCCATTTATCCGGCCCCCACCGCACTTCCGGAAGGGGCATCTCTTTCATTGGTGGTCAGTGAGAAGAGCACATTGACCATCTCATTAGCCAAAAGCAGGCCCATAGTTTCCATTAAAATACTGGTCAGTTTGTTGATTTAAATTTACTTGTTCTTTATTTTAAATATTGTATTTGTTCCTGTTTTGTTTTTTTACTTTAAAATAAGATATGTGCAATGTGCACAGGGATTTGTTCATAGGTTTTTTTTATACTCTGGCCCTCCAACGGTCTGAGGGACAGTGAACTGGCCCCTGTGTAAAAAGTTTGGGGACCCCTGCATTAAAAAGTCAGCATTTAGTAAGTATCACAATGTATACAGCATGGGTGACCAAAGGCATAGTACACTTTATAAGTTTAGAATCTATAATGTTGACCAAAAATAATTCAAAGTATATCATTGTATAAATGTTAGGAGTCAGCTTAGCAAAATCCACAGAAAAAATGGAGGCCGTCATTTTAAAAATTTGTCCAGGCCCTGGCTGGTTGGCTCAGTGGTAGAGCATCAGTACAGCATGTGGACACCCCAGGTTCGATTCCTGGTCGGGGCACACAGGAGAAGCAACCATTGCTTCTCCACCCCTTCCCCTCCCTCTCTCTCTCTCTCTCTCTCTCTCTCTCTCTGCCCCTTCCACAGCCATGGCTTGATTGGTTGGCACATCAGTCCCAGGTGCTGGGGATGGCTCTGTGGAGCCTATGCCTCGGGTGCTAATAGCTTGGTTGCAAGCATGGCCCCAGATGGGGGTTGCCAGGTAGATCCCAGTTGGGGCACATACAGAAGTTTCTCTGTCTCCCCTCCTTTCACTTGGAAGAAAGGAAAAGAAAAAAAAATTATCCAGAAATACTGTCTGTCATCCACAGGCACTTTGATTGTTAAGCGCCCTATGCTTGGCTCTCCTTTGCTGCCTATTTCTCTATAGAATGCCAAGGCTGATCATGCACAATCTGAAAAATAGATTGCTTGCAGAGCTCATCTTAACAGCTCTAGTTTGGTTCCTTACAATCTATTTATTTTCTACCATAAAACAAAAAGGAAGTTGAGGAGGAGGAGGAAATAAAGGAAGGGGAGAGGAGTTTTATAAAATTAAACAATAGTGCAAATTTATAGTTTGCACACTTTTCTGGTTCCACCATCTGTTGTTAAAATGTATTTTTTTAAATGGTTGCTGCTATTTTATTTACCAAAACTTAATTAGTTCTGGCCACTATGTCTAACCTCTCTCCATATGCTGATTTATGAAAACATAAGCCCATAATAATATTCTTGAAGTTTAAAAATTCCCTTCCAAGTGATATTTTTATTTATGTCACTATTTTATTTTTAAAAGAAAACCCAAATATTTAAAACCATATATTACATTCTAACCATAACTTTTAAAGAATTTTCAAAATATTTCCACATAATATTTTGAATGTCAATAAATGAGCATTCATGAAAATGGAAGGCACTCTTACTAATACATTATTGTATTCTGGGTGGGCAGACAATTTACTCATGAATGTAGAGGAGGAAAAAGCAATTTTATGTATGCTATCTAATTTAGCATATACTTTGATATCAAAATATTTTAAAATACACATATCACAGTGAATGGTGCGACGCATTAAGGGTGTTTATAGTCACAGTGATACCCTCATGAAACTGAAGTTAGATCCAATGAATTAAAGGATAGAAAATAACATGCACTAAATGCCTATAATATACCAAGTACTATGTTAACATAGCAAATGCTAGAGGGTAGAGGAATTATTTGATGGATTAAAAAAATAACAAGAACTTAAAGGTTTAACAAGTGTCTAAAACAGTGTGGCTACTTCAATAAATGTAATAATGAAGGTTATATGATTATGTTCCTTTTTTCAGATAATGAAATTCAAGTTCAGAAAGGTTTCTACTTGCCCAAAGCTACTGAATTGTTTCTAGCAGAAAAACCAGGACTTGTTTTGATGTCTGATTCCAGAATCTACAATTTTCCACTAGACTCAAAGCAAAATTCTGTGAAAATTATTCTCCTGTCCAGTAGTTTCATGAGACTTGGTAATAAAATTTTAAACATAAAACTCTAAGAACCTCATTGCTAAGATCTGAAATATACTTACAAAAAGAAGCCAGCCGAATTTCTTTGATCATAATTTCTTACCCATAGACTGTTACTACTTAACGTTACAGTTATTAAAAGACTGACCAAGTCTCACTTTCAGGACAATTAGTAAAGTTCAGCCAAAGAGAAAGCGGCATCAGATACCTTTAGCTTTGAGATATTACAAGTGGCTTGTGCCCAACTCTAAACCATCAACATTATTTTTCTGGGGTGTCACTACATACATTTGACAACTGAAACCTACTGAATAGATAGAAGAAACACCTGGAATTTATTATTTAACATTTAAATTCATCCAAAGTTCATGTGCCAGATGGTAACATCCTATTACTCCCAAAGGGAAATTTTAATCGGAGCACTTAATTAGAAGAAAAATTACCTATTAATGCAAGCCTCTAAGGTCTAATTTGAAATTACTATATTTTAAACAATCTTTACCTTAAAATATGAATAAATCAGCTGATTTGAATCAAGGGAACTGTATTTTTCTTTTATACCCAATATTAACAACTTTAGACTCATTAGATGCAGTCCATATTTCCCCTGCAGAAAGTATTAACTTTTTATGTAGAATATTCTTTCTGGAGTGCATTCCATTTTTATAGCATTAACACAAAAACAGGCCTTGTTGTCTCATGAATAGGAACACAAAGTTTTAGATATATTCTAAACACTTAGCTACCAATTGCACTATTTAACACTAGAGTATAATGTGCTCCAAATGTTCAAAATAAGTTTTCAAATAAAACTTTCCCCACAGGTCCTCTTAGACTCAAACATTCTCAGACTGCTTAAGAAATATACAAAATAAGAAATAACACAGAATGACACTTTCTTAAGGTCATGAAGTTCAAGGAGCCCAAAGACCTTAATTATACTATTCAACTAAATATGGCTCATTGGCTGGAAGCACTTCAAGGAAGTAGAAAATCAATGGTTGTTACTTAGGAAGAAGGCGAAGATCAATGCTAGTGTACGTAAGTTGCAGGATCCACCGTATTGCCTAATGGCAGTCAAAACTGTCAACCTTGACAATCTATCAATGCCAATCCTAGCTCAGAACCAGACTTCTTCCCAATTCTATTTCTGTATTTGTTCCATCTAACTCTAACTATTGACATAGTACCAGCTATAATATTAATGACTTGTGTGACAATAGGCTTCTGTTTTTCAATCAGTTAAGATAATCTCCAAAATCTAGTTTATCAATGTAAATTATACAATCCTGCCAACTTTGAATGCAAAGTCCCAATTTTCAGAAATATAAATTCGCAACATCACAAAAACGTGAGCAACCACGAGGTAAGTGATGCAAATGAATCCTGACGCTGGGTTTTAGGACATCTTTTCCTTGGCTCTGTCACGACTAGCTGGGAGACCGTGGGCGAGTTAGTGACCATTCTGTGCTGCAGTTCTTTATTTTGTTAATGAAAAAAAAAATAGTATCTACCTAATAGAATTGTTGAGAGAATTAAATGAGTTGATATAAAAAAAAAGCGCCATATATTGATAGTAAGTTTACGGAGAAATTCCCAAAGAGACTATAAAACACAGGTGCTGGGTCTCTACAAAACACCACTGACTCCATTGCTGATCCTTGAACACTGCTCAACTCCTCATACAGAAGGCTTCACGTATCATAAGAAAAGAATTACATTTAGGTTGGAGGTTATAAAGACTCAAGGAAACAATGGTGAAATTATGTACATTTCAAGGAAAAGTCATCAGAAAGATGGCCAAACGTGACGCTTGACCCTTAGGCCTTACAAAACCAACAGCAATCATTCTCATAGTTCTCTCGTTAGGGGAGATCATCTCAGAGGAAAACACCGAATTGATTACTTACATTTCCCCCCTCACCAGCTGGCAAAGTATGCTCACAAAATTAAGCCTCAATAAAATAAATATTCAAATGTATATATAAAACATCCATTTCCTGAAGTTTAGCAATAGAATTATTCATAAAATCTAAATTAATAATAAAAAGCTCTTGTCTTCCCTAGAGCAAAAGAGTTGATTTCATTTTCTAGGAAATCTCTTATATTTTAAAAAAGAAATGCTGATTTCAATGAGGCAATAGATATTTAGCATGGAGAAAAATTTTAACAGTTGGACACTGGTTAAACCAGATTAAACTGTTCCAGAGTTTTTTAATATAGTAGGTTTCGCAACAAGTGGAATTGTATGAGTTGTAACATAGTCTCAGAAATAAGAAAGTCAATCTCCAGGGTTCCTCCTTAAACAGGTCACACACTGATTAAAAGAAGAGTTAAAAATGGAGAATACCACCATATACCTAAAGGACTTCAAGATTACAAATAGGTGATAATTCACATGATACTTGGCACATTACATATACTCATTCTTAGGTAGAATATAGTCCATAGCAGTAAACATTTTAATGCTGAGAATACAGGTTCCATTGAGGAGCCCATCAGAATCGCCCGCTGGGAGAAATACTCTCTCTGAGTTGTGCATCTTCCCATCAGTTATGGCAGGTGCTCCCCGGGGTAACTTATAGGTAGCAGGGTGAAGGTCTCTGCTCTATCAAGTGAGTAGACTATAAGGCAATGAGTGACATTACTCCTCCAGTATGCTGGAGGGAAAAAAATCACTGAGAACCAAGCGTTTTAATAGGACAAGAATTTGGAGAAAGTAAGGAGGAGCCTCTAGACCAGACTAAGAAATAGTCTGAAGCCAAAGGAAGACTTGCTCTCCTGTGTCTTACGTTTTATACAAGGGCTTTGCAATCTATATACTTTCAACTCAGATGGAAATAATTACCTGTTGAATGTATTACACTTCCCATATATAAAAGCACTCCCTCAGAGTTCAGCATTATTCAACTCTAGGTCTACCACAAAGTCTTACTGCCAAAGTAGAACACATTTTATGTTTTAAATGCTTATCTGTACAGAAGTTTCTCTACTATATAATTTCATTTCCCAATTATAAATTCAAAGAAAATTTGCTACCATGAGTAAGTATCTAAAATTTAACATGACAAAGTAGAATTGTTCTCTGCTGGTAGTCAGTGTTTTTAATTTTTCAATAATAAATTAAAAAGCAAAGTATTAACTCCCATTAATAATAAGGTAGTTTAATCTACGGCACTTCATGGGCTACCCAGACATAAAAGATCTATAGCTCCATCTGTCAAATACATCATAACTCATAAAAATCTTTTAGATGAAAAAAGTCCAAGTTTATTTTCTAAATGGAAGTAATAGAAAACCTTATAACAGAAGATACATTTCCCTGTGTACAAGCAATTAGTTTCCAATTACAAGCAAATAATGATAACTCTACTTCTCTTTTGTAAAAAGAAAATAAGAAATCATCAACTATAACTATAACTTGAAAGTTATGTGACAATTCAGCACAGCACAGATATGTTTAAAACAATCATTATAGTACAAATATTATACTAGTCTTATTAAAGTATATATTCATAATTGGAAATATGAAGAAATAAATTTAATTGGATTTCCAAGAGATTGCAGACAAATTAAAAAGTTTCAAAAGAAGGAAATAACAGAGATTGAATCAACAAGATATTAATAAAAAACATTCCTTTTATTCCAGAATTCTAGAGTATGTTTCCTTCTTCCATCCCCAGGTGAAGTACAAACTGGCCCATCCTTAAGAGGGCAATTGTGAAATATCTAGGAAACTGTAAGTACACATACCCTTTATTATTTTTTTTAAAAATTTAAGACTTTATTCATTTTAGAGAGAAAAGAGAGAGAGAAAAAGAGAAGAGAGAGAGAAAGAGAAGAGAGAGAGAGAAGGTGGGGAGGAGCAAGAAGAATCAACTCCCATATGTGCCTTGACCAGGCAAGCCAGGGTTTTGAACCGGCGACCTCAGAGTTCCAGGTCAACACTTTTTCCACTGCGCCACCACAGGTCAGGCCGGTACACATATCCTTTAACCCAGTAACTCTGCTCCCAGGAATCACACATGATTGCAGAAAAACATGTGTACCATTATGGTCATTGCTGCATTATTTACAACACTACCAAAAATAATAATAATAATGGATATGTCTATACTATGGAGCACTGTGTAACTATTCAAAAGAATGAAATATGTGAAAAATAATATAAACACAGATTACTAAATAAATCAGGTTGCATAACATTCTATATGATCCCAGTTTTTAAAGCAATCACATGTAAGCTTATACATGCATAGAAAATATCTGGAAAGATATACAAGAAACTGTCAAAACTGTTACCTCTTTGGAGCAGGGACTCAGAAGGGCTACAAGATAGGAGTTTTATTATTTATTTAAACAATGAGCATGTATTTCTTTAAAATAAACTGTGCTTAAAATTCTTAACTCCTCACGAGAGGTCTCCGTAGCCCAAATTTAGTAAGTTTCCATTTAATTCATGTCCTGAGTTCTTCCCCCTCTGACTTAAGCTTTCAAATTCAATAGACTCTTATTGATATAAGCTGGTTGGCAATGCAGCTGACAAGCTGACCTAAATTTAAGCTACAAAAGAGTGGCGGGTCTAAAAGTTCAAGCTGTTCAAATGACTAGCTCCTGTAGCTCACATCCGTAATCCTCAACCCTGCACTTCCAAGCCAGTAAGAGAAAACAGAACCATGGAAACGTTCTTACGTGTTCTACAGCACCTGCCTGGCCGTTACTATAGTCTCGATACTGTCCAAGCATCCGGTCCACTTGTCGCAAGTCTCGACTGGTGTCCTTGAGAAAGAAAATGGACTTTATCAATTGTTCCAAACAGTGTCTTTCCCAGTCAGTCTTAGTAGTATGTCAAACAGTGAAAGCAAGCATTTGTAAAAGGTACAATTTATATCGTAGTGAAGTGGATATCAATATACTTCATACATATCAAATAAATCGTATTAACACAACGGAGAAAGAAATTAAAATCCAACTGTAATTCAGTTGTGTAAAATCTGAAGCACAGAATTTAAATCCTTATCCAAGGTTTCCATAAGAAGTTGGCAGCAAGACCTTTAAAAAACTGAAAAAAATCCTCATTATCAATTTATGCTCCTCAACTAATTCTTACCCTTTTTATGAAAAAGAATCCTAAAAGAACAAATTTAGTAGACTATGTACATGAGAAGTAAATCATTGGGATCCACTTATTTCAATTATGACTTTATCTCAGAACTTAATTGAGGGGAAAAGAGGTATCCTTTAACCTTAAGCTATAAACAACAAATTTAGTTCTATTCAAAACAAAAATGGTTTCCACCTAAATATGCTAGGTTTCACCAAAGAGATTAATACTGCTTTCAAAAATACTTACTACCGTGTCTCATGGTAGGAAGTGCAGGAATTTGTACTCCTAAATCCATTGTTATATTAGTTTCAATAAGTTTAAAAAGAAAAATCAAATCAAATAACAGCCTCTCCACTAGAAATTAGCTTCTTTTTATCTAAGCATACTAACCCAAAGCAATAAAAAGCCAAAATCCATGCAAAGCAAAGATAAAGTATTAATGGGTAAGGAAAAAATTCTATTTCTGAGATTTCTTTTTCCCACTGGGCCTGTGCTGCCTGCCCCACCTCTGCTCCAGGCCCCCCTTCCACGGAAGGGTGCAAACTGCCCCCACCCCAACTTCCAAACACTGTCCGCGATTAGCCTCTAAATCAAAATGGCAGCTCGCTATTATTCATTCATGAATAATCTACCAAGCCAAAATATGAGCTTCTTCTCTAAAGGCACAGGTCCACAGGAAACTAACGATAGTAAAGCCTAATGGTTTCACTCCTACAATATATTATTTGGAAATAGTGCTGTATCCTAAAACACTTTCCACAACCTTCCATGTATTTTAAATATCCTTACTGACCGTGGTAAGCAGAACAATGGCCCCCAATGATGTTCAATCCCTAATCCCTAGAACCTTACATAGCAAAAGAAATTTTGCAGATATGATTAAATCAAGGATTTAGAGATGAGGGATTATCCCGGATTATTACAAACACTCAATGTAACCACAAGTGCCCTTAAAAGTAGAAGAGGGAAGCAGAAGCAGTGAGAGTGAGGCAATACGAGAAGAATGCGGCCCAGCCCTGCTGGTTTTGAAGATGAGGGGGCCACAGACAAGAATGTGGGAAAGGCTAGGCAACAGCTGGCTCCCTAGAGCCTCCAGAAAGGAGCTCAGCCCCACCAACACCCTAATTTTTGTCTAATGAGACTAGTGTCAGATTCTGACCTACCGAACTAAAAGAAAATAAGTTTCTGTTATTGAAGATATTAGTTTTGTGGTCAATTGTTATGGTAGCAAAAAAACCAATACATTGACCGAAACTATTAGTCAGCTTAAACTATTTAAAATTGATTTACTGCCACCATGGTTAAACGAACCTGTAAGGTACTTGTTAGAGCGTTGACCTTCTCGGTGACATCCACCACAGGGCGACTTCGGATTTCCCGGTGTACTGACCTGGCAGCCCATCGACTCAGTCGGTCACGAGAGCGGAAGTACTCTGAATCGCTGGAGGACTCTGCCATTGGTGTACACAAGTCCTTAAAAATAAACCCAGGGTACGGTCACGCAAGTGCGGAAGAGCATGGGAATGAGAAATTCACTATACCGCTCACAAAAATTAGGGGATATTTTATAGCTTCATATTCATTTTTAATTCACCCCTAATTTTTGTGAGTAGTATATTTACTTTTTGATGTTTCTTACTTATTACATTAGTCCTTTGGCTTAACATAATATCAACACATGCAATTTGAAAATATAAGTCACTTCCCCATGTAATTCTTCCTCCTTTGTTTTTTCTGCTTTAAAAGAGCAATTCCTTAAATTCTTCCAGTCATGTTTACAACTCCAAATAATAAAAATCCCTTAGTGTTGTGCAATGTTCCTAAATTTTACAAGCTTCACGTACAGTAAGTACCTCACTTAATCCTATTAAGTAAATAGGACAGGTAGTCTGCATCTCTACAATAAACAGAAAGGGATTTTCTAGGACCTGTGGGTCTCAGTATTAGTCTGAGGTCCATTCTACTGAGCTATAAGAACATATGTATCTTTAAACAAAGATCCAACGCACAGAGAATGACCTAAAATAAGAGAATCCCAGTGTATAGTGAATACTCTCATGCACCTTAATTTAAAATATAGAATTAAACAAATACTATAACAAAGGTACAAACTCTGTAATAACAACTACATGGAAAGATGGTCCCATCAACATCTCTACCAAATTAGAAAGTCCAGTATCCTAATTTCATCAGTAAACAGTTCTCTATATATTCTGTTTTCCCACCCTTACCTCAACTTTCTATTTAATGAAAAAGAAAATCAGTTCATTCAAGACAATCTCAAAAGTTTCAGAAAACCTTTTATAGAAGTTGAAGAAACAAAATGTATTTAGAACATAGAAGTATCAGAGACAACTCAATTGGTCAAAGTGAAAGTGTACTGAGCATTCTCTATTTTCTGTTTAATGGAGGGTTAACGTAACCTTTACCACTAATTGTTATACTTTTCCTAAAATCTGTATGGCCATTTTTTTCAGTCTTAGTAAATCCAGTGTGATAAAACCTTTCTTTAATGATCTAGACAGGCGTCCCCAAACTACGGCCCGCGGGCCGCAATGCGGCCCCCTGAGGCCATTTATCCAGCCCCCACTGCACTTCTGGAAGGGGCACCTCTTTTATTGGTGGTCAGTGAGAGGACCACTGTATTTGGCAGCCCTCCAATGGTCTGAGGGACAGTGAACTGGCCCCCTGTGTAAAAAGTTTGGAGACCCCTGAATATGTTGGACTTTTTGGATCTTTATTCTGAATGCATCAGGGAAATACATACCATGTATCTAAAGGGAAGATAGAGGCACTTTGCTAAATACGTATAGATCTTAGAGCACTAAATGAAAGCAGCTGTGTTTCTGAAATAGTAGATAAACTAAAACTAAATAAACAAGCAAAGAACCTTGCTGTGAGTTTTGGCTTTTCAAAGTGAAATACAGCCTGACCTTGTGGCACCAATAAAAGAACCAATGGAAGATCCAGCTTCTTCATACTAACTGCACCTGGTCTAGAGAACACCTGTCAGATGCATCCCCTCCTCTCCAGAGCCTCTCAACCTCCCACCACACCCCCACCTCTGGCTCCTGCCTCACCTGTCCCGTCTATAAGTCCATGCCCATGATGTAGCTCCCTCCCACATCAGGAAACATAAGCAGACAACTTGAATTTCAACTTGACTACGAATAACTACAACTAATAATTTTATGGTTGTTTTTAAGGATTTAGAGAAATGTTTAAAATAAGCATGTATAATAAGCATGTATATATAATAAGCATGTATAATAGCAAATATAATAAGCATGTATCTATACCTACAATAAATATTATTTTTCTTCCTTCTTATTTCTACTATTCTTATTCTATTCTATTAGTCATGTTATTTTATAAGACTATATTCTTTTTTTTTTTTTTTTTCTGAAGCTGGAAACGGGGAGAGACAGTCAGACAGACTCCCGCATGCACCCGACCGGGATCCACCCGGCATGCCCACCAGGGGCGACGCTCTGCCCACCAGGGGGCGATGCTCTGCCCCTCTGGGGCATCGCTCTGCCGCAACCAGAGCCACTCTAGCGCCTGGGGCAGAGGCCAAGGAGCCATCCCCAGCGCCGGGGCCATCTTTGCTCCAATGGAGCCTTGGCTGCGGGAGGGGAAGAGAGAGACAGAGAGGAAGGAGGGGGAGGGGAGTGGAGAAGCAAATGGGTGCTTCTCCTATGTGCCCTGGCCGGGAATCGAACCCGGGACTTCTGCATGCCAGGCCGACGCTCTACCACTGAGCCAACCGGCCAGGGCAAGACTATATTCTTAATTATTAACCTTATCATTACCCATTCTGATATGTTTGCTTCTAATATTTTCAATAAAATATTTAGAATACTATAACCTTCCCACCCTTCACCCAATACTATTCCTGCCCCACCTCCCCAGGGTTAACTACTAGCATGATTTTGTGTATATCTCTCCATATTTTCATACTTTTACCACAAATATATGTATTTCACAGTCTTTCTTAATGATAAAAACATTACAATCGATTGATAAATATTAACAAGTAGAGATGTGGGATATCTGAATTTAACTTTAAAACAGAAAATCTTAGCAGCATTAAATAAAATTAAAAACATTAAATTATGTCTAACTATCACATAATACCAAAAAATGACCTATCATACCCACTAAAGATTACATACTTTAATAAGATAGAATCACACTTTCCAGCATGATTCCACTAATACACACACAGTCTTCAGCTATTAACTTCAATTACTTTGAGCAATAAAAGATATTCAAACTCCTGCATCTGATGGAACATCTGTAGAAATATCAAGATTTAAGGTGAGATAGAGCTAAGAATTTTGTATGCTGGATTTTAACAGCATATGAAACATTAGCAACCATCTAAGGATTTTAATTACATAAGTATTATAAATGTTGAACTAAAAGAAAGTAAAGAATCTGATTATAAAACAAGATAAAAAATAGATTAATTTTCACCCTTGATTAAAACAATTTAGCACTTCCATCAACTGTCACTGATAATCAAAGGGTAAAACAGCACTCTCATAGCGAACTGAAATAATGCCTGATTGTAAGGGTCACAATGCAGAGGACAGCTATGGTGGCAGAGGTCCAACCTTACCAAAAGATGCCAGCCTGTAACCAGCCAGCAGTACCACTCCGCAGACTCAGCTGATGGAGGGAGAAAGAAACAAATGAGAAACAAGTGGCCACTGGAGTTGTCAAGAGGCTCCTGTCACATAATCAGAACCCAGAGTAAAATGGATGGAGGGCCATAAAAATAGCTCCTGAGAGCCACTTAATATAACTGACTAAAGAAATGAATAAAGCAGTCAATGCCAATTTTCCACCTTGTTTACCATTAAGAATGTATTATACTATAATTAAAAATTTGTAAAAAAAAAAAAATGTACTGTGTAGCCTAATATCAGTGGCATGAATGAAAATTGACCAGGCCTCTAGAAAATCTCCCTAAAGAAATTATACCCACGCAGATTGGTGCAACCACTGTAGAAAGCAATATGGAAGAGTGACCTCAAAAAATTAACAATGGGCCCTGGCCGGTTGGCTCAGTGGTAGAGCGTCGGCCTGGCGTGCAGAAGTCCTGGGTTCGATTCCCGGCCAGGGCACACAGGAGAAGCGCCCATCTGCTTCTCCACCCCTCCCCCTCTCCTTCCTCTCTGTCTCTCTCTTCCCCTCCCGCAGCCGAGGCTCCATTGGAGCAAAGATGGCCTGGGCGCTGGGGATGACTCCTTGTCCTCTGCCCCAGGCGCTAGAGTGGCTCTGGTCACGACAGAGCGATGCCCCGGAGGGGCAGAGCATCGCCCCCTGGTGCGCGTGCCGGGTGGATCCCAGTCGGGCGCATGCAGGAGTCTGTCTGACTGTCTCTCCCCGTTTCCAGCTTCAGAAAAATACAAAAAAAAAAAAAAAATTAACAATGGAACTACATTACAACCCAGTGATTTCAGTTCTGAGAATTTATCCAAAGAAACCCAAACACTAACACAAAAGAATATATACACCCTATGTTCACTGCTGCATTATTTACAACAGGCAAGCCTTGGAAGCAGCCCAAGTGCTCACCAGTAAGACAACTGGATAAAAAAGCTATCATACATTTACAAAATGGAATACTACTCAGCCATAAAAGACAAGTACCATATGATTTCACTCATATGCAGAATCTAATGAACAAAATGAATTAACATGCAAAACAGAGACAGACTCATACATAGAGAGCAGGGCGGGAGATGAGGGCCGAGTGGGAGGGGTAGAACAAGAGAGCAAAAAGAACTACTCACACACACGGACAACAATGTGGTGACCGCCAGGGGGAGGAGAGTACAGGGATAAATGGTGATGAATGTAGACTTGACTTGGGGAGGTGAACGCACAATAAGGTGTAGACCTGAAACCTGTATAATTGTGCTAACCATTGTCACCCCAACAAATTCAATTGAAAGAAAAAAAATTTCCAAAAAAAAAAAAAAGAATTGTACCCAAAGTGTTACAATCATTCCAGGTTGATAAAAGCATACTAAGAATGGTCACATAAGTAAACAAATACACATGGCCATGAAGAAATGTTCTTCCTAATAACCTACAAACTACAAATTAAACAATGAAATACTTTTCCACCCATTAAGTTGCTCTCCTTTTAATCAGTGGTCCTCAACCTTTTACACTTGGAGACTGGTGAAAATAGGAGAATTATCTTGGGATTATTAAGACAGAAATTACCCTGAGCATAAGTGAATTCAACTAAGATCACAGGCACAATCTTCACACAATATCAGGATGGTTAACTCTTTCATAGACTAACACAAAATTTCTGGTGAACCAGTCTGCAGGCCGGTGGCTGAAAAACAGTTTTAAATAATGTTTATGGTTAGCCAGGTTGTAGGCGAAAGAGCACTCCTATATTGTCCTAGTAGGAATGCATAAATTGATACAACTTGTCCGAATGTCTGCAAGCCATACACATCAAGAGCAGTTTGTACCCAAGTAACTACACTTCCAAAACCTTCACCTAATAAAATCATCCGGAATACATACAAAAATGTATATATAAGGATACTGACTGAGAAGTTATAATAGAACAGCGGTTCTCAACCTGTGGGTCGCGATCCCGGCGGGGGTCGAACGACCAAAACACAGGGGTGGCCTAAAGCCATCGGAAAATACATATTTATAACAGCGGTTCTCAACCTGTGGGTCGCGACCCCAGCGGGGGTCGAACGACCAAAACACAGGGGTCGCTTAAAGCCATCGGAAAATACATATTTTATTTAAAAATGTATTGTATAATAAATATGTATTTTCCGATGGCTTTAGGCCACCCCTGTGTTTTGGTCGTTCGACCCCCGCTGGGGTCGCGACCCACAGGTTGAGAACCGCTGTAATAGAAGGAAAAGAAAAACAACCTGAATTTCAAATTATAAGAAAATGAATGGTTAAAATACAGTACATTCATATATTGAAACAGTACACAGACATTAAAAACTCTTTCTGAAGACATGTAATAGCAATGTAAGGAGGAGAAGTATGAATCCTGATATTTTAATAAGCATTATATATTGTCTGTATGTGACTATAAATTCCCAGTATACAATTTAGAGGAGCAGAAAAGGGCGATGACCAAAGGGGAAAAAAGTATATCAAAAGTGTATTTCCCACCCAGAGTTTACAGCAAATTACTACTTTTTTAAACATTCTTATCTCTCCTTAAATTTCTACAATGAAAGTATTGTCAGAGAGAAAAACCTAATGTATACTTAAAAGAAAAATATAAAGATGACTTTCAGAGATAGATTAGTAACAGGGTGACAGACTGGAATGTGTGTTTAAGTAAAAGTTATTCATCCGGAACTCATTTTTTCTTAGTAGAGGTTTCCTTTCCCTTCTTGACAACTTCTTAACTG
Organism: Saccopteryx leptura; assembly: GCF_036850995.1. Taxonomy (NCBI): domain Eukaryota; kingdom Metazoa; phylum Chordata; class Mammalia; order Chiroptera; family Emballonuridae; genus Saccopteryx; species Saccopteryx leptura. Next base: position 21,071,496 of record NC_089508.1, on the reverse strand, counting down.
AACTTTCTAGTCCCCTGACATCTAAGTTGGTAGAGCCCTATCACTAGTTCTCACCTCGTGATGAGCTAAAGAAATGGGACCACAAAGCCAATCTCGGTTTCATACAGAAGAGTAGGAACTGGCCAAAGAAACCATCATGCGTCTATCTGCTAAAACAACATTTTTTTAAATTATGTATAATTCTCACTTTGTAAGATTGTCAAAAGACAGGAATGAACTTGAAAGTTGAAGGACTATGTGAAAGTGTACTGTGTACTGACATTGCTTATACAACCAAATTCTGCTTTGGAAAACAAATTAAAAAGTGGTTCATGAATGATATTTAATCACAATTACAATTTGAAGCCCAAAGAAGAATTATTAAGACTAAGAGAAAAATATCTATGTTTGCTCAAGGAAAATCTTTGTTATTTTTAAAGATTCAAGAGGAGAAATTTTAGGCCCTGGCCAGTTGGCTCAGCGGTAAAGCGTCAGCCGGCGTGCAGGAGTCCCAGGTTTGATTCCGGTCAGGGCACACAGGAGAAGTGGCCATTTGCTTCTCCAACCTTCCGCCTTTCCTTTTTCTCTCTCTCTTCCCCTCCCGCAGCCAAGGCTCTATTGGAGCAAAGTTGGCCCAGGTGCTGAGGACGGCTCCATGCCCTCTGCCTCAGGCGCTAGAATGGCTTGGGTTACACTGGAGCAACACCCCTGATGGGCAGAGTATCACCCCCTGGTGGGCATGCCAGGTGGATCCCTGTCTGGCACATGCAGGAGTCTGTCTCTCTGCCTCCCCACTTCTCACTTCAGAAAAATACAAAAAGAAAAAAAAAGGTGAAACTTATTTGGATTAGAAAGTCATTCTCAGTATCATAAGACATAAGATATTTGTTAATTTTTTTTTAAAAAGTCTCTAAATTTGAAGAATGACTAAAGAACTCCTAAAGAACAATTTTAAAAAGCTGAATCACCTAAATCCTGGTTAAAGGTGAGAAAGGCAATTCTTTCAATGGGAGAAAAAGCAGAAAACATTCTCTTACCACCACCTACTGGTACAACAAAACATCTCACTGATGAGAAAGCAGTAATATTGATGCTGTCTGCTTTTCAGACACTGAGTTTTTTCCAAGACTAGAGAGGACAATGATAGGTGACCTTGGGGGAAAGTCTCCAGAGGCTTAGAAAAGCTCTGGGTGTGAAACCAGATGGTACAATTCTTAAAGGAGTTTATTTAGCTGTTCCTAGCACATCAGTATTTAAAGGCATAAATATTGTTCCTTCTGCCTTAATGAACCTTATAAAGAAGACACACCCCCACCAAAGCAAGCAATGTACCCTCATCAACCCACTCCCACTGAGGCTCTATCCATCAGAAACAAATGCCGTGTGCAAACCTGCACTGTGACCACGGGGAGCAAAACTGCATTCCGCCCTGTAATAAGGGACTGGCAGGGAGTCTGCACAAACTCAAGTCCACCTCTTTTGTTATTTGACCTAAAAAGCCATCAGATTGTCTTCATTATAATGATGCACATTTGTATGTATGAGAGCTGTAATTTATTGATTCTCAAGTCTCTTTTCCTCAGAGCCAGTTTAAAACAATTAGGATTTGCAAGCTGTTCCATAAAAGATAAGCACCCAGCATCAGGGGTGACATTTCACAAAGGCTGACGAGCGCATGTTAAGTAGGTGATTGCTTCCGTGGCCTCCAACTGCCTCAGCCGCCCCTGTCCAAGGCAACTGTCCTCAAACATGTTCAAGGTAATGATGTTGATCTTTAAGGGGGTCGCGGGAGGTGGGGGGTATGTTTTAAGCTTAATCATTATCCAAGTTCAAATTTTAGAATGCATTTCTCACTGTTTCAACAGCTGTGAGACATGAGAGCTTTGCCTCATCCTTCACGAGAAAAAGATAACAAGCCAGGAAAGGTTACTACGAACAAGCCATTTTCACTTGTGCCTGGCTTCCTGATATCAGTGCTCCTCTGTAACTTAATTTCCTCAAACCCTTCTGGTAAGTTCATTATAAGATCAAAATCGACAGCCAAGTCTCTGTTAAGTCAGTAGATAATGTAAGTAAGACATAGGAAATAGAATCAAAGAGAAGCTTGAACAGATTCATGCATTCGTCATTTGCTGAATTACATCTACATCAGAAATGAAAGATGAAAGTAAATAAAGTCACAGTCCTTGGTGGGAGAGAAAGAGCTATAGAAGTGCTATCTATGGCAAGCTAAGTAACACAACAAAATGCCAGGGGAGTGGGGCCGGGATCCTGCCACTCATCTGGAAGGATGAGTAGAGGTATGACAGACGGATGAGACGAGGCGACAGGATCAGTTATAAAAAAAGAAGAAAAAAAACCTCTGTCTCAGAGGAATTAGAGAAGGTACAAACAAGCAGAGCACTGGCATCCTTCCACCAGGGACTGAATTTAAAACCCATCTCCAGTTCTGCTAAATGTCCCCATGGCAGGGAGAAACTGGGTTAGTAAAATCATCCCAGTTGGAGAACTTCTGACTTAGAGAATTAACATTTATATATACACACACACACACTAAGTTTGATTATTTATTGTATTGTATGTCCCACTTAGTCCTCTTGCAGCCATCCATTTCTTCTGCCAGGCTCCGCCCTCAGCTGCTCTTTGCTCCCCTTGCTCCAACTCCTCCCAGTACAAAGGCAGAGTCACATGGACCCATGCCCACCACGCAGGGAGCAGAGGCATTTCTGGAAAAGGCCGTGTGGCATAAAAAACAACTGCTTATTTAGACATGGACAAAAAAATTAGTTGCTACTCAGAAAATTATTTACGTGCCAGTCATTAAAAATCAGTGCAGTTATAAAAGAAAGTTACTTAATAACACCCTCTGTGTCTAACAAGCAGAATGACACAGATATTTTAGACTCATACACACCCACACACTTCTAAAATAAATGAAGCAGTTTACAAAATTAAAATAAAAGGAAAATATGTCGAGATAAAAAGAATAAAAACTCAAGGAAGAAAAAAACAGAGAAACGAATGGTAACAACCGCCTGAGATGGATTTATCACTTGTAGTTAAGCCCTAGAATTGCACTCTTGCATTTGCTGACAGATTAAAAACTAAATATATACTACAATACTCCTAAAATAGCAGACAGGAATGAAGTCCTCTGGGTGTGCAGACAGCCTCCACTGAATGTCCAAACTGCCCCAGGATGGACAAGAGATCATCTGGACAAAGATGGAGCTAGAATCCCCAAGTTTATGACACCCTTTTGTTTCAGAGGATAAAAACTAGACTGACTATATAGACCAAACCCAGCCAACTAACGTAGATTTGGAAATAACGCTCACTGTTATTTTAAAACATTATTTTGAAAATAAATAGATTTCACATAAAAATTCTAATTCCCAGCTTCTCTTGAAAATGCTGATGATCTGACAACACTGGGGATGTACAATATTTTCCCCTAGCAACACGGACGTAAATACTGGCTGTCCTAGAGCCGGGCCTGCACCTGCACGTTGGTCCAAATTCCGACCGGGCCTGCTTCACCCAGTGTGTTACCTGATTGGCCCCACCTACTAGATGAGTTCACAGCCCTGTGTTAAATAAAAAGCCAAAACAAAAGAAGTTTGCCTTTTTAAAGGAAGTTTCCCTACTTAAAAATGTGCAATATGATTGAGAAGAATTGATCAAGGTTAAATGCTTAAAAGGTAATGCCTTCCTCTACAGATCAGAAGGGATACTGGGCTATAGAGCTTTGACATTAGCCATGCCTACAGACTCCAAAACCAGGAGAAAATACTACCATGAGCAAAAGAGCTTGATGTTAATCAAACTACTTAGAATGTTTTCCCACTATTGTACATCAAAAACTAAGTTCAGAGGCGACAAGATGGCGATGGAGTAGGCGGACGTACCAACTCCCACCTCCCAGAACCAAAGTGGATTATAACTTAATTTTAAGAACCATCATCTGGAAAAACCAACTTTGGACTAAACTAAGAAGACTCTTCAACCAAGGAACACTGAAAAGCTACACTGAAACTGGTAGGAAAAGCGGAAACACAGAGAAGGCTGCCCAGCTCTTCGGAGCGAAGGGCAGCCGGGAGAGACTCGCATGGCGGAAATTGAGTTTAGAAGAGAGGGGAGGTCCCTGAGCCCCAGGAACAAAGCCCCAGCCTGCAGCCCCAGAGCTTAGAAGAGGCATATGGACTGTATTTAGCTGGAACAAGTCAGGATACTGTTTGTGAGAAAGAAACTGATTTCTCAGACCCAGGATTCTTCTTAAAGGGACCGCACAGAAAACCTCTCTCACAACCACTCACCCAGGGCTCCAGGGGACGGAGAGAGAGGAGAAGACCCGAGCAGCAGGAAGAGAGTGTAATCTAGGACAGTGGTCCCCAACCTTTTTTGGGCAACGGACCAGTTTAATGTCAGAAAATATTTTCACAGGTCCTGGCCAGTTGGCTCAGCGGTAGAGCGTCGGCCTGGAGTGCGGGGGATCCGGGTTCGATTCCCGGCCAGGGCACATAGGAGAGGTGCTCATTTGCTTCTCCACCTCCCCCCTCCTTCCTCTCTGTCTCTCTCTTCCCCTCCCGCAGCCAAAGCTCCATTGGAGCAAAGATGGCCCGGGCGCTGGGGATGGCTCCTTGGCCTCTGCCCCAGGCACTAGAGTGGCTCTGGTCGCGGCAGAGTGACGCCCCGGAGGGGCAGAGCATCGCCCCCTGGTGGGCAGAGCTTCGCCCCTGGTGGGCGTGCCGGGTGGATCCCGGTCGGGCGCATGCGGGAGTCTGTTTGACTGTCTCTCCCCGTTTCCAGCTTCAGAAAAATACAAAAAGAAAAACAAAAAACAAAAGAAAATTAAAAAAAAAGAAAATATTTTCACAACCGGCCTTTGGGGTGGAATGGATAAATGTATCACGTGACTGAGACAAGCATCAAGAGTAGGTCTTAGGCGGATGTAACAGAGGGAATCTGGTCATTTTTTTAAAAACAAAACATCGTTCAGACTTAAATATAAATAAAATGGAAATAATGTAAGTTATTTATTCTTTCTCTGTGGACCAGTACCAAACGGCCCATGGACCAGTACCAGTCCACGGCCCGGGGCTTGAGGACCACTGATATAGGAGGCACAGAGAGAAACACTTTGAGAGACAGCCACCCTAACCCCTGGGATGAGTCACTCCCCAAATCTGAAGTGAATATTTATTTCCCCTGGAAACAGCAATACCAGCAAAGGGCAGCAGGGCACCAGCCAAACAAGCTCTCCCGCAGCATTCAGAGCAGAGTCACTTATAAGGAAGGAGCTTTCGGGATTACAGTACTGAGTCTTAGAGTCTGAGCTGCAGCACTCTCCCCCACACGGCTGAGGGCTTGTGGGATGTGGAAGCGCAGTTCTGTCAGCAAGGGCAGAAGCCGGCTGGCCACAACTGAGGCCCAGGTATGGGCTCGGTCTTGCCCAGCTGGGGATGAGGGGACACGCAAAAGTAGTCAAGCCCAGCCACAGGCCGCCTGCAATCCAGCCTGCAGGGAAAGGGTAGGAGCCCCGGAAGGGGCGGAGACCCACCCTTGAGCAAGGGCGCAGGATTGCAACCTCACCCCGCCCATAGAACCGAGGCTAGTGGCCTGACACGGGAGCTAACTCTTCCCACAGGAGTGGAGCAAAAGCTCAGAACAGGTGGAGTCCTACAACTGAGCATGGGAACGCAGCCCCGCCCGGCCTGTGGAGTCAAGGCTTGCAGCCATCCTGCAAGCAGGCTATTCCTGCAGGGGCAGAGCAAAAGCCCGGAATCAGGCAGACACACACAGCTGAGCAAAGGTGCTCACCCCTGCCCTCAGGGCCGAGGATAACCCCAACCCCGGGGTCAGGGCAAAGGCCGAGGCCACCGAGGCTTGTACAACTGAGCACGTGATCACAGCCCCAGTGGGTTGGCACCCACAACACCCATACCCAAACACCATAGGCAGCAGCAGCAGAGGGGGTGGTGGGCCTGCAGACAGACCACACCTAGGGAACACAGAGGCCACACCCAGTGGACTCCAGTGGCCAAAACCTTCTTTTATACAGACAAAATGAGAAGGTAGAGAAATAAAACACAAATGAATCAAGAGAAATCCACAGAAAAGGACCTGAATGTATCAGATATAACCAAATTACCAAATGCAGAGTTTAAAATAACAATTGTTAGTATGCTCAAAGATCTTAGAACAAAAATAGATGGTCATTACGAACACCTAAATAGATAGCAAATATAAAAAAGGACGTTGAAATAATAAAAAAGAATCAGTCAGAAATGACAAATACAATATCAGAAATGAAGAACACAATGGAAGGAATTAAAAACAGAATGGATGAAGCTGAGAATCAAATCAGTGAGTTAGAGGACAAGATAAATGAAGGCATGGAAACGGAGCAGAAAAAAGTGACTCAAAAAAGTCTAAGGAAACTCTAAGAGAGCTCTGTGACAACATGAAGAGAAATAACATCCGCATCATAGGGGTTCCTGAAGAAGAAAAGAAAAAACAAGGGATAGAGACTTTGTTCAAATGTATCATAGCTGAAAACTTCCCTAAATTAAGGCAGGAAAATGTCTCACAAGTTCAAGAAGCACAGAGAACTTCATTAAAGAGAAACTCAAAGAAATCTAAACCAATACACATCATAATTAAAGTTCCAAAGCTAAGTGATAAAGAGTAAATATTTATATTAAAACCTTCTAGAGAAAAAAAGGCTATAACCGACAAAGGAACCCCATAAGGATGACTTCCAACTTCTCAACAGAAACGTTTGAGGTTAGAGTGTCGGCCTGGAGTGCAGAAGTCCCGGGTTCGATTCCCGGCCAGGGCACACAGGAGAAGCGCCCATCTGCTTCTCCACCCCTCCCCCTCTCCTTCCTCTCTGTCTCTCTCTTCCCCTCCCGCAGCGAGGCTCCATTGGAGCAAGGATGGCCCGGGCACTGGGGATGGCTCCTTGGCCTCTGCCCCAGGCGCTGGAGTGGCTCTGGTCACAACAGAGCGACGCCCCGGAGGGGCAGAGTATCGCCCCCTGGTGGGCAGAGCATCGCCCCTTGGTGGGCGTGCCGGGTGGATCCCGGTCGGGCGCATGCGGGAGTCTGTCTGACTGTCTCTCCCCGTTTCCAGCTTCAGAAAAATACAAAAAAAAAACAAAAAAAAAAAAAAACACTTGAGGCTAGAAGGGAATGGGAAGAAATATTCCAAGTAATGCAGAACAAGAGCCTACAACCAAGACTACTTTATTCAGCAAGGCTATCGTTTAAAATTGAAGGAGAAATAAAAAGCTTTCCAGACAAAAAAAAACTCAAAAATTCACTACTACCAAACCAATGCTGCAAGAAATGCTAAGGGGCCTGTTGTAAACAGATCAAAAGGGAAAAAGAATACAGCAAAAGAGAAATACAGTTTTAAAGAATAAAATGGCAATAAACAACTACATATCAATAATAACCTTAAATGTAAATGGATTAAATGATCTGATCAAAAGACACAGGGTAGCTGCATGAATAAGAAAACAAAACCCATACATCTGCCATCTAAAAGAGACACACCTTAAAACAAAAGACGCGGCCCTGGAAGGTTGGCTCAGTGGTAAAGCGTCGGCCCGGCGTGTGGGAGTCCTGGGTTCGATTCCCGGCCAGGGCACACAGGAGAAGCGCCCATCTGCTTCTTCACCCCTCCCCCTCTCCTTCCTCTCTGTCTCTCTCTTCCCCTCCTGCAGCCAAGGCTCCATTGGAACAAAGTTGGCCCTGGCGCTGAGGATGGCTCTATGGCCTCTGCCTCAGGCGCTAGAATGGCTCAGATTGTGGAAGAGCAACGCCCCAGATGGGCAGAGCATCAACCCTGGTGGGCATGCCGGTGGATCCTGGTCAGGCGCGTGCAGGAGTCTGTCTGACTGCCTCCCCGTTTCCAAATTCAGAAAAATTTTTAAAAAATTTAAAAAAAACAAAAAAAACGCACATAGACTAAGATAAAAGGATGGAAAAAATATTTCACACAAATGGAAATGAAAACAAATACTTATATCAGACAAAATGGACTTTAAAACAAAGGCTATAGTAAGAGATAAATAAGGTCACTACATAATGATAAAAGGAGCAATCCAACAGGAAGATATAACCGTTAAAAATATCTACACACCTAAAATAGGAGTACCTAAATATACAATGTGTCCATTAAGTCACGGTGCACTTTTGACCAGTCACAGGAAAGCAAAAAAGGACAATAGAAATGTGAAATCAACACCAAATAAAAGGAAAACCCTCCCAGTTTCTGTAGGATGAAGTGGCAGCATGTGCGCATGCGCAGATGATGATGTAACACCGTGTATACAGCGGAGCTGCACACGGCATGCCAGTCGAGATGTGGATGGTACAGAGGAAAGTTCAGTGTGTTCTGTGGCTCGCTAAATTCGAGTCCACGACCAAAGTGCAACATGAATATCGGCACATTTATAACTAAGCACCACCACATAGGAATAACATTACTCGGTAGGATAAGCAGTTGAAGGAAACCGGCAGTTTGGTGGAGAAACCCCGTCTGGTAGGCCATCAGTCATTGATGAGTCTGTAGAGGCTATATGGGATAGCTACCTAAGGAGCCCTAAAAAATCTGTGCATGAACCCACATTGAACAGCACTGAATAGGTATGAAACTGGGAGAGTTTTCCTTTTATTTGGTGTAGATTTCACATTTCTATCGTCTTTTGTTGCTTTCCTGTGGCCGGTCAAAAGTGCACCATGACTTGACAAACACACTGTATAAAGCAGACTTTGATGGATTTAAAGGGCAAGATCAACAGCAATACTATAATAGTAGGGGATTTCAATACCCCACTAATATCACTAGATAGATCTTGAAGAAAGAAAATTAACAAAGAAACAGCAGACTTAAAGGACACACTACATCAACTCAATTTAATAGATATCTTCAGAACCTTTCACACTAAAGCAGCAGAATATACATTCTTTTCAAGTGCTCATGGTACATTCTCTAGGATAGACCACATGTTAGGGCACAAAAGCAACTCAACAAATTTAAGAAGATTGAAATCATATCGAGCACTTTCTCTGATCACAATGGCTTGAAACTAGAAATGAACCACAACAGAAAAACTGAAAAATACTCAAACACTTGGAAACTAAATAGCTTGTTATTAAATAATGAATGGGTTAACAATGAGATCAAAGAAGAAATAAAAAAATTCCTAGAAATGAATGATAATGAGCATACATCAACTCAAAATTTATGGGAAACAGCAAAAGCAGTCCTGAGAGGGAAGTTCATAGCATTACAGGCATACCTTAAGAAGCTAGAAAAAGCTCAAATAAACAACTTGACCCTGCATCTAAAAAAACTAGAAAAAGAACAGCAAGTAAAGCCCAAATGTAGTAGAAGGAAGGAAATAATAAAGATCAGAGCGGAAATCAATGACATAGAGCCTAAAGAAACAATGCAGAGGCTCAATGAAACCAGGAGCTGGTTCTTTGAAAAGGTAAACAAGATCAATGAACCTTTAACCAGACTCACCAAGAAAAAGAGAGAGAGAACTCAAATAAATAAAATTAGAAATGAGAGTGGAGAAATAACAACTGACACAACAGAAATACAAAATATTGCAAGAAAATACTATGAAGAACTGTATGCCAAAAAACTAGACAACCTAGATGAAATGGACAAATTCCTTGAAACATATAATCTTCCAAAAATCAATCTGGAAGAATCAGAAAATCTAAACAGACTGATTACAACAAATGAGATGGAAACAGTTATCAAAAAACTTCCAAAAAAGAAAAGTCCTGGGCCTGATGGCTTCACAAGTGAATTCTACCAACTATTCAAAGAACTAACTCCTATCCTTCTCAAGCTATTTCAAAAAATTCAAGAGGAAGGAAGACTTCCAAGCTCCTTTTATGAGGCAAGCATAATTCTGATTCCAAAACCAGGCAAAGACAACACAAAGAAAGAAAATTATAGGCCAATATCCCTGATGAATTGAGATGCTAAAATCCTCAACAAAATATTAGCAAACCGGATCCAACAATATATGAAAAAAATCATACAACATGATCAAGTGGGATTTATTCTGGGGAGGCAAGGCTGGTACAATATTTGCAAATCAATCAATGTGATTCATCACATAAACAAAAGAAAGGAAAAAAACCACATGATAATTTCAATAGATGCAGAAAAAGCATTTGATAAAATCCAGCACCCATTCATGATCAAAACTCTCAGCAAAGTGGGAATACAGGGAACATACCTCAACATGATAAAGGCCAACTATGAGAAACCCACAGCCAACATCATACTCAATGGGCAAAAATTAAAAGCAATCCCCTTAAGATCAGGAACAAGGCAGGGGTGCCCCCTTTCACCACTCTTATTCAACATAGTCCTGAAAGTCCTAGCTACAGCAATCAGATAAGAAGAAGAAATAAAAGGCATTCAAGTTGGAAAAGAAGAAGTAAAACTATCATTATTTGCAGATGATATGATATTATATATAGAAAACCCTAAGCAGGGGTCTCCAAACTTTTTACACAGGGGTCCAGTTCACTGTCCCTCAGACCATTGGAGGGCTGCCAAATACAGTGGTCCTCTCACTGACCACCAATGAAAGAGGTGCCCCTTCCAGAAGTGCAGTGGGGGCTGGATAAATGGCCTCAGGGGGCCGCATTGTGGCCCACGGGCCGTAGTTTGGGGACGCCTGCTAAAGTCTCAGTCAAAAAACTACTAGACCTGATAAATGAATTCAGCAAGGTGGCAGGATATAAAATTAATACTCAGAAATCAGAGGCATTTTTATACACTAACAATTAACTGTCAGATAGAGAAATTAAGGAAGCAATCCCCTTCACCATTGCAACCAAAAAAATAAAGGACCTAGGAATAAATTTAACCAGGGAGATTAAAGACTTGTACTCGGAAAATTATAAAACATTGATTAAAAAAAATCAGGGAAGATACAAACAAGTGGAAGCATATACTGTGCTCATGGTTAGGAAGAATAAACATCATTAAAATGTCTATATTACCCAAAGCAATTTACAAATTCAATGCAATACCGATTAAAATACCAATGACTTACTTCAAAGATATAGAACACATATTCCAAAAATTTATATGGAACCAAAAGAGAACACGGATAGCCTCAGCAATTTTGAAAAGGAAGAATAAAGTGGGAGGAATTACACTTCCTGATATCAAGTTATACTACAAGGCCATTATACTCAAAACAGCCTGGTATTGGCATAAGAACAGGCATATAGATCAATGGAACAGAACATAGATCCCAGAAATACACCCACACTTTTATGGACTACTGATATTTGACAAAGGAGGTAAGAGCATACATTGGAGTAAAGACAGCCTTTTCAACAAATGGTGTTGGGAAAATTGGACAGCTACCTGCAAAACAATAAAACTAGATCACCAACTTACACCACTCACAAAAATAAACTCAAAATGAATAAAAGACTTAAATGTAAGCCATAAAACCATAAGCATCTTAGAAGAAAACATAGGCAGTAAGCTCTCTGACATCTTTTGCAGCAATATATTTGCCGATTTATCTCCACAGGCAAGTGAAATAAAAGGCAGGATAAACAAATGGGACTATATCAAACTAAAAAGCTTTTGCACAGCTAAAGACAATAAGAACAGAATAAGAAGACAAACTACACAATAGGAGAACATATTTGACAATACGTCTGATAAGGGGTTAATAACCAAAATTTATAAAGAACTTGTAAAACTCAATACCAGGAAGACAAACAATCCAATCAAAAATCGGCAAAAGAAATGAATAGACACTTCTCCAAAGAGGACATACAGATGGCCAATAGGCATATGAAAAAATGCTCAACATCACTAATCATTAGAGAAATGCAAATTAAAACCACAATGAAATATCACCTCACACCAGTCAGAATGGCACTCATCAACAAAACAACACAGAATAAGTGCTAGAGAGGATGTGGAGAAAAGGGAACCCTCCTGCACTGCTGGTGGGAATGCAGACTGGTGCAGCCTCTGTGGAAAACAGTATGGAGATTCCTCAAAAAATTAAAATCGAACTGCCTTTTGACCCAGCTATACCACTTTTAGGAATATACCCCAAGAATACTATAGCACTGTTTGAAAAGGAGAAATGCACCCCCATGTTTATGGCAGCATTGTTCATAATAGTGCAGATCTGGAAATAGCCCAAGTGTCCGTCAGAGGACGAGTGGATTAAAAAACTTTGGTACATATATACTATGGAATACTACTCAGCCATAAGAAATGATCATTTACAATAACATGGATGGACCTTGATAACATTATACTGAGCGAAATAAGTAAATCATAAAAAACTAATAACTATATGATTCCATATATAGGTGGGACATAAAAATGAGACTCAGAGACATGGACAAGAGTGTGGTGGTTACAGGTGCGGGGGAGGGGAGGGGCACAAAGAAAACCAGTTAGAAGGTGACAGAAGACGATTTGACTTTAGGTGATGGAAATGCAGCATAATCAAATGTCAAAATAAACTGGAGATGTTCTCTCTGTACATATGTACCCTGATTTATCAATGTCACCCCATTAAAATTAATTTAAAAAATTAAAAATTTAAAAAAAACTAAATTCAGAACAAAAGGGTATATACCTTGTATAATTTGGCTCCGGTTCTCACCCCCCCTATATACACTGTCTTCCAACTGTAGGTTGAGTTACCTACAGCCCAAGCCCCTTCCTCTGGGCTCAGTTATGCAACCTCCTTTGGTCAATAAGATTTTAGCTGACATAGCACAAGCAGAGTCTTGGAAAGGGATTACACACTGGAACTTGCTTCCTCACTAAAAGGGCGCACCCCCGCTATCCTGTTGGAAGGTGTGGGATACATGGTTGCACCAGAGCCTTTCAGCTTAAATCAGCAGACCAAGCAGATAGCATAGTTGACCCACAGCACAAGCAGCTGGCGTTTATTGTTGTATGTTTATTTTTATGCAGCAAAAGCTAAGTGATATATATTGTGAACCATGAGAAAGAAGATACCTCCTAAGAAGGGCTCCTGGTGACTAACTGGGCTTATTTTAAAAAATAGCCTAGCAGCCATTTCTACACAGGGGTCTCTCACACAAACTACACTTCAGGGAGAAGCCTAACTGGACTACCTGCCTCTGCACTTTACAGCCTGCCTGCTAAGTGTTTCTGCTATCTGAGCCAGCCCTTATAAAGGTTTCCTGGGATCCCACTTCAACCAAAGGGGCTTCCCCCATCCAATCAGAGTTGTGCAAGTATATCCCATCAATATCTTCACCAACCAGAGCAACTCATTTCTGACCAATCAGAGAAGGGCCTTTTGGACCAATGAAACTAAAGATTTGGAGTCCTCATTTGCATGAGGACAGACCTATTGGGGACAACCAGGGAGGGGACCTCTGTCTATATAAACCAGCTCCCCTCTGGCTCTGAGAGAGGACTTTTCCCCTTCGACCAGAGACTGAAGACTGCATTTGCCTAGCTGAGATAAATCACCGAGTATCTCCTGGAGCAAAGCAGAACAAACCAATGCAGGCAGAACGGGCTGGCACAGGACACAGAATGGAGCAGAGAGCAGACCGTGCAGAGACCAGCACAGCACAAAGTAGACCGGCACGGAGCAGACCAGGCCAGCTAGCAGAGTGGAGCTGCGCAGCCAGAGAGGGGCCTGGCCCCAGGGCCTCCTCACAAATCCACTGTTTTCTCAGCCATGCTGTATCGCTTTTGAGCGGTTTTGCACTGAAAAACTTCCTTCTTCACAACATCCCAAATTGGAGATTCTTGTCAGCTCCGAGTTGGTACCAACAACCACTGGTTGACAATATGTAGCATACTAGTAAATCATTTGATTTGGTTCAGAAAATAATTTCTGGAAGTTTCCTCTCAAGACGACTCTCCTTAAGAAAATAGGTTGTTTTCAGACTGTCTTCTAGTGATGGGGAATGGGGGGAGAGGAAAAATTCAAATTATGATGCAAAAAATAAGCATAAGCAATTTATATAACAAATGGCAGGCTAGCAATTTTTGAGAAAATAATCTAAGCAATCATAAATAGCAGTTGGGGCTATTTATTTTTTCCCTATAACATTAAGATTTTCATAAGAAGCAAGTTGTTTCTTAAATACATTATAAAGCATAATACTTATTTTCCTCCTCATTTTTAAAGTAGAAACAGAAACTCCTCTTGACTTCCTAGTGAACAAACACGAGAAATTCTAAGAAAGGGAAATATTTCTTATTCCCATTTATACCTTGCATTTTCATTTTGCTTGATAGCTTACAAAGCACTTGAGCATTTTCTCTTTTGATCTCCATTCAATACCGTAAAGTTGGTATAATGCCAACTCTCTCCTTTTGCTGCTAAAGAAAAACAAGGCTTTGAGTCAACTACTTGTCCAGATAGCTTTGCTAAAAAGTGACAGTAACAGAAGTAGAACCCATGTCTCGTGTCTCTAAACCAATGCTTGTGCACTACATTTTGAGTGGCAGCAGAACTGTGTAAATTCTAAATACACTGCCCAGTCCCTGAAGTGTTTTCTTTGTCCTTCCCGGTCTTATTTCTAACACCCCCCTCTCTCCCAAGAAATGCATTTAATCAAGGGAGGCCATGTACACTTATTTACTTAGAATTGGAGGCTTCCATAATGAATATAAAATAATAAAGTATTTAATATATAAATCTATAAATTCAGCTTCCTACAGTTATTTTAACATGTCTTTTAAATAACCCTGTCTCTTGTTAAGAATATTTACCACCTCTTTCAGGCAGAAAAGCATTTCTTTTTCTTATCGTTTTTTTCTTCTTTTCCGGAAACCACATCCTAAAACTTTTTGTTTTTTAAAGTATTCTCTTTTTGGCATACCTGTATTATCTACTTCTCTTTTCCAATTCCCATATTTCCTCCTTCCCCCACTCTTTATGCATTTAGATCTTTCCCATAACTCTTCTATATAATAAAGAACCAGAATATATTTTATTGAACTTATTGATATGCTTACTCAAGAGTTTTAGATTTCTTATTTCTATTATTAAATTTACTGGGTGGCACTGATTATAAGATTATATAGGTTTTAAATGTACATTTCTAAGAAACATGATCTGTATATCGTAGTGTGTACCCACCCCTCAAAGTCAAACCATCTTCTGTCACCATCTATTTGGCCCCTTCCACTACCCCCCAAACCCCCTCCCCTCTGGTAACCACCACACTGTTGTCTGTGTCTACAAGTTTCAGGTTTATAGCCCACATATGAGTGAGATCATATGGTTCTCAGCTTTTCCTGGCTGACTTATTTCAGTTAGCATAATATTCTCAATTGTATTTCTTACTCTTAATTTTAAAAGTGAATAAACAGAATAAGTGGTGTACTCTTTCCAAAATATACAAACTTCTAAATTAAAACAAAAAAACCCCCAAAAAACGGTATTTGGAGTTCTTAACTTTGACCTCACCATGAACTGCTTCCTAGAATGTTTTTAAATGTATACATAAAATTTTTTAAAGATAAAAGATGAGAGAGAAATCCAATTATAATGAAACTAAATTAGTGGAAATAAGTGAATGAGGACTCCAGTTAAGAACCTCAATTTCAAAAACCTTCAAAAGGCATGGCTGACCAGGCGATGGCACAGTGGATAGAGCGTCAGCCTGGGATGCTGAAGACCCAGGCTTGAAACACCAAGGTCTCTGGCTTGAGCATGGGTTCACCAGCATGAGCGTGGGGTCAGTGACTTGAGCCCAAGGCCACTGGCTTGAGCAAAGGGTCACTGGCTTGGCTGGAGCCCCTGGTCAAGGTACATATGAGAAAGCAATCGATGAACCGCTAAGTTGCTGCAACAAAGAATTGATGCTTCTCATCTCTCTCCCTCCCTGTCTGTCTGTCCCTGTCTGTCTCTCTCACTAAAATAAAAAATAATAATAAATTTTTAAAAATCTCAAAAATCAGGCCCTGGCCGGTTGGCTCAGTGGTAGAGCGTCGGCCTGGCATGCAGAAGTCTCAGATTCGATTCCGGCCAGGGCACACAGGAGAAGCGCCCATCTGCTTCTCCACCCCCCCCCCTCTCCTTCCTCTCTGTCTCTCTCTTCCCCTCCCACAGCCGAGGCTCCATTGGAGCAAAGATGGCCCGGGCGCTGGGGATGGCTCCCTTGGCCTCTGCCCCAGGCGCTAGAGTGGCTCTGGTCGTAATAGAGCGACGCCCCAGAGGGGCAGAGCATCGCCCCCCCCCCCCCCCCCCCCGTGGGCAGAGCGTCGCCCCCTGGTGGGCGTGCCGGGTGGATCCCGGTCGGGCGCATGCGGGAGTCTGTCTGACTGTCTCTCCCCGTTTCCAGCTTCAGAAAAATTAAAAAAAAAAACAAAAAACAGAAAAATCTCAAAAACCAAAAGTTGAAATAATACTGAATAACTAATGCTGTAACATCACTGATTGTTGCATGACAATAACCCTACAAAGTAAGTACTACTGGCATCATGATATATACATAAGAGGCTTAAAGAAGCTCAGAAAGTTACCCAAGGTGACACAGCTACTGAGTCTTGAATCCTTCTCCAAGTTCCAGATTTCTAACCCTTCTCATTGCCACTGGTACTATTTATAAATTCAGGACTTTTCTCAACACATTCCTAGCCACCAGAAAAGTTTCTCCAATTCGGATTCTTTTCCTATACATTCCCACCTTCATTGACATGCTACTGGCCACATGACTGAGTCTAGATTCCTGAGTCAGGGATTTTGAAGACCCTCAGCAAACCACCTATGTTAAAAGAACCACAGAAAACAGCCTGGCCTGTGGTGACGCAGTGGATAGAACACCAACCTGGAAGGCTGAGGTCGCTGGTTCGAAACCCTGGCCTGGCCGGGTCAAGGTACATACAACAAGGAACCAATGAACAGCTGGAGAGTGAAGCAACTCCTTCTTGTCTCCTCCCACCATGAAGCTCAATAAATAAAAATTTTAAAATATATAAAGAACCATAAAAAACATAAGGACTACATTCAGCTGTTACACCAGCTCTTCTTCAACTGCCACACCCCATTAATGTCTTTAGTTCTGGCTGGAATGCCTTCTGCCATCTACTATTGCCACCTATTTAAATTCTGCTCATCTTTTCAGGCAAAACTCAAATAATATGATCTCAGGGATGCCTTCCACCTCCAGCCAGCAGTGATCTTTCCTTCCTCTGCATTTGTATCGCTCTATATTTGGAGCAAAACATTTATTAAACATCTTCATGAAATATAATAAAGAAGTTTCACAAAAAAATTATAAAAATAGGCCCTGGCCGGTTGGCTCAGCGGTAGAGTGTCGGCCTGGCGTGCGGGGGACCCGGGTTCGATTCCCGGCCAGGGCACACAGGAGAAGCGCCCATTTGCTTCTCCACCCCCCCCCCTCCTTCCTCTCTGTCTCTCTCTTCCCCTCCCGCAGCCAAGGCTCCATTGGAGCAAAGATGGCCCGGGCGCTGGGGATGGCTCCTTGGCCTCTGCCCTAGGCGCTAGAGTGGCTCTGGTCGCAGCAGAGCGACGCCCCGGAGGGGCAGAGCATCGCCCCCGGTGGGCAGAGCGTCGCCCCTGGTGGGCGTGCCGGGTGGATCCCGGTCAGGCGCATGCGGGAGTCTGTCTGACTGTCTCTCCCCGTTTCCAGCTTCAGAAAAATACACACACAAAAAAAATTATAAAAATATATAATTTTTCCCAATTCCTCAAATATGTCATACTCATCTAGTCATCAAACCTATGCTGGATTCATTGCCTAAAAGATTCCTTTCACTTCTTTTTTCATGGCTAACTTCTGCTTTTCTTTCAAGTCTCAGCTCAGAGGACACTTTCCCTAGAAGCCTTCCTTCACTGCCCCCATCCCTACCCTGGACAAAGTATCCACATTGGATAGCAACTCATCACAGCCCAGAGATTGCTAACTTGTTATTTACTTGTCTGTCTCCCCAGAGCCTCCATTTATTTTATTGTGGTTGGATTTCACACCTAGCATACTACCTGGCATGTAGTTGAAACATTTTAAAATGGATTTACAGTTAAATTTCCTTATTATCCTGTCTGATTAATCCAGAAACAAATTTCAAAGTAGAGGACTTTGCAATTAATGAGTACTAATTAAACAATGGTTGGGTGAAATGATTCTTGCGGGAAATGGCCTAGATTAATTGTCTTATGTCCTCAAACAAAATGAATTAAACTGCAAAATGGTGTAAATACGAACACTTGATAATATGTCTTTTTTAGAGAAAACAAGAATAAACATTTCAAATCCATTTGAATAAATATGTTAAAAAGAAGTGAATCAGCCCTGGCCAATGGCTCAGTGGTAGAGCAGCATCGGCCCAGTGTATGGAATCCTGGGTTCAATTCCCAGTCAGAGCACAGGAGAAAGGACCATCTGCTTCTCCCCCCAACCCCCGCTTCACTCCCTCTTCTCCTCCCGCAGCCAATAGCTAGACTGGTTCAAGCATGGCCCCGGGACCTGAGGATAGTTCTGTTGGTCCAAGCATGTCAGCCTCAGGCACTAAATATAGCTCGGTACTCGAGCATTGGTCCAAGATGGGGTTGCCAGGTGGATCCCAATCAGGGCACATGCGGGAGTCTATCTCACTATCTCCGCTCCTCTCACTTAAAAAAAAAAAAAAGTTAATCAAACCTAGAAGGCTTGTTTGAATTATTGCAAATCATTTTAATTCACTACTGTCATCCACAGCTACCTGCATTCCTTAAGTATTACTTGTCTGTACTATAAAGCACTATACTCCAAATTACCTAGGTTTTTATCATCTGGGTTCATTCTCAGTATTCCTTCAACGTACCAATTGCTGCTCATAAGCAAACCCATTTTTGCCAATTTAAAGCATTCACTCTCCTTCTTTCTACGATCTCTAATATTGTCTCTCTTATCTAGAGGGTATTATGCCAAATGAAATGAGTCAGTCAGAGAATGACAAATACAATATAATTTCACTCACCTGTAGAATCTAAAGAACAATATAGACAGACAAGCACAACAGAGACAGACTCACAGATACAGAGAACAGACTGATGCTCCCAGAGGGGAGGGGAGTCGGGGGACTGGGTGAGAAAGGTGACGGGACTGAGAAGTACAGATTGACAGTTACAAAATAGCAATGGGGATGTAAAGTACAGCACAGGAAATACAGCCCACAACATTGTAATAACTAGGTCTGATGCCAGGTGGGCACTGGAAATATCGGGGGAACACACTTGTAAAGTATATGATTTCCTAACCACTTTTCTAACCACTCTGTTATAAATCTGAAACTAAAACAAAATAAAATTGAATGTAAAATGTGAAAAAAATGCTTATTTCTTCTTCCTTTAAAATAATAATCATAGTTTGCTTCTTCCACAATGTCTTTCTTCTTTTCGAAAGGCCTAGTTCAGACTTGGCTTTAATTTACTTATCATTCACCCATGAGCTGTTCACTCCTGAATACTCAACCATTCGTTCATTCCTGAGCACCGGTTTCACGGCAGACCCTGTGCACAGTGTAGCTTCTCAATGTTCACCAGCTAAACGGACTTGTGTAACCACAAGTACCCCCACCTCCCAAACACCCCACACACCAGCACTGCACTGATCTGTGTTAAGGGTTTCATGAATTTCAGGGAGGAGTGAATACGTGATAAACACCTGGTAAGGATAATTCATAATTACTGATAAAAAAAAAGATACTAGGAACAAGGTTAGGAAAAAAGAAACAAACTCAGAAAAATATTCGCTTTATATCGGAACCAAAGGATTCATCATCTCTCTAAAAACAAATAAAAAAGAACGGTCCAGTAGTAAAGGGTGCAAAGGATATATAAACAAGCAAGTCATAGAATCCAAGTGGCTCTAACAAATCTATAACATACTTTACTTCACTAATTAAAGAAGTGCGAATTAAAATAATAATATGATATTCTTCCTGTTTCTCTGTTTTGTACAGATAGAAAAAAAACAAAAAGAGCTCTCGCCTCCAGGACTGACAAGGGCACACCTTGCTGTAAGAATATTAACTCAAATAGATAGCGTAACTGGAGAACAATCTGGCAAGGCAAGTAAAATATAAGTAATATGCATATGTTTGAACCCCGATAGTCTACTTCTATGTACAGGATGGGGCAAAAGTAGGTTTACAGTAGTGGGTACATGGAACACAGAGTTTATTCTTGTATTATTATTTATTAATTATTGTATTATTTTCCACTGTAAACCTACTTTTGCCCCACCTTGTATATTATCCTAGGAAAACAAAAGATATATGTCTAAGATGTATATATCTTATGGGTATAATAAGTATGTATAGAGTTTCATTGCAGAATTATAGTAGTAAAAAAATGTTTTAAACCAGTGGTCCCCAACCTTTTTTGGCCCACGGACCAGTTTAATGTCAGAAAAGACTATTTTCACGAACCGGCCTTTAGGGTGGGACGGATAAATGTATCACGTGACCAAGGCAAGTGTCAAGAGTGAGTCTCAGACGGATGTAACAGAGGGAATATGGTCATTTTTTAAAAATAAAACATCATTCAGACTTAAATATAAATAAAACGGAAATAATGTAAGTTATTTATTCTTTCTCTGCGGACCGGTACCGAATGGCCCACGGCCCACTACCAGACTCTTCCAGCTCTAAAATTAATTCTAAGAACTTTGTACAGCATAGATCTCGGACACAATGTTATTACAAGGCCCCAGTGGGTCTGCTCTATATGTTTAAGTGCCTGTCATCAAAATACAACATAGCCTGACCTGTGGTGGAGCAGTAGAGAAAGCATTGACCTGGAATGCTGAGGTTGCCAGTTTGAAACCCTGGGCTTGCCCAATAAAGGCATATATGAGAAGCAATTACTATGAGCTGATGCTTCCTGCTCCTCCACCACCCCTCTAAAAATCAATAAATAAAATATTTTTAAAAATGCAACATGAAAATGTTAAAAAAAAAAGTGTATAAAATTTTAAATCTACATTGCAAAATTTGGGTTTTAAACACTATGTCCTTGATTATCAATGACAATTCATGTTGAATATGTTCATTTACAGAAATCACAAACTATAACTATCTCTTTCTTACCTCAATAATAATGTAAGAATCATTATATCTTGAAAAAACTAAAAAAGATAATAGAACCTTTTGAATATGTAAAGAGATAAATAACAGTAAACTCTGCTTATATGGTACTCGTGATCTAAAAATGCTGACTGTCAATCAAATCCCATTACAGAGCCATCTGAGACAGCAATGGGGCCTCTTTGCATCTGGCAGGGCTGAGATCTGTAATCAGAACTAGAGATAGGCCCTGGCTGGTTGGCACAGCAGTAGAGCATCGGCCTGGCATGCAGGAGTACTGGGTTCAATTCCCGGCCAGGGCACACAGGAGAAGCGCCCATCTGCTTCTCCACCCCTTCCCCTCTCCTTCCTCTCTGTCTCTCTCTTCCCCTCCCGCAGCGAGGCTCCATTGGAGTAAAGATGGCCCGGGCGCTGGGGATGACTCTGTGGCCTCTGCCTCAGGTGCTAGAATGGCTCTGGATGCAACAGAGCGACGCCCCAGAGGAGCAGAGCATCGCCCCCTGGTGGGCATGCCGGGTGGGTCCTGGTCGGGTGCATGCAGGAGTCTGTCTGACTGCCTCCCCGTTTCCAGCTTTGGAAAAATGGGGAAAAAAAAAAAAGAACTAGACATAACAACTGCTCTTTGGGCTCCAGAATCCCAAGCAAATCAAATAAGCTATTTGACCCTCAACTGCCTCATTTGTAAAATGCAGAATAACATGCCAATGCTTGACCAGGGGGTGGCGCAGTGGATTGAGTGTCGGACTGGGATGCCGAGAACCCAAGTTCGAGACCCCGAGGTCGCCAGCTTGACCGCGGGCTCATCTGGTTTGAGCAAAGCTCACCAGCTTGGACCCAAGGTCGCTGGCTCAAGCAAGGGGTTACTCGGTCTGCTGAAGGCCCGCGGTCAAGGCACATATGAGAAAGCAATCAATGAACAACTAAGGGGTCGCAATGCGCAACGAAAAATAGTGATTGATGCTTCTCATCTCTCCATTCCTGTCTGTCTGTCCCTGTCTATCCGTCTCTCTGACTCTGTAAAAAAAAAAAAGAACAACATGCCAAGAGTATTATATACCTAACACATAACAAGCACCTATTACTGTGCCTGGGACAAAATAGGTTCAGCACACTTGCTAATAATAACAGGCGCATCATTGCTGCTTTTGTTAAGGTATCTAGTTCGTTCCCCTGAATTTTTATAACATTCCATGCACAATCATTCCATTTAATTTTATGCAATATGTTAGAAAGGGGTTGCTCAACCCTCAAAAGCCTATTTGTTGACACATTCTTTTCCACTATAAATATGCAAAAATGTGTCATCTCCAAAATGCAGGGAGAAAGCATACTTACAAAGCACACCCCCAAATCTCCGAGCTGCTCTCCACTGAGCTCAGTGCTCTTCCTCGGCACATAGGTCTGCCTCCTATCATTTCTTCATGAGGTTCAGGGCAAAAGGCCTAGTCAAGTAGATGATCTTCGGACGCCCCTACACGTTCCCCAAACCACCTACAGATAAATGAAACAAGGGGTAAAACACACTTGTCACCTTACATTTTTTAAAATAATAAAAATAAGCTCCCCCTCTCTATGTACAGTTTATGGCGTATCAGAAAACAGAGAAAACACTCCTTGGGTCATGCGAAAGCCCCACTGAGCATACTGCTCCGTGGTTATCTGGGCCCATGCCTGCTCATTTCTTGGGCTGGCTAGATCACACAGTGGAAACTGTAGCCCAAGTCTAGCTAAAAGTACTCTCTCTCAGCATGTCTATCAGTGGCTTGAATAAGTCAAGCAATGAATTTAACATGTTACTTCTGAATTTCATGACCCAATTGAATTTCTAAGCCAGTTAATTAACTATATGTTTGGGACATCTAAAGCAGTGGCCCCCAACCTTTTTTGGGCCACGGACCAATTTAATGTCAGAAAATATTTTCACGGACCGGCCTTTAGGGTGAGATGGATAAATGTATCATGTGACCGAGACAAGCGTCAAGAGTGAGTCTTAGACGGATGTAACAGAGGGAATCTGGTCATTTTTTAAAAATAAAACATCGTTCAGACTTAAATATAAATAAAACGGAAATAATGTAAGTTATTTATTCTTTCTCTGTGGACCGGTACCAAATGGCCCATGGACCAGTACCAGTCCGCGGCCCGGGGGTTGGGGACCACTGATCTAAAGGAAATAATTTATAAGCAACCCAGTTCTTCCCACATTTAGTATTGCAATTGAGTAAGTAACAGCGAATGTCTTTGGTTGTAAGAAAGAGCTGTGCACAGAAATATTTCCCATTCCTTATCACTGTGTTTGAAACAATCTGTAAGATCCCACAGAGTTATCCAGAGAACTGGTAGCTGTCCACATAAAAAGTAGGTCTGACTTCTCCCAGGAAGAAATACAAATGGCCAACAGATATATGAAAAGATGCTCAGCTTCACTAGTTATTAGAGAAATGCAAATCAAAACTACAATGAGATACCACCTCACCCCTGTTAGATTAGCTATTATCAACAAGACGGGTAATAACAAATGTTGGAGAGGCTGTGGAGAAAAAGGAACCCTCATACACTGTTGGTGGGAATGTAAAGTAGTACAACCACTATGGAGGAAAGTATGGTGGTTCCTCAAAAAACTGCAAATAGAACTACCTTATGACCCAGCAATCCCTCTACTGGGTATATACCCCAAAACCTCAGAATCATTGATACGTAAAGACACATGCAGCCCCATGTTCATAGCAGCACTGTTCACAGTGGCCAAGACATGGAAACAACCAAAAAGCCCTTCAATAGAAGATTGGATAAAGAAGATGTGGCACATATACACTATGGAATACTACTCAGCCATAAGAAATGATGACATTAGATCATTTATAGCAAAATGGTGGGATCTTGATAACATTATACGGAGTGAAATAAGTAAATCAGAAAAAAACAAGAACTACATGATTCCATACATTGGTGGAACATAAAAACGAGACTAAGAGACATGGACAAGAGTGTGGTGGTTACCAGGGGTGGGGGGAGGGAGGACGCAGGAGGGAGGGAGGGAGAGATTTAGGGGGAGGGGGAGGGGCACAGAGAAAACTAGATAGAGGGTGACGGAGGATAATCTGACTCTGGGCGAGGGGTATGCAACATAATTTAATGACAAGATAACCTAGACATGTTTTCTTTGAATATATGTACCCTGAATTATTAATGTCATCCCATTAACATTAATAAAAATTTATAAAAAAATAAAAAATAAAAAATAAAAATAAAAAAAAAAGTAGGTCTGGGAATATATCTATAAACTACTTCAAGAAAAACATATTCTGGAAAAGTTCATCAAAATCAACTGTGTAGAGTTCAAAGTGACACAGGTCTTGCAATGGCAGACAGGACATGCTGGGAGCACATGGATTCCATGCACACTTCCCTCTTCTAA
This sequence comes from Saccopteryx leptura, assembly GCF_036850995.1. Taxonomy (NCBI): domain Eukaryota; kingdom Metazoa; phylum Chordata; class Mammalia; order Chiroptera; family Emballonuridae; genus Saccopteryx; species Saccopteryx leptura. The sequence goes on along the minus strand of NC_089508.1, from coordinate 21,046,982 downwards.
CAAGGCAGTAACCTTCACCCCATGAGCTGAGTCACAGACACACCCCAGTCTCACTGTGCCAATATGAAGTGCTAAAGTTTTCATCTTGAATCTACACTGCTCACAAAAATGAGGGGATCAGGGAACGTGCAGACACTCCAGGACTTTCAGCCTTTTGTATAGGCTATTTTCACCAATGAAATAAAAGTTGATTTTGCATCTCATTTGCAAAATCGAACAACTTTCTTTGACTTGTTTGCTTTTCTGATGTACTTGTTTAATAGAATAACATAAAATGCTTCTTTTTTTATTGCTTCATATTCATTTTGAAATATCCCCTAATTTTTGTGAGCAGTATATATGCACAATACAGCAGTCACTGGCCATGTGGCTGGCTACTGAGCTCTTGAAATCTGGCCAGTTCGGATTCACATGAGCTATAAGTGTAAAATCAGGATTCTGAAGACTTAGAAACATTTTTTTTTAATCTGCAAGGCTGTAAAATATCTCAATAAGTTTCATGTTGACTATATGTTGAAATTAAAACATTTTGGATATATTGCACTAAATTATTAAAATTAATTTCACCAGTTTCTTTTTACTGGTATAATGTAAGTATTAAAAAAATTAAAACTTCAGTGTGTGGCTCCCATTACATTTCAATTTGACAGCGCTGTTATCATAATCGATAAAAATAAACAACAAATACTGAGCACTTCCAATGTGCCAGGCCCTGTGTAGATACTTGACATAATACTCGGCACAACGTTACAAAGTGGTTCTACATGAAATCTGCGGAAGTGACTGAGCCCCCATCAAACCAATCAAGATTGCAGCGAGAATTCAATGTCGGGTAGTCCTACGAAATAACTCAAATCGTGGACTGTTAACGTTGGGGCAACTCCCCTGCTGGCACAGGAAAGACTGATGAGGCGTTCCCTAGAGAAGCCAGCTTTTGTGACTACAGAACTGGTACAAAACGGCCAGTTATATCCCAGGCCAGGCAAGTCACCTCCAAAACGAAGCCCATCTCCTTGACAGCTTAGGCTTGGTAGCTGCTAGCGGCAGGACAAGCTGCTCGCAAAGGACATCGACGTCCAAGTTCCCGGGATAACTTGGCAATGACCAGACTGGGGATGCCCATGCTGAGGGAGGGGGCGTCTGGATGCCAGGCACGCCGCCCCTCCCCAGCTCGGCACACACACACACCCCAGCCGAGGCCCCACCCCAGATCCCGGCACAGCCAGGCTCCCCACCCCAGGACGAGGGGAAGTGGGACCTAAAACATCTACAAGACAAGGAAGTGGCCAAGAAGGACCAGGGGGCGGCTGGAAGCAGGTACCTGAGATAGAGGAGAGTCCCGAGTCCTTAATGCCTGATCATCGCCGGGGCCCCACCGGCTCCCACGGCCACTTGTGACAGGGAAAGGTGCAACTGACCCGACGCAGCCGAGCAACTGACTGTGCTCTGCCCAGACTCGCAGCTATGGCAACTTGAACTAGCCGCCCAGCCACAACGAGTGCACAAGACCCTGCTGGTGCCGCTCTGCCCTCTGGGAGTTGTAGTCCGTACTATCCCCTAAACCAAAGAATTACTAAGGGACAGTGACCTTAGATGAAACTACATATCCCAGGACGCCATACGACTGTCTTCGGGTGGTTTTCCGGAAGAAGCAGGATTAGTTGGCACCTGAAGCTCTGGACGCGCCCTCTTGCCCTGTTCCTTTTTTTTTTTTTTTTTTAAGGGCCAGAAGCTTAAACACTAGAGCTGCCTTAGGCCAAATTTAATAAGAAAAGCCTAAAATATTGACTTTACTTTTTTAAAAAGAAAAAAAAATCAAAGTAGTTGCAATACTAACATAGACTACTTTTCTGTTACTCCTTGGGGAAAAAAGGCAGGTGTGATTTCCAGCAGTGAAATGTAAAATTCCCCTTAATACCAAAGCCCAATGTCTTTTGGCTCACAGATTCTAAGAACTGGAAGAGAACAGAGAAGATTATCTAGTCAAACCTGTTAGGCCTGGAAACAAAGAAAGTGGCCCACCTAAGATCTCATAGCTCATTAATGACAAACCAAAAGTAGAACTGTGAGGATGTCATTTCATGACTGCTGCTAGGGTGTCATCTCCTTACTTGTTCTAGAACATGAAAGAGGCATCTTCTACTCAGAGAAGTCGGCTTCAACCAAGAAAAGCTAGGATTTTAAAAACCTCCACAAAGAACTGATCTTTGGAAAAGCAAAGAAGTGAAAATCCAAATTAGTCACAAAGATGGTCGTTTCCTTCCACTCTGCCAAAAAATAAAAATGAAAAAACCATTGATATTTTTCTCCACAAGCTAAAATCAAATTTAACTTCATCTCTGAAACTTTCCTGGCTACCTCAAGAAGAGCTACATCACATTAAATGACACAGGTTCCCTATTATAATAATTGTGTGCTGTTAATCATCCATTTCCCAACTGGTACCTTATATTAGACTCTAAGCCTTTCAAATGCTGGAACCTAACTTTTTTATATTCCCATCCTCTTTTTATATCTCTTTTTCTTTCTCTCACCTCCCCCTCCACCCACACACACACACACAAACACTCATAAATATCATAAATAATTGTGACATATCATAATTCAAATATTTCCTCTGGCCAGTCAACACTGTGAGGTTTGAACATGAAATAATTATTCTAGTGATCTACCTATATCTTTGCATCTATCTTCAAGCTGCTTGCTCACAGTTGTATTCAAGAATATTCTACACCTAACACAGATGTTAACATCATCAAGAACAGCCATTAAATTGCCCCATGCACATGCAGAAGCATAATAGTAACTTCATTTATTTGTTAACATTTTAATGTTTCAAAACAACATTTATTCAGCAAATGTATGCTGAATCTTTCTGGGATCCAAACATTGTATTTGACACTAGAAATGCAGTGAAAATGAGGAGATAAACAACAGAGTGTTCATCCTCAGGTAGCTCAGCATCAAAAATATGAAGAAGAGCGGTCCTCAAAAGAAAAGGGAGTTTTTACTGGGAATGCAATGAGAAACACAGAAGAAGGTCACAGAATGAGGAGTTGGAGAGTTATGGGAGGTGGAGCACAGACCTGAAGGGTTGGAGGAAAGCCCATGTCCATAGACTGCTCAGCTTCTACTCAAGCAAGTACTATTCACAGCCTGAACCTAGCTGTCTTCCAACTGGCACGAAGAAAAGACAGCCTGTATTTTGCCCAGTGATTGCCCAGCACAAGTACCATTCGACATTGCTTGGTTCCATCTGGCCACCACAGATGGTCAAACCTTCTTGTAATATCACTGGACAGTTATAAGTGATAAGAAGGAAGATAGAACACCAAAATGAGATGCTATGGGTAAGATTAAAGGAAATGCCCCAACATCCTAATTTGTTAGGGCTGAATGGAACTACTCAAAATTCTCTCTGAACGAAGATAGTGGTGAAAGCCACTCTATTTACACCAGGACAAAATGACCATAAATGGTTTCTGACTCTTCCTGCATCAGTTTTTCAAACTAACTGCAAATCTAAAAGAGTCAAAATAAAAGACAAAGTAATGAAAAGATGGTATTGCCCACTACTGAAAGAATTATCTTCAGCCATTCTTTGTGTACTGCTGATCCCATAATATTCTTTTAAATCACATACTTACTAATTACAGGTATTTGTCACTGTCAAGACCATTCTACACATAAAATACAGCAATATTTTTTGCATTTAGGTCAAAATGAGCAATTATTAATGTACAAATCCAAAACTATAAAACATTTTTATTGTATCTAAATCATAAGCCTGTGCTCCACACAAATAGGTACCTTTTGAAATAAATAAAACACAGAGGAATTCATTGCTAAACACCACTTTCTGATATCTGAACCATGCTAATGATTTATCTGCAAGAGGAAAATGTAATATTCTTAGCCATTCTCATTCATCTGTCATATTTAAAAGCATTGTGTGTGTGTGTGTGTGTGTGTGTGTGTGTGTGTGTGTGTGATGGATCTGAGCGCAAACACTGTTCTCTACACTTAAACTGATTCAGCTTCTCATCGCCTGCGTTTCTTTGCCTGAGTTTAAAAGTTATGCTGAGGAAAGAAGATTGTCTTATTGATTATCACAGCAATTTGTTGAGCAGGCTATTAGAACATGGTCATCCTGAAGGCTTGTTCCACTTTCCTGAATTGAAACTGTTAGACACAGGAGACTTTACCTACATTATGATCACCAATGAGCCAATTTCATGCTCTCTAAATCTTTATAAAACGTTGCAGATATTGGCATACCACTTATGTTCCCCACAAAAAAATAGAGCCGTACAAAAGCAGAGAGCAGATTTTTTTCCTCCCACCAAAATTTTTAAAAAGGCAAAATAGATGAAACAATGATTTTAAAGACAACAGACATCGCATAAAGGACAGTGATTCCCATGAGACAGGAAATAAATAAGGTAAGTCTTCTGATCCCCACAACTTCCTGCCTTGAGGGAACTTCCAGGCCATGGCTCAAGCAGGGGGAACCTGGGCAAAGCTCAGAGGATGCTTTGGATTGAGAAGACGGAGATGAGTGTTGGGAAAGATCATGGTAGATGGACAAACTAATAGAAAAAAGAGCCACATACAGAGAAAACACTAAAGAATGATGAAGGGTCTCTCCTTGGAGTATTCAGCAGAGTATGTGAAGAAACTGAGGCTAGAGAAAGAAGCATCTGAGAAGACTGGAGGGGAAAATGTCTGTCACTCACACAGGACCAGGAATAGCGATTCTTCCCACCAGCTGGATGGAAACACTTTATAATTCGTGGAATATTACATAGAGTACTCAGAATAGTGCTGCTACTCTGGTCCCACCTCACAAGCCTTGAAAGCAAGATCCAAAAATATCAGACTCTCTCCAAGTAATTTCACCACACCTGATAACAAATCTCAAGACTATTTCTATGAAAACAAATAATCCAGTCACAAAAGAGGTTAAACTTACAATGCAATCCAAATAAAGATTATCAGGCACGCAAAGAAGAAGAAAAATGTAACTAAATTTAAGGAGAAATATCAACCAATCTAACTTACCCAGAACTGATAAAGATGTTAGAATTATCGAACAAGGACAGATTAGAAGTTGAATTGTGTACCCCTAATAAGATATTTTGCAATTCTAACACCTGGTACCTGTGAATGTGACATTATTTAGAAATAAAGTCATTGCAGATATTCAGGTTAAACTGAGGTCATACTGAATTAAGGTGGGCCTTAATCCAGTGACTGCTGTTTTTATAGGAAGAGACACACAGAAAGAATATCTTGTGATGACAGAGGGCAGACTGGGGTGATGAGAGCCAATGGACATCAAGGACTGCTGGCAACCATCAGAAGCTAGGAAGAAGCAAGAAAGAATTATCTTCTAGAACCTTCAAAGGAAGCACAGTCCTGCCAATGCCTTAATATCGGACTTCTAGCCTCCAGAATACGGAGTGAATTAATTTCTGTTGCTTTAAGCCATCAGGTATGTGGTACTTTGTTACAGTAGTCTTAGGACACTAACACAGACATCAAAAGTTACATAAAGACAGGGAAAAGTTGAGAAAGGCCCAGTCTGAACTTCTAGATATGAAACTTCTGACATAAAAAATATACTGATAAGATTAGTGGCAGATTAACTATTTCAGAGAATAAGAAGACTGAATTTGAAGATGTAGCAAAAAGAAACTAAACAAAATGAAAAACAAACAGAAAAAATTTTAATAAGAAGAAGCATCAATGCATTTTTTGTGAAACAAATTTAATCAGCCTAACATTCAGTGTTTTTGAGGATCGGAGAGTAGGGAGAGATAAGGGGACATAAAAAATATATCTAGAGAGAAATAGTGGCTGAACTTTTTCCAAAATTGATGAAGATTGTTAAACAAAAAATTCAAAAACCTCAAAATACTACATAAGAAATATGAAGAAAAGTACATCAAAGCACATGCTAATAAAATTACTTTCAACTAGTGATACCTAAGCCTTAAAAGCATCCTGAATGAGAAAGAAAAAAGCATATTTCAAAATAAAATTATAACAGAATATTTGTCCTTGGAAGCAATGAAAATAACAAGATAATGGAGCAACATTTTTAAAGTACTGTAAGGAAAAATAACTTTCAATCTATAATTCTGTACCTAACAATGATATTTTTTAAAAATGAAGGCAAAATTAATCCTTGTTCAGGCACACACATACCAAAAAAAAGATGGAATTATACATCACCAGCAGATCTATACTACAAGAAATGTTAATGAAAGTCCTTCAAGCAAAAGCAAAGTGATGTCAGTGAAAAATACAGATCTATGCTAAGGAATGAAGAACACAGGAAAGGATAACTAAGTGAAAAAATATATATATGAGTCTTTTCTTATGATTTAAATTTATTTAAAAGATAATTGGCTATCTTTACAAATATACCAATGTGTCATAGAGTTCATAACTTACGTATAGATAAAATGTATAGTGACAGAGCATAGAGGTGAGGAAAGATTAAAGTAATACTTCTGTAGGGTTCTTAAACCATACATAAAGTAGTGTAGTATCAACTGCAGATAAACTATGGCAACTTAAATATGTAAACTATAAACTCTGAAGCAGCCATTATAATAACCAAAGGGTTATAGCTAAAAGTCAACAGAGAAGATAAAATGGAATCATAAAAATTCCGGAATTGACCCAAGAAGGTTTGAATAATGGGGGGGTAAAAGCATCAAAAAACAAATGGGACAAACAGAAAACTAGTAGTAAGATTATGAACTTAAACTAATATCAATAATGACATCAAATGTGCATAATCTATGCAATCCGAATAAAAGGCAAATAATGTCAGCATCACCCAATTTTATACTAATTTGTAAGAAATACACTATAAATAGAATGACACAAAGAGACTACAATAAACACCCCTACATTTATTTTTGAAATTAAAATTGTAGTTGAAAATCTTGCAACAAGTAAACTTTAAGGTCCAGATAGATTCACTGATGAATTCTACCAAATAAAAAAGAAATGATATTGATTCTTACACAAACTCTTATAGAAATTTGAAGAGGAGGGAATATTCCCTAACTCATTTTTTATAGTGGCAGAATTATCCTGAAACAAAAACTAAACAGACACATAGCAGAAAAGAAAATACAGACCATTATCCCTTGCAAACATCTATGCAAAACTTCTAAACAAAATTTTATCAAATCTAACCCTAGAATACATTTAAAAAAAAATCTTAATACATCATTATCCAGGGGGGTTTGTCCCTGGAATGGGTTTAACATTCAAAAATCAATCACTGTGGGCCCTGGCCAGTTTGCTCAGTGGTAGAGCATCGGCCTGGCATGTGGAAGTCCCTGGTTCGATCCCCGGCCCCGGCACACAGGAGAGGCGCCCATCTGCTTCTCCACCCCTCCCCCTCTCCTTCCTCTGTTTCTCTCTTCCCTTCCCACAGCCAAGGCTCCATTGGAGCAAAGTTGGCCCAGGCACTGAGGATGGCTCCATGACCTCTGCCTTAGGTGCTAGAATGGCTAGATGGCTAGAATGGCTCCCGTTGCAGCGGAGCAATGCCCCAGATGGGCAGAGCATCACCCCCTCCCATGGGGCGGATGCCAGGTGGATACCCATTGGGCACCTGCGGGAGTCTGTCTACCCCCCCCCCACTTCTCACTTCGGAAAAATACAACAAAAAATTTTAAAAAATCAATCACTGTGGTTTACCACATTAACAAACTAAAAAAGAATGTTGACTCATCTTAATTGATGTAGAAAAAGCATTTTACTTACTACCCAGTCCCGATTAAGAACTCTGAGCAAATGAGAAACACAAGAAAACCTCCTCACCCTGATAAAAAGCACCTCTGGAAACTGTACAGGTAACATCATATTTAATGATGAAAAAATGATTTCTCCCAATGACTAGGAGTAAGATAAATATGTCTGCCTTTATTCTTTCTATCCCAAAGAGGTTCTAACTTGCACTGATAAGAAAAAGGAAATGAAAGCTCCCAGATTGGAAAGGAAAAAGTAAAAGTGTACATTCTCAAGTGATACAATTCACAGATAATTGATGCAATTTATATAACAGCTATTAGAGTAAGTGACTTGTGAGATTGCAGTCAAGCTATCAACTACAGCCACAGCTGTCATTTGGATACAAACTCACAATAGGCCTTGGACCAGAAGCATCCAGTTGAGCCAAATTGCTTCACAGAAATGCTGAGATAATAAACGTTGATGTAAGTCTCTACTTTTGGGAGTTATTGAGTATTCTTCAACAAATAACTAATATAGGCATTGCAAATGTGTCCATTCAATATTTATTTTTTACTGACTCTGAGCCAGGCATTATTCTTAGTGTTAGAAATATAGTGACCAAAAAAAATCAGCAGTGTTCCTGTTTCATGGATGGTGTATTTTGATAGGGATGGAAGAGCAGCAAGAGGCAGGCAATAGAAGAATAAACTCATCGGCCCTGGCCGGTTGGCTCAGCGGTAGAGCGTCGGCCTGGCGTGCGGGGGACCCGGGTTCGATTCCCGGCCAGGGCACACAGGAGAAGCGCCCATTTGCTTCTCCACCCCCGCCCCTTCCTCTCTGTCTCTCTCTTCCCCTCCCACAGCCAAGGCTCCATTGGAGCAAAGATGGCCCGGGCGCTGGGGATGGCTCCTTGGCCTCTGCCCCAGGCGCTAGAGTGGCTCTGGTCGCAGCAGAGCGACGCCCTGGAGGGGCAGAGCATCGCCCCCTGGTGGGCAGAGCGTTGCCCCCTGGTGGGCATGCCGGGTGGATCCCGGTCGGGCGCATGCGGGAGTCTGACTGTCTCTCCCCGTTTCCAGCTTCAGAAAAAAAAAAATACAAAAAAAAAAAAAAGAAGAATAAACTCATCAATAATAATAATCAGTGATAAGTGTTTTGGAAACAGTGAAAGAGGTGATAGAAGGGGGATCATTACCTTAGACAAGATGTTCAAGGAAAGCCTTTCTGAAGAGGTTATATTTAAACTAAGACTTGAAGATGTGAAGATGTGGGGATGGATTGTTCCAGGCACAGAGTTCAGCAACAGCAAAGGCCCAGAGGTGGTAATGAGCGTCTTGCTCCAGTTCCAGCAGAGTGGCTGCCCGTAGAGAACAAGCGGAGTAGATTGTGAAATGAGGTTGCGCAGATGAGGAAGGGCTGGTTTTGAGGGTCAGAAATCGGCAAACTCTGGCTTCTGGGCCAAATCCTGCCAAACGCCTGTTTTGGTGCAGACTACCAGCTGAGGATGACCTCTACATTTGTAGACGTTTGTATAAAAGAGGAGAAGGAAGGAGATATGACAAAGATGAGAGGTAGCCCACAAAGTTTAAAGTACTTACTATCTGGCTTTTTACAGGAAAAGCTTAGTAGCCCATGTTGTCGAACCTTATTATTGGTCAGGTTCAAGAATTTATATGTAATTTTCTTTAAAAAAATTTTTCATTTTATTTTCTATTGCAAAAGAGTATTCTACTGTATGAGTGTGTCACTGCCTCTTCACCCGTCGCCTACTTGAGGAACATGGATTTTTTCCCCAATATTTGATAATTATATGAATAAACCCACTAAAAACATTGAAACACGCATATTTTAAGCAGTCAATGTAGTGAATTTTGACAAAAGTATACATTCACTTATCTCCAGTTCATTTACAATATAGAGCATTTCCATCCCTGATGAGTCCTGTCTTTTTCTAATCAATCTCCTCTAATCATTATTCTGACTTCCATTATCATAATTCTCCCCTCCTGTCCCAGAAATTCATATAAATGCAATCATACAGTGCGTGAGGAACTGATGTTCTTTTGATCCCAAAAAGAATTAGTTAAGCAATGGAAGGCTTTCATTGGGAAGTTGGGCACAATTCGATTTACATTTTAAACTATTATTATTTTTTGGCTACGGTCTGAAGAATGATGAGTAGATGATAGTGTACTACTTAAGTATTCTTTATCTTCCCATCTTTTGGGGAAAAGAGAGCAGTATATGGCTCCATAAAATTCTTAGGCAGACCAGATTTTACCTACAGGCTTCAAATCCACATCGCATAGCTGGGTGCCGAGTTCCCTGCAACGCCGGAGCTGTTCTCGCCATCTCCAGTTCTCCCCAGCAGGTGGCCCCAGAGCCCCGTTCCCGACCCGTCTGCTGAGTCTGCCCGCTGTAGTGTGAGTGGGACGCCGCCAGGGGGCTCCTCGCTGCGATTTCTGCGCAAAGCGGTCTGGGTTTGCGCTGAAGTTGGGAAGCAGTGAGGACCGCTCAGGATGCTGCACCCAGGCTTCAGCCACACCTCAGGCCAGCAGCCACAGAGCCTCCTTGGGCCTTCGGGAGCTTGACCTCCATGTGCCCTGGACGGTCCATTCCGCGGGGACTCTCTTTGGATAGAGAGTGCGTGCAGGAAGGGGCGGCGGGATCCTGGCGGGCAGCGCTTCTAGGAATCTACCCACGGGGAAAGGGGGCCCGTGGGATTGAGAGGCAAGGAAAGGAGGGGACTTCTAAACTAGCTTTGGAAAGAGCAACACGTGGGCCTGGTTGGAAAAAAAGGGTGGGAATAGCTGGGACGGGTGTTAAGCGTCAGGGAACAGACGGAGCGGGCAGCGTGGCTCCGGGCTGGAAAAGTAAAGCCAATAATAGGCTTGTTTGCGCGGAGAGTTGCCTAGGGAAACCGAGCACTTGAGGGCCTCTTCTTTCCCCTCTCCAGCCTCCTCTTGGGTGCTGAGGTCACAACGCCAGCGAGTCCTCTCTTCTCCCACCCCTCCCTCTCGCCTGGGGAACCTGAAGCGCAGAGGGCTGAGAATGAGACGATAGTGGAAGATGAAGAAATAGTCTTGGACTTGTGCAAAATGAGGCCGTTGTCCCTACTGCAGTTGGTGCTGCTCCTCTCCCTGCCCAGGAGCACAGGGGGAAAAGGGTGCCTTTCTCCGCCCTGCGAGTGCCACCAGGAGGAAAACTTCCGAGTCACCTGCAAGGGTATCCACCGCATCCCCCAGCTGCCGCCCAATACGCAGACTCTGTGAGTACCTGGGAGAGGAGAGGGTAGGTCCCAGAGGCCAAGGGCAGCTGGAACGGTGGAGGGATGTACAAAAAACTTGAGAATAGGCCGCGTGTGTGTGTGTGTGTGTGTGTGTGTGTGTGTGTGTGTGTGTGTGTGTGTGTGTGTGTGTGTGTGTGCGCGCGCGCGCGCGCGCACCTGTGCACAATGAATAAAAACTGAATCCCAGCAACTTGGAATTGCTGGCACTGTAGTTGTTAATAACACAGGAAAAGGTAACAAAACTTTGGTATAAGATGAAAGTGAGAGCTGTTCTTTCTAAAGAGCTATTCTTTATTTTTCCAGCCCCTCACCCAGGCTGAGTCCTAGTTTCATCTCGCATATTAGTAAGACTAATAGCAATTCAAACTGCCTTTTCGCTCTCATATTGGGTAATTTAAAAGTTGCAAAAAAAGTGTATTTCTCCTTTTAGTCTTTCTAGATGGGAAATTATTTTAGCTGGTCTACTGTTTCATCAAACAGTTGACAAAAGTTTAATCAGGGGCTATTTTTAAAATATACCCTTTACATTTTCTATGAAGGTGACTGTGTGAGGTATCTGAGTTGATTTCTTCAAATGTGGATCCAAAAATCTCCTTTGAGATAGGCACGGTGGAGGAATTAAGCGATAAAATTTCATAAAAATACATTTTATCTCCATATAAAATGTTACCAAAAATTGTCAGATCGTTACTAGCCTTGTTGGGGGTGATCACTTCATAAGTTATTTAAGTGTCTAATCACTATGTTGTACACCTGAAATTAATACAATGTTTTATATCAACTGTTATTGAATCTTTTCAATTTCAGAGATTTGAATCAATGACCATTGAAAGGATAATTGCAGACAGAACCGAGGGACAAAGGGTTTTCTTGAGTGGTTAAAAATAGAACAGAAAGAAAAAAATAGTAAAACAAACTCAGCTCATTAAACCGGATTCCAGTGAGAAAGTGCAAGTTATTAATGTAGATAGATGAAAGGCAGTGATGAAATTGCACTTCAAGATTTTCTCAGGAATTTAGCTCACAGGGACATTAAACAGGGATGAATGTTGGCTAGGTGATTAATATTTCTGTACGGGTATGTAATTCAGTGCTTCGAGATACCTCAGTCTCTATCTCCCCGGATTACTTAGTGCAATACCCTCCAAATACTGCCTTATTTTCCATGCTCCAAAAAGCATAAAATATGTTCTCTACTCCTGACTGAATGTCTGCCTTGACTCCCCCTGGCCTCCAAGATGCAACTCTTTTGTACAACCTACAAGACCCTTTGTGGTCTAGCCCAGTCTTTCCCTGAAACCTCGCGGCTCCTAATCTCTCTGACTTCCCGCTCTCACTGATCAGAACCACCGGCACTTCCCTCAAAGCTTTCTGCTCTCAGAACCGTCTTTGCCTTCCTTCTCACGTTCTGCCCCTCCTGGTTAAAGCAGCTGGTGCCCTGTCTTCCCCTGGCCAATGCCTACTTCAACATCCAAATTAGAGGTCAATTCCTTCCGGAAGCCTCTCCTGATCCATGACCCCTAGGATGGGTGATCTACGCCCCCCTCCCCCCCGCAGAATTCTGAGTGTGAACCCTATCCTAGCCCTGACATGTGGCATGCTTTTCTGTAACATGTAAGGCATGTTATTTCTTTGCATGCCTACCCAAATAGGACATGGGCTCCGTTAGCAGAGTCCTGTCATTACCTGGGAACTGCCTTGATGTTTAAAAAAAAAAAAAGAGAGAGAGAAAGCTTAAATGAATGAATGAATATGCTCATCTCATTATTCATTGTGAAAATATAGAAGGCCAGAGATATCACTTATTCAGAGACTCCTTTAAAAGGCAAAATTCCAGCTCATTGAAGAGGAACAGTGGAAGGACACTTGGAGTCGTGCTGTTAATTTCACCAAATGAGAAGGAGAAAGGAGAGAGTCAGAGAAAGATCAATTGAGGAGGAGTCAGGAAACCTGCATTCTCTTCACTCCCCCCTCACTAACTGTGAAATTAGGTGAATGTACTTAAGAGGACCCACGTTTTCTTATGGGTAAAACAGAATGTTTAGTCAGGTGCTTTCGGATGTCTGTGGTGCTAAAGAGGGCATCCACTGATTCACAAAGGCTAAGATTGGGATAAGGACAGAAGCTAGGGGAGCTGGACCTTAAAAGCAATTGAGGGGGACTATTCTGAAGAATGAAGTTATTCCTGGACAAGTAAGAGAAAGTTGTTACAGTGCAGGGGTAATGTTAAATGGTATATAATTTAAACAATGACCATGACCATCTACAACAGTAGCAAAGTGATTTTCAAAACTCTTTTGTTAAAGGAAACTTTATGAGGTAAGTCAAATAGGTAAAGCTGTATTGTGATATTGTGCTTATTGCTGTTCTCGATCCTTTACATAAAATCTACCCACTGAATCCTTACAAGATCCAATTGAGTTCATGATTTTATTACTCTCACTTTATAAAAATACGAAAAGTTAGGAATAACAAAAATGATGTAATTTGCTCCATAACTCATAATTTTTAAGTGGTGATCCCAGGTTTGAAATACCACAGCATTGCTTTTGACCACCTCAGGGCCTGACCTGTGGTGGCGCAGTGAATAAAGTGTCGACCTGGAACACTGAGGTTGCTGGTTCAAAACCCTAGGCTTGCCTGTTTAAGGCACACATGGGAGTTGATGCTTCCTGCTCCTCCCCCCTTCTTTCTCTCTCTCTCTCTCTTTCATCTCTAAAATGAATAAAATCTTTATTTAAAAATTAAAAAAAAAAAACACACACACACTGCTCTCATATAACTGTAGGTCTCAGTCTGTGAGCCTCTCCCCCACATTGTCATGAGGCTTTGCGAAAAGAACATGGAAAACTAATGATGTCCAATAATTCACAAATAACTTTTTGGGGGGCGGTTGGCCCAAGAAATATGCAAGAACTTGGTAAATAGGAGATTAGAGGGAAAAGAAAAGGGGGAGAAGAAAGGAAAGGATGATGGGAGGAATGAGGAAAAGAAAGACTATATCTATGTTATAGAAGTCATTCCCTCTCAAACAAATTAGATCTTTGTTATCATAACTTGTTTTCTGTGGTAACTGCTTTTCTGAATCTAGATGCTGTAGAACCACTGCCTAGCTGACTGACAGATTGTTATGGTGCTGGGAGCAATTTTTTCCTAAGCTTTGTCTTCTATCTATAAATGGTGGTTCTGAAAGGTAAACAGATTGCCTCTTTCTGCACCACCCAGACACCTGTCACATGGTCTGGTGGCTGGTAGGAGAGAGCTGCATTGTTTGTGGCTGTCACTGCACAGTGGTTCTGAATCTTTTTCTCCACTTCTCCCCCATCAGAGGGGTATGTATGTACACTCTCATTTTAACTGGTTCTAACGAGGTGGTCAGTGAGGGATAGCTGGTATCCCGACCCTCGCCGCCCTCGTCCCATGGCATATCCCAGTGGTTCTCAACCTTTCTAATGCCGTGACCCCGCAATACAGTTCCTCATGTTGCGGTGACCCCAAACCAAAAAATAATTTTGGTGGCTACTTCATAACTGTAATTTTGCTACAGTTATGATTCGGAACGTAAATACCTGATATGCATTATGTATTTTCCGATGGCTTTAGGCGACCCCGCTGGGGTCGCGACCCACAGGTTGAGAACCACTGTCCCATGGCATATTCTACTATCTATGCTATACAGGGAGTTTGAAAAACAATTTCTTCTCTCAATTGAGGTCTGCTGGTTTAAGAGAACTTAAATAAGACAAGCAGAATAAAATTTTAAAAATTTAAATTTATTGGGTTTATAATTATAGATCATATTACCTCAAAACCAAGGATAACGAGATTGGCCCAGAGTGTTGCTATTTGCTATGATTGGACCCCACCATCCCTTCTCTGCAGGGCCAGGGGCGAGGATAGGGTTTAACAGCCATTCTGGATTTGTGTGGATTCTTCCTTAAATTGCTGCCTTATCATGCCTGCCCTCTCAACCTTCCTGCTTTTAGTTTCATGGTGGTGACAATCTATAATCACGGCCTTCGTTCCTTTTACCACCCCCCCCCTTCCATGGAGCAATGGTCTGTGCATCACACACTTGTGTGCCTCAGAAATGTTTCTGAAGGAAGTGCTGCAGCTGTTGTGGTTTGGGGGTTCTGGTTTTTACTTCAGTTTTTACTCATTTGCATTCTACACCTGTGGCTTTAATTGATGGACTATCGCAGAGTTTTCTAAGATAAAAACAGTCATTCACCATCTTCAGAATTTTTGCTCTGTTGCACCTGTGCTGCTACTTGCTCAGTTTCTTTAAGTTGACTCACTTCTGCAACTGAAATAATTTAGAAAGTTAAACCATGGCCAGAAATGGAAATTTTGCTTGACTTGCCATACATTGGAGGTTACGGGAAAACAAAATACAATGAAAATACACATGTAGTTATATCCTAGTTCAAGACTATTGTCTGAGAATGTACTGAGCGCCTTCTCGCTGTTAAAAATGGAAGAGTCACAAGTGGTCAGGAAATACTAAAGAGAAACCAATCCAACACAGTGTCCTGGGTGGTATCAGAAGGATTGAAAGACAATGGAAAATGGGAATCACTTTCTCATGGTGGGAGTCAATGCTATCTCATGCCATGTGGGTATTCCACTAAAAATAAACTCATGTATCTCCAAATCACATCTGTTCCACATTTCCCAGTTGTTTTAGACACAATCAGTGGTCACAGCCTGAGAAGCCCTCTGTGTTAGCACCTACGTGCAGCCCAGACACCTTGTGTCTTATAAAGGTGGCTTCACCTCATGTTTATAGGCTCTAACGTTTTTTTATTGTGTATGTGTGTGTCAAGTTTTGTTTGTTTGTTTGTTTGTTTGTTTGTTTGTTTTTTGTACTTTTCTGAAGCTGGAAACGAGGAGAGACAGTCAGACAGACTCCCGCATGCGCCCGACCGGGATCCACCTGGCACGCCCACCAGGGGCGATGCTCTGCCCACCAGGGGGCGATGCTCTGCCCCTCCAGGGCGTCGCTCTGCCGCGACCAGAGCCACTCTAGTGCCTGGAGCAGAGGCCAAGGAGCCATCCCCAGCGCCCGGGCCATCTTTGCTTCAATGGAGCCTTGGCTGCGGGAGGGGAAGAGAGAGACAGAGAGGAAGGAGGGGGTGGGGGTGGAGAAGCAAATGGGCGCGTCTCCTATGTGCCCTGGCCGGGAATCGAACCCGGGTCCCCCGCATGCCAGGCCGACGCTCTACCGCTGAGCCAACCGGCCAGGGCCAAGGTTTTTTATGTTAAATAACAGAAAATCCATTTTGTCTAGCTTAAGGAGGAAAGAAATATTTTGAAAGAATAACATGTCATTTACAGAATCACTGTAGAACCAGGCTTTGAAAAGAAGCCAGGGGCCAGGGCAGACAGGAAGCTGGAGCCAGAGCCAACTATCTGGTCGGAACAATTCCATGGACAGCACCTCTGCCACAGCCACTGGGCGTCTGTGGAGCTGGGCTCCCAGTTCCATGGCTGCTGGGTGGTCTGGGTGCTGCCATCAATAATTTCTCAACTGAGTCTGCCTCTTCGACTCACTTGCCGGAGAGAAATACCCTATATGAGAACATCTGATTGGCTGGCATGTGTTACCCGCTGTGTCCGAGATGCTGGAGGGGCAGAAAGGGAGGAAATCTCCCTCTCCCATTTTTGGTGTCTTTAATGGGAGATGAAGAACTGGATCCTTCTAATATTACACACAATAGGGAATTTCCCCAAAGAGGGACGGGCCTTGTACCTTCAAGATTGCTTATCACTTTCTTCATTCTGCAAACGTTAATGAAGCACTGGCTATATGCCAGACACTGTTCTAAGCTCTGGGTTTGGTGAATGGCACTAGCATGTCCCTGTTCTCAGGGATCTTATAGTCTATCATGGAGGCCAAATATTAATCAAAAAAATCACATAAACATGGTTATAATTGTGTAAGTGTTCTGAGAGTGTACTTGGTAATGATGGGGGCGAGAGGAAACTTGACTTACACTGGTGTTCAGGGAAGGCTTGTGTTACATGGTGAGTCAGTAGGAATTGGGTATCACGAGTTTCATGGGCTGGGGTGGGGGAGGAGAAGGGTGTCAGGGTCTCCTGAAAACCAGTTCAGGAGATGGAACTGCTCATTTGAAGAGCTTTGAAGAAGTCCAGCCTGAACAGTGAATGGGGTTTGATTTATTCATTTGAGACGAAGATACTGATGGGGGCAACAAAATTTGTTACTACCTTCTTTGTAACACACTACATGTAGGTCAAGGTGGGTTCTGATGTCCGTGGGGGCAGCTTTGGTGCACAGAAAGATTTCTTGGGGCTAGCCGCTGTGAATGTGTCCAGTGGCAGGTACTGACCGAGGCCAAGCGGGAGGGTGCAGTTAAGACACGGTGCTGGGTGTGCTTCAGAGCCCAGCCCCAACGTCAGGCCCACCCCCCAGAAGCGGGGCCCGTGCAGGCCTGGTCTCGGACCCCTGGGGCCACAGTGTCTACCTGTTTCACCTGTGTGAACACAGCCCGGCTGTCCTGGAGTCTGTTTTTCATATCAGCTCCGATAAACTAGTACTGTACACAGAGAAAGCATTCAGGGTACTGAAAACGGACCGTTAGCAAGTGAATTTTATCTGCATTTATCAATCAATAGTTTTTTCCCCCCTCCAGAACTGAGAAATTGTTCACTTGAACTAAGCTATTTGATTATGTTACTATTTCCTTGTACAAAGTATGTTTATTGCATTTCAGATTAAGATGTTTTAACCAGAGGCTCCTGGGTTTCCTGGGGGTCCATGACTGTCCTCCTAGGAAACTGTGAGGAAGTGAAATTTTGTATACAAGTACATTAGTGCACTGCTGAGAGAGTCCAGAGGTGACCTTGACCCCCCCACAAAAAGTTTAAAAAATTCTGTTTTAGAATAATTGGGCTTTTTTGTTTGACCAGAGTATATTTGGTATTACGTTGACTCAATCTTCCTATTTTATTACAAAGAACACTAGACATATTTTTTAAATAAATAAAATGTTCCTGAGCATTGAATGTGATATTTCTTTTCTCTGGAATACATTATTTCCTTGTTATGCCGCACACACACCCTTAAATAGACTCTTCATGCAGAAGTTCACTAAATGTGTTTAAAAATAGTTTAAAAACAGATTTTATAAGTGTCTAGTACCTCATGTCTAACATTAAATCCTTCATACTGACCCTGTTTTCTTTTTCACTGATGCTGGGTGGTATGCTTAATGACTATTTTGCTTTTTATTACTCCAATTAAAACATCGTTGAAGGAAATTTCAAGTATGGGTAAAATGGTCCCGTTTGTTTAAAGCTACATGTTGGGTTTTTAAATGGTTCTCTTTAGATATCAGACTCATTTCTCTTGAATCCTTAAGAACATCTAGGGTGTTCCAAAATCTTCCAAAATAATTTTTCCCTTAAACTGATAGAGCAGGTATTTGTGATTTTTTTTTTTTTTTTTTTTTTTTTGTATTTTTCTGAAGCTGGAAATGGGGAGAGACAGTCAGACAGACTCCCGCACGCGCCCCACCGGGATCCACCCGGCACGCCCACCAGGGGCGAAGCTCTGCCCACCAGGGGCAATGCTCTGCCCCTCCGGGGCGTCGCTCTGCCATGACCAGAGCCACTCTAGCGCCTGGGGCAGAGGCCAAGGAGCCATCCCCAGCGCCCGGGTCATCTTTGCTCCAATGGAGCCTCGGCTGCGGGAGGGGAAGAGAGAGACAGAGAGGAAGGGGGGGTGGAGAAGCAAATGGGCACCTCTCCTATGTGCCCGGCCAAGAATCGGGGCCCCTGCACGCCAGGCCGACGCTCTACCGCTGAGCCAACCGGCCAGGGCCCAGGTATTTGTGATTTTTAAGCCATCCTATAAATGCCATTTTCTTACATGTAGTGACATGTAAATATGCCCTGGATTTTTCTGCTACAGCTCTACTTAAAATATTTTACCATTGGAATATTCCAGAAACTCAAATACTTT
This sequence comes from Saccopteryx leptura, assembly GCF_036850995.1. NCBI lineage: Eukaryota > Metazoa > Chordata > Mammalia > Chiroptera > Emballonuridae > Saccopteryx > Saccopteryx leptura. The sequence goes on along the minus strand of NC_089508.1, from coordinate 21,027,948 downwards.
TTCATCATCTTAACTGAACTTCCCACACCCCTCTTGCACCTGGAGAGAGCTCCCTGTGTCCCAATTTTCTTTTTTCAAAAACTTGATCTTGGTATTTATAGAATACATGAAGCCTTTGGCTTACATCTTGTAGGCATTAGCTTAATTTTACCCACACCTGAGTGTTATCATAATTCCTCAACTCCAGAGAGGGGACTGAAATGGTCTCTTCTTATTGCCAGCTCCCGTCACTCCACATTTTATTATTTCGATCTTTTGTGAGCTGGGAAACGAGAAGGCTAACTTTGGCGAAAGGATCTGTACGTGACAATGAGGAGGACCAAAAGTGGAGGGCCTCAGTGAGGGGCTCTCCCGGGACAGGGTCTTTCGTGGGCTTGGTGGCTGCTCCGGTTCCTTCTCGACACCCTTTGCAGTTATTTCTGGGCGCAAAGCCGTGGCCCAGAGATGGAGGTGACCCTAAAATCTTACCTCTAGATAGTGGCATTTTACTGCAGTTAGTTTTTCTTCTTTCTTACCATTCTTCTTTCTCTTTTTCAATAAATATTTATTGATCAGCTCTTATATGCAGGTACTATTCTAGGCCTAGGAGATCTATAAGAAATTATCTTATTGATCCTATATGCTAGCAGTGGGAAACAGCAAACACACACACACACACACACATATACATAGCATGTCAGATGGTGATAAGTATAATGAATAAAAATTAAAGAGAGGAGAGGGGAAGGGAAGAAATGTTGGAAGTTGCATTTTAAATGGTCAGAGAGAAGGCCTCCCTAAGAAGGCAACATCTGAATATCTGAATATCTTAGGAGAGAAAACTCTGGATCAATGCAAAAACCCCGAGTATATGAGAGGAGCACGCATAGTATCTTTAAGAAGTACCAAGAAGAGAAATGTGGCTGAGGCTGAGAGGGTTGTAGGAAATGAGGTCAGAGAGACTATAGAACAGATCATGTACTTTGTAGACCATTCTGAGGCATTAAATATACTACTCACAAAAACTAGGGGATATTTCCAAATGAATATGAAGCTATAAAATATCCCCTCATTTTTGTGAGCAGTAGATAGTCTAAATGCAAACATCCTATGAAGGATATTGAGACAAAAAATAAAGTTGCCTGAAATGATCTCCATTTTACTAGAATAACCCTAGCAACTGTGTTTGCTAATCAGGTAAGAGATGACAATGGCTTGGACCAACTTAACAGCAGGGAAGGTGGTGAGAAATGGTTGAATCCGGGATTGGTGTTGAAGGCAAGGCCAACAGGATTTCGTAATGGATTGTGTGGGGAGTCTAAGTGAGAGGGAGGGTCAAAGATGTCTTAGCCTGAGGGCTCCAGAAAGCAGAGCCTGTGCGAGAATTCTCAGTGGGGGGTGTGACTACAGGGAGCAGCAGGGTGCAGAGGGCCAATGAAGCGGGCAGGGAAAGTTTGCTGCTGCAAGAAGCAAATGGTTGCTGATTCTGCACCGACTCCTTGTGAATTCAGATGGTGTGCGTCTCAAGGATCCTTGCTCTAGGAGGGATGAAAGGCAGATTTCATCCATCAGCTCTTATTCACTGTAGGCCAGGGTGTTAACTCCACCAGCCTCCCGTGTTTCTCCTGCGTGGATGGTGAAAGAGTCCCAGATATTAACAGAGAAGCTCCAGGGGAGCAGGAGAGACCCTGCACTGACTCAACACCCACTCCCCATGCCCCCTCTCCCTATAGCCCCTGGCAACCGCTAATCTGCTTTCTGTCTCTGCGGATTTACCTATTCTGGATGTTTTATAGGAACGGAATCATAGCCTGTGACCTATGTGCCTGGCTTCTTTTACTTAGCACAGTGTGTCCACGGTCTGGCCTGATTTACGCTTCAGTGTGAGCATTACATCGATTTGGAGCAGGCAAGCACCCATGCAGGGACCATTTGGCAGCCGTTAGGCTTGAGGGCTGGGCAGCTTTATGAAGCAGAACAAACACTTGTCCACTATGCAAAAGGGGAGATTTTAGGATTGACACAATTTCTTATCTCCTTCCAGAGATAGTCATCCCTGGGGAGTCACTGTTAGTGGGGCAAAGTGGCCGAAATTGTGACTGGGGCATCTCTGTCCCAATAGGGCCCATAAATCTATAAGAAAGATGCATGTCTGTGTCAGATTTCTGGCTGATAATCCTGTTAGGATTTCCAAACTCTCTGGATTCCCCTATCTAATGCTTGCCCGGCCGTCTTCTGTAGCACAACCAAATTGCCATTTCAGATCCCTCCGTCCTCGAAATCTGAAACAAATCTACAAGCTCTGAACCGAGCTCCTCACAGCATGAAAGGATCTGTTAAGATTCTGAATCAGTTCTGGGCGACAAGATATGTTCTAACATACTTATGAAGAATCCCCTTTTCTCATAGAAACTTGGGACTTTGCAGAAAGGATGCTTCTCATGACCAAGAAGAGTAAGGCGACTTGGGGATGCTATGCTTTCTTTTTATCGTGTATCCAGTATCTTTATTTTCAACAGCAGCAAAGTAGGGTGGGGAGATATCTTGGCTAAAGCTACATCAGCTAAGTCATGGTGAAGAGTAGAGGATGGAAGTTTCCCACACAATAAGGAAACTACTGTATGACTATGTGAAGCAGGCATCCCCAAACTATGGCCCGCGGGCCGCATGCAGCCTCCTGAGGCCATTTATCCGGCCCCCACCATATTTCTGGAAGGGGCACCTCTTTCATTGGTGGTCAGTGAGAGGATCACTGTATGTGGTGGCCCTCCAACAGTCTGAGGGACAGTGAACTGGCCCCCTGTGTAAAAAGTTTGGGGACCCCTGTGAGTAGTAAATACAGTGTGCCCGTAAAGTCATGGTGCACTTTTGACTGGTCACAGGAAAGCAACAAAAAACGATAGAGGCCCTGGCCGGCTGGCTCAGTGGTGGAGTGTCGGCCTGGCGTGCAGAAGTCCCGGGTTCAATTCCCGGCCAGGGCACACAGGAGAGGTGCCCATCTGCTTCTCCACCCCTCCCCCTCTCCTTCCTCTCTGTCTCTCTCTTCCCCTCCTGCAGCCGAGGCTCCATTGGAGCAAAGATGGCCCGGGCGCTGGGGATGGCTCCTTGGCCTCTGCCCCAGGCGCTGGAATGGCTCTGGTCACAACAGAGCGACGCCCCGGAGGGGCAGAGCATCGCCCCCTGGTGGGCAGAGTATAGCCCCTGGTGGGCGTGCCGGGTGGATCCCGGTCGGGCACATGCGGGAGTCTGTCTGACTGTCTCTCCCCGTTTCCAGCTTCAGAAAAATACAAAAAAAAAAAAAAAGAACAATAAAAATGTGAAATCTGCACCAAATAAAAGGAAAACTCTCCTAGCTTCATACCTATTCAGTGCAGTTCGATGTGGGCTCACGCACAGATTTTTTAGGGCTCCTTAGGTAGCTATCCTGTATAGCCTCTACAGACTCTTCACTGACTGATGGCCTACCAGAACGGGATTTCTCCACCAAACTGCCGGTTTCCTTCAACTGCTTATCCCACCGAGTAATGATATTCCTATGTGGTGGCGCTTCGTTATAAACGCGCCGATATTCACGTTGCACTTTGGTCACAGATTTGAATTTAGCGAGCCACAGAACACACTGGACTTTCCTCTGTACTGTCCATGGCCTGGCCATGGGCTGCTCCACTGTATACACGGTGTTACATCATCATCTGCGCGTGCGCACATGCTGCCACATCATCCTACAGAAACTGGGAGGGTTTTCCTTTTATTTGGTGCAGATTTCACATTTCTGTTGTCTTTTGTTGCTTTCCTGTGACCGGTCAAAAGTGCACCATGACTTTACAGACACACTGTAGAAATGGAGATCCAAAGTCCGAAAACCTTCAGCAAGACATAAACACTTTAGCAAGGCACTTAATCTTTCTGTGTCTCTATTTTTGTATCTGTTCAATGAAAACCATATAGGAGGACTCTGCCCTACTTTAGAGAGTTGTTAGGAAGACCAAGAAAGTAATGGTTCAAGTGTACTAGGCACTCTTCATTATTTAGGGACAATCTTTCTCATTCACGAGAATAAGAGTATGGGGTTATCTAATATTTGGGGGAACACAGATTAATAATATAGGGATTTTTAGAGAATCAGACTACAAAAACAAACAAAGCAAAAAAAAACCCCACCACTAAATTCTTCATTTAAAAACATCTAGCCTGACCTGTGGTGGAGCCGTGGATAAAGCATTGACCTGGAACGCTGAAGTCGCTCGTTCAAAACCCTGGGCTTGCCTGGTCAAGGAACATACAGGAGTTGATGCTTCCTGCTCCTCCCCCCTTCTCTCTCTCTCTCTCTCTCTCTCTCTCTCTCTCTCTCTGCCTCTCTCTGTCTCCTCCCTCTCTAAAATAAACAAATTTAAAACAAAACATCCACCCCCACCCTTTGCTCCTGTTACTGTTATAACAATGCGAGAATCCCTCCTGCATGCATGCTCCCTGTCTCCTAGCCCTGCCGTGACGTTTTTGCTCTTTCTCCTTCTCTCCCAGATCCTTCCCACTGCTATCTAGACACGCTCAAGTCTCTTTCTGCTTAAAAAAAAAAAGTCTTCCCTAGTTTTCACATCTTAGTCCATCTACTCTTCCTATTTCTCTACCATTTTCCTTTCTTCACAGCTAAATGTTCATAGAACTTTCTCAAGTTGCTCTCTTGGTGTTTTTACTTCCCATTCATTCTTCTTTTACATTTAAAAAGTGTGAGTTTATTGTATGTAAATTATATATGAAAAAAAAACAACCCATAATCTACCCTCCCTCCCATTTACTCTTCAATTTAGTGCTATCTGTCTTCTACCCCCGTTACTCAACTGAAGTCCCTCTTGCCAAAGTCACTAAATAAGCTTTGTTGCAAAATCTAGGGGATGTTCTTAGATCTTTTCCCAGATTGAACCTTTGACAGATTTTGCCTGTGATGACCACTTCCCTAGTCTCCTCCACGTCGCGCTCCTTGGTTGCCTGGCACCCCGCACTGGGTCTCTGAGCCGCCAGGAGGGAGGGCCACTGTGCACAGTGAGGGCAGACTGTGAGACACAGAGCCAGTTAAGTGCACCCCTCCACGACTGCCACAGCCCAGCCTTGACTCTGTGTGGATCTACTTCTCAATACACCCTTGGAGAACAGATCACCCAGAATTGCAGGGGCTCTGTCTCCCTGAAGGGAAGTTGAGAAAAGGGGTCAGGGGCATGGACTGCAGCCCCTGTTGCTGCAGTTGGTCTCAGGACCACAATTAGTACGCATCTCTCTCCTCCACTGTTTATTCTAAATTCCCCTCACTCAGCTTGCTCTTCTGATGGCCTTGATGTCTTATCTGATATGACCCCAAATTTCATTCCTGAGGAGTCTGAGCCTGTTGTAACCAAACATTTCTCAGGCTAGCATTCCTGGACTTGTCCATTTTAGTCATAATTGAGCAACTCCATCATGTGTGTGTGGATTCTGAATTCCACACATATTCCTCCTTACAGTTGTATAACAACTGGCCTGCCTCTTCCTGCTGATCAGGATCAGTTACTCTTATCACTTCCTCCTATCCTTAAGTCTCTGCACATTAGGAGTCCAGAATGTCCAGGTAGCAGTCATAGCTTGTAGTTCCCTGCAGAGCCTAGAATTGTAGGGAGGAGAAGCACAGAACTCCTCAGTCAGTCATTGGCTATAACAGCAACTGGGGCCACTCCTGCTTCTGCCCCTTAGTTCCCAGACTTATATATTCTTCCTAATAGGACACAACATCCAAACAGTTTGTGATTTGATGTGCTGCCTGTATGATGGTACCCTATGATGGCAGAAGTATTGCCTACAAGCTCAGTTGTGCCTTTGGCGGGCTATTTTATTGATCTATAAAACCAATTGCTTCTGGATTTTGTGTGGTACTTGATATGACCAGTGCCTCCCATGATTGTGGCTCACCCACTACCTCCTTCTCTACGCAGTAAGTCTCAGTGTCAGCTGCTATGCTGTATGATATTATATGTCTAGATCAGACACTTTGAAATCTTCCAGAGAGTGGAGCTGGCTGAGGCTCTAAAGGCAGAAAAGGTAGACAGTTGCCAAGAATAAGTGTCTACTACTATGACAATAAACCACTGGCCCTTTGAGGAAGAAAGGGTTCAAATTGCTCATTTGCCACCAACTGACCATGTCGTCCCCCAAAGTAATACTGTTACATTGATCTCTCTTGCAAACTGGTTGGATTTTCAATTGTAGTAGTAGCCAGATCAGCCTTCACAAGTAGGGTCTATGCTGCTGACATGTAATGTCCCCTCTGTTAATGTGCCAATCATGCTAATTCTGAAGTAGCCAACGACAAATGGTGGCTACTATCAATTGATCAGGGCATTTTGTCTTGGTTTTTCAATGTATTTTTCTGTTGTGACTATTTTTTTTTGTTGGTTATTATTATATGACACAAAACTATTCATATATACCCACTCTCACATTCATCCACATGCATCTAGCCCAGACTTTTCTCTCTGAAAAATTCTAGTTTTTTCATTCATCTCAGGCCCCTACCCAGCTGGCCAATCCATTTGCTCACAATTCCATATATATATTCTTATCTCAGGCTACTTTTTTATGAAATCCACCCATTGGGAAGATTGTCCCTTGTTGCTGTCTTTTCAGGCCAGTTCCATATGCAGCTGATGTCCATGTTGGGTGGACATACTGAACCAACATCTATGTAACAAACCAAGTGATTCACTAACCAAGTTCTGGATTTTTCTCTTTCCTTAGGCTGATTATATGAGACATCTCATACAGCCATAGGTGTGAGCCAAAAGGGGCGGGCAGCAATCTTGGTGACTTTGGGCTCTGGGTTACCTGCTCATACAGTTCATTCATGCTTTACAGTCCTGCTCAGGTGTGATCTGTATGTACCACTTTTCATCTGATTTCTTGCTGCTGAGTCTGCCTGATACTATGACTTAGTCATTCCTACAGAATTCAGCTGATGATAGGCAGTTTAGGAAGCATGGTCATTTGGTTTCCGTGGTCAGATGTTCAGTCTCATTTGACCCAGTAGCCCAGTAACATACCAAGAGTTGTTTTTCCGCACTGCAGATAGTATGGCCTTACTCCAGAACTCCATGGGACTGTACTGTGATTCTCCTGTGAGGGATTACCTTAAACTCCATGACACACTACTCTTTTTCCTCTACGGACACCTCCAACACAACAGGGTCTACCTGACAATATGCCCTAAGTGTTTGTACCACAATCTACTGTGCAGGGTTCTGCTCATAGCGGGTTCACAAATTATCCTGGATTGAAATGAAACTTGCATATGGGGCTAGTAGGTATTTCTAACCAATAACCATCTTATCCTGGCTTCCCTGGAAAACAGAATCTGAGGCAGAGGTTACTTGCTGACAGAAGAATGAGGAAAAAGAGGCCCTGGCTGTTTGGCTCAGTGGTAGAGTGTCGACCCCGTGTGGAAGTCCTGGGTTTGATTCCCGGCCAGAGCACACAGGAGAAGTGCCCATCTGTTTCTTCACCCTTCCTCCTCTCCTTTCTTTCTATCTCTCTCTCTTCCCCTCCCACAGCCGAGACTCCATTGGAGCAGGGTTGGCCCGGGCGCTGAAAACAGCTCCATGGCCTCCACCTCAGGTGCAAGAATGGCTCCGACCATAATGGAACAAGGCCCCAGATGGGCAGAGCATCGCCCCCTGGTGGGCATGCCAGGTGGATCCCGGTCAAGCACATGCAGGAGTCTGACTGCCTCCCGCTTCTAACTTCGGAAAAATACACAAAAAAAAGAATGAGGAAAAAGAGAAGTAAGGCAGGGAGGGCTGCTGTTCCTTCTCAGTGAGATGTGGAAACCCCAGCAGGTGATGTGGAAACCCTAGCAGGTGATGTGGCAGGTGCATCTGTACAACCACACGGGGCATCTGTACAACCACACGGGGCATCTGTACAACCACACGGGGCATCTGTACAACCACACGGGGCATCTGTGGACAGGCTCGGGGGAACCCAGGCTCCAGGCAGTTCATATGAAGGCACTCACCGGCTTCTTCCCACCTCCTGTTTCTCACTGATCAGAGTGACTCCCTATACTTCCTTTGTGTCATCTGGCCCCTTTGATGGCTCCCTGAAAAGCTGCTTCCATGCCTTGTTGGGAGGCTTCTCATTGGAGCCCGGAGTGGACAAGGATGCACATAAGATGTGGCCAACAAACTATCCCTGAACCTAAGCCTACTATGAATGTTATTGTGTTAGTGTCTGAAATACACTCTAGAAACACAAAACTGGTGGCAGTTTTCCTTAAGAGTGAAGCCTGAAACAGGAATGACTGCTTAATGTTTTATACAAGTAAACAGTGGCATTCTTGAATAATAAGATTAAAATATAGATTGAACAAGTCTTGCTTTTTCTCTCTCTTAAAGATAATTTGCAAATCCATACATGGCTTTTTAAAAAATCTCTATTTTCTAATCGAATGTTATGATTCAAAATTAAAGGACCAATAAACTCCCCTTGCCATTAAATTAATCAATACAGTACAAGAGTCCATCCTTTTAACTTGTCACTCTCTGTCCCCATACGCAAGTCATACTTATAATGGAAGTTGCTCACCCGTGAACATGAAAACAAAACAAAACACTCAAGTAGGAAGAATTCTTTTTTTAAAAAACAAGTGGTTTTACCTACTTACAAAAAAGACTTGAGAACTTGGACACACTTTAAGAGCCTCTGAATATTTTTCTTCAGCAGAAATTCCAGCCCAGATGTTCAATAAACCCCAGTTCATTTTCAAAGAGGAAATAAAGAAACAAATTTTCTAAAGACTGGCCCAAATTTGAAAGCAATTAATGATGACAGGTCCAAGGATTTTACTTCATTTTATTATTAACCTTACCAGATTTCAGTGTCAGATATTGGAGAAGGTAGGTGAAAAGTCTGGGAATCTGGGAATTGAAGAAAAAATTCAGCATAAAGGGGACATTTTAAAATTGTATTCAGGGAAAGGAAGAGTAACTGAAGGACCCGCCGATGGCCAGGGGACACTGTGCACTTAGCAGATAACAACAGATGACACACAGGAGCCTAAGGAAGGGCTGTTCATAGGCTTCAAACTTAGAAAGGACCATTGCAGACCAAGATCAGCGGACATATTTGTGGAGATGAGGCTTTAACCTAATTCGCACCAACAAGCCCAGAGGGTGCTAGAGCGTTCCTCTCATAGATTTCTGGGGTTACTACATGGAATTTCTGGGGAGTCTTGGAAAATAAGTGTTGGCCCAGAAAGAATCACTTAGTTCTGGGTTTTTTTAAAAAAAAAAAAGCAGAAAAAAGTACTTCTTATTTGCTGGGTCATTTAACTGCTCTGACCTCTGGTTCTTCTGTAAATTGAGGATTATCCATTAGAATTATTTTCAGAATTAAAGTAAGATATGCATGTTAATCATAAGTTCTAAATCCACATAAACATGTTAGCAATTATTTAAATCTTTCTCTTCTTTTCATGGTCATTGCCCTTTACCTCTGTAACAGATTTTAACATGTCGCATGAAGGAAAAGTTGATGTCCAGTTTCCCGATTAGAATGTGAAGTACACGATAACAGAGGCTATGAACCCACAACCCAGAACACTGACTGGCACGTAATGGTGGATAAGAAATACTCGCTGAATGAGGCAAGATTAAAAAATAGTCTCAGCGGACTGTGTTACAAATCAAAGTGTATGGGATGACATATAACTTAGATAAATATAAACCCTACATTTATTTCTTAATAATAAATTGCCCGATTATGGGGGAAACTGTAAAAGTAAATAGGTAAAGTCCTAGCCTAGACTTCATAGTAAAAACCTCTGGGAGCTGTAGTTAACTATCGAAAGAGCCAAAAGGGATGAAATCTCTAAAAATGTTAATATTAATTTTATTCATAGTACGCGGCAGCAAATCAAAGGAAATGAATGTTTCATACGTTCATCACAAGTGGAATCAAATTTTAATAGGGAATTGACAAACTGGAGTAAATTCAGGTGCTATCCAAGAAGGTAGACAGTACCTCATGAAAGAGCAGGGGTCCCCAAACTACGGCCTGCGGGCCACATGCGGCCCCCTGAGGCCATTTATCCGGCCCCCGCCGCACTTCTGGAAGGGCACCTCTTTCATTGGTGGTCAGTGAGAGGAGCATAGTTCCCATTGAAATATTGGTCAGTTTGTTGATTTAAATTTACTTGTTCTTTATTTTAAATATTGTATTTGTTCCCGTTTTGTTTTTTTACTTTAAAATAAGATATGTGCAGTGTGCATAGGAATTTGTTCATAGATTTTTTTATAGTCCGGCCCTCCAACGGTCTGAGGGACAGTGAACTGGCCCCCTGTGTAAAAAGTTTGGGGACCCCTGTGAAAGAGCAAAAAGAATTGAAAGAGCCCCAATAGAAGAAAAGAAGATAGACTTGAGCCTTCTTCAGATATTTAAACGCTATCCAGTGTTGTCCCTGGTGGTGAGACTTAAATCAATAAAATGGTATTTCCAAATTGCCTTGTCACATGTCAGATTTAAATTCATTGTAAAAAGAATGTTTTAAAGATAACAGCTGTTCAACAAAGGAATGGACCGCTCTAAAAGGTGGAGAGACTGTGTCATCAGGCATTCGGGTGCAGACTAAATGCCTGTGGCTTAGACATTCCTTGTCGTCCAACCCATACCCACCATAGTGCTCAGCTCACAGTCCATATTTCCTAAATGTTTTTCACCGAGTGATGCCTAGGGAGCTAATCACACTTAACTATGCGTATGGGCCTGCCTGCTCAGTAGAGTTTAGAATGAGCCAGTCTTTTAGGGTAGTGACTTCCAGATTTATTTCATGGTGTATACCTATCAGTAAAGTTTTTGAACATGTATGCCTACTATACACATTGATTTAGAAATAGCTTACTATACTAATGTGCTTCTTAGCATATCTTACACATGTTTACCAAACACACATAAAGGTAAAAGGTGTGAGGCAAAGAAATGTTGTGTGTTTTCTTTCTGCGCACATGGGGTGTCATGACCCATCCACTTTGCAGGGCGCTGGTGGACGACTGAGGAGTTTAACGTACCTCCATCTCAAATACCTGGATGCTTCAGAACTTTTCTGGTCTGAATTTCCCACATATCAATCTTTAGTTTTTCTCTTTCCTTTCTTCCCTGTAGATAAAACTAGTTAGGAGTTTTAGAATATGATTCAGTGATTTTTTTTTAATTTCTCTATATGTTTTCTGTAAGCTTTTCATGAAAAAACAAATATATGGTGATTGAAAATGATTTGACTTTGGGTAATGAGCACACAACACAATCAACAGGAATAAATAAACAAATAAATAAATAAATAAAAATTTGTAAATCAGTTTCCTGGTGATCCTGCATGATTTTGATCCAATTTTTATGTCTTATGTATCAAAAATTGGTATGATCCCTTATAATTACAATAAGTTTTACAAAATTGCAACTGAATAATGTTCTGTTGAGATGAGAAATTTAAATGACTCAATAACCAGAAATGAATCAATCATGCTTATTCTTTCCTGTCAAGTTTTTAGTTAAATTCCTCTTTTAGTTAAATTCCTAAGTGCCAACAGTAACCTGGCAGCCTTATTTGAAGATTTAGATGCTTTTGCTTCCCCAATATCTTCTCTCTTTCCTAGGAGATGTGGACTATTTTTAAATGAATTATTATGCAGTACATTCCCACAATTCTTCTTTACTCTTGGAAACTTTCTTCTCTGACCTAGTTAAGTGACTATGGTCTATTTAGTGCAGAATTTTCTGAATCGTGTTGCTCTGTCGTAGTAAGCTTTCGGACAACCAGCAGAGGGCGCATCAAGAGACAAGCTGATTTCGTATCAGAAGTTTACCTCCAGTTGCCCAAGGGGGCCAGAAAGCTCCCACAGATTCAGACCTGTGCTCAATGGGAAGTAGTGTTGTCCTAGTAATGGGGAAACCCCGGGCTTTAAGCAATGCCGCCACTAGGAATCCAATCTCTTGCCTAAGATTTCTTGGGATTCTTACAGCAATGAAGGAGGGAAGTCTCTTTGTACTGGTTTCTCCTTGGGCCTCTAGTGGCTCCTGTTTTCTCCAAAACTAAAGAAATAGACCCTATGAGCTGAAGAGGTGGTGCTGGTGGGATGGAGAGAAAAAGAAAAATTCCTTCTCGTTCAGCTTCCGCTCACCAAATTGTTCTTCCACAGCAAATACAAGGGTCACCACGGGTTTACTTGAGTTTTTTACTGCTGTGCTCTCTGAGGACCCTGAAACCAAATCAGTAAGATGCTAAATCTCTGTTTCTTCAACTGTAAAGAAAACATTATTATTACTTTAATTATTCTGCTGCCACTATTATCCTCCAATTAGTAACTTCTATTTTCTGTACTTGTCTCATTTAACCTACATGTCAGCCCTATGAGGTAGGTTTCCTTGTACCCATTTTAAAGATGAGGAAACCTCTCTGTCTCTCTCTTCCCCTCCCGCAGCCAAGGCTCCATTGGAGCAAAGATGGCCCGGGCGCTGGGGATGGCTCTGTGGCCTCTGCCTCAGGCGCTGGAGTGGCTCTGGTCGCAACATGGCGACGCCCAGGATGGGCAGAGCATCGCCCCCTGGTGGGCAGAGCGTCGCCCCTGGTGGGCGTGCCGGGTGGATCCCGGTCGGGCGCATGCGGGAGTCTGTCTGACTGTCTCTCCCTGTTTCCAGCTTCAGAAAAATGAAAATAAATAAATAAATAAAATAAATAAAGATGAGGAAACCGAGGTCTAATAAGGTTTAGGAACTCGGCCAAGGTTATACAGCTAGAAGGGAGTGCTGGGAACCAAACGAACCCTCTCTAACTCCAGCGCCTCATTCTCTTCATCTGCATTGGGATGTTCTACTCTTCTTATAGTGACACCATCTCACAGTTCTACCTTACAAAGTACTTCAGCCTCTCTTATCCCCATTTCAGAATAATCCCATGAGGTGAACATGGCAAATATTGACATCTGTCCCTTCCCAACCCTCTGTACCATTTTTTAAAAATATAGAACCAGGTATTTTATTAAATTTATTGGGGTGTCATTGGCTCACAAAACCATATAGGTTTCAAGTGTAAAATTTCATAAAATGCCCTCTTTACCTCTTCAGCCCCCATTTTAAAAAATTTCAAAGAAAACTGAAAGCTCAGAAAATGCAAAGGATTTTTCTGAGGTTGCATCGATAATAAATGGAGTAGGAATTACACGGGTTTCGTCCTAAGATTGCTGCTTTGTTTCCTAGAGATGAAGGCCCAGCATGGCCTCTGACTAGAACTTGAATCCTGAAAGGCTCATGTAAGCCCTGCAGGTTTTGTCTATGCAAAGTACCTAGATGGGAATAGCAATAATAATATTTCTTGTTTTAACTACCTCAATATTATTATCAAAATCAAGTGAAATATTATACACAGGTGTTTATGGAAAAGGTAGACAATGTACAAACCAATATATTTTTATTATTAGGACTGTCTCAGGGTAGACATTAGATTGATTGGTTTCTGGGAAAACTGCAAGACAGGGCAGGTTAGTATTCAATGCTACTCATTTCCCCATTCCCCAGTTCCCAGGTCACACACGCAGTCCTGCTATCTTCGCCCTGCCTCTCAGAAAGAAGTGTAACCTGAAAGGCATTTCAGAGGCAGGAGATCTTCCATATTTACTTAAATTTTATGGTGAGGCTGCTTGTGTTAACTGTCCCATGAGGTGGTATTTACCTCCTTGGGAGGCCACCCACAGCTCCTTCTCCACTGCATGGGACTGGAAGCAATTTTGTTGTAATTTAGAGGGAAACCTTGGAAGCCAGGTGAGTTGTCCTTGCACCACTATGAGCTGTCTCAGTGTCCACTGATAGAGTTGACAACAAAGATGAATGAAATAGCTTTAAAGGAAGAAACAAGCTTTTCACTGATCCAACATATGGGGATCATATGCAGTGTGTGAAACAAAAATAGATTGTTTCTATTCTTTTAAGAAACTCTGTGTGTGTGTGTGTGTGTGTGTGTGTGTGTGTGTGTGTGTGTGTGTGTTGATGTGGAAGACATAAAGAGCATTGGAGAGAGCAAGAAATCATTTCCTTGCTAGATTTATTATTTCAATTCAATCGTTTTTGAATGCTAGCACTACGCTAGGTAGTGGACATGGAATGTTAAGCCAGATAACTTGTTCATACTCTCATGGAATTTGCAGTCCAGATGGACAGTCAACATTGATCAAATAATTACAAGTTTGGTGGTCATGTAAAAAAGACAAATAGACTTCCATTATGGCTTTATTTCTAAGTGCACCGCAGTGTCCTGATAGTATTACTCATGAAGATCAAGCAGACACTGCCACATATTAGAGAACTCCAACTGATTTCCAACAATGAAAACCTAAATTTCTGAAATAGCAACTATTCTAAAAAAGAAAGTAATCTTGGCTCCTGATCTCTTTAAAGCCAATGAGATACATGAAACATTATCTTGACCTCACTGACCACTAGATAGTCTACAGTGCATGCAATATGGTAGAAGGAAGGATCAAAGAATAGTTTTATAAGGATCATGCATTCTGCTGACTTTTCCACTTCTGGACTATAATAATTTCAGCCTCTTTTGTAATCATACCCTGTTGGAAAGCCACAAGGCTTGGATTGATTTTTGCTTACTACAGATTCTGGTTTCCAAAAGTACATCTCCATGACTAAGGAAATGGGCAGTCTCAGGTTGGCTGGCTCCATCGAGAACACTTAAAACTTGATTACACAATTGTATGAGCAACCGGGGTCTTAGCATCAACTTGAATTTTCTCATTGGCATCCAATTTTGAGGATATCATATTGCTTGGGAAAGAATGAAGGAATAGTTATTATGATTTTCATGAACTTATAGAGTTTTAGCATTGAATGAGGGACTTGGAGACTGTCTACTTTAACTTCCTACCCAATGTAAAAACCTCCTATACTTGATTGTTGATATTCATCTTTTGAATACATAGGGTAAAAGGAACTCACTATTTCAGTTTTAAAGAATTCTGTTAACTTTTCTTACACTGCAAAAAAATCTACCATCAATGGTCTTAGATGTGTCCACTAGAACCCCACAGACCAAAACAGAAAGATTGCCACTTCTATTTAATGACTTTCCTTCTTCCCAGTATAATAAATCTTTTCTAAGCTAAACATTCAGATTTTTTTCTCCATTCCATATACAAAATGATCTTCTAAACTGTTACATTTTTGGTTCAGGGAAATTGAGAAGAAAAGGAGAGAAATAAAATGTTTGTGTCTCTTACCTAACTTATTTGCTATTTCTTTCAGTTCTGTAACATTGGCAGGTCAACCAGCATACCACCTGTGCCCCCACTGACATTGATAATTAAACTGCACAGAGTTACTTTAATTGTAAAAACAAAAGCAGAATTTCTCCATTAATATTGCCAGATGGGGTAGCTTGCCAACTCATTCTCTTTGGTTCTAGAACATGCCCAATAAAATAATATTGACTTTACAATTAAGCTCTGGGTTTGACAGTGTTGTCATTCTGTTCAGTCACAAGAATATATAATTTTTTATTTCTGTTATGCTACTAATTTTAGTAACTTTACCAAAAGGAATTTAAAAAACAAGCAGTCCCCAACTTACAGGGTTATGTTCCAGAACTCAGTAGTTTGGAATGTATTTTTCATGCATATTAAACTTTCTGGCTAGTCTACAGTGACTTTTTAACTCTTAAGATGCCTCACATCTAACACCCACCCAGAAATCAGCTGCAAACCAGAATTCAGTCTCAGGTTTTGTTTAACATGTACCTTAAGCACCACCAGAAATATTTTAGCATATAACACTATGTTTAATCATGTTTCGCAGCCTGACCTGTGGTGGTGCAGTGGATCAAGCATCAACCTGGAACGCTGAGGTCGCTGGTTCAAAACCCTGGGCTTGCCCAGTCAAGGCACATATGGGAGTTGATGCTTCCTGCTCCTCCCCCTTTCTCTATCTATCTATCTATCTATCTATCTATCTATCTATCTATCTATTTATCTATCTATCATCTCTCTTCTCTAAAAATAAATTAATAATAATAATAATAATAATAATAATGTTTCTCTGGATGACTATGTCCAAGCGACTACTGGGAACACAAGAAATATTTTCATACTTACCCTCTCCTATCCAATTGAATGAAGGACTCCCTCCCCCAGTCAAGTAAACTAACAAACATGGGGCTCCTGGTGACTTGAGCTTGGTGGTGGTTGGGAAGGTGAGTGTAGAGATAGGCACTACAGGTCTTCTGGAAAAAGCATACTGCTCAGCTATCCTCATTCTTCATTGGTTCTACTCAGACTCCCATTCTTTTCTTCCATGTCAGCCTGATTCATAGACTCTTCATCCACATTCATTGTCAATATCTCTCCCTCTCTCTCTCTCTCTCTCTCTCTTTCTCTTTCTCTCTCTCTCTCTTTCCCTGGGGGTCACAATAAAGTCTGTCAGTTTTGTTTCCCTTGTCCCTTAACAAATCAGTGAATGAATGAGTGATTGCCAGTTGCAAAAGGGAAATGGGACCTAGAAAGAACCTCTCTAGTAGCAATCTCCATCCTTCAACCTCACTCCCCTTTTCCTTTCTCACACCTGAAAGATAGAGGCAGAATCACCTCGACCCTACTGGTTGGTCAAGTAAAATGCAGAAAAAGCTGGGCAGGCCACTCTGGACCTTAAAGGAAAGACGGTGGAGTCCATCTGGCATGTTAACCTTTGATGAGAAAGCAGAGCAGAGCTTTGTGGGGCTGTCACACGTGAGAAGTTGGGGGCCTAACCTTGTTGGTCTCCCTTTTGCTGGCTTCTCTTTACATGAAGGAATGGGTGCCCCTGACCTCTTCCAAGGCCAGACCGCCACCGCCACCACCTTCTCCACTTCCTTTCCCCTGGAGACATGCTTGGCTATTGCAGGAGCACAGTTCTTTATCTGCAAGTCTCAAACTCAGAGGGCTCTGAATACTGACAAGTTTTTAGAAACTCGTGGCAGCAGCACTTAGCTGCTGAGGTTATTGATGTGAGGTTATTTTCATATTTATTTCCTCACACATTTACTACAAAAAGATCAATTATTGTATTTAAGGTATGCCTCCAGATCCTGCATGGGTGAAATAAGACATATTATATCACCTTTCTAAAATCTAAAAATTTCTAAATTTCAAAATACATCTGGTCTGCGAAATTTCTGAGTAAGGGATTGTATGGCTCTTCGTGCCCCATTTCCTCACATCTTCCTCTTTCCAGCGAAGTGTAGAAGTTAGGCGCATAGACTAAGCTCTCTCTGCCTCAGTTTCCTCATTTGAGAAGTGGGAGAAATAACAGTGCCTACCTCGGCGTTGTTGTGAAGATTAAATAAGTTTATCTGTGTAAAATGCTTAGAGTAATTCCGGACACATAGTAAGCACCTTACCTTTCCTATCTCCATCATCCTTTGTCCTATGCCACTGCTTACAAGTATGACTTACTTTCCCCATCATAAACCCTCCCCTCGACTCTGTCTCCCATAGTTAGCCCTTTCCGTTTCCTTACGTTCTCTGTCTTAGAATACAACACTGTCTCAGCTTCGTTTATTCTCCAGCCTGCTAAAATATGGTTAACTATCCCATTATTCACTTTTACAATAACTGCTCCCTTGAAGGTCTAAGGCCTCTTTTTCTAAAAATTTATTTATTAAATTTAATGCAGTGACATTGATAAATCAGGGTACATATGTTGAGAGAAAACATCTCCAGATAATTTTGACATTTGATTGTGCTGTATACCCCTCCCCCAAAGTCAAATTGTCTTCTGTCACCTTCTATCTGATTTTCTTTGTGCCCTTCCCCTCCCCCACCCCCTCTCTCCTTCCTCGCCCCATCCTGCCTCCCCCCACCCCCCCACCCCTGTTGCCATCACATTCTTGTTCATGTCTCTGAGTCTCATTTTTATGTCCCATCTATGTATAGATTCATATAGTTCTTAGTTTTTCTCTGATTTACTTATTTCACTCTGTATAATGTTATCAAGGTCCATCCATGTTATTGTAAATGATCCGATGTCATCATTTCTTATGGCTGAATAGTATTCCATAGTATATATGTACCAAAGCTTTTTTATCCACTCGTCATCTGACGGACACTTGGGCTGTTTCCAGATCTTCGCTATTGTGAACAATGCTGCCATAAACATGGGGGTGCATTTCTTCTTTTCATACAGTGCTATGGTGTTCTTGGGGTATATTCCTAACAGTGGGATAGCTGGGTCAAAAGGCAGTTCGATTTCTAATTTTTTGAGGAATCTCCATACTGTTTTTCACAGTGGCTGCACCAGTCGGCATTCCCACCAGCAATGCAGGAGGGTTCCCTTTTCTCCACATCCTTGCCAGCACTTATTCTGTGTTGTTTTGTTGATGAGCGCCATTCTGACTGGTGTGAGGTGATATCTCATTGTGGTTTTAATTTTAATTTCTCTAATGATTAGTGATGTTGAGCATTTTTTCATATGCCTATTGGCCATCTGTATGTCCTCTTTGGAGAAGTGTCTATTCATTTCTTTTGCCCATTTTTGGATTGGATTGTTTGTCTTCCTGGTATTAAGTTTTACAAGTTCTTTATAAATTTTGGTTATTAACCCCTTATCAGATGTATTGTCAAATATGTTCTCCCATTGTGTAGTTTGTCTTCTTATTCTGTTCTTGTTGTCTTTAGCTGTGCAAAAACTTTTTAGTTTGATATAGTCCCGTTTGTTTATCCTGTCTTTTATTTCACTTCCCCATGGAGATAAATCAGCAAATATATTGCTCTGAGAGATGTCAGAGAGCTTACTGCCTATGTTTTCTTCTAATATGCCTATAGTTTTAAGGCTTACATTTAAGTCTTTTATCCATTTTGAGTTTATTTTTGTGAGTGGTGTAAGCTGGTGGTCTAGTTTCATTTTTTTTGCAGGTAGCTGTCCAATTTTCCCAACACCATTTGTTAAAGAGGCTGTCTTTACTCCATTGTATGCTCTTACCTCCTTTGTCAAATATCAGTTGTCCATAGAGCTGTGGGTTTATTTCTGGGTTCTCTGTTCTGTTCCATTGATCTATATGCCTGTTCTTATGCCAGTACCAGGCTGCTTTGAGTACAATGGCCTTGTAGTATAACTTGATATCAGGAAGTGTGATACCTCCCACTTTATTCTTCTTTTTTAAGATTGCTGAGGCTATTCGTGTTCTTTATTTGTTGCATATAAATTTTTGGAATATGTGATCTATATCTTTGAAGTATGTCATTGGTATTTTAATTGGTATTGCATTGAATTTATAGATTGCTTTGGGTAATATAGACATTTTAATGATGTTTATTCTTCCTAACCATGAGCACAGTATATGCTTCCACTTGTTTGTATCTTCCTTGATTTATTTTATCAATACATTGTAATTTTCCAAGTACAAGTCTTTAGTCTCCTTTGTTAAGTTTACTCCTAGGTAATTTATTTTTTTGGTTGTAATTGTGAAGGGGATTGTTTCTTTAATTTCTCTTTCTGACTGTTCATTGTTGGCATATAAAAATGCCTCTGATTTCTGAGTATTGATTTTATATCCTGCCACTTTGCTGAATTCATTTATCAGGTCCAGTAGCTTTTTGACTGAGACTTTAGGGTTTTCTATATACAATATCATATCATCTGCAAATAATGATAGTTTTACTTCTTCTTTTCCAACTTGAATGCCTTTTATTTCTTCTTCTTGTCTGATTGCTGTGGCTAGGACTTCCAGGACTATGTTAATTAAGAGTGGTGAAAGGGGGCACCCCTGCCTTGTTCCTGATCTTAAGGGAATTGCTTTTAATTTTTGCCCATTGATTATGATGTTGGCTGTGGGTTTCTCATAGATGGCTTTTATCATGTTGAGGTATGTTCCCTGTATTCCCACTTTGCTGAGAGTTTTGATCATGAATGGGTGCTGGATTTTATCAAATGCTTTTTCTGCATCTATTGAAATTATCATGTGGTTTTCCTCCTTCTTTTTGTTTATGTGATGAATCACATTGATTGATTTATGAATATTGTACCAGCCTTGCCTCCCCAGAATAAATCCCACTTGATCATGGTGTATGATTTTTTCCATATATTGTTGGATCCAGTTTGCTAATGTTTTGTTGAGGATTTTAGCATCTATATTCATCAGAGATATTGGCCTATAATTTTCTTTCTTTGTGTTGTCTTTGCCTGGTTTTGGAGTCAGAATTATTCTCGCCTCATAAAAGGAGCTTGGAAGTCTTCCTTCCTCTCGAATTTTTTGAAATAGTTTGAGAAGGATAGGAGTTAGTTCTTCTTTGAATATTTGATAGAATTCAGTTGTGAAGCCTTCAGGCCCCAGACTTTTCTTTGTTGGGAGTTTTTTGATAACTGTTTCGATCTCATTTGGTGTAATTGGTCTGTTTAGGTTTTCTGATTCTTCCAGATTGATTTTTGGAAGATTGTATGTTTCAAGGAATTTGTCCATTTCATCTAGGTTGTCTAGTTTTTTGGCATACAGTTCTTCATAGTATTTTCTTACAATATTTTGTATTTCTGTTGTGTCAGTTGTTATTTCTCCACTCTCATTTCTTATTTTATTTATTTGAGTCCTCTCTCTCTTTTTCTTGGTGAGTCTAGTTAAAGGTTCATCAATCTTGTTTACCTTTTCAAAGAACCAGCTCCTAGTTTCATTGATCCTCTGTATTGTTTCTTTAGCCTCTATGTCATTTATTTCTGCTCTGACATTTATTATTTCCTTCCTTCTACTACATTTGGGCTTTACTTGCTGTTCCTTTTCTAGTTCTTTTAGATGCAGGGTTAAGTTGTTTATTTGAGCTTTTTCTAGCTTCTTAAAGTATGCCTGTAGTGCTATGAACTTCCCTCTCAGTACTGCTTTTGCTGTGTCCCATAAATTTTGAGTTGTTATATGCTCATTGTCATTCGTTTCTAGGAATTTTTTTATTTCTTCTTTGATCTCATTTTTAATCCAATCATTATTTAACAACCTGTTTCCATGTATTTCAGAATTTTTGAGCTTTTCTATTGTGGTTCATTTCTAGTTTCATGCCGTTGTGATTGAAGAAAGTGCTTGATATGATTTCAATCTTCTTAAATTTGTGGAGAGCACTTTTGTGCCCTAACATGTCGTATATCCTAGAGAATGTACATGAGTACTTGAAAAGAATGTATATTCTGCTGCTTTAGGGTGAAAGGTTCTGAAGATATCTATTAAATTGAGTTGATCTAGTGTGTCCAATAAGTCTGCTGTTTCTTTGTTAATTTTCTTTCTTGAGGATCTATCTAGTGATGTCAGTGGAGTATTGAAATCCCCTACTATTATAGTATTGCTGTTGATCTCGCCCTTTAAATCCACCAAAGTCTGCTTTATATATTTAGGTTCATAGATATTTATAATAATTATATCTTCCTGTTGGATTACTCCCTTTATCATTATGTAGTGGCCTTCTTTATCTCTTACTATATCCTTTGTTTTAAAGTCCAATTTGTCTGATATAAGTATTGCTACCCCAGCTTTTTTTTCATTTCCATTTGCATGAAATGTTTTTTTCCATCCTTTTACCTTCAATGTATGTATATCTTTTGTTCTAAGGTGTGTCTCTTGTAGACAGCATATATACAGGTCCTGTTTTCTTATCCACATAGCTACCCTATGTCTTTTGATTGGATCATTTAATCCATTTACGTTTATGGTTATTATTGATATGTAGTTGTTTATTGCCATTTTATTCTTTAAAGCTGTATTCTTTTTTTGCTATATTCTTTTCCCACTTTGATCTGTTTACAACAGGCCCCTTAACATTTCCTGCAGCATTGGTTTGGTTGTAATGAATTCCTTGAGTTGTTTTTTGTCTGGGAAGCTTTTTATTTCTCCTTCAATTTTAAATGATAGCCATGCTGGATAAAGTAGTCTTGGTTGTAGGTTCTTGTTCTGCATTACTTTGAATATTTCTTGCCATTCTCTTCTGGCCTCAAGTGTTTCTGTTGAGAAGTCTGATGTCATCCTTATGGGGGCTCCTTTGTAGGTGATAGCTTTTTTTTCTCTTGCAGCTTTTAATGTTTTCTCTTTATCGCTTTGGTATTTTAATTATGATGTGTCTTGGTGTATGTTTCTTTGGGTTTCTCTTTAATGGAGTCCTCTGTGCTTCTTGAACTTGTGAGAGTTTCTCCTGCATTAATTTAGGGAAGTTTTCAGCTATGATATGATTGAACAAAGTCTCTATCCCTTGTTCTTTTTCTTCTTCAGGAACCCCTATGATGTGGATGTTATTTCTCTTCATGTTGTCACAGAGCTCTCTAAGAGTTTCCTCAGACTTTTTGAGTCTCTTTTCTTTTTTATTCTCTGCTTTCATGCCTTCATTCCAGTTGTCCTCCAACTCGCTGATTCGATCCTCAGCTCTATCTATCCTGTTTTTAATTCCTTTCATTGTGGTCTTTATTTCTGATATTGTATTTGTCATCTCCATCTGATTCTTTTTTATACTTGCTATTTCTTTATTTAGGTGTTCATAATGACCATCCATTGTTGTTCTAAGATCCCTAAGCATCCTTACAATCATTATTTTGAACTCCGCATCTGGAAGTTTGATTATTTCCATATCACTCAGTTCATCTCCTGAAGGTATCTCTTGTGGTTTCATTTGGATTGCACTTTTTTGTCTTCTCATTGTGTTTGGGTGTTTTATTTGTAGAGTTGGTTGAGTCTAGGCTTGGTGTTGTCTGCCTCCAGTTTTCAGTTGTGTTATTTCTAGGTCTTCTTGGGTTGGTATCAGCTATTATTTGTAATCCACTTTCGGATTTGGGCAGCTTTGAAGTCTTGATTTGTTTGTTTTCTTAACAGGTGATAGTCTTGTTTATTGATCTCAGCAGTGGGCTTCCTTGAAACTGTATCCAGGAATGCGATGGGTGTAACCTGAGACTCTGAAGGCCTCTTCAGCCAACTAATCTCTCTGGGGGCAGGGTGTTTTCTCAGCTTCAGTAGGGGGAGGTGTATCTCAGATCTCCATGGAGACCTGAGTTACTGCCCCTCCTCTCCACTTCTTGTTTTCAGCTGTGTCATGTTGCGCTGATTGGAGCTGGAGAGATGTCCAGAGATCTTTGATCCGGAAGCAATTCAGTACTGTTTTGTGGAAGGTTTAGTCCCTCCACCAGCTATGGCCGCCTCCAGCATGGATGAGTCAGCTTTTTTAGTTTGTTTCCTGCATTCCTTAGCCCTCACAGTCTGTTCCTCTCCCTGTCCTTTCCACTTGGGAGATAAGCTGGTCTTTTCAACACACCTCGCTCCCTGGTCACCAGGCAAGTGGCTGTGAGCAGTATTTTCTGCTCTTTTCCCTTGGGTGAGATCCCCTCTGGGCTCTCAGCCTCCCCCTCTTCTCTGTTCCTGTTAGCAGAGGAGATTCAGGTGCTCTCTACCAGGTTTGTTGTGGCTTCTTCTTTGCTCCTTGGTTTTTGAGAGCTGTTCTTGTAGTCCAGATTTGGTTTTTCATGCTGATTTTTCCTAAATTGATTTGTATTGCAGTTTGGTGGTGAGAGCTGGGCGTCTGTGCATCCGCCTACTCTGCTGCCATCTTCCCATCTCCAACTATGTGCAGTTTTATGTCTATCAGTTATGGTCCAAGGCCTCTTAACTGCCAATTTGAAAGATCATGGTTTAGTTTTCATTCTGCTTGATATTTCTGTAACATATGGTAGTTTCATAGCACAGACTCGCCTCCTACCTTACTTCATTTAGTATAATGTCCTCAAGGTTCTATATGACCCCGATATGACGTATCTGAAATCATGAAATTCATCGAATCAAAGAGTGGAATGGTGGGTGTGCAGGTCTGGGGGAGGGGGAAATGAGGAGTTACTGCACGGGGGGCACGAAGTTTCAGTTCAGCAAGATGAACAAGCTCCGGAGATCTGCTGTACAAAATTGTGCCTAGAGTCACCAATAATACATTGTACACACAATGTATTTACACTTAAAAATATAATGCTGTAGTTCTCTGATGTTCCAACCACAATACAAATAAAATTAAAAAGTAATTAAGATAACACTAATACTTTAAAAAAAGGTTTTAAAAACTGGCATTGTTTAATGGACAATTAGATATGTGATAAAATTTTCTTAAATTTTTCTGCAAGGAAAAGCAACTTTTGAAAAAGAATGCTTAATATGTATGTTTTAAAATGAAAAAAGCATATTATGGTTTATGTGAAAGTTGGTTTCTTTTGAACAATAGTAAAAGAAGCAGATTGTCTGCTCAGCTCAGTAACGTAATGGGTACATTATAGAGTTAACCTTTTAAAAGTGACTTCTGGCACCATCCCACTGAAGGAACAGAGACAATTTGTTATGTATCTTGCTGCCTATAAACATGCTTGCTCACTTCACACTGATGTTTCAATGTTCTTTAATGTATTATTGCATTTTATAAAAATTTCAAAGTTTTATCATAAAGTGTAACTGTATTGATTGATCTACCTTAGTTCTACTTACTCTTTTACATTTTTTGTTTATTTTTTATTGAATTTATTGGGGTGGCGCTGGTTAATAAAATTATTCAGATTTCAGATGCAGTTCTATAATACATGATCTCTATATTGCACTGTGTGTTCACCACCTTAAGTCAAGTCTCCGCCCATCACCATTTATCCCCCTGTCTCCTCCTTCACTACCCCCACCCCACCCCTCAGCAATTGTCACACTCTTGTTTATGTCCATGACTTTTTTTTTTTTTTGCTCAATACTTCCACTCCACCTCACCCCACCCCCAGCAGTTGTCAGCCTGGTCTCTATGAGTCTGTCTCTATTTGGCTTTATTAGTTCATTTTGTTCATTAGATTTCTCACAGGAGTGAAATCATATGGTACTTGTCTTTTTCTGACTAGTTCTATTTACTTTTAATCATATCACCAATGAGGCACATTTAAAAGACATTTAAAATGTCATCCTTCATCTTGTGCCAAACTAATTATTCCTGTATAGAATCCTAAGAGAGTGCTTTAAGTACCCAAATGTAAATGAAGTGGAAATTTATGGTGTAAACTCCTTCTAGGTATAAAATCTGGATAAACCAAAGAATAAAAAATAATTTTAAAAGAAGAAAGAAATCTCTAATTTAACATGCCACCTGTCACCTATATCATAGTGACTACAGGCTTTATCATTAACCCTGAACTCTTTCTTGTGCTTCAAACTTCCTTTCCTATTGACTCCTAGACATCTGCACTTGGGCGACCTGCAAGAATTTCAAACTCAACTCGTCTCAATTATTAAATGCATTCCCTTCTCACCCACATTCTGCCCTTAATCTCTACTTCTAACCCAAAGGAATCCCTTTGCATTTTACTTCCTCATTCTAAAACTTAGTTTAAGGACATTGTCACCTACTAGTGTAAGCCAGAAACTGTGGATCATCACCTTTCTTTATCTCCCACATTCGATTAGTCACTCAGTCCCATTGATTCTTTTTCTCATTATTATCACCAGAATCTACCTACTGCTTTAGTCAGGGCTCCCGCCAACTACCATGTAGCCCAGTGATTGACACTTTTGACCATGACCCAGGGTAAAAAATATATATATATTTTACATCGTGTCTTAAGATATACAGACATATATATGTATATGTGTGTCTCATTTTATTTAATTTTTTTTTAAAAGTGTAGTCATGGTACAATAAATTGATTTCGCAGTCTGCCAGTGGGTTACAGCCTGCAGTGGGAACGCTCACCCAGGATTATGGCACTTTCCTCCCTGCTTCCGTCTCCCGATGGATATGCAATACTTCAGGGGTGTGCACCAGCGCCTCCATGGGTGGGGCTTGCAAAGTAAAAAAGAAAATGTTCCCCACAAACGATCCTGCTGGCTCCAGTATGTTCTGAATGTTCCTATATGACACTCAGCTATTGGATATTTATCAGGCTGCATACATAAAGCCTACAGCAGTGGCCCAATGAGCGTGATTTGTTCACTTGGTCTTTATATTTCCATTTTCTCAGAGTCCTCACAGGTCCCTTAGCTCTCCACTCATTTTCACACCTCCATTCCTTGGTAGATATTATTCTCCTTGCTCGGAATACCCTCCATACCCCTCTTCATGAGGCAGATGTCTACCTTTAGCAATGTATATAAAAATCTATTCCTTTACAAAAGCCAGCCCGGGAGTAGGGGTTCTGAGGCCAGAGGACGTGCCTCAGCAGTTACTCCGTTCCTGGTAAGAGTGGTCCCACCAACAGCTCCTCCGTTCCCGCCAGCTCACCTCATAAAGTTCTGGCGCTGTGGCCTGCCCCTCATTTTTCTCTGATCTGTTCTGATGCAGAGGTGTTAGAAGTCAGGTTGAAGTTTTGTTGATGAACAAGGAGAAGTCAATCTGAGCATTGCAGGTCTTACAACCACATGGCCTTCTGATGAAGAGAGTTCCCATCCTGGTGAACCCATGGTTTCCTCCTCATCCCTCTCCTACTTGGAAATATAACACAAGACAGGTCCTGTTAGAGCCCCCCCTTTACGGATGAGGGAGCGGGGGCACAGGGAAATTCGGTCATCTGACAAAGCACATTCCAATAAGTGGCATAATTTGAAAACATCCGTCGAGACGGAACTGTGCTACTTGTGTCTGCTGTTGTATTAAGGGGAAAATACCAAGAACCCAGTTTATGCTTGCTCCCCCAGTGGTCCAATTTTTCCTGTCTCCTCATAATATGGTCTTAAACCTTTTCTTTGTGGATGTTAGCAGTCAGCTCTCTAAAATATATGTGTATATATGCATGTCTTATAGACACACATACTGTATCAAATACCATGTAAATTATAAAATAAACACACAAAAACAGAATTTCAAAGAGTATGAATTTTATAACTTCTAAGTTTTAATTATTTCTCTGCACTTTGGAGACCAAGTATAAAATATCACATTTAATAGAAAAACATATGTTCCTTCCTATACAGAAATAATACTGATCCACTATTACTGGTTTTTCTCCAGAGTTGTTCTTCCGGTGTGTTGTCAACCTGGCCCATCCCCCAGGACAACACTGAAGACAGGCAGGTACAGTGTGAGTTGCCTAGCCCTACCCAAGAAAGGAGATTATAATGTGACAAAGACTGTAAGCTGATGACTGTGCCCTGGGAACTTCTGGACTGCAAAATTTCTAAGTTTGGGGTCAGTTAGGAATGATAAAAAGCGCACTAAAATAATAGCAGACAAGAGTTCAAAGTAATTTGACTTCTGCTTAAAATGGGCGAAGTAGTTAAGAGCAAGTCCTTTGATTAAATCACTTTTGCATGTATTACTCCCACTGATGTCATAATAATGCTGTGAATACATAGTAGAGACACTACCATTGTCATTTTACAAATGAGCAAAGGTTAAAAGAGGGTAAACATCCTGCCCTCGCAGTATGAGCTGTAACCAAGTTCACCATGGCACTGTCTTGCTTAACCTCTTTGGGTTTCACTTAAAAAAAAGTTACATATTTTAAAACAGTTTAGATTTAGATTTATTGTTTTCTTTGAAGTTATAGTTATAAATTTATACAGTATTTGTAGCTTCTTTTTCATTTTTAATACAATTATGTATTGTGTTTTCTCCCTTCTTTTTCCTGATCAATCTTGCTATGATGTTTGCCTATTTTACTAGGTTTTTTTTAATCAAAGAACAAGCTTTTATATTAGTTTATCAAGTTTTTGCAATTATGGTACAGCCTGACCAGGTGGTGGCACAGTGGACAGAGCATTGGACTGGGCCACAGAGGACCCAGGTTTGAAACCCCGAGGTCACTGGCTTGAGTGCAGGCTCACTGGCTTGAGCGCAGGTACACCGGCTTGAGTGCAAGGTCGCTGGCTTGAGCCCAAGGTCACTGGCTTGAGCAAGGGGTCACTGGCTCAGCTGGAGCCCCCGACCTCCATCAAGGCACATATGAGAAAGCAATCAATGAACAACTGAGGTGCAGCAACAAAGAATTGATGCTTCTTATCTCTCTCTCTTCCTGTCTTCTAGTCCCTGTCTATCCCTCCCTCTGTCTCTCAAAAAAAAAAAATATGGTACAATATTTATGGCCCAAAAGAAATATTAATTAGAACATTTAGCCACATATAGTAACCACTAGGGGGAAAATATGTCTTTGTTTCAATGACATAGAAAAGTCTCCTGGCAAATGTAAATTAAGATTTATTTTTCTGTGTAGCTTTTGCAAGGAGAATCTTAACAAGTAATACAAGATTATAGATACATTTAGATGGTTTTAT
Organism: Saccopteryx leptura; assembly: GCF_036850995.1. Classification (NCBI taxonomy): domain Eukaryota; kingdom Metazoa; phylum Chordata; class Mammalia; order Chiroptera; family Emballonuridae; genus Saccopteryx; species Saccopteryx leptura. The sequence continues at coordinate 20,999,693 of NC_089508.1, read as the reverse complement.
TCTGATGAATTTTTTTAATGGAAGTACTTTAATTTTATTCTTTTTCCTTTTTTTGAATGTATTGGGGTGACAGTGGTTAACAAAATTATACAGATTTTAGGTGCACAATTCTATAACACATCATCTCTATACTTTTTTGTGTGTTCACCACCCCTAGTCAAATCCCTGTCCATCACCATGTATCCCACCTGTACCTACTCCATCTCTCCCACCCCCCTCTCCCCAGGAATCACCACACTGTTGTCCTTGTCCATAAGTTTTTGGGGTTTTTTTTACCCCTCTTTTGCTCAATCCTTCTATCCCCCATCCAGCCCCTGCACCCGACAGCTGTCAACCTGTTCTCAATGAATCTGCTTCTATTGTGCTTGATAAACATTGTTGCTACAAAGATAAACATATGGGCCCTGTCTTCTAGGATTTCTTCAAGCCAATGCAGATGTCTAGTCACTATTGTCTACTGTCCTCTGTTATGAGTCAGGGGATTTATGAACCAGTTGTCATGACACTGGGCTCTGGCTTTCTGGGAAAGCAAGTGGCTGGCCTGGTCCTCACAGCCAGTGAGTTTGTATTCCATTCTCCAAAGCTTATTCCTCATACTGGACCACACATATGGGCCAAGGAGTGATATTTACTCTTCCTTCTTAGTGTCTAAGAAAACATTGTTTATTGGTCTGGCATCATCCATATTTACTTGGCTTGATTGGGATAGAGTATAATCCTAGTTCTTGGTGAAAGGACTTCCATGTGTTAGCCTTATGGGTCATGATGTTTGTGGGGTTATTTCAACTCATGGAGTGATTTGTGGGGGGGAAATGTGTACTAATCTTTAATTTAGGATTAAAACGAATATACCCATGAGAGATGGGTCTATAAAATTCATCTTAATTGAAGAAATGTCATAAATAAACATTTCTAAAATATCTAGCTATTTTTATTATTTCAGTCCGAAAGCCAACTGGAGGTCTGTTCTCTATCAAGCTTCCCCAGCCCTCCTGTGAGATGGAGCTGTTTTTCATTTGCTTGCAGCCTGAAGAGGAGGGAGAACAGTGTCAGGGGTGGTCCTCCTCAGAGCCCTGGAGGACCTGCCTTCAGGGCAGTGTTTGTCCTCCCAGGAGGACACCAGGTGATCTGAGCTGAAGGGTCTGATCCAGAGAGTAGCTGGATATTAGCAGCCAACCCATGACTTTAAAGGTCTCCTGCCTGGGCCATCTACCTGACAGATAACAAACATCTTTCTATTGGGTGCCATAGGCCAGCATGGGACAGGGGTAAGTTTGTGTCTAGCAGATTTAAAGGAGAACAAATGAGATAATATGTATGAAAATCTAGCCAAAGTGCCTGAAAGCAATAGCCTTCAACAGACTCCTTCCCTACTTTCTCTTTCTTCTCTTCATCTCATCCTTTTTTTTTAAGATTTTATTTATTTATTTTAGAGAGGAGAGAGAGAGAGAAATAGAGAAGGGGGGAAGGAGCAGGAAGCATCAACTTCCATATGTGCCTTGACCAGGCAAGCCCAGGGTTTCAAACCAGCGACCTCAGCATTCCAGACTGATGCTCTACCCACTGCGCCACCACAGGTCAGGTTCTTTATCTCATCCTTAACATCCCTCTGGACTTGTTAATAGGAGCCCTGAAGGTCTCATTTAACGATGGTACTCTACAGTTAATGCCACTAGATTCTTTAATTGCTCTAATTGCCACAATTTCACTGGAAGGGAGCAGGGTTGGCAACCAAATTGAGGTTAATGGATTTGATTGTGGAATTCCCACACCGAGCAGGAGGCACAAAATGACTTGGAGACCTGGTCATATCCTGCCACTATTAGTCACGGTGTGTTAGCAGAACACAATCTCAAGAAATTATTTCCTAAATGCTTTCCAGAGACCTGCTTCTTCACACACAGAGTTTTGGCCAGTTGCAATGACAGGAAGAAGCTAGAATATCAGGAAAAGGAGAATTTATGCTTTAAGTTTCATTTCGTTTAGGATCAGATGTTCTTTAAAAGTAAACCCTCACCTGATCCTAATTTTCCTTTCAATTCCACGGACCGGTGATTTGAGTGTTGGGGATTGAGTTCTCAAGAGTCTGTTTATGTGATATAAATACAGAAATTGCCTGGTTCTGAGTATTAGGATCATGATCAGTGTTTTGATATAAACTCAAAACCTCTCTAAGTCACGTGTCATTTTTTGAAGCATAGACATTGGACTTCACAAACAACCTAAATCCCTCTGCTTGAGAAATGTTAAATCAGCATTGAACTTTCTTGTCATAAAAGTCTGCACTGCATCTACAAACTTCTTCAAAACATAATTCTGGAAGACTGATACCAGCCGTGGCTCCTGTCTTGTGTAGGGTGGCCTCCGTCCTGAGATCTCAGAGAAGGGATCTCCTTTCTCTCGCTGTGTGGTCACCAATGTCACCCCTATACGTGTAATTTTAAAAATTTACTTTGTAAAGTAGCTCTGAAAACGTGAGGCTGACAAAGAAATTGGATGGTTGAAGGCAGATAGGATAGAGAATGCTGTTTTGTGGTAAAGAGGAACAAAAGGAGGGGGAAAGTAATTACTGTCAATTTAAATTTTTATATTAAATTTCTAGCATACAGTTTTTAAGACTGGAAAAAAATTCAGCTTATGTTAGCCAAACCTAGTTATGGCATTCGGTGTGTGTCAGAAACCCAGCGCATGAAAGTCACTTCCTCAAATGTTAATAGCACAAAAGGAGGGAACAGCAAAGGGAGTAAGGAAGTGAAAGGAACACAGGCTCTGAGAGCCAATGGGCGGCCGAGAACTCTTGGGGATTACGGAGGTAAGCTAGAAGGGAAATTGAATTTGGGCAATGTCTTGCTTTCACCAGCATTTTAAGTTTCAATTGGTTCTAAGGTTCTGCTCACATTCTGTGATTTTGTAGGATGGTAAGTTTGGATGGTGGAGAAAAGAAACTGGACATCAGGATAATGGCCGGAAGGACCCCACTGGAGCTCTGGGTAACCAAGGGCAGCCTGAGGGTACCAGGACTACATAGGGTTGGGCAAAGGGAAACCTGTCTGGCTTTTCTTTTTAAGCTCACATCAGCTGTGCCTGGCACTACATGTGTGGCCCCGGGACAGCTTGCATCCAGATTCCCTGTGGGCCTATCAAACACTCATTTCCAGACGATGCCTAAAATCAGTAGAGTCAGAATACTGGAAGTGGGGCCTGAGAGTATGAATTTGAAACAGATAGCTAGGTAATTCTTAGCCACGCTCTTGTTTGGACCTCTACACCAAAGAGTAAGTCAAGAGCGCATAGGAAAGGACCCTGCACAGTCCATCATGAAAACGGCCACTGCTCAGGCTGCCACAGCCCACAGGTCAAGTCCCCTTTGCAGTGGCCTTCAGTCGCTGGGAGAATTTCAAACATGGAACTTTTAGAGACTCTCTAGGGTATAAGAGAAAGAAGGAAAAGAATTGCAAAAATGCTGGCTAGGTAAATAACATGCCACTTACTGGGACAGACTGGCCAGGGCCAGGGTCACATCTCTCCGTTTCCCATCTTGAAATCCATAGTCCCCTGCCTGACCTGTGGTGGCGCAGTGGATAAAGCATCGACCTGGAAATGCTGAGGTTGCTGGTTCAAAACCCTGGGCTTGCCTGGTCAAGGCACATATGGGAGTTGATGCTTCCAGCTCCTCCCCCCTGTCTCTCTCTCTCTCTCTCTCTCTCTCTCTCTCTCTCTCTCTCTCTCTGTCTCTCTCTCCCTCTCTCTCTCTCCTCTCTAAAATAAATAAATAAAATAAAAATTAAAAAAAAAAAAAGAAATCCATAGTCCCCAGACTAAGCTGACATCCTTTCCCCACATGCACCATGCTTGCCCTGGTCTCCACCTTTGTACTTGTTACCTCTGCATAGAATGTCTTTCTCCCAGGGCAGATTTCTGTTTGTCATTTTCATCTTCATTCAAGTGTCACTTCCTCTGGGAAACCTGACCATCCCAAATCCACATGTACAAGTCTCTATAATAAGACTGAACACCCTCTATTTAATTACTTATCTTCCCCATTAGCCTAGATCATTTATTTATCTCCTACTTTGTGTATGAAAGATGCTTAGTAAGTGTTCTTCAAATTAAGGAATGACATTAATGTCTTGATGTCCCAAAACATATTTCCTGACCTGCATATTCCAGTCATCTGAATAACTTCACTTCACTTCACTTCACCTTGCCTAAGATTCCATTTGAAGTAGCTGAGAATTTTAGTTTAATAAATGAAATCAGTCAGTTATACAACAGCGTGAATTAATTCCACCTCTGTTTTTGCAAAGATGAGAGAAGAACTACACACAGAATAAAGAAAGAGGAGACGTGGTTAACTGCCTATCTCAAATTTTTACCTAAAAGAACCTTGCACCCAGAATGTAGGGAGAAAATCCTCTTCCTGTGATACCATGGCCTCCTCAGAGTTCCTAAACACAAAACTCAACCTGCTCCTAGCTCTGCCACAATAATAAATGAAACAGGCTTTGGGACCTGACCTGAGAATCTGACCACCTTATAGAAAAAAATGTATTCCAAATCCCAGGAAACAGCCTGACCAGGCAGTGGTTCAGTTGATAAGAGCATCAGACTGGGATGCAGAGGACCCAGGTTTGAAACCCTAAGGTCACCAGCTTGAGTGAGGGCTCATCCAGCTTGAGCGCAGGGTTGCCAGCTTGAGTGTAGAATCATAGACATGACCCCATGGTCACTGGCTTGAGCCCAAGGTCACTGGTTTGAGCTCAAGATCACTGGCTTGAGCAAGCGGTCACTCACTCTGCAGTAGAACCTCAATCAAGGCACATGTGAGATAGCAATCAATGAATGTCTAAGGAGACAAAGGAGCCACAATGAACAATTTCTCATTTGTCTCCCTTCCTGTCTGTCTGTTGCTATCTGTCCCTCTCTCTGTCTCTCTGTTTCTGTCACACACATACACAAAAAAACAGGAAACAGATTTACAAACAAGCATTTGGAATCTAACCAACTCAGAAACTAAAACAAGGCCTAGATTAGATTTCTCTTGCAAATCCATTTAGTAATGAAAGCAGATTATACTTGTGAAGACAACGATCAGGACTGTAGGGATACAACTAAAAACATTTCATGAGACGGAAACTACATGCCTGAAACAAACAAATGACTAATAAAATGACCAAATTTTTTTAACCCAAAAGCAGGTGCACAATCTTCTAAATCATATAACACGTGAGTGTGCCTATTCCATAGAACTGGTGGCACGATCCAAACATAAAGAGGGAGACTAGAGCTGTGCCAAAATACAAGCAAGATTAAATAGACAAGAAAGTCTGAGTGCCTTCTTAACAAACTTAGGAACAAGTTCTTATTGAGCGTGTATGTGTATTACACTTAGTCATATAAGCAGTGTTTAGTCAATATTGTTGAATGAATGAATGAATGAACGAATGAGCATCTACTATGTATCAGGTGTTATACTGGTCCTGGGGAGTAGTCCTCTGTAAGACACACATATTGTTATAGACAGTACAGTGTAGTGGGATGACAAACAATTAAAAGTGTTTTGTATAGAAAAGAAAGGACCAGTTTGTATTAGCACAAAGCAAGTGGGTTTAATTTAAGCCAGAGGGTCAGATAAAATATCCCTATGGCAGAGTGGAGGAAGAGAAAGTAGGGAACAGAGCTGCAGTGTAGGACTGTACAGTGCATTGAACAACCCTAGGGGGTGCCCTTCACATGTGATTTGGCCCTGGAGAGATGATTAGGATGGAACAGGGTATGTAATGGCTTGGAATGTAGAAGTGTAGCAAATGCAATCAAGGAACTGCAGTCTAGAGAGACAAGGGAAAAGTCTACTCGAGTGAGGTGAGAAAAGTAGGCAACGTCCTGTTCAAGGAAGGTTAAGGATTTGAGACTTTATTCTAAGGGAAACTGTTTACAGTTTTGAGATTCGTGTTTTGAAAAGGAAACCAGCTCTGCTGGCTGAAGGGTGGAGGATATTTTGGAGAGGGGCAAGAGTGAATGCTGGGCAGAGGAATACTCTAGCCTGGACCATAGTGATGGGGGAGACAGTCTAGCACATGAGGAATCGTCAACAAAGATGCGCCAGTGAGTGGGTTTAGGAATAAAAAAAAAAGAGAGAGAGGAGTCGAGTATGTGTAGTGGGTATGAAATAAAAAAATAACAAAGTACCATATGTGTGCAAAAAATTACTTTTTATCTTTAAAAGAATATAAATTGAACTCTGAGCTTCTCTCTTGTTCATGTATGGTTCTCTTTCCCCACGTTTATTACTTGAGAATGTATGAAGGAACCCAGTACCTACCCACAACGAAACATCCTGGGAGGCTCCTCTAAACCATAGCAAATGGACGGCAGTGGTCCTACACTGAATCTGGGGGCCCCAGTGCTTAGGATGGAGCCTCCCAGCCTTCCAAGCAGCCATTCCTTCTTTAATCTTGGCCTCTATCCAAGGTGCTAGCAGACGGTTCTACTCCAAGGAACACAACCTTTCAACCTTTCTCTTGCATGAGGAATTCTTATTCTCCCTCCCTGCACCCCACGACATCTGCACTGTTGCACTGTGTTCTTCCCCTTAAGGGCACCAGATTTCTCTAAGTTTTAGAATTTCATAACTGGGGTGGGGGGTCCATGAATTTGTATGGGAAAAAATTAACACCTTTATTTTCACAGATATCTAACTGTAATTTAGCACCTACTTCAATTATGAATGATGGCAGCAAATCACAGCGTGTTAGGAGTACTTGCAAATTTGTCACCAGTAGGAATCACAAATGTTTTCATATCCTGTTGTTGAAAATATCTGGAAACATGGTTTACTGTTTCTTAGATGTTTTTAATATGTTAATAAAAAAAAACCATAGACTAAATATCATACATTTGTTTTAATTTGGGAGTTCAGTATATTTGGTTTCCTTAGTAATCCAATGCATTTTATTTTGGGCATGCAAAAGCATTATCAGTCTTCCAGAGATGTTTTCCAGGTTTCTGGCTTGAATAACTTGGGAGATATTAATTATTATGAGAAGAATTGGAGGAAAGCCAGATTTGGGTCTAGGTGGTTAGACAGTGATCATGTCATGAGTTTAAGGAAACCAAATATACTGAACTCCCAAATTAAAACAAATGTATGATATTTAGTCTATGGTTTTTTTTTATTAACATATTAAAAACATCTAAGAAACAGTAAACCATGTTTCCAGATATTTTAGTTTAGAATATACTGAGGTATAGTTAAGCTTATTTAACATGTAAATTCAATGAGTTATTGTGAAATGCAAAACTTAACTGTATTTCGAAACTTTAAAATAAAGCTAGAGTTATGCTAAAAATATGCCCAATATATTTAGCATTACTAATGAAAATCTTAATATTCATGGCAATGTTCATTTTAAAAGTCATTTATGGATGCACGGGCATTTTCCCCTCCACTTTTGGGGGAAAAAAGTGTGTCTTATGGAGCGAAAAATACGGTACTTCCTCACTTGCTTGCTTCTTATAAACTTGGGGGGGAAAATCTTCCTTTTAATTAATCTTTCCCCTTATGTTTTATCTATATTAGCCCATATAGTTATATAGTCACAAACTCAAAATTTATTCTAAATTTATAAGGGTTTTTCCTACCTTTTTCAAGAGCAAAAACTTTTTCTGCGGTTGTTTGTCTTAAAAGATAAAAAGTTGAATAGTTGTCCAAATCTATTTTCTTTTCCTGTAACTATTTTTAGGAAATAGATGACTTTTCATTGAAAACAACTTATTTGGTAACTTTGTTTTCTCCAGGACTGTGAGACAATAAATACATTTTTTGTTTTTTTAAAAAAAAGTCATTTATGCAGTAAAAGTAAATCTATTCTTTGAAATGGAATTGATCGCCTAGCAGAACTGTTTCTCTTCCTGTCAATTTTATGCTAAACTAAAAGGACTCAAGAGTATAGGTATTACTTAAATTAAGTAGTCATTATGTTTCAGAGGAAGCCTGTATAATAACTGACTTAACTAAAGCGGAGTACACTCAACTAATAATTTTAGCTAAGTCTTTTGAAAATCTACATAGGGTCAAAGCAACTACCTTTATTCTACAGATCAGATGTACACATACATAAACACTCATACACAACTTCCCAATAGATTTTTAGGCTGAAATATATGAAATTGCCTTTTGGGGGGTCCAAACTGGTTGAATATTAGTTGTTCCATATGGATTTTATAAGGTTCAACCTAAAGTTCTGAAACAGTACCTTGAGATCTCTGGTGAAATAAAAAGAAAAATCTCTGATATTCATGTCATGGAACAACTCAAGATCAATTCAGACTAGACAGAGAGATGGATATATAGGCAAATAGATATTTTTCTTTCACTTCGCTGTAAGATAAATGTTGAATCTGAGGGAAGTACATATTTGTTTCTATCTTTAATCATTTCAAACTTCTTAGAAACATAGACTGTTAACCTAGAAACAACCTTAGATAATCACCCAATGAGTTTAGATAGTCACTCAGGTCAAATGATTGTTTTAATTTATTGATGGTATTATGATCTTTAAAATCAAAGAGATCTTGCTTTATCTACATATTTGACAAATTCTTTTTGATATCTCACCATTAAGCTAGACACCGATAGAAGCAAACTTAGAACAGTGAATTTACTAACTCCTCTTCCTAGCTTATACTGCGTTGCTTTTGTGGGACTCTGTATTCTCAGTTATAGGAGTGAGAGAAAGATAAAAACATATGCCTCATAGAGTTGTCCTAAATATTAAATGAAATTAATGCTTGGAAGTTATTTAGCAAAGTGCTTAGCATATAGTAATATTTCAGTGTATGGTAGCTACTGACATGACTGTGGACCAACTTCTTGTCTTAAAGCTGAAAAAAACTATATCACCCAGACATTCTCATTCTCCTCACAGGCCTTACCTCTGCATAGGTTTTATTGTCAGACAGCTTTGCCAGTGGTGGCAAAGATGGACACTGGTAACTTTAAGCTTACTGTCCCTATTGCTAATGATTCTAATGAGAAGACTGCTTGTCCAGAGTGGTGGGTGGTCAGCAGAGTAGAGGGGTCAGCTCCACTTGAACCACCTGGAATAAATGTATGAGAAAGAGAGTTTCTATTACTAGAAAGCAAGGATAAAGGAAAGACATGCTACACAGCAAGAACCATAGTCACTTTAGTTCACAAAGCAGGGGAAAAGGATGTATATGGGTGGTGGAGGTAGGGGTTGGGGTGGTGGGTGCACCTGTATATGTTTGTGACCTGGGATTTTTACTTCAATGAAGTCAGAAACAATGGGCTAGAAACCACAAAAGTGATCAGTTTCTAAAGAAAAAGAGGAGGTGAGTAGTGAGCACTCCCCCCCCAAATTTGTTACTTTATTTGCATTCAAATTCCTTCATTTTATACTATTTGGCACAATTCCTTATATTTTAGATAGTGGTGTCAACTACAGGACTGTGGATTAGAGCAATCAGATTAGGACTCCTCTGGCTGCAATTTTCAGAAACTTATTGCAAATTACCATTTCATGAAGATAAAGATGGAAGTTAAAGATAGTAGTCATAGGACTACCTGGAAATCGCCAAGCCAAACCAGGTTTATAAACCAGGTAAATGCTGGTGACCAACCTGCTTTTATTTGCAAAGGCAAAATGAGAGAGCTACACTCATGAAATGTAGATTCAGAAATGTAAAAGAACAGAAAAGATAGGACTTCCTGAAGAAGATTTCATAACAATCTGAAGCTAAACTTTCTGAACAAGTGTAACTGCTGAATGAGTTTATGTAATTAACAGAGTAATCAAGAATTTACACGGCTTTACCATATTGATCATAATTTGCATCAACCCAACATCCTTGACCTTAGAGTGATGTTCAGAAACATATCCCAAAGTCACTCAGCCTGCAAATTAGAAGGCTAAGTTGGAAAACCCAGGTTCCTTGATTCTTAACCTGCAGCTCTTTGTCTGTATGAGTGGTTCTCAAACATGAACACGCTTCAGAATCACCTAAAGGGCTTGTTGAAATATACATTAGACCCTTAGCCCCAGGTAAGGGCCCAAGCATTGGCATTTCTTTCAAGTTCCTGGGCAATGCTACTACTTCTGGTCCAGAGACCACACTTTGAGAATGACAGGTCTATACAAAGACTACTTACTACCTTTAATGTTTCTTCGGTAACAAATATGAGATACAATTAACTGCCAACATTCATTGAGAGCTTACTACGTGCCACACACTGTTCTAGATATTTTATGTATGTTACAAGTATGAAGTAAATAACTTGCCCAAGGTCATACAGCTAATATGTGGCAAACCTGGGATGCAAAATTAGGCAGTCTGGCTCCAAAGGCCAGTATGTAACTCATACACTATAGCCCATACGTAGTACTGTAGTAGTCCTTGTGGTATGCAATTCTACCCTTGCACATATCTTGGTGTAATGCTAAAAGACCCAGAGCTTACTGGGAGCTGTTGGTATACAGAGCTAATGAGTAAGAAAGAATTTTTCTAGTAATATCCACAATTTCTCTATTGCCAATAATTTCACAAACAGTAATCACAATCTGTCATAGTTACATTATCTTATTTGCTAATAATTACCAATCAAAAAATATTAAACATGAAAGAAATTTGATTGCTTCTTTTTGTCTATAACAAGAATGTGCAAGCAGAGAGTCAAGTAAGTAAAAATGGAAGCAAGGACAAGAAGCCTAAGAGATAAACAAATGAGTTATCAGAATAACAAGGGTCAAGAAAGATACTGGAAGCTGGAATGTGAATCCATGCCAAAGATCAAGACTGGGAGAACAAGGAAGTATGGGTAATTTAGTTGCCAGCCACATAAAGCAACCTTGAATGACTTAAGAAAAAATATACTAAAAGACTACAGGTTACTTATATCATTTAATTAATAATTATGTTTAGAATGTGTCTCTCTTTTTTTGTATGTGAGAGAGAGAGAGAAAGAAAAAGAGAGAAGACAGAGAGAGACACAGGAAGGGCGAGATATGAGAAGCATCAACTCATAATTGCTGCACTTTAGTTGTTCATTGATTGCTTTCTCATATTGACTTGATCTGGGGGGAAGGGGCTCCAGCCAAGCCAGTGACCCCTTGTTTAAGCCAGTGACCTTGGGCTCAAGCCAGCAATCTTAGACTCAAGCTAGCAGCCCTGGGCTTCAAGCCAGTGACCTTTGGGCTGATGCCAGTGACCATGTGACCATGTCTATAACCCCACACTCGAGCTGGTGACCCCACATTCAGGGTAGTGAGCCCATTCTCAAGTCGGATGATCCCAAAGAGCTCCATCTAAAAGTAAGAAGTATCTGGAAAAAACTTGAGGCTGAAGTATAGTTTCAAATCATCTCAGCCCCTATAACTAGATTAAGGTGATCTAAGATTGTTGGTGTCTCTAACCACCAATCAAAGGCAAATGTAAATCCTCCTTGGAAGAAGATAATTCTAAGCTTTAAATTATTTTAACATTTTTTATATATATACAATGTCCTGCACACAATAAAAATAACCAGACAAATGAGAAGAAAAGATGATGTAGCAAAAATAAAATTAAAAAATCAAGAGAAATAACAGCAATAGACATGGATGTACAGGAGATTTCCATAATGAATTATCAGACAACAACTTTAAAATTTTTAATAGAGAAGATTTTTTAAAAACCCAAAATGGCTTCTTTAAAAAAACTAATAAAAGTAGTAAGCCCCTGGTGGGGCTCATCAAGAATAAAGAGCCAGAAATGAAAAGGGATATATCACTACAGAGCCTACAGATATTTTTTAATTATCATAATATCATTTAAAGATAGTATTAACAACTTTATGTTTCTAAATTAGAAATTCAGGTATAATGGACAAATTTCTAGGAAAAAAATACAACTTACCAAACCAGACATAAAAAGAAATAGAAAATCTGAATCATCTGATAAACTTAAAGGAATTAAAACCATAACAAAGGCACATTGTGATTTCCCGAGTTATTCTACTTAAAACTTTATTTTTATATGTTTGAGAAAGAATTCTTTATTTTGGCTATAGGAATGTTTCAGGAATTAAAAAATACATGAGTACCTATTTTCTCTTCATCTCATCTTACTCAATGTTATTAAACTCTTCTATGATTTACTTTTGAGGATTATATGTACTAGCTTCTCTTATATCTCAAAGCATAAGAGGGCAGACCATGAGGCATAAGAAGGAAGAAAGGGAGGAAGGAGGGAGACCTGGAAAAAGGAAGGAAATGAGAACTGTTCTGATTCGGATTTTTACAGTTCTGCATCCACTTTATAGCCTTTTGACAAACAATAGTCATAAATAGTCATGGGCAGTATTAAATATAAATTATATATATTCAGAGAATCAATATGACAAAATGGTTAAGAATTGAGTGTGTGTGTGTGTGTGTGTGTATGTGTGTGTGTGTGTCTAGTCTTGGAGTCCTTGAGCAAGATCCTTGAACAAATTACTTAACCTTTCTAATTTTCAATTTCCTAACTGATAAGAAAAATCACTGTGGTATCCCTCACATATCAGGGTAAAGGTTAAATGAGTACAGGTAACAGTATTAGCACAGAGCCTAGGATATAGAAGTATTCTGTAAATATTAGCTATTATTTATGATTAAGATGGAGAAAAAATAAACTAAAATATAATTTTAATATGTGTTGATGAGGAAAAACCCAAATCAATCAAAGTCTCTTCATGCTTCCTTCATTCAAATAAAAATCTTCTGTGCTAAGTAGTAGGAACAGGTATGGCCATTCAGGGAATCTGTTCTAAGTTAGGCTACCTGGTGGCCTATGATTTGATCAAACATTTAACATTTTTCTAAAGAAAAGAGGTTGAAATAATAACTTGGTTTTTCTTTTTAAAAAAAAATATAATAGGAATTCTGCATTCTTGCCAGTTAGTTGTCTGTTACATAGTTTGTTGAGACTGTCTGACATTGCCTGAAATTTCCAAGCCTTAGAATTGTAGAAATAATTCACAAGAACTGCATCCAAATAATTTTATGTTATGTAATTACTTAGCATGGGATGGATGTTCTGGGGATCACGTTGGGTTCAGTGAGAGTCCTGCATAGAGCCTGTTTGTCATAAAAAGCATCTCCTCGCTGTTTAAGGAATGGTTTTGATAGGTTCTAGAAACAGCACTAAAAATACTGCAATATATTTATGGAAGCAGAGAGGGCAGTTGAAAAAGGCTGATACAAACTCTGAAAAAACAAGGTCATTGACATTTCAGTGTGAACCCTCAAGAGCCCTTAAGGGGAAAAAAAAGTTACTTTCACAGGGAATTGCCTGCTCTCTGATATTGAAAAGGAATAAACTAGGTTCATTTATTTATTTATTTTTTGTCTGTTGGCTAAAAGACATCAGAAAACTGTTCAAGGATAGAACTTCAGATTATCACATCAAAATATATATTTTTAATCTGAATTTTTTTTTATTCTGAATTTTATTGAAAGTAAATTCTACTTTATGATAGGGAATAAAATACTTTAGTATTGATCCTTTCCTCAATAAATTAAGACATGTAGCAGCACTATTTAAAATTATACTGGAAGATAAATGTTCATTCAATTATTTTTACTGATGATCTTTCATTTTGGGAAACCAGCTTTTCTTTATCCAACTTTTTTTTTTCAGTTCATTTTCTGAAGTTTCATTGGTGGCATATAGGAAAGCAGTAGACTTTTGTATATTGATTTTGTATCCTGTGACTTCACTGTATTTGTTTATTGTTTCTAATAGTTTTGCAGTGGAGTCTATATACAGTGGTGTTTTCTATATACAGGGTCATGCCATCTGCAAAAAGTTATACCTTTGTTTCTTCTTTCCCAATATGATGCCTTTTATTTCTTTCTCTTGCCTGATTGCTCTGGCTAAGACTTCCAATACTATGATGAATAAGAGTGGAAAGAGTGGGCAAACCTTGTTTCATTCCTGACTTTAGAAGAAAAGCTTTCAGTTTTTTACCATTAAGTGTGATATTAGCTGATGGGTTGTCATTTATGGCCTTTATTATGTTGAGGTATTTTCCTTCTATGCCCATTTTATTGAGTGCTTTAAACATAAATGGATGATGTATCTTATTAAATGCCTTTTCTGCATCTATGGATAGGATCATATGATTTTTGTCCTTTGTTTTGTTGATGTGGTGTATTATATTGATCAATTTGCATTTTTGAACCATCCTTGTGCTCCTAGAATGAATTCCACTTAATCATTTTTAATGTATTATTGTATTCGATTTGCTAGTATTTTGTTTAGGATTTTTGCATCTATATTGATTAGAGACACTGGTCTTTAGGTTTATCTTTTTGTATTGTCCTTGCCAGGTTTTGGTATCAGGGTTATGTTTGGCCTCATAAAATGTGTTAGTGAAACTTTGAAAAGGATAGGTATCAAATCTTTGAATGTTTGGTAGGATTCACCGATGTAGCTATCTGGCCCCAGACTTTTGCTTTTGGGGAGGGTTTTTGATAATTGTTTCTATATTCTTCCTGCTTATAGATCTATTTAGGTTTTGCATTTCTTTGTGACTCAGTCTAGAAATATTATATCGTTCTAGTAATTTATCCATTTCTCCTAGATTGCTGAATTTGGTGGCATATAACCTTTTATAGTATTCTGATATGATCCTTGAATATTTATGATATCTGTGGTAATTTTTCCTCTTTCGTTTTAGATTTTGTTTATATGAGTCATTTCTCTTTTTTCCTTAGACTAGCCAAGGGTTGATCTTTTCAAAGAACTAGCTCATGGTATTAATTTTTTATAGTTTTTTTTGTTCTCTAATTTAGCTTTGCTCTAATTTTTACTCTTTCTTTTCTTCTGCTGACTTTGGGTTGCCTTTGTTCTTTTTTTCTATTTCTTTAAGATGTAATGGTAAATTGTGTACTTGGGATTTCTCTTGTTTCTTGATATAAGCCTATAATGATATAAACTTCACTCTTCTTTCTGCTTTCATTGCATCCCAGAAGTTTTGATATGTTGTGTTGTCATTCTTTTCTGTTTGTATATATCTTTTGATCTCTGCTTTTATTTCTTCTTTGACCTAGTAATTTCTTAGAAGTACATTGCTTAATTTCCACATTTTTCTGGGTTTCTTTACTTCCTTTTTGCAGTTGAATTCTAATTTCAGAGAATATGCTTGGTATAATTTCAATCTTCTTGAATTTGTTGAGTTTAGACCATATGTAGCCCAACATATAGTCTATCCTTGAGAATATCCCTTGAACACTGGAAAAGAATGTATAATCTGATGTTCTGGGATGAAGTGATTCATAAATGTCTATCCTGTTGATTTCATCTAGTGTGTTGTTTAAGGCTGATATTTCTTTATTGGTTTTTGGTTGTTGATCTATCTAAAACTGTCAATGATGTGTTGAGATCTCCAACTATAATTGTGTTTTTGTCTGTTTCTCTTTTTTTTCTGTTAGTAGATGTCTTATATATTTTGGTGCTCCCTTATTCAATGTATATGTATTAAGAAGCATTATGTCTTCTTGATATAGTGTCCCCTTTACCATTATGAAATGTCCATCTTTGTCCCTTGTTACCTTTGTTGTCTTGAATTCAGTATTGTCAGATATAAGTACAGCTACACCTGCTTTCCTTTGGGTACTATTTGCTTGGAGAATAGTTTTTCAGCCTTTCCCTTTGAGTTTACTTTTGTCTTTGAAGTTTAGATGTGTCTCTTGAAGGAAGTATTTTGTTTTTTGATCCAGTCTGCTACTCTGTGCCTCTTTATTGGTTAGTTCAGTCCATTTGCATGTAGGGTAATTATTGATGCATGAGAATTTCCTATAGTGATTTTATGTCATGTTTTCTGATAGTTCTGTGTCTCTTTATGTTCTTTTCCTTTCTATTTCTGTCAGTAGTGTTTGTTTTGTTTTATACTTCTTTCCTCTGTTTCTTCTTTTTTTTAAGCTATGTGTTTCAGTATTGTTTTTTTCATGAGTAAATACCACTAGGTTATTTTTTTAAAGTTTCTTATATGTAAGAGTCCTTTGTCTTATGAGTGCTTCTGCCCTCCTTCCTCCTTTGCCACCGCAAATCTTTATCCTCTCCCTTTTATGTTATTATTGTCACAGATTATTCTTATTTATATTGTAACCTTGTTGGAGCTTTTACTTGTAGTTCTGTGTTGTTTGGTTCTTTGTATCCAGTAGAATAACTTCCTTGAGTATTTCCAGCAGTGGGGGTTTTCTGGTGATAAATTCCCTAAGCTTCCATATAACTGTATACATTTTTATTTCTCCTTCATATTTGATGGATAATGTTGATGGATATAATATTCTTGGCTGGTAATTCCTTTCTTTCAGTATTTTGAATGTTTAGGTGGATTCTCTTCTAGCTTGTAGAGTTTCTGTTGAAAAGTCTGATGATAACCTGATGGGCCTTCTTTTATACGTTATGTTCTTCTTTTCCCTAGCTGCCTTGAAGGTTTTTTCTTTGTCATTGATTTTTGACAGTTTTATTACAATATGCCTTGGAGAAGACCTATTTAGTTTGAGGTAACTAAGCATTCTGTTTGCCTCTTGAATTCAATGATCTAAATCTTTCCAGAGGGTTTGGAAGTTCTTGTAAATTATTTGTTTGAATAGGCTCTCCATTCCCTTCTCTCATTATTCATGTATTGGTTTTTCTGATAGTCATACAATTCTCATAGAGCTTTATCATTTTTTAAAATTCTTGAGTCCTTTTTCTTTCCTCTATATGATCTCTAGTTGCCTGTCTGATGTCATTGATTCTCTCTTCTATCTGGCCCATTTTATTAGCTAAATTTGCTAGCTCATTTTCCAATTCACATACTGAGTTCTTCATCTCTGTTTTTAAAGTTCCAGTCTCTTTGGTGAACTAGTTGTTTTGTTTTCTGAGCTCATTAAATTGCTTATCAGTGTTTTCCCACATCTCCTTGAGTATTTTCAGAACTTCAATTTTGAATGCTGTATTGTTGACTCCAATGTTTCCATGTGATTGAGATTGCTTTCTGGAGATTTTTTATAATCTTTCTGAACTTCATCTCTTTCTCGGGTAGTCATGGTATTAGTATTTTTCTGCCTTGATGGCATTTGAGAGTGGTATTGTTAAGGAATCAAACAAAAAAACAAAAAAATAAAGAGAGAAATAAAAAATAAAGAGAAAACCCACAAAAAGCAAAGAACAGAAAATAAGTTTGACTATCCAGAAACTTAGTTGGTAAATTGTCTCATGTTCCATAGAACCAGCCTCTCAGTCCTGGGAATACGTCAATCCTAAACAGCTGTGTCTCACTTCAGGAGGTGGTGATATGGGTAGGAGTAGGGCACCCACTTATCTTAGGCCTCTATATGGTATTAGTCATTAAGCATTTAATGAGGTACTTTTCTATGAAAATAAAACAGGTAAATGGTTAGAGAAAGCTATAAACTAGTTATTTAGTCCAAAGGGCAGGCAGTCAGAAAGATTTCTAGATGTTGGGTTCAAAGCATCTCTAGGTGGTAAGGATAGGCAGTAGTAGTCCAGTGAACTTTCTGGTTTGCTGTTTGAATATCTCTGTTGATCACATTGGGTGGTCCAGTGAACTTTCTGAGTGGCCCACACAACAGTAGGCACAAAGAGTACCCATACATGATCTGTTTTAATAAGTCTATGTCATTGTCCAGCTTCAACTTGCAGGGCTTTGAGAAATGGGCAGTTTTAGTTTTTAATGATGCCAAGTCAGGAAGGTGGGATGAATCAGAAACATAAATTATTAATAAAATGCACAAAATGCCAGGATCTATTTTATAAAAAGACGAAAGTAGCTCAAAGATAAAATAAACATTCACAAAGGTAGATTATAGTTTTTCATTGAAGCAGAATTTTTCTCTACAGGCACCTCCATTTCTACCAAAGATAGTCAAAGACTATTTTTATTTGCAAATATAAGTCTAGTGTCATTAAACTTGGCCTAATTAGTTTCAGTGCAGCAAGAAGAGTGACTGATCATATAAATCCTTTTTAAGTCTGCTTTGCTGGCACCCTCTGAGAAATCTCAATGATGTTTCAAAGTCAAAAAGATTTTTTTTTAGAATTTTATTTTGAGACATTTGTCAAAATGTCAAAAGGTGTGAACACTTGATTAAATAAGATATTGGTCACCTATTTAACCAAAGTGACAATATCAGATTTTAAATAGCAAATACGGTAGATTACATAGTTATGAATAAGCCCTTTTAATATTAGGAAGATTTGGGTTATCATTAATCAAAAAACCTGATAAAGACAACAGGAAGCACAGGAAGTTATTTTGATAAAACACAGGATCTTTGTTTCCTAGGTGAATTACTTGAAAGGTAACTGACAACCTGCATGCCCTGGCAGGTGAAAAAACCAAGCCAAGCCAAGCTCTCAGGACACAAAACAAGCAGGAAGGCAATAGCAGTCCCTGGAATGGAAAGGATCAGTAACCAATGGGCACTCAAAACCAAATTCACAAGGGGCACAATCCAAACAACTAATTATTGTAAATGTTTTTTCTTGCCAATCTGAATTTGGAAAGGAAGGGACAAAGAAAGTTTTATCTTCTTCTCTCAACTAAGCACTAAGACAAAGACTCACAAAACTGGTACAGTAATAATTCTTACCTTCTGCCAGCTTTTTTGTCAGTTGTCCCAGACCTCAACTGCAGTCTCCCAGGAGAGTGGCATATCCCAGCTTTTGAATGTCCCATCCTTGCTGCCAAAAAGACTGTAGGGGAGGAAAATATATGTATATATTTTTCCTTCTACCTTAGTTTACTAGCTGGAGCTTTCTAACAAAAGATAGATTTACAAGAGGAAAGCACAGAACTTTATTTCATATAGGTTTTATGTGACGTGGAAGCCCCCATAGAGAAATGGAGAGCTGAATAAGTGGGTAAACCTCAGTGTTTTTATGCTTGTTGGATGAAAAGTGGAAAGTCATGGAAAATACCATAGGACAAGGAGGCATGAGCTAAGGGTAGTAAACTGAAGAAACTTGGCAAAGCTTCTCCATTTAGATTCCTTCCGGTGTCTTCAGAGATAATGATGCTCCTTTTCTCTGGGTAAGGGTTTTGTGACTCGCTGCAGGGGAGAAGAAGAGTCAGAGAGACCTTCCTGCACCTGCCATTTCTCAAATTCTTCCTGCTTAAAATATTCTAAATGCAAAAGTGCCATATTTGGGGATAGTGTGTCCTGACCCCCATTGACTATAACTAACTTAGTAGGAGGAGAAAGCTCTTTGTTCTGACTTAGTGTGTATGTGTTTATGTGTGTAGAAGAGAAAGATAAATTCACACTTTGGGAAAGGATATAAAGAGTATTTGAGTCTTAAAGTTTATTAAACTGTATTTAGATGTAATTTATATTCCAAGTCAAACATCTTAGAAACCATTACTCTAATTCTTTTAAATAAAAATGTTATTTATATTTGAACATAGAATAAGCCCCCAAATTTTTAGCCAACGTAAGTTATAAATTAGGTCCGTGCTACCTACAAGCAGTGTGTGCAATCTTTCAGTGAGTATGCCCCAAGATCTTTGTCCTAGGATATGATCTCCAAGTAAGACTATCTTTAAGCTTAAGAAAATCAATCTCTTGGATGATACCCAATAGGTGTATGTCTTATTCTTTGTTTTCCTTTGTCATGGCCCAATTTTTCTCAGAGATTTTAGTCAAATGACTTGTTATTCTCATATCTTTGTAACTTCAGAACCTTAGATCTGGACCAACAGGCTTTTTAATCAATCCAATTAAGAAAATGTAAGTGGGAGACCTGTGAGGAAGGGCCAGTCATTATGGAACCTGAATTTCTGAAATCATATTAAGGCAACATTGGGCTTCAAGCTGAAGCACCAACGTTTGTAAAAGGCTGACAAATCTACCCTTATGTCATTCAAATCACCTTGTCCACCCAGTTACTAAGTTCTTTTATTTATTTATTTTTATTAAAATATAGTTGTATACAATATTATACAGGCTATTTTGGGGTTACAAACGAGATAGGTTCTGTGAGTTTGAAGATGTTCAAGTATTTATATGTACAGAAAGGTAAAAATAAATACTATATTAAGACAAATATCTAAGTTCCATTTAGTAGGTAAATGTAACATGTTCCAACTTATATATAAATTCAACTTAAGAACAAACCTATAGAGTCTATCTCATTCATAACCCAGGACTGCCTATATAGCTTCAGTTGTACAATGTAGTGATTTGACACTTTTATACCTTATAGTGTAATCACCCCCACTAATTCTGGTAATCATCTGTCAACATACAAACTTATTATAAAATTATTGACTGCATTATTGAATGGATCCTTTTATTAATTAATTTGACCCAGCTGAGGCTTTGATTTGGCAAGTTACAAATATTTCTTAATGAGAAAACATGATATATCAAGTAAAAGTAACCACTATAAATAGGCTTTTAGTAATGTGGTGGTAAGATATTGGGGAGGGGAAGCGCTCTATTGTCCTATGATTAGGTCTTAGTCATTCACTGAGCCTATACCTCTAGACCAGTGTTTTTCAACCAGTGTGCCATGAGACATGGTCAGGTGTGCCGTGGGGAAATTAAACATGGGTCCCCAAACTATGGCCCGCGTGCCAGATACAGCCCGCGGAGGCTATTTATCCGGCCCGCCGCCAGCCACCTCCATCCGAACATAAACATTCCCCTAACAATCCCTCCGGCTATCAGTGACAGGAAGAGTGGAGGCACAGGGAACGCTCACTGACCAATCACCTTCTAGGATTCATCCCGACCACTAGCAATGAACCAATAGTAGGCCGCAACACTGCTGCAATGTGCGAGGTGATTGGCAGACATTTGAAAACTCTTGAGAAGACATTGCCATTTTATTTCTCTTCAGCCTTCACAGAATGCCTTGACTGGGTTAGGGACCCATACAGCTCAGTATCCGTTGCTGGAAAGGACATGACTTTAAAGGAGCAAGAGGAACTCATTGAACTGAAACAAGATTGTGGTTTAAAGCTAAAGTTTGTTGATCTTCCTTTGGACAGTTTTTGGTTATCTGTTGCCAAGGAGTTCCCCATTCTGGCCAACAAAGCTATTTTGACATTGCTCCCATTTTCAACCACATATCTATGTGAGCTGAGCTTCTCAAGCTTGACTGCAATAAAAACTAAAAACAGAGAGAGACTGAGAACTGTTGAGGAAGAGCTCCGTGTGTGTCTTTCTACCATTCCTGCCAGGATATCCCCTTTGTGTTCATCAAAACAGGCCCAGGTTTCACACTAAATGAGTATAAATACATTTAGAAACTATATTATTAACTATATGTATAATATTTACTGTGTTAGAGTATCATTTTATGTCATTTTGGTAGGTGGTGTGCCCCAGGATTTTGTAAATGTAAAAAATGTGCCGCGGCTCAAAAAAGGTTGAAAATCACTGCCCTAGACTGTGAACCTTACAAGCATTTCTCAGTTTTTTTCTCTCCCCTTTGTAGGACAGTATGGCTACATTGAGCTAAAGCTGGGTATTTCCTGGCTCCTGGTCAGTTAGGCTTTGGTTAACAAGTTTCCCCTGAGGGCACACCTTGTTAAGAACAGAGTTCTCTGTTGTATTTCCAAATACTTCCTTTTCCTCTTTCGTTGATAGAAGTGATATTGGTTCTGAAGCTGGTTCTGAAGATGGTTCTGGTGGGGTTTGTGTATGACATCATATAAAACCCACCCTGGAGAAGCTTAGATGTTTGCAGTAAGATTTATTTGAAATTGAAATAGAGTTGTGGAGACAGAGAGAGAGACATCAATTTTTTAGTCCACTTCTTTATGCATTCATTGGTTGATTCTTATATGTTCTCTTACTGGAGATAGAACCTGCAACCTTGGCATATCAGGACAACATTCTAACCAAATGAGGTATTCAGCCAGGGCTGAAATACTTTTAATTCTGTTTAATATTCTGATGGCATTCCAAAACATATCCATTGACAAGTGCATGATATGAATTCTGTATTCCTAATAAACTTATAAATATATTATGTTGTTCTCTAGTTAACAAACTGAGTATGATTCTACATTTGAATCTCACTCTTAATTCTTGTTTTGTTGGGGGAAGTGTATGTTTGTTTTTCCATCCAGTGTTCTTTTTGTTGATTACACTGGGGAACAATTTTTTTTTTCATTTTCTGTTGCATGAGGTTTTAGAACTGTTTCTATATATTTCTGCATCACTGGTTCCAAATCTAAAATCCGTTTTTTGGTGCGTGCTCTAGTTTTCATGCAATTTTAATTTTTTTCTGTTACAGTTAATGGCATGCATTGGTTTTTAAATTGGAGTTAAAGAGCAACAACTCTTGGATTGAACATAACCACAAGGCAATTAATGTTTTACAAACATTACTTTTACATAATTGTAGTTGTTTTTAAATGTAAAAAATTATTATCTGATAATAAAAACACCCTCTTATTTTGTTTTAAGATTGAATCATGGCTTCTTCAAGTAGGCATAAATGTAAGAATAGTCCTGACACCTTCTGTTATATATGTGGCTGTTACACACTTCAATGTCAAAGGCGTAATATTTCATCATTTGTGACACATGCATATATTGCCTATTTTCAAGTTCTCTTTGGCAATCAAGACAAGAATTGGGCTCCTCATATTGTGTGTCATAATTGTGAGGAAATGCTTTGTGACTGGACAAAAGGAAAACGCAAAGGAATGCTTTTTGGTATTCCCATGGTTTGGCGTGAACCTAAGGACCACAGCAGTGACTGTTATTTCTGTCTGATCCATACAAAGGGCATCGGCAAGAAAAAATGGCATAGGATTGGATAGCCTAATATTCCTTCAGCAATACGAACTATCCCACACTCTGAGACATGCCTGGTTCCAGTTTTCAATGGTTTTATTTCTTCTAAGAATGAAGAAAGTGAACATGGTGATCAAGTGTATTTTGATAAGATGCATGAGGAAATGGTTGTAGAATCTGAAGAGTCTTCTTCTGATGCCAAGCAGTCATTAATCCCTCAGCAGTTTAGCCAACCCGAATTGAATGACTTAGTAAGAATGACATAAAAATTGTCCTCTACTTTCTGAAGTATGAGGAGCATAACTGGATCATTTGTGTGGATCTTAAAATGGAAAATTTCCTGCCAGAGCAACAGAGAGGTTTCACAAAGTATCCTTGCTTTCTGTGTTTGTGGGACAGCCGAGCTCGGGAGAAACACTGGACACAGAAGGAGTGGCCGAAATGCGAAGCTCTGGAAGTAGGGATGCAAAATATTGTGAATGAACCTGTAGTTAATCGAGACAGGATCATATTTCCCCCACTTCACATCAAACTTGGCTTAATAAAGCAGTTTGTTCAGGCTTTGAATAGAGAAAGTGAATATTCTCAACATATTATTTCTGCTTTTCCTGTCTTATCTTTCGAGAAGATAAAAGCAGGTGTATTCAATGGACCTCAAATTCAAATCCTCATATGTGACAAAGAACATGCCAGGAAGATGAATAAGGAGGAGAAAGCAGCATGGCAGTCTTTTGTGGCAGTTGTAAAGAACTTTCTTGGCAACAAAAAAGCAGAAAACTATGAACTTCTGGTTCAAAGAATGCTGTTGGCTTTCCATGACATTGGATGTAACATGAGCACTAAGATTCACTTCCTGAACAGTCACCTTGATAAGTTTCCTGAAAATCTTGGAGCTGTTAGTGATGAGCAGATTACTGCTGGAGCACCAAATGAGATTGTCCTCAACAAGTACACAAACGCAAGAGCAACAAACGCAAATTTTGCCTCAATAGAATTTAAATAAGTTTTGCACAAATTTATGATTAAAATAAGTGTTTTATTATGTTTTCTTTTGAAATAGTAGACAATTTCTGATGCAATCATATCTTTTAGTGTATTAGTGTATTTACTGCATTATATAAATTATTATATTTTCACAAAGATCATGCCCAAGAAGACATTCTACTTCATTATGTTAAACTAAATGTTGAAAATTTTACAATAAGATAAAAACCTAAAATCTTGAGTTGCAAAAAAAACCTGTAACTTACAGAGAAAAACTAATGTCAGATTTGAGATCAGCACACTCAAATTAGGTCAGAACAAGTGTTTTTGTGGATGCAACAGAAATTTTGTTGCCCAGTGTTATGTATGATGAAATATACACTGTAAGGACCATCATGTCTCTAATAGTGTGTTCTGTATAATTAAAGTGAGTTACTAGAAAAGTTCAATGATTAAAACTCTGTGCATCTTATTTTTACAGGAAGTTTATAGAGACTCATCTGAAAACCATTCCAAGTCGTGCGTTTTCAAATCTGCCCAATATTTCCAGGATGTAAGTCATTTTTTAATATAAAGAACTTGCAACTGTGGTATTTTCTAAATGTGTTCTATCCAGAAAAATAATCTATATATGCAATATATACAAATTTTCTGTATAAGATGTTTATTTGATTTTGCTACATCTCTATCCCCTGATTCCTAAATAATTTTTTAAAGCTAAAATAAATTGAAATTCATTTGGCCTTGAAAATTTAATAATTTTTTATGTATTTTAGTATATCTCGAGATGTGGCAAAATCTTAGCTGGAAATCTCTCCCATAAACAGACTTCTCTATCTATACTCAATCTAGCCAAATTACCGAATCTTGATTCACTTTTTATCACCAGTACAAATGCTTACTTTTTGCCATAAATGTAGCCAGTGATTTCAGATTTCACTATTACTTAATATAACTAATTCCTAAATGAATATCTCTAGCCTCAACCTGTTCTTACAGGTCAGGCCTGCGTTACAAACTGCCTTCCAAATATCATCACCTTGATGTCCCACTAGCAGGACAAATAGCATTTCCCAAATAAACTTTCTTGAATGGCATTTGTTGAATGAAAGCACCCATACGTACACGAATCATCAAAAAGGTTATAAGTCTAGGGGGCAAGACGGAGATCACCAAGGAGACCCCAAGTAGGTTTGCCTGGGACGGTACAAATTCCTTCCTATTATTCTGGCATATTAATTGCACCCTGTTTTAACTCACAAAAATATCCTATTTTGCTTGATAAATGGTGTGTTCACCCTCGTGATTACATAAGACTTAAAGGATAAGAAGAGATTTGAGGAAGAAGTGGGATCTGAATTTCCTGGTTATAAAAATGGGATAAGCAAGCGGAGAACCACACCCTTCATCCCCTGATAAGTGATTCCTATGTGTTGGTTTCCCAGTCTAGCTACGAGAGTCCTCTACAGGGGCATCATTCAGTTGGAGAAACTGGAACTTTAGTTATGACATGACCTGAATATCCCCACTAAAACCCTGAGAAAGCTCTGTACTTCTAAACTAAGGGATTCAAGAGAAAATTTGAAGCAAATGAATGTGATGCAAAATTAGCTAAACAAGTCCTATGTATTTGATTTTGCTACACCTCCATTCCCTAATTCCTAAATTATTTTCTTTTTTTAAGTGTGTCATTTTTTAATTTTCTATTAATTTATTGTGTTAACATGAATTCAAGTGTCCCACTCAATACAACTTCCTTACCCCAACTTCCTTGTTTCCCATAGTCCCCCTCCCCCTTTCCCCCTGGGCCTTGCCATCCTGTTATTCATATCTCTGTGTTATGTATATATAATTTCACTAATCCCTTCACCTTCTCTGATCCCATCCCCTCATCCCTCTTCCCTCTGACAGCTGTCCCTCTGGTTCCTGTGACCCCGCCTCTGCCTCTATTCTGTTCCTCAGTTCACTTTGTTCATTAGATTCCACTTATATGTAAGATCATATGATATTTGTCTTTCTCTGCCTGGCTTATTTCACTTAGCATAATAATCTCCAGGTCCATCCATGCCATTGCAAAAGGTAAGATTTCCTTCTTTTTCATGGCCGTGTAGTATTCCATTGTGTATATATATTTTTTAAAGCTAAAATAAATTTAAATTTACTAGGTCTTGAAAAGTTAATAATTCTTGGTGTATTTTAGTATATCGTGGGAGGTGACAAAATTAATTTAAAATTAGGCTTTAAAATGAATCTTGTCTTTCAGATTGCTCAACTTCATCCATTATAAATCTCCACAATCTTTACACAATAAATTAATCTTTTCCAACATCTTCTGTTGCTTTCTCTATGTTTTAGCTATATTTGTATCAAAATAATTTATGCAATGGTATCTACAAGTGGCAATATAGTGGCAGACCTGGTAAATCAAGGGATAATTGTTTAGGGAATAGATAATTCAAAAACAAAAGTACAGGGCCTTTAGAATACTCCTAACGACCATGGTAAAACTCAACTAGAACAGTCAGAGCTCCTCTTATGAAAATATTTTACTGACAGATTCAATGCAATAAAAAAAGCCCAGTGGTTCTCAACCATGCATGCACATTAGAATCATCTGGGAAGTTTATAAAATAAAAGTGTTTGCCCCATCCCTTATAAACGCCCACTTAAAAATCCTGGATGAAGTCTGGGAGAGCTCTATTCTTTCCAAAGCCTTCCAGGTAGTTCAGTTGTATGGCCAGGGTTGAGAATCTCCACTGTGGCTATGGGTGGACACCATCTGTTAATCATTAATTTTCTTAAATGTCATATAAATGCCTCTCAAGAATTTGGCTGCATTAGTCATTCTCATTATAAGATGGAATTTCAGGAGACTACTTGAAATGTCATTCCTTACGTATTCTTGTAGTTAGAAGTTTCTTGTTCTCCCTTTTTGGTGCTTAGAGCTTTTGAGTTATCTTTTGCTTACAAAATTCAAAACAAGCCTTGAATTTTCAGCCCCATCAAAATCAAGAACAGAAGTACTGACATGACATGCAGTCATCACCCTATGGAATGTTCCACTAGAGCAGTGTGGCTTTCTCTTCATCTTCTTTGAAACTGCACCTCTAATTCCATGTTATTAGGTACTCCATTGAAAATTCCTCTTATTCTTCCTGATGTTCTTTTTAAATGTCTTTTCTTTTCTGCTGTTTTGAGTAATTCACCTATTCATTCATTGATTCACTTACACAACTTTATTGGGAGTCTACCACATGCCACGTACTGTGAAAGGGACTCAAAATTCAATGGCCACCAGAAAAAAAACATGGTTCTCCATTTCATAGAATTTGCAGTGTAATGAGACAATATACAAATATCATCCAAAGAGTTGCCAGGTTGCACTGTGATAATTAGGGAAAGGAGTTCACGGTGCTATAAGATATATTGTGGGAAATTTGACATAATCAATATTTGGGGAAAGTTTCTGAAGGCAGAAGTAACATTTAAATGAAACCTGAAGGAGGAAGAGGACTTCATGTAGTGGGAAACCTTTCAGGTCTCACAGAATCTTAAAAAAAAAAAAAAAAAAAAAGTAGTAACTAATTTTAACATAATTAAGGAGAACATGAGGATTGTGTATGTTTTATGATCTGGGAAGCCCCTGACAAAGAAGTTGCATCAAAACAGTATGTTTAGAGTTACCAACCCTACTCACTTTTTACTTTGTCTTATATGTTTGTGGTGTTCAGCTACTTATCAATAGATACGACTCTGCAGCGGCTGGAATCACGTTCCTTCTACAATTTGAGTAAAATGACTCACATGTAAGTACAGTGAAAAATGCAGCCTAGATCCAAGCCACTGCCACTCTTGATTGCTAATTTTGGGGTTCCAGATGGCAGTGACAATCTAATTATGGCTAATGGGAAGACCATATGGGGAGGTCCTTCCGGCAGATGAACAGAGCCTTCCGGCAACCCCCCGGCACAGAACCCTCCAGGTTGATCCAGACACCGCTTAAATACCAACTAGTGATCCCAGTGGATTCCACATTGAGTTATAATAAAATGGTTGTTATTTTAGCCACTTTGTTTGGGGTCATTTGATAGCCAGAAGAGGTGGCAGTTATATATCAGTCAACAATGGGTAAAAGACATTGAGGATTTGCAGGAGAAACTACAAGACTGGCAGATTTCTCTGTAAGTTGTTGAGGGTCCTAAGTGGATACAGATCAGCTCTCCTGGGTTTTAAACTTCAGCTGGGTTACTATTTGGACCCAAAAGTATATGTACCTCTGTTAAAGATGAAGATTTATACCTGTTAAAAGTAACAATGGGCCTGACCATGTGGTGGCACAGTGGATAGAGCGAAGGACTGGGATGCAGAGGGCCCAGGTTTGAGACCCCGAGGTCACCAGCTTGAGCGCGGGCTCATCTGGTTTGAGCAAAAAGCTCACCAGCTTGGACCAAAGGTTGCTGGCTCGGGCAAGGGGTTACTCGGTCTGCTGAAGGCCCATGGTCAAGGCACATATGAGAAAGCAATCAATGAACAACTAAGGTCTCGCAACAAAAAACTAATGATTGATGCTTCTCATCTCTCTCCATTCCTGTCTGTCTGTTCCTGTCTATCCCTCTCTCTGACTCTCTCTTTGTCCCTGTAAAAAAAAAAAGTAACAATGGCCACTCTCATCTCTTATTTCATTTCCTCTATAAAGAAACCAATAGCATATAGACGGTTGCCCTTATTAACAATATCTTCTAATTACTGAATGCCTTTTATGGGCAAGCACTCTGCTAAAAGTACTTCACATAGATCATCCCACTTAATCTCACTAAGCCTCAGTTTCCAGTGTGTAAAATGAAGACAGTAATGCACGGCTGACAGTGCTCTTGTCCAAGTTTCCACAGCTAAGAAAGTACAATCAGAATTTGAAACCAAGAGTGCCGACCTCCAAAACCAGTGCAAAACCATAATATCTCTTTTAATGAAAAGCAGACATAATTAAAGAAAATGCTACCTTCAAAAAAATGTTCTTACTTGTATTTAAATTGTTTTTCTTCTTTTTCCAAGTGAAAGGAGAGGAGATAGACAGATTCCCACATGCTCCTCAACCAGGATCCACCTGGCAATCCCCATCTGCACATCTGGGGCCATGCTTGCAACTGAGCTGTTTTTAGCACCTGAGGCAGAGGCTTCACAGAGCCAACCTCAGTGCCTGGGGCCGACGTGCTCTAACCAATCAGCTATGGCTGTGGGAAGGGAAGAGAGAGAGAGAGCGAGAAAGGGGCAGGAGATGGGTGAGGAAGCAAATGGTCACTTCTCCTGTGTGCCCTGACCAAGAATTGAACCTGGGACATCCACACACTGGGCTGATGCTCTACCACTGAGCCAACTGGCCAGGGCTATGTGAATTCTTTAAAAATCACAAGTAGGCCCTGGCCGGTTGGCTCAGCGGTAGAGCGTCGGCCTAGCGTGCGGAGGACCCGGGTTCGATTCCCGGCCAGGGCACACAGGAGAAGCGCCCATTTGCTTCTCCACCCCTCCGCCGCGCCTTCCTCTCTGTCTCTCTCTTCCCCTCCCGCAGCCGAGGCTCCACTGGAGCAAAAATGGCCCGGGCGCTGGGGATGGCTCTGTGGCCTCTGCCCCAGGCGCTGGAGTGGCTCTGGTCGCAACATGGCGGCGCCCAGGATGGGCAGAGCATCGCCCCCTGGTAGGCAGAGCATCGCCCCATGGTGGGCGTGCCGGGTGGATCCCGGTCGGGCGCATGCGGGAGTCTGTCTGACTGTCTCTCCCTGTTTCCAGCTTCAGAAAAATGCAAAAAACAAAAACAAAAAAAAACAAAAAACAAAAAAAAATCACAAGTAAATAAAAATTCTACAGCTGGGTAGGTAAAATGTGTGATTTTTGGCAGGTAGTGTGATAAGACTTAATTTTGGATTTGTTACAGGTCTTAGGATCCCAGTCTTAGTCCCAATCATTGTATAATCCTAAAAGTAGCAATATGTATCTTCCAAGCAATTTGGAAAATCACTTTTATATAGTTGTATTTTCAGTGGAAAATCTGTTGATAAACTTACATTTTCCTCACTGTCCTTCAAAAATCTGAACATTTATAAACTATTTGAATGAACATCTATTGTTTTTCATTCCTTAATAAATTAGAAGAGGCATCAAAATCATGAATATCACCTTTTGGTTATAAATTATTTTCCCCCAGTTATATAATGGAACGTTCGTGGTAAAATATTTTCTTGATAATTATCAAAGTAGATTTCTTCCATTGGAAAGCCTTGGCAATATAGGAGATAACTTTTTCTGTGAATTAATAGACTATTACTAAAAAGCAGTACTAGTTTAAAAATCAGGACTTTAGAGGGTAAGGATCTAATATATCTCAAGAATTTTGTCAGACATTATACTTTTTGACCCAATAATTTCATGTCTATAAATTTTCCCTAATAAAATAAACAGCAGTAAGGAAAAGTTTATATAAAAAACCATTTGTCTCAGAGTATTAATTTATAATTGCAAAAACTTGGAAACCAATAATGCTTAGCTAGGGGAATGGCTTAATATTAAACACTGAGCAACTATTAGAAATCTGTTGTCATAGATTATTTGATCCCAGAAGAAATGCTTTTGACATAATACTATTTATGTCAATTGAGCAAAAAAGGACAAAAAAAAATAAAGACAAAAAAACTCATGGGGCCCTGGCCGGTTGGCTCAGCGGTAGAGCGTCGGCCTGGCGTGCGGGGAACCCGGGTTCGATTCCCGGCCAGGGCACATAGGAGAAGCGCCCATTTGCTTCTCCACCCCCGCCCTCCTTCCTCTCTGTCTCTCTCTTCCCCTCCCGCAGCCGAGGCTCCATTGGAGCAAGGATGGCCCGGGCGCTGGGGATGGCTCCTTGGCCTCTGCCCCAGGCGCTAGAGTGACTCTGGTTGCGGCAGAGCAACGCCCCGGAGGGGCAGAGCGTCGCCCCCTGGTGGGCGTGCCGGGTGGATCCCGGTCGGGCGCATGCGGGAGTCTGTCTGACTGTCTCTCCCCGTTTCCAGCTTCAGAGAAAATACAAAAAACAAACAAACAAACAAACAAAAACTCATGGACGTGGACAACAGTGAGGTGATTGTGGGAAGGGAGGTTGGGGAGGGTGTGGGGGAATAAATGGCGATGAAAAAAGATTTGACTTGGTGTGGTAAACACACAATAAGGTATACAGAGATGTGTTATAGAATTGGGCACCTGGAACCTGTATAATTATGTTAACCAGTGTCACCCCGATAAATTCAACTTTTATAAAACAAGATATACTTACGGAAAGAGAGAGAAAAACCCTGATTTTCTTTGAATCATGGAATAAGAGATTTCACATTTTTTTATGTAAATGTGTTTAAAATTTTTACAGTGGCTATGTATTATCTTTATAGTCAGTCAAAATAAACTTTTTAACAATGAAAGTTCCCTTCAATCTGCATTAATCTTGAAACTAATACTTGGTGCTAAACTGCATAGATGATTCATTATGTGATAGAAGCCTATCACAAAGTGTTACTTTAGAATGAATTTACCTAATTTCAGTCCCAGTTTTCATCCTGGTGCTGTACAGCATGTAAAGGATTTAAAGGAACACAATGATGGATTTGCCAATACATACACATCTTGTTTTAATAGTTAAATAATTAGTTCCTACTTCCCTGTATCTCCCAGAGCTAAGGTAAAGTTGCACATAATAGATGTCTAATAATTTTCATGAATCTCTCCCGCCTCTATGAACCAGAGCGAGCAGACCTAGTAAAAGTCAGAGTGGCCTTCCTCCCTTTTTTTTTTTTTTTTTTAAACCATTGGCACTTAAAAGCAGACTACGAGCACGGTGAGTATCAAAAGAAAGAGTGAAAAAGCTGGGCACTGGCTGAAAGCTAGGTTTTTGGCTAATGCTCTCCTTTAGTTTCTTGTTTTAAACAAATGTCTTACACATTACGGCATTTGTAGTTCTTAAAAACCCAGCTGTACTGACTGGGACCACTTCTCTTCTCTTCGGATACAGCTGTGTCCTTGTCCTGTGTGAGTTTGAAGCTTTCTCATCTCCCTCGGCCCCACCTAACTTGGCAGGTGGAATGCCAACTTGGCTTCGCCATTGCCCTCTGTTGGTTTTCCAGCTTGGTGTGCTTTTCACTCGTGGACTGGGGGTGTTTAGGGTGTGGGCAAATGTCTCTAAGCCTGAGGATCATAGTTATCTGCCATGACCCAGTGCCTGTTAAATAGCTGAGGTGGGAAGGGAGCCACAGGACGATGGAAGGAAACCCATAGTTGGAAAGTTCCTTTATTAGAAGGGTTTTGTTTTGTTTTTTATAAAATCCTTTTTTTATTTAATTTTTTTATTTTATTTATTCATTTTTAGAGAGGAGAGAGAGAGGGGGAGAGAGAGGGAGACAGAGAGGAGAGAGAGGAGAGAGAGACACAGAGAGAGAAGGGGGGAGGAGCTGGAAGCATCAACTCCCATATGTGCCTTAACCAGGCAAGCCCAGGGTTTCGAACTGGTGACCTCAGAATTCCAGGTCGACGCTTTATCCACTGCGCCACCACAGGTCAGGCTATTAGAAGTGTTTTAAGCCTCCATTCCCCTTCTTTCTGTTCCCTTGTCCCCCCTACCTGAGAAGTCCCTTCTCTCGCCTTGCTGATTTCCCACAGTCTTTGGGTTTAGTCCGGGCTACGAAGTGCCCTCCACATTGCCAGTTGTTTTTGAATAAGCCAGACCCTCTGGTCTTGACTCTTACTGAGACTTAACAAATGTTTCTCAGGAAAAGAAACGGGAAATGGAATCTAGACATATGATTAAATGAATTTAATGTGTGCTAAATCATTAATCTGCTCGTTTGTGACAACACCACACACTGGGCATCAACGTTACACTTTTTATCTCCGTGTCTGTTTTATTTGCAATCTAGGAAGGAAAATTAAGCAATAATACATATTTAGATCTCCTCTTAGTTTTGATGGATAATTTCCTTTGTTTATTTATTAATTTTTAATCTGCACTTAGAGTTAGAAATCCTAGATCCAGGCCCAGGGTTGCCTCTTACAGTTGAACAGGAGACGAGGTGCTTCACCTTTATAAACGTGTCTCTGCTGTTTTATCTGCAAAATGAGGGTGACATTACCTGCTTCACTCAAGTCAGTTCCGCCATTCTGTCACTGGCAGAACCGTCGTGAGTAATAAGAAGTACACCCTTGTGTTTTTCCCCTGTAATTTTCCAAGGCTGGGTGTTTCTAACCGCCAAGCTTCACGACCCTGATCTATTTCCCTGACACAGCTACATTGCACCGCTCCATAGAGGAGCATACTTGAAGATGTGAGCAGACGGCCCCGCATATTCAAAAAGAAAAATTTGATGTAGAATATCTATTGCTTTGCTATTTTTTTTTTATTAAAAGTGTGCTTTATATTTTAAGGATTTTATCGATGCTTATTGTATTGGTTTCGGTAGGCTAATTACTATAAGAAATAGACAAAAATGTGGAATAGCCTTAAGGTGACTGAAGTTTGTTTCTTGCTCCTGGGACAGCACTGGAGGAGAGAAGGTCAGCAGGACACCCCTCTGCACACAGTCACCCCTGGGTCCAGGCTGCTGGTCCAGAGCCCCTCCTCCTTCCACATCTGTCCACATTATTAAGGAGGATGTCACCATTTCAACCCACTGCGCACCTATTGCACACAGCCATTGTTCCCTCGGTGTCCCTGGCTTCCCGGCAGCGTAGCTACCCTCCTGTACACTCAGGCCAGACTTGCTTAACTCAGAATTGTGTGGTTCAGATTCACCCTCCCGGGCATGCTTGGAACTCACTCAAATGTGGACCCCTCTTTCACCCTGCTCCTCATACCAGAGGTTCGGTGGTACTTGCCTCTACTCCTCTTTGCTTGCTTTCTTAGAAAAGGTCGGACCACCTGCATTCACTTCTGACATTGTCTCCATTTAGCTAAACTACTGGCAGTCTATACTCCCCTCCCCTTCTTTACTTCAGAAGAGATTTGAGTTTTTTCTAGCTTTATTGAGCTATAATTAACAATATAACATTGTGTAAGTTTGAGGACAAGGTACTGATTTGATACACTTACATGTTGCAAAATGATTTCCACCATTGCATTAGCTAACACCTCCATCCTGGCACACAATCTCCATTTCTTCTTTATGAGAACATTTCAGATCTCTTGTAGCAACTTCCAAGTACATAACACAGCATTATTAGCTATAGTCACTGTACTGTACATTAGAGCCCTAGAATTTGTTAATCTTATAACTGAAAGCTTGTCCCTTTCATCAATATCTCCCAATCCCCAACCCCCAGCCTCTTGTAACCACCACTCTGCTCTCTACCTCTCTGAGTTCAGCTCTTTTAGATTCCCTACACAAGTGATATCATACAGTTTATCTTTCAGCAGAGTTTCTTTTTTAAAGTCATTTGTGATAAGTGTTGAGCTGACTGTCTTCTTACCTTGGAAGGCAGCCTCTTTCTCCTGGTGTTTTCTTGTGTTATCGCTTGTTCATCTTTCCTTTGACTCTTCCGTCTCCCAGAATCCCGTCTTCTCTCTGTGTCTCCTGGCTTCTCCTGCAGCCTCTCCTGCCTCTTCCTCCTCTCCCGGCAGCCATGCAGATCACAGCCTCATTTAACCAGCGGTAACCAACAGCTGGTCGGCATTGGGCTTTCATCCATTACCTCTAAAGCTGATTCCGTTGGGCTGCTCTTAGTTTTACCCTTACATTGGGTTGGTATGCTCACTGAAGTCTGCTTACTTAACAATATTCTGATATGGGACAACTTTTCCAGACTGCAAACCACACTCAAGACAAACTCGCCTAAGTATTTTCCATTTGATTGTCCCCGACAGCAGTTTGAATCCTCCTCCCCAAATGGGAAAGCTCCAACAAGGATTCTATTGCTCACCTTGCAGAGGGAGAGCACCGCCTTGACCAAGTGACAGTCCCTCCAAGGAGCAGGGCAGGCAGCTCTGCAATTGCGTGCTCAAGTAGCCAACCACCCCAGTTACTCAGGGCAGAGGGAGTTCCAGGGGTGAAGGGCTTAGTTTCAAATCAGGACAAAAAATTTAAATCTAGCTTCAAGTGGGTCTTTCTTTTTTTAAAAGTGAGAGGAGAGGAGGTGGAGAGACAGATTCCTGCCTGTGTCCGCACCAAGATCCACCCGGCAACCCCTGTCTGGGACCGATGCTCGGCCCAGTCGAGCCACTGGCTGCAAGAGGGAAAGAGAGAAAGAAGGGGGAGGGGAGGGAGAGAAAGGCAGATGGTTGCCTTTTATGTGTGCACTGACCAGGGATCGAACCTGGGACCTCTGCATGTCAGGCTGACAGTCTATCCACTGAGCCAACCGGCCAGGGCCAAAGCAGGTCTTTCAGTGCAGGGTCTTCGTTGGAAAAAGATCATGATATGATAAATTAGGATTAGTGGAAACAAGGCGAAGATTTTGAGGTGAGGAGTTCTAAGAGTTTTGGGGATATAAATTGTTGACGCTTTCTGTTGAAGGACTAATGAGTCCTTCAAGAAGTTCTTGTAATGAAAAAGTTATAGTAATGAAGATAATGGTCCAATAAGGTTATATTAATACAGACAGTAAACTGAGGTAGGGAAGATGATAAATAACTTTTGTTCTCAGGAGTAATTCCATCCTCCTTTTTCCAAGGTCAGTTTCATACTCTAGATCCTTTGTCAAATACCAAACTTAGTACTTTGTTGTTGTTGTTTTGTTTTTACATTTTGTACGAACATTGCAGCGCCTCCAGCTCAAGTTTTATGTCTGCCCTAGCTTCATTCCACTTAGGAGAATAGCAATAACAAAATAATTGTTTATAGAGCCCTCACTGGGAGTTAGGTCACAAGCAAATTCCTTACAGGCATTATTCACTCCTAACAAGAGTTCCTGTAAAACAGGTGCTGTTACTGTCCCTATTTACTTTACATATGAGGAACTTATAGCTTGAAAAGGTCAAAGAACTTGCCCCAGGTCAGTCAGCTAGCCAGCCAGCCGTGGCAGAGCCAAGATTCGATCTCAGGTCCAGCTGACTCTTCAGCAGTAAAAAGGAGCAAACTGCTGATACATGTTACACAAAGATGACCACATTATGGTAAAGGAAGGAAGCCAGACGTAGAAGACTACGTATTTGTGATTCCGTTTATACGAAATGCCCAGAGAAGGCAAGTTTATAGGGATAGAAAACAGATTCGTGACTCCAGGCATGGCAGAGGGGATGGGAATTACCTGTGAACGGGCATATACTTCTGCTAGTCATTGGCAGAAAGATTCTAAAACTGGACTGTGATGGTCTTTGCACAGTTCTATAAATTTACTCAAAATCATCTAATTGTATACCTGCAATGCATGAATTTTATGGAAATGCTCTTTCAATTAAACTGTTAATAAATAAAATTACAGAGGCCAGATTCTAAGTCTTTTAATTGTCACCATCAACAACTGAATGCAGGTTCCTTTAGGCATCAAGCCTTCAGTGCCGTCCCAAGAGGAAAGGCTGCTGTTTTTCTGGGCTCCTCTGTCCTCTTCATGTAAGCACAGGGGGTGCCTTTACACTCTTTTAACTAACCTACATGTATTGACTACATTTAACTTTACCAATGACAGCCTATTTCTAGCAATCACTGATTTCCCTAATGCTAACGGCATTTTGATTAGCATGTACATAAGCTATGTAAATTACAAACATACGTGATATCACATCACATGTGCTGCGGAGTCTCAAATTACTGACTTAGAAAAATAAACCCAAGTAGACTGTTGAAATTCACTCACTACACCCACTCCCTCTGAAATAGCAATTAACAGAGGGACCTCACTGCTGTCATTACATGACTACCATCCATCAAATCCACTCCACCTCCCAGCCAGGGCCAGGATCCTTGCTGCTGCTAACAATAGAGATTTCTGTCCTCCACAAACCACTGAAGAGGTTTTTCTTCCCTATTTACACTAAAGGTAAGAAAAGGCTCTGACACCCAATTAAGAGAAAGGCTTCTGTTGAATTCAAATGGACCAGACCTAAGTCAGAGAAGTGAGAGGGCTGAACAGCTATTGTGTCCCTGCGAGGAGCCAGGAGGTGTTTCTTGGCACTGACTCCTGGTAGGAACAGTCTGTGGGGTACACAGCAGTGTGTATTCTTGTCGCATTAAACCTGATTTATGTCGTTTCTGTTCTTATCAAGAACAGAAATGGATGTGTTGTGGTGAGTGTGCTTCTTGTAACCTTTATAGAGAGATCCGGAATACCAGAAGCTTGAATTACATAGACCCTGGGGCCCTAAAGGAGCTGCCTCTTCTGAAGTTCCTGTAAGTATTAGCTCCACTCCAGTCCCATTCTTTAATTGTGTTTTCTAGAGCATTATAATGTTATTGTCTCCCAGGGACCTCCCTGGGGTGATGTGAGCCAGGCTCGGGTTAGTAGTGCAGGACCTGGGGCAAATCATGTCCTGTACTTAGTCCCCACCCTTGCCCATCGGGTGAGGAAGGTATGGGGTGAAATCATCCACATTGTAAAAACACTCTTCAAAAGTCAGCACATAGTCCTGGGACCAGAGGCCTGCTCTAAGAGACAGGAAGGAGAAACCATTATATAGATATATCTCAAGTTTTGACACGTAAGCACATGTTTATTTGGCGCATGTGTGCCTCTCTATTTTTATCACTTAATGTATACATACTGACGTAGCAAATTAACTAAAACAAAGTTGATTCACGTTAGTCTTATGTGTGAAGCGACAGTGTACCCATGGCTACTGATAAAGTTCATTTACGCCACTGTAATTTTTACGAATTTCAACAAGGAAGAAATGCTACAGAAGCATGTCTGTCGCATCCACCATATTCCCCGGACTTAGCACCCTCCGACTATCACTTGTTTTTGTCCTTACAAAATTTTTTGAAGGGCAAAAAATTCAAAAATGAAGAAGATATCAAACAAGCACTGGTTCAATTTTTTGCATCAAAAGATAAAACATTTTTCAAAAATGGGATATACAAATTGCCCTCACACTGGCAAGAAATCATTAATAATAATGGCAATTATATTATTTAATAAAGTTTATTGACGGTAAGAAAAATTTGTATTTTGTTTTATTCCAAAAACGGACAGGACTTTCCGGTAGACCTTATATATACATACACACACACACACACACACACACACACACACACACACATAAAATATTTATTTGATAGTATAATATAAAATTATATTATATTACATATTACATTTCATATTACATATTATATATTATATATTTGTATGTTTGTTAATTGGAGTATAACAGAACAAAACAAAACAACATAGAGAACTCTGAGTGCCCCTTGCTCAATTTTATCAGAACGTGGGCACTGCAACAATAGGAGAGTGTCTGCTACACAGCAAAAATAAAAAAGCCACAAAGCATAAAATCCAATCTCCTAGAGGCTGTGCAGACAAAAATGGAAAGGGTAGCCTTACTGCTTTGTTTTGGTGACACCTTAATCATACTTCCATGAGAACAGAAGCCACATTTTTGTCCTCTTGCATCTTTAGTGCCTAGCACAGAGTAGGTGCTCAATAAAAATGTGTTCAGTGGCTGTGTGTGTGTAGCTTCGGGTCCTCTAGGCGCCAGCTGGAAGAACCCGCCCCACCCTCCCTCTCTCCTGCTCACATGTATTGTGAAAAGTAAGAACATACAAAATTATGAGGAAGAAGAAATAAAAATCAACCTAATCCCGATGCCCAGAAATAATCACTACCAACGCAGTTCATTTCCATTTAAGAATTTTAAATAAAAGTATATAGCCATATATACTTTACTAAATAAGTTTTTATGGATGAATAGAAGTTATCTAAGTAAAGAAGGGGGTTGAGGTAGGAAAGACAGATAGACAGATAGGACAGAATGGTAAAGACACAGAGGTGTGGAACCACCTGGCTTATTTGGGGAAACTGAGACTCAGTAGTGAAGAGGGGGGAGTGGGAGATGCCGGAAGAATGGAAAAGGATATTGATGGGTGAGGTGGCTGAAGGCGTGTCTGGGGAATGCCAAAAACTTATGGGACAAGGCAGTCACTCGTTGTGGACTTTGTGTTTTGATCAATAACTCTGATGTGATGATCCCCTGCTATCTGCAAGGCTTAATGGGGAACACATAAGACAGTAAAGCATTGCCCTTGCCTTCAAGAATGTTATAATCCAGTTGGGGAAGATATGTATGAAATTGAAAAGTTCCTCCCATGCAGGAAAATTGGTAAGTGACAAATGAGAATCACATACATTGTTTGGGGGATAGAGAATTAGATGAGACGTCAAAAAGAAGATGGACTTGTCTAGGGTTTTGAGAAAAAAGAGGTCCTGATCCCAGCCCCTAACCTGGCATTTCAGTCCTGTCCTATATGTTCTCCTCTCAATCTTGGGCCTGTCCCCCCACTACTCTTCTATGTGAACCATGATTGCACTTGAACTAGTTTGTCTCCTGTTCCTCAGATATACCTTGTGGAACCTCATTCTGTCCCTTGTTATCTGCGAAGTCCATTTGCTCTCCTGAGGCTCTGGCTCCTGCTTCCTCTTCAAATCCTATGTCTTCCCCTTTAGAGGGATCAGGTCAGAATTTACCTTAGAAGGTACATCAATAGAACTAGAGATCTCTCCATCAGAAGACTTTCCTTAAAGCTTCACTGGTGGCGTCTGGGTCTCACCCCATGCCACACCAACCCTCTCATAAACATCTGTTTTTACCCCCTACATTCTAGTAACTGCAACAGATGTTAAACCAAGTGAATCCAGGAGACATCCCGAGCCTGCCAGTTTTGTATTCATGCTGTTCATGCACATGTTTTACTTTTGACATTTTGCCCTGATAATACAAACTTTGGAAAGTGAAGAAAGACATCTTTGACTACTCTCCTTCCTTGGACGGACACAGTTTTTAAGTGGTACTGTTGCCATGGTATTCCCATGACTGCCATGGGAAAACCATTCTTGGCAAAATAATGAGCACAATATTATGTGGAGGTTGATAGAGGAAGCTTGGCTTGGAGTTGGGTGATTATACTGTCTTCCTGCCCCACCCTCCCCTTATTCCAGACACAACACATGTACACCACAGTGTCCTCCAATTAAAACAAGGAAATCAGGTATTTAGTGGAGGAGCTGGGATTTGCTTCCCGCCTCATACTTTCAGCTGTTACAGTAGTCTACATCTTATATGTTTCTGTTCTTAGATAATTTCTATTTTTTCTTCTCTTTCATTACTTTAGTGGCATTTTCAACACTGGACTTAAAATATTCCCCGACCTGACCAATGTTTATTCCACTGATGTGTTCTTTATACTGTAAGTATGCACATCTGTAGTGTTTGGCAATATTTGATTTGTCACTGACAAGGAATAGAGTGTAGCAGCCATTGGTGTTGGTCAAAGCCTCATGGAGCAGTTGTTTTGAGAAAGAAGCAGTGATCAGCTGTGACAAATGCACTGATGGATGAGGAATGTCAAAGACTGAGAAATGGCCATTGGGTTTAGTAACCTGGGGCATTGGTGATCCTGATCATGACAGTGCCAGTGGAGCGCTGTTGGTGGGGAAGTCTGGTTAGAGGGAAAATTAGAAAGGGAGAATCAGAGAGAGTGGTAACAACTCTTTGAGACGTTCTACTGTTGTCTCAGTAGTTGCTGGATATTGGGTCAGGAGAAAAGGTTTGTTGTGGGGTTTTTTTGTTGTTTGTTTGCTTAATGAGAGAAATTGTGGCATGCTGGTTTACTGATAGGAATGATTAAACAGAAAGAAATTTTGATGATGATGCTAATGATGATGACAGTTTATCATCTAGTTTTTAAATACTTGTTAAACACTTTCTAATGCATTATCAAGGTTGCTCCTCTCAACCACCTTTTTAAGCCATAAAAGGAAGTTATCATTTCTCCATTCTACAAATGAAGAAACTGAAGAATAGAAAACATAAGTGACTTTTCTGAGTAGAGTCCCAAGGAGCAGTCACTAGGGGGGCCCAGACTACTACCTGTCACTTCCAATTGGTCATGTGCTCTTTACCAAAACCTGTGACACAGTCAGGTTTTAACCTGGTTGTACAGAAGTGCGGGGACATATGCAGAGAGAGTTACAGGTTGACTTTGTACTACACAGTCAACAGAATGTGGAGTGATAGGATCCAAACTGTTGAGATTTTGTAGAAAAAAAAATTGACCATGCTTCCTAGCTGCAGAAGAGCTCCGTTCAAATACAGGCAGTCTTCCAGCAACTCGGCTGGCACAGAAATGCTCTCCAAGGGTGTCTGCTTGGTAGTGCTTTCCGAGTAGAGAACACGTGAGTAATATTTAGGAAATGAAGTCCACTGATCCCATTCTACTGACTCTTTTTAAAGGTTCTATACACTTAGAAAACTCTAGTTGCTATGGACAAAGTATTTGTCACATAGATCCACAAGAGGTCTCTGAGACCCACCTGCTCCCCTTGCAGATAAGGATTTAGTCAGGGGTCTCAGCCAAGTCAAAGCTCACTTGCTTACTGTACACTTGGGGCTCTGAGTGCATGTCCATCTAAAATAGCTCTCACCTCGCTCAACCTCTGAGCCGCCAGGGCTAAGTCAATGACACTTAAAAAGAAATAAGATTAAACTACATCGTTTCAGTTTCTTTGTTTAAGTGAATATGTGCAGCAAGGGACCATCTCCAAAACAATAAAAGATAAAAGCATGGTTTTCACCAAGTGTTTTGTCCCTCTCTTACAGGGAAATTACAGACAACCCCTACATGACTTCAATCCCTACAAATGCTTTCCAGGGACTGTGCAATGAAACCTTGACACTGTGAGTGTTGTTATCATTTTTTCATTCTACAAATGCCAACAACTGAATTTTGAGATGAAAACTGTCATATTTTCACAGGCCATCTAGGAACCATTCTATTTTATAGTAATCACTTTATGGTCTACCAACGGTTTCACATAATTAAATAAGAGTATCGCTTTATGGTATATTTTTCTGCAGGTGACCAAATGGTTTAGGTAACAAGACAAGAGAATTTTTTATAAAAAATAACCAGCACCCTTTATCTGTGAGGGGCCATGTAGGCTTTACAGACCACATTGCCTTAGTGACAGCTGCTAAATTCTGCCATTTTAGGGCAAACATAGCCATGCACAATGTGTAAAGTAATGTGCATGGCTATATTCTAGGGGTCGGGAAACTTTTTGGCTGAGAGAGCCATGAACAGCACATATTTTAAAATGTAATTTTGTGAGAGCCATACAACAACCCGTGTACTTTACACATTATCCAATAAAAATTTGGTGTTGTCCCAGAGGACAGCTGTGATTGGCTCCAGCCACCCGGCAACCATGAACATGAGCGGTAGGAAATGAATGGATTGTAATACATGAGAATGTTTTATATTTTTAACATTATTATTTTTTTTATTAAAGATTTGTCTGCGAGCCAGATAAGCCATCAAAAGAGCCACATCTGGCTCTTGAGCCATAGGTTCCCAACCCCTGCTATAGTCCAATAAAGTTTTATTTAAAGATAAAGCAGTGGGCCAGATTTGACCTAAAGGCCTTATAATATAATATTTTG
The DNA here is from genome assembly GCF_036850995.1 of Saccopteryx leptura. Taxonomy (NCBI): domain Eukaryota; kingdom Metazoa; phylum Chordata; class Mammalia; order Chiroptera; family Emballonuridae; genus Saccopteryx; species Saccopteryx leptura. The sequence continues at coordinate 20,957,309 of NC_089508.1, read as the reverse complement.
TATTCTATTATCTTCATTGTACAAAGCAAATTTAAGTGACTTTTCCAAGGTCAGTGAGTTGGAAAATGGTGTCACTAAGGGGCTTTCATACCGTCTGCTCTCGCACTTTAACTCTGTCCTCATGAACTAGGTATTTAAGCTCTCATGAAGGGATCTTGAGTAGAAAGCATAGTACTGCTCAACATTATTTTTTCAGTTTGAATGGTTTCCATACTTTATATGTTCAAAAGGAGATGCTTTATCAGAGAAATTCATGAACTGTTCTAATGAGAAGAAGGAAGAGAAGAATTAAAGAGAAGTTTACTGTCTAGCCTGGTAGAGAATTCCTCTCTCTCATTCAGTGAGCCACAAAGCAGAGTTGGGACTGAGGCCAAAGGGTCCCTTCGCTCTAGTTTCAGAATCACTGCCCACGTTCAGGCGTGGTGGGTGTGCTGTCACCTGGCTCACTTTCTCTGGTCACACTGCAGTTCAGGGGCTCTTCGTCATATAAAAACCTGACTGAATTATTCCCCAGCAAAACTGCTCGATGTTTTTACACAGCTCTTTGAAGAGGCTGTCTCCAATCCATTCTAAGTCTATCAGTCTAGGTCCTACAATGCTATCTCAACCTCTGGCTCTCTATCCCCACTCATCCTTCTCTTCAAAACATAGGAGGGCTCTCTTGAAGAAAGACAAGAGCCTCCTTCTCAGCCACCACTTCATCTGACAGCACAGCAAAGACTTGGGGGTCTTAGCTTGCTCATTCCCAAACCTCAAGGCCATTTACTTCTTCTGTAAAGCTGTCCAGTGTACCATTTACCACCAAACATACCTAAGGGCCATTCAGTTTCTTTATAGAATGGTACCTTCAGCTTTGGGCATTTTTTCCCCTATGAACCCATAACCCAAGCAGCTGTCTCAAGTGAAAGCAGATCATTGTCCTACACCCAGCCTGGGGCCCAGCAGGTATTCAGTAAGCATCTAAATGAGGATTTCCTGACACCCAGAGGTGGGATAGTGGGAGCTGTCTACTATGTTTTCAGATGACTATGTCTACATTCTTGCAAAAGTCCTTGCTTCTTTGAAGTCCATGCTCAAAAAACTATAAACATGAAAGGATATGTGTCCAACAGCAGTTTGGACCCATATTCCTGGTAGGTAGAGTTCAATCAAAATTTGTTGTCCTTTTTTCTTCCTTCACTGTTTTCTCTTGTCAAGGCCTACTTGTCTAGTAAGAGCTTCATTTCATCTCTGAGATGTAATTCCAACAAAGAACAATTTTTATCACGTAGGACACTCAATGAAGTTTTGGTAAATAGAAAAATCAAATGTATAATTCCCACATCTTCATAAAATAACTCACACACACACAAAAAAACTATCAGTGTTTCTTATTCTCCATGCCCAGTGTCCCTGTGCACTGCAGTCTTCACCTAGGGTGCCTTAGGGACTGGAATTACACTCATTGTGCAATTATTTAAAACAAGCAATGATGACCTCGTAGTTCTACACAGAAGATAAATTCAGCTTTTCAAGGTATTCCTTTTAATATGGCCATCTCATAAGTGTTTCTCGCTGTGTTAAATATGTAGGCATTCCATTACCCCAACAGGCTTTTGATTGGGTATTATTATCATAGTTTTACAGATGAGAAAAGTAAGAATAATAGAGGTTGAGAAATTCTCAGAATCACTTACTATGAAGTGTCAGAGCCAGGTGTAATTCCAAATTTGGAGTCTCTTTTGTGCTTTTTTATGTGTCACCAGAGTGTACAGGTGGTAGACTACAGTAGTGTTTAGAGTTGCCACTAGCTGTGCCTGATTGTGGTCAAGGCCACCTTCTCTTCACTCAAGCCAGTATTCCCCAATCACCTCCACGTATCCCATTGTAGACCAGGGTTCCCACGGTGGGGCTCCTTCTCTGCACAAAGGGTGTGTTTTTGGTGAGTTGGAAGAATGGCTTTGGAGGTCAGGAGTCCTGATTCCCAACAGCTCTGCAGCAGTGTGGTTTTGACAAGTCACCTTCATGTCTCAATAATTTAACTAGGAAATAGAGGTGATGACACTTTAGTCCAGCCCCTGAAATCATTGCATAAATTAATTGGTTGAAGAAACACAGCAACATATTAAAACAGGGGTCGGGAACCTTTGTGGCTGAGAGAGCCATGAACGCCACATATTTTAAAATGTAATTCTGTGAGAGCCATACAATGACCTGTATACGTTATGCATTATCCAATAAAAATTTGGTGTTAAAAAAAAAAAATTGGTGTTGTTCCAGAGGACAACTGTGATTGGCTCCAGCCACCCGCAACCATGAACATGAGCGGTAGGAAATGAATGAATTATAATAAATGAGAATTTTTATATTTTTAACGTTATTATTATTTAAATCTAATAATTTATTAGATTAATCTTTTTATTAAAGATTTGTTTGTGAGCCAGATGCAGCCATCAAAAGAGCCACATCTGAGCCCTGGCCGGTTGGCTCAGCGGTAGAGCGTCAGCCTAGCGTGCGAAGGACCCGGGTTCGATTCCCGGCCAGGGCACACAAGAGAAGCGCCCATTTGCTTCTCCACCCCTCTGCCGCGTTTTCCTCTCTGTCTCTCTTCCCCTCCCGCAGCCAAGGCTCCATTGGAGCAAAGATGGCCCGGGCGCTGAGGATGGCTCCTTGGCTTCTGCCCCAGGCGCTAGAGTGGCTCTGGTCGCAACATGGCAATGCCCAGGATGGGCAGAGCGTCGCCCCATGGTGGGCATGCCGGGTGGATCCCGGTTGGGCGCATGCGGGAGTCTATCTGACTGTCTCTCCCTGTTTCCAGCTTCAGAAAAATGCAAAAAAAAAATAATAATAATAAAAATAAAAAAAGAGCCACATCTGGCTCACAAGCCATAGGTTTCCGACCCCTGTATTAAAACGTTAAAAATTCCACAAAAGGGCATGGCCTATCTACTTTCTTAAATTTGTCTCTGAAATTCAATTTACTTCAGTCCACAACAACTAAGCATTTAATCTATGCTAAAGCCCTGAGAATAAAAACATAGATAAAATACAAATGTGAAATAGCATTTTAAACAGAAAAATATAAAACCTATGCGTTCAGACGGATAATGTCTTTAAAAGTGTTGATCTTTAAAAACTGCAGTTATTCCTCCATTATTGACATGGGGTTGACTATTAACTGAAACCCTTAACTGTGGCAAATCTTTGTTCATCAAAGTAAATCTGTTTCTGAGAAACAGTTGTCAAGTTATTAGCAGCTAAGTCTGGAAAATGGAAATTCAAACTGAGAAACATTATTCTATGTCCCAAACTAGACATACTGTAACGTTTTCTTGTGAGTTCAGATGTGGGACCTGAGAACCTTCACATACATTTCTGACACTGAAGTACTGAAGCCCAACCTCAGAAAAGGGCCAGCACCACCTCTTAGAGGTCACTGATTTCTCCTCTCTCTGTTGATTGTAGGAAACTATACAACAACGGCTTTACTTCAATCCAAGGACATGCTTTCAATGGGACAAAGCTGGATGCTGTGTAAGTCAAGAGGAGCCATGGAAACTTCTCTCCTGCCCCACACTCCCACCCCCACGAAGGACTGTCCAGTAGGCTGTAATTCTTCTAGAGATAGTTTCTTCCAGAGCATTCCTTAAACACAGTTAGTATGACTAAGACTTGGGGAGGATGTGAAGAAACCTGGCAAGAGGCAGCTCTAGTGGACACTTACATAGACTCCAATTTTAAATCCCAAAACTTTTACCCTCAATAGAATGGAGAACCAGGGGGGGGGGTCGTCTTCAGTTCTCTTATAGGAGTGTCTGTGTGTGAATGCTCATCCACTATGTGCATGAAGTGAAGGAGTGTCTTTCATAAGTTCAAAGCTGTTCAGAAAGTAAAGGTTTTCTTTTAGTTTTTTATTTTCTGTTTTCAAGAAAAGTGGGAGTTTATATTTGATTCACCCAGAAACAATGCAAAGGCCATATTCAACATTTGCCTTCCCCCAAAATAATGCCTAGGACAGAACATAAACACAAAAAGGTAGCCATTGACACTGGTTTCTGTCTTTGTTGTGCTTTTCTGTGGGGTCTCTGTGGTCCCCAGTTTCTGTGCCAGGGCACACTTTGTGTCTAAGAGCTTGTGGACTGGTTCAGCCATACTGGTGTGTGTTTTAATCTAACATCTAACAGGTGAAATGAAAAATACCTTCAGAAGAGTCTGCTTCCCACAGTATGGTAGGGCTAGTTTATGTGTAGGGTACTCTACTACAAAACAACTAGATCATAATTTTTTTTTAATCTTGATTTCATAGCTTCGAGACAGGCAAATAAAACAAACTAATAAACAGGGAGCTGAAACCGAAGTGGTGAGTGTTCACCGAGTGTGCAGTTCCCTGGGTGTAGCTGCCAACATCAGTATTATTGCCAGGAGGAATCCTTGCAAAATCCGCAGGCTCATGACTCGAGATCTGTTGTGTTGTACTGGGTTTCTCCAGCTTTAATGAGCCTAATAAACCATCATGTAGACCTTGTCAAAAACTGTATCCTGATACAGGTCTGGGGTGAGCCCCAGGATTCTGCACTTCTAACTAGTTCCTGGGCTATGCTGATGCTTCTTGTCTATTGACCAAGTGGCGGGGTGAAGTAAATGACCTGTACAACCCTATGCAGAAGCCCTCAATGCAACAAGAAACAAACAAACATGTAAATTAAGTGATGTTGTTCTGGCTTGGGGTTTAGTGGTGGGTTCTGGTATGATTCTATTTTTAAAGGATAAACACTCATAAGATTTGAAATTATACCTCAGCATGGCTTTCTTAATTCTTTTTGAAGTGGGGACTGATCTTTGCCAGGCTTTTGGGCTTCCTAAGTCTCTTTATCAAATGAAGAGCTTGAGTACTTTTCTTTAGACTGTCTGGTTGTGGGCTCCGTTAGGATGATTTTAGTCATTTTCTTAAAGTACGTAATAATAGGGGAAGTCTATAAAAGAACCAATAGACTACTATGAATACTTACACATCAAAATTTATTTACAGTATTGGAGAGACCCTACTTCCAACTTAACATTACAGTACATATCTCACACAATCCATCATTTATTTTCAACATATTTGCTGAGCACCTGCAATGAGCCAGGTGTTGTGCTATCATTAGTGATACACAGACAAGCAAGCTTTCCACTCACACAAATCATATATTCTGGTGGGGTCAACTCCAGGGCAACAATATCAAGGGTCAAAGCACATTTGGAAGAAATGTACCCAAATCCAAATATGCATTTCAGATAGAAAACAGCTGAACATTAAATATACAATAGCATTAACTCCTTGCTTGGAGATCTAAGTATAATTTCTCCTAGACTTATGTGTTTTGCATTATTAGCATTTGATTTTGATGTTACATAGATATAACCAAATATTTTTCCCTTTGCTTTAGCTATTCCCACAAAGCCCTGACCCTTAGGGAAATGACCCTCCCAATTCAAATTTTCTATCACAGAAGTAGGGTACTGGGGCTACTTAAATAATTAAGACAATTTGCAGATACTTCAGGTATAAAGTTTCAGAAGACTGTCACATTGTTGTAGACATTGGGGACATCAAGAGATTATCATTCAGGTAGCAGAAAACCACGTCTTCATAAAGGTATTCAATAAGAATGGTCATTGTGTGAGAAAATATGGAGTCTATTTCTCTCAATTCCTGGTCAAGGTTAATGGGCAAGCATGGGATAAAGATAAGTATTTGGATAAAAAATATTTGGGGGGGGGTTTGAAAGTTCAGATCTAATCATAATAGAAAACAAAAGTGTTTTTTTTCCAGCCAGTATTTTGAATCCAGACTCAAAACTCTGCTCTTGTTATAAAACCATGTTCCATCATTCTACCCTACATTTCTGGTTCCTGGTTGATAGGAACTTATGGTTTTCTTAACTTTAAGCACTTCAGTAAAAGGTAGCATGATGTAAATTCAAGGTGGAATCAAGATGATCACAGTAAGGAGACCTGGGACTACAGGAAGATAAGGGTTAACTGTAGATGGAGAAACCGGAGGTCAAGTTTCCATAATAATAATGAAATAATATTCACTTCATGATCTTAACATAGGACTGATGTGAATCATGATTTTAAATGAATACAAACATATCCATATCCTGTAATTATCCTAAAAGGTTTCAAAGATTGCACACGGCATGGCAGCAATTTGGTAAATTCTCCAAAAGTGTGTTCAGGTTATCTTTAGGTTCCAATTTAAATGATATGTCATCCTAAAGAACAGTTATTGCCCATCATCTATCTCATACAAATTTATTGAAATTAGGAAATTTGGCCTCTTTTAGACCCATTTGTTGTTAGTATAACTGAAGAATACGATTGCAGCCAAATTGGACCAGTTCCACGTCTGAGAACAAACACTGATGCTTCCCCCCACAGTTGGGTTATTAGTTAAAAGTTCACGAAAGTTACGGCAGATGTGTAAAAGCACATGGTCCTGTGATTTCCTACGAAACCAAGCACACTGTCATCACTCAGATGGGAAAGTAATAAAAACACAAGCATCCTTTGTTCAGCAGAAGTCGAACTGCCCGCAGTCACAACTTAAGTCACTAGAGCATTCTTTGGAACCTCTTTCCCATTCTCTCTTTCCACACAGTCTGGTGTGGGAACATGTTGCTTCTCTCAAAATGTCTAATGTTCTACATTGCATTTCCTGTTGTCAAACTCTAGTAACTAGCCACTATCTGACAGTCAACATTTGGATGTGGGAAGAATTACCATTTTTGGTGTGCTAAGAATGAACCAAAACACTAATCATTATGAACAGAGAAGTCAACCTAATTTATGTACTAATTAGCAACACGTATTAGCTGATTAGGAGCAACGCCCAGCAGCTTGGAGCACCGGGGAAAAGATGACGATAGAGGAGATTATAGGATTAAGCAGGCCATTATTTCTCATTAAGTACACTGCTCACAAAAATTAGGGGATATTTTATGGCTTCATATTCATTTTGAGATATCCCCTAATTTTTGTAAGGCAGTCTATTTGAACAGCTTGCGGGATACACTCCAAGGCTGCCTTTCTCTGCCTAATGAAACCTTGTGCATTTCCCCACCAATGGCTGTTTACTGACAGGTATCCTGATTTCTCTACCGAAGGATTTCTACAGAGCCATGAGGGCTGGGCAGGGGTTCCCTTTAATTTTCCAAATAAGAAATGCTGTTGCAGGAAACCATTGATCCCCACAGAAGCGTTCCCATGAGGGTCTCACAATATAAACAGGAACAGGTGCCAGCCCAAGTGTCCCCTTATGGGATTAGGAAGACATGGGCTGAAATTCTATCTTGGAGCTGAAACGCAGCCTAAAAACTCCCCAGAGAGCAAAAGCTCAGCAGGAAATGTAGCTTTCCTTGCCGCATAACCTACCCCCTCCCCCACGCACACATGTCAATTCCTCATCTGAACATACTAGGAATTACACAGCAACTGGGCCTTCATTTGTTGACCCAGCATGTTTTTACTGAATGGCTGCTGTGTGCCAAGAGTGAGTTCAATGGGGAAGGATATGAGCCCAAATATTGTATCTATGGCACAGAGTTCTTCAATCGCATATTCTTCCCCACCTCATTCCCAGCCATTTCATGTTCCTGATCACAGTGTTCTTCCTTAACTGTGAGGAACACAACACTGAAATCAGGGCAGAGTTTCTTACCAACCCCTCACCCTGAAATGTCTGACTTATCTCTTCTAGGAAGAACTTCATTTCTTCCAAGAGATTCTGAAAGAGGCTTAAGTCCTCCAGAGAAGGAAAAGGAGTTGAAAATACACACGCAACAGTGCCTCTCTTATTTTTAAATGAGGTACCAGTCACTTTCTCATAAGCCCTTCCCAGTATATATAGTCAGAAGTCCTAAATTTCAAGAAGTCTTTCCTTTCAACTCTGACTAAAGACTTTCTACTCTTTTCACTTATGTTCATCACAAGAGATAGTTGAAATGATCACACACATCCTTATGAAATAATTATTGTGTGAAGTATAGCCTACCAAGATTTGTAATTGATTTACTCTAGCTGGTTTATAGATTATGACTTCCAGCCCTGGCCAGATGGTTAGAGCATCATCCTGATACACTAAAGTTGCCAGTTCAATCCCCAGTGAGGACACATATAGGAACAGATCAATGTTTCTCTCTCTCTTTCTCTCAAAAAAAAATAATAATAATAACCAATAAAAATTTTTAATTGGAAAAAAGAAGAATATGGATACCAGAGGAATCGGGGGAAGTCATGGTCAAGGAATCATTTAACTAGACTGACATTCCCAGTAAACATGAGGTGATAAAGGGGCCCATGCAAGCGTGTCCCTCCTGGCTATCAAAGCTTCTGTGTATGTTCCCCCATCCCACCCCCTTAGATTCAGATGAAAGGTATATCAGCAATCTGAACCCAAGGTTACAAACTAAATAAGGCAGCCCACCCCACCGCTAAAGGCAGGGTGGTGGTTTCATTTCTAAGCGCCGAATGATCTCTGAGAGATAACATGCCCAAACAACCATGTTGGCTCTAGAGAACGCAGCCTCCCCCAAGACTCAGTTCGTTCCCGTTCAAGTTGGCTGCACCCTCTCCATCCCCCTTCCACCCGCCTGGACTCTGGCTGGCTTTCCCAGTTTGAAATCTTCTCCAGTGTTTCTGGTAAACTACGCTTATCAACCGGCCTCCTGATCCTTGGGGGCGTATTGAATATCAGACAAAAGAACTGCGGAATTGGACGAGCAATTATTTGGTTCCACAATAACTTCTAATGATTAGAGCAAGCCGATTTGCACTCATTCCACTTGGAGACGAGGAGGACAAACTGAGATGAACTCTCAAGTTGTTCTTGACTTTCAGCAGTCAGGGAACAGAATGTGATCTGCAAGCTGAGTGGCACAGAGAATACAAAAAGAGACACAAGCCAGCAGGCACTTATGCTGAGCTTAACTGTCTTGTTTATGATGAAATCATGCTGTTAAAGAGCTTCCTTCCCATTGTTTTCTCCATGGTGGCTCTTTGCCTGCTCTATCCCTGAACAAAGGAACTCCGGGGGCACCATAAATTGGGAAGGAGTGAAACAGCAATCCAATGAAGCCTGTGATTGAGAGTCATAAGCGACAGCCATTCATCTAGAAAGTACATATTGGCTGCTGTAGCATCTCAGTTGGACCCTGTATATACATGAGATTAACTGACCCCCTTCAGTTCAGACTTAACAATGCCCTCGAAGCTCGGTGTCCAGCCACTGCCTTGAAGAGGCCATGTCTGAGCCATACCTTTGTGGCATTTGTAAACCAGCTGCCCTGCGATGGCCATCAAGAAAGTCCATTGGCCACCATAACATATGTTGAGTCTTCTAATTTTTCACTTTCCATTATTTTTTCCTTAAAGCAATCACATGTGTCACACTGAGGGATTAGCATTACCCACCTTACTAATTTGGAGGACAGGCACATTGACTTTTTATTCACTTGTTTACATGTTCATTCAACAAATAGTTATAAAGGCATTGAACTTGGCACGGATGATACAGCAATAAATAAGACAGAGAGCTTATATTTTGGTTGGGGAGAGAGATGGTGAACAAATAAGCAAATAAAAAAACAAGATTATTGCTTGTGTAGTAATGCCAGGAAGCAAATAAAGAATGCGAAGAGAAAAACTGTTGGTAGCTACTTTTGATCAGCAGACTCATGTGAGAAGAATTGGGGAGAATCACAAAATCTATGAGACCTCAATGTCATTGGACGAATCCCTCATCCTGCACAGCAGAGGGAGACTTCACTGGTGGTTGGTAAAACTCTTCAACTACACCCGTGAAGATCCATCTCGGGCTCTGAGGCTGCCGTTTCTTGTTCTAAGGAAGTTCCCTCCTCGACAGGAGACTGGAGCTGCTGGGCCAAGGTGCCACCTTACACATCAGCCACAAATGGAGCCCACTCCCTCTCCTCAGCTGACTCAGAGGAAGAAAGGAACAGCCAGTTAACCAAGCAGTTTCTCTGGGAGGGCTCTATAAAACAATCCTTCGGACTGAAAGTCCTCATATCACACTTATTGTTATTAACCATCATTCTTGAGAGTTTTCCATCATGGAGAGCAAACAGAGTACCTGGAATGATGGAAGCACTACCTGAATCTAAGCAGCCCTCCAAAAGGTCTCCGCTGCATTCATTCTGCATCAATAGGGGACCACTCACCAGCCATTCAATTGACCAGGCTATGGGGTAAGCTATTCTAAACCTGTGTGAACTTAGATCACTTATAACAAGGAAATATACATATATATGTGCTTTATTTCTTTCTAGACAATTTTACTCTCTAAAACAACTAGGGGTGGATAGCCAGTTTTTAAATCCTTGAAAGCTTTTTATCCATTTGGAGGTAACTTTATGTTTCAGACTCATTTTGTGACTTCATCTGCTTCAAAAATATTTTAGTCTTAAATGCCCAATGGCTTTTCAAAATGGAAAGATTGGTGTGCCCATCAAACCCCTGCCATGAAAAGTATACTCTGTAATCTTATCTGCATAAGCTAACCCCCCCCCCAATAGAATTGTTAAAGAAAACACAAGTTGCCCAATTAAATTTGATTTTTTGGGTAAACAACAAATAACAGTATAATATTGTTTCGAAAATTGTATGGGGAATGCTAATACTAAAATTTTATTCGTTGTTTATCTGGGCTGTATTTTTATCTGCCAAATCTGGCAACTCAGCCCCAAAGAGGAGACCTGAACTCCTGACAGTCTCCGTCACCACATGCCACCCTCACCACCTCCACTCCATTCCTGACTGAAGCTCGGTGTTCAAAAGTAACCGGGACTACTGATCAATATGGAGAAAAAAATTAAATCACTCGGTATTGAAGAGGACTGAAAAATACAGTTGCCACTGGTCAGGTAAATAGGGAATTAGGCAACTTGTGTAAAATCTACAAATGCAAACTAGACAATAAACATGCACACTTTCAAAGACTTCTGCCATGACTAATGAGAATAAACCTTGCACAATTGAAACCCAGACTATTTTGAACCATAGGAAGTAATTCTTAAGTTTCCAATATCTTAAAAACCAGTTGATAGCAACGGGAGACCATGCTCACATTTTATTTTGGTATTTCTATTAATTTGCCTTTTATTATTTATTTATTTATTTATTTATTTATTATATTAATTTTAATTTATTGTGTTAACATGGATTCAGGTGTCCCACTCAATATAACACCCTCACCCCCACCCCCGTGTCCCCTATTACATCCCCTATGCTCCCTCCTCTTAACTCCCTCCCCCTTCCCTTTGGGATTGGCTGTCCTGTTATCTGTATCTATGTGCTGTGTGTATAAAATTTCACTAATCCCTTCACTGCACCTAATCTATTTTCTCTCTCTCTCCCCTCTAGTTACCTAAACAAGAATAAATACCTGACAGTTATTGACAAAGACGCTTTTGGAGGAGCATACAGTGGCCCAACCTTGCTGTGAGTAAGACAAGAGAATACGTCAGTCTGTTTTTCCTTTTATTTTCTGTTTCTGGAAGAGAGGTAGGCATTAAGAAGAGCAGCTGATGTTTGTAGGTAGGAAATGTTGTTGTCTTGGATAAAAGCCTCTGCTAGTGCTTTTCTTCCCAGCTGTTTGGAAGAAAGTTCTTGGTCTTTGAGACTCAGAAGGCCCCATGTCCTACTGTGTCATCCTGATGCCTGATCAGGCAGCCCCCTTGGTGTGGACATTTGTGGAGGCCCTCTTGTGGATAAAACAGATATTTTGAACAGCTGTCATTTACAAAGTTCTGACACACAACGTCTGCAAATAGGCAGAAGGCACTCTAGTGTGCACAGAACACTTAGGTGAACAATGCCCGGCACAAAGAAGGGAGAGTATAAATGATAATTGCATTCATATCTGGAAGAACTTAACATCATTGGGAAAGATGGGCTGTAAACATTTTTTAAAACAGCATGAAAAAAAAAAAAGGACCTCTTGGTGCATTTCCTCTGATGTACACCTCCACATCCAGTCAGTCATCAAGTTCTGTCAATTCCGTCTCCCTCCGCCTCTGTCAGCGCTGTCTTCTCATCCCCCGGCTTTTACCCTAGTTTAGTATCTCATCACTGAGCAGCTAGTCAAGTCCATGCCAAAATGGAGGAGCACAGCAGCCAGGAGAAGCATGAGACCGACAGTAGAGGCAAAAGGAAATACTAGCGGCTTTCTGACAGTCTCAAGGACTCATCCTCACTCTCACTTCTAACAATCCCACCTCCTTTTCAGATTAAATGCACCCACTTACTTGGGTTTATAGACTTATTCTCTTAATACATAGGATTCATGTAAGAGGGCAACTGAAAATCTATCATATCGCATGGAGACTTACTTTAAATTCATGGCAAATACTTATAAGTATTATATGCATTTTTATTTTTACTAAAAGACAAGTGAAAAAAAAAAAGATGTGTTGACCTTTTCTGTGGTTTATTTTACACGAAAGATATTTTTTAAAGATATCTTTAGCTATTTCTTCAAAATAAAGGTGCTATTTCACCAATGAATGAGGAAAGTTGTTGCTTTTCTAAAGAAACTTGTGATTAGGAAAGAGCCCTTCGAAACAGGTATTTAAAAACATGTCCATTTGATGTGATTCTCCTGATGAAAATGGTGAACGTCACTTGTAAAAAGTCTGTTTGGTTAACATCAGAATATAAAGATTAACCTGTATTAAATCTTCCCATGAGAACGAAGTTGCTCAAAACTGAACTGTGCGTTTAGGAAGAAGCTGGCTTACATTCCGGGACAAGCTTCTTTTTTTTTTTTTTTTTTTTTTTTTTGTATTTTTCTGAAGCTGGAAGCGGGGAGAGACAGTCAGACAGACTCCCGCATGCGCCCCACTGGGATCCACCCGGCACGCCCACCAGGGGTGACGCTCTGCCCATCTGGGGCATCGCTCAGTTGCGACCAGAGTCACTCTAGTGCCTGGGGCAGAGGCGAAGGAGCCATCCCCAGCGCCCAGGCCATCTTTGCTCCAATGGAGCCTTGGCTGTGGGAGGGGAAGAGAGAGACAGAGAGGAAGGAGGGGGGGGGTGGAGAAGCAAATGGGTGCTTCTCCTATGTACCCTGGCCGAGAATCGAACCTGGGTCCCCTGCACGCCAGGCCAACGCTCTACCGCTGAGCAAACTGGCCAGGGCCTGGGACAAGCTGCTTATCTTGCCACGGACTCGTGAGAAACCCTGAGCCAAAGGCACCACACTTAAAGTGGCAGTAGCCTAAATGACACAAGCCTCCAAATCTCCCCTTGCCTTTCCTCCTGGTCCCTCTCCATTCCACCAAGAAAGAGAAAAATGAAGAATTTGGAAGCAGTGATCAATACAAGAGAGAAGTAAATGTAATTCCCAGGATGACCCAAGAGAGAGGTCCTGGGACTCTTGAGACTAAGGCGCTTATATCAGAACTAATGGATAGAGGGCACCAAGAGAAAGTTCTAGAAATAAAAAGGGGTAGATAGATTACCTGACAAGATTAGCCGTACGAAAAACGGGTTTGAGAGGTGTTTTACACAACTTCAGAGCACATGGCAAGACAAAGGAGGGCCACCCGACCCAAGATAACGTTAATAAAAAAGAGAGGACACATCACATGAAGAAACAAAAAAGTTATACAAGAAAGGAAATTAAATTACAATATGTGGGTTGTAACAGGTAAAAAAAAACAAAACATGGGTTTAAGCCAGTGGTTCTCAAAGTGTGCGCCCTAGAAGATTTCCAGGTGTGCCCTATGGTATTCCAGAGAAATATGTGCCTGTTGGGGACCAAAAAACCAACAGGGTTTTTTCAGTTTAGATTTTTGGGGGACAGAGGTGTGGGGAATTGGCTGTAAGCTGACAGTGTGCCCAACCCCACACCTTATTTGCCTGATTAGGTTGCAAAAGGCTGTCAAGCTGTGGTGCTGGATTGTTTACACTACCCCCCATGTTCCCCGGAAAGACTGGAGGCAAGTTTTTTCTATCCATTGTTTGGTATAATGTTATGATATGTATGGTGGGGGTTTTGGATTGATGAAACATAAGGAATTGTCTCTTGGAGCCTTTTCGATTTCTATAAAAGAATAATATGTGGCAATATCTAAAAAAGCTTTGAACATTTTACTACAATTTTCAACATCCTATTTAGGTGAATTAGGATTTTCTACCCTCAACACAATTAAGAGTAAAAAGAGAGAAATTCTTCAATGTATTGACGAGGAAATGAGAGTTTGCCTTTCAAATATATGCACAAACATTGAAGAAATCGCTAGGACACATCAGGCTCATGTTTCTCATAAACACAAGAATGAAAAAACTTAACACATCCATGCTGGGACCTGCCAAATTTACTAAATCTTACTAAGAATGTATTTGCTGTATATATATACATATAAAAAATAACTTTTTTTTCATTTTTTTTATTTTTTAACCCCTCTTTTTTATGAATTCTAAAAATCATAATTCAAAAATGTAACATAAAAATGTTTTTTAATGTCAGAATAAATTTAATTTTGTCATATTTATTTTGTTTAATTACCATAAAAGCATGCTTGGACTTTATATATTTTTTCTTTAATATTTGACTTAATTATTATAACATATTTCTCAGAAATTTGTATATAGTGGGCCTACAATTATTTGTAGGATTTTAAATGCGCCCCAACTTCAAAAAATTTGAGAACCACTGGTTTAAGCAAATGTGTCCTCAAGCTATTCCAGGGGAATAGGCAGGGTATCAGGCAGGCATGTGTACAGTGTGATGAGAGCTAAACACTCTTGTCTTCCATAGCAGGGAGTCAGTGGGTGAATCAAAAACCAAGAAGTCAAGAAATATTTACCATTATAGAAAAAATATCAGAGGATGACAATGGTTGCTTCTTCAAGAAGCAGAAGGCAGGGAGGCACCAGGGCCAGCTGTGTGTGTTATCAAGCTTCCAGTGGAATTTGCTTTTTAAAAAATAGATCCATGCAGGCCCTGGCCGGTTGGTTCAGCGGTAGAGCATCGGCCTGACGTGCGGGGGACCCGGGTTCGATTCCCGGGCAGGGCACATAGGAGAAGCGCCCATTTGCTTCTCCACATCCCCCCTTCCTTCCTCTCTGTCTCTCTCTTCCCCTCCCGCAGCCAAGGCTCCATTGGAGCAAAGATGGCCCCGGGCGCTGGGGATGGCTCCTTGGCCTCTGCCCCAGGCGCTTGAGTGGCTCTGGTCATGGCAGAGCGACGCCCCGGAGGAGCAGAGCATAGCCCCCTGGTGGGCAGAGCATCGCCCCTGGTGGGCGTGCCGGGTGGATCCCGGTCGGGCGCATGCGGGTGTCTGTCTGACTGTCTTTCCCCATTTCCAGCTTCAGAAAAATACAAAAATAAATAAATAAATAGATCCATGCAAATTTTAATTAAATTTAAATTTAAAAATACAGCCCCAGCATAGGAAGAGAGGACAGTGGAGAGGCCAGTAGGAGGAAAGTAAGAAGTGAACGAAGATGAGTCTAGTTTCATTCTTCAAATTCCCAACAGTTGTTTAAAATGCATTTCTTAACGAACTATGCACTAAAGTGACATCACTTTAATTCTTGTCTTGAACTTCTGTCAAAATCTTTATTACTTTATTTCCTGCATTCCTTCTTCTAACTAGATTTTAATATCCTAGGGGGGAAGGGCTGTATATATTTTGTAATTACGTACTTCAAAAGAGGACAGCAAGTACTCAAAAAGTATTTGATAAATTGTAACAGGACATCAAATAACCATGATTTGGTTGTGACTTGATGTAAAAGCCAAATTTGGAAAAGCTTAAATGCCATCTAAAAAAGAGAATTGAATGGCATATCCATTTCTGCCTCATAAAGGTATTTATGAAGTAATACAGTCATCCCTAACAGTTGGCAAAACCGGTCAAACTGGCCCACTTAATTTACAACCTTTCATCAAAGTTATTTCTTAAAAACAAATATAATTTTAAATAGGTGGCACATCTAAACTGAGATCTAGTCTACAATCTTTGTTTTTCAAAAAGTCTTTTTAATTTTATTTAATAACATTTTTACTTATTGATTTTTAATCAAGATATGCAATCTCATTTACTATTTTTATACTTTCCATTTTGTATTATCTTTGCTTCTTTCAATCTTATTTTGAAAGAGAAGCTCAAATTGATGTTTATAATCCCAAAGGAAAGAGCACAGTGAAATACAATGCCATCCATAATAACCAGAGCTCTCTAAATTATGTAACCATCGCTAATGAGCATTAACTTACTGTTGACAATAACTGTATCATTACAGTCCCTCTTACTATTATAAGTATCTCCTAAGAAGAGGAAATCTCTGTGATAATATCCTTGAGTTTACATTATATGTATCAATAAAAATAAATTTCAAAATTAACTTTTGTTCTTTTAGCTGAGCAGACAAATCATTTGAAAATCTAAAGGTCATGGCACTGCCACCTTGGTTTACAGAAAAAAATAAGCATTTTATGTTTTTCTTTCTGACTCAGTAATCGCCACAAGATCATACTGTTAGATGTCTGAAAAGCTGTGGCCAGGTTCTTTTGGGCAGTGTGTGTTGAATACATGATTTCCTAGGTTGCTCACTTTGTATTGAGGTATAATTTATATACAGTGATGTGCACAGTCTTCAAATATACAGTTTGATGAGTTTTAGCAAAACTATGTTTCCCTACCCCAAGTCAAGGCTTAGAACATTTTCATCACCAAGAAAGTTCCTCATGCCCCACCATCCCATAGACATCTATATATATCATTATTCTTCTAGTGTAAAAATCCAAGGGTAAAATTATCAGGTCACAGGATAAATGTATATTTAACTTAATAGGAAATACTGCCAAACTTTTCCTAAATAGTTGTTCCATTCTCTCTTCACACCAGTGAAGTCTGAGAGTTACAGGCTGGCCAACCCCCTTGCATTGCCAATCATTTTTGATGCTAGCTATTTAATGGGTATAAAGTGGTATCTCATTGTGGCTTTACTTTGTTTCCCTGATTCTTAATGATGTTGAGCATCTTTTCCTGTACTTATTAGCCACTTGTATATTTTCTTTTGTCAAATATCTGTTCAAATATCTTACCCGTTTTTATTATTGAGTTGTGATCCTGGGTAAAATGATTGGCCTAAATAAAATGTTTAGCGCCCTGGCCGGTTGGCTCAGTGGTGGAGCGTCGGCCTGGCGTGTAGAAGTCCCAGGTTCAATTCCCGGCCAGGGCACACAGGAGAAGCGCCCATCTGCTTCTCCACCCCTCCCCCTCTCCTTCCTCTCTGTCTCTCTCTTCCTCTCCCGCAGCCAAAGCTCCATTGGAGCAAAGATGGCCCGGGCGCTGGGGATGGCTCCTTGGCCTCTGCCCCAGGCACTAGAGTGGCTCTGGTCGCGACAGAGCGACGCCCGGAGGGGCAGAGCATCGCCCCCTGGTGGGCAGAGCGTCGCCCCCTGGGGTGCGTGCCGGGTGGATCCCGGTTGGGTGCATGCGGGAGTCTGTCTGACTGTCTCTCCCTGTTTCCAGCTTCAGAGAAATATAAATAAATAAATAAATAAATAATAAATAAATAAAATGTTTAGCAGTGAGCACATGGGTCCTCCCCCGTCCTCTCTTTCTCTTTTCTCTTCCCTTTCTAAGAAGAAATGGCTAATCTGAAACTCGTGCAAGGTCCGCATTTACTTACTTCTTCTGCAGGCATTTTACTGAGCACCTACTGAGGACCAGGAAGGTTCGAAGGATGAGACTCAACCTCTGCTTTTAAAGAGGTTGCAATCAAATTCAGGAGAAATATGAATAAGGAATTACACTCTAAGTTTAATGTAAAAAAAAAGCCATAAAGATATTAGAGAATCAAGATAACATTTCTGGTTAGTATAATCAGGAAAGGTCTCATTTAATGAGGTGGTATTTGAGAAGATCTTCCGATGAGGGGTAGAATTGCAACAGAGATAGAGTTATAAAAAAAACAAAAGGTAAGTCTAAGGAAAACCTAGGATGTGTTCAAAGCTCAATTGGTTAGAGTTTCATCCCAATACACCGTGGTTGCGGGTTCAATTCCCAGTCAGGGCACACACTAGAATCAACAAACGAGTGCATAAATAAGTGGAACAACAAAACAATGTTTTTCTCTCTCTTTCTCTCTCTGTATCCCTCTCTTCCTCTCTCTAAAATCAATAAATTTTAAAAATATTTAAACAACAAAAAGAAAAAAAAAGAAAAACTGGCAGTTCCAAAATAGTCACTGTGGTGTAAAGCAGTGGTCCCCAACCTCCGGGCTGCGGACCGGTACTGGTCCTTGGGCCATTTAGTACTATTCCGCAGAGAAAGAATAACTAACTTACATTATTTCCATTTTATTTATATTTAAGTCTGAACGATGTTTTATTTTAAAAAATGACCAGATTCCCTCTGTTACTTCCATCTAAGACTCACTCTTGCCCTGGCCGGTTGGCTCAGCGGTAGAGCGTCAGCCTGGCGTGTGGGGGACCCGGGTTCGATTCCCGGCCAGGGCACATAGGAGAAGCGCCCATTTGCTTCTCCACATCCCCCCTCCTTCCTCTCTGTCTCTCTCTTCCCCTCCCGCAGCCAAGGCTCCATTGGAGCAAAAGATGGCCCAGGCGCTGGGGATGGCTCCTTGGCCTCTGCCCCAGGCGCTGGAGTGGCTCTGGTCGCGGCAGAGCAATGCCCCGGAGGGGCAGAGCATTGCCCCCTGGTGGGCAGAGCTTCGACCCTGGTGGACGTGCCGGGTGGATCCCCGTCGGGCGCATGCGGGAGTCTGTCTGACTGTCTCTCCCCATTTCCAGCTTCTGAAAATAAAAAAAAAGAGAGAAAAAAAAAAAGACTCACTCTTGATGCTTGTCTCGGTCACGTGATACATTTATCCGTCCCACCCTAAAGGCCGGACCGTGAAAATATCAATACTTTCTGATATTAAACTGGTCCATGGCCCAAAAAAGGTTGGGGACCACTGGTAAAGTACAGCATAGTGAGCATAGTCAATAATACTGTAATAACTCTGGATGGGGTCAGGTGGGGACTAGACTTAACAAGGTAACCACTTCACAAGTTATATTAATGTCTAACCATGATGCTGTACACATGAAACTAACAACTAACAACTGTAATTGGAATTTTTTTTTATAAATTTTTATTAATGTTAATGGGATGACATTAATAATTCAGGGTACATATATTCAAAGAAAACATGTCTAGGTTATCTTGTCATTAAATTATGTTGCATACTCCTCACCCAGAGTCAGATTGTTCTCCGTCACCTTCTATCTAGTTTTCTCTGTGCCCCTCCCCCTGCCCCTAACTCTCTCCCTCCCTCCCTCCTGCGTCCTCCCTCCCCCCACCCCTGGTAACCACCACTCTCTTGTCCATGTCTCTTAGTCTTGTTTTTTTATGTTCCACCAATGTATGGAATCATGTAGTTCTTGTTTTTTTCTGATTTACTTATTTCACTCCGTATAATGTTATCAAGTTCCCACCATTTTGTTGTAAATGATCTGATGTCATCATTTCTTATGGCTGAGTAGTATTCCATAGTGTATATGTGCCACATCTTCTTTATCCAGTCCTCTATTGAAGGGCTTTTTGGTTGTTTCCATGTCTTGGCCACTGTGAACAGTGCTGCAATGAACATGGGGCTACATGTGTCTTTACGTATCAATGATTCTGAGGTTTTGGGGTATATACCCAGTAGAGGGATTGCTGGGTCATAAGGTAGTTCTATTTGCAGTTTTTTGAGGAATGTAATTGGAATTTAAAAAGAAAAAAGAAAAACATAATTTGGGCCAAAGGATAGAGTCCAAAAGTGTGTTGTGTTGAAATTATATCGTGAGGAATATGGCCCGACTCAGGAGATGAGTTGACTTACTGAAGGGTTACCATGAAACTATTTGTAAGGGTTGCATGACCCTTCTTTCCTTCGCCTCTGCCCACCCTCAGCCCTGACTATCTTGGTCCTAGACACCTCTGTCCCAGCCACTGCTCCGGACTGCTAATCTCTACCTTGTGGCTATCTGGCCTGCCCTGGACCTCCATTACGGAGAGGGCCATTGAGCTTGAAGGCCAGACCCAATCAGCCTGCAGTTCCTTGTCTTGCTTTTGTGCTCACTTAGCAGAGCTCTCCTGGAGAGGAAGGGGACTCCCTAGGGGTGGACACCGGAGGAGGTTTGTCGACTGTGAAATGAATTGCAAAGATAAACAGACTTTCGCAGTTCGCCTTCGGGCACCAAGCCAGACTCTTGCCAAGGGGCCACGTTGCTGAGGAAGAAACCAAAGCAACTTGATCTTCCTAAATCACATACCCGTGTCTTCAGAGGCACAGCAAAGGAGAGGGCCTGCCACCATTTTCTGGAGTCTATGAGAGCTTTGAGGGAGGTGACAGAAGAATTTGAAGAGAAAGAAGAGACTTTCCAGAATTGGGTGCATGCTGGCCTCGTGCTGGGAACAAGAGGATAGTCAAGTTCAGCTCTAGGAATCTTCAGACCAGAGAGGATGGGTCAACAACTCAAGATAATTGATCAGTAACATCTTTTCCTACCACAGCCACCAATATGAGAAAAATGATCGATACTATAATGATAGGGTTACTTTTTATAACTACTGAGACATTTTCAGAGCATTTCCCAGTTGGATGGTTGGATCATGGTGGGAGAGAGACAATGGAGTTATTGCAAAGATCCTCAAAGTCATTCATACAAACCTGTGTCATTCTTCAACTGACTAAAAGCACAAGTACTATTCTCAAAAGTTTTTTACTTTCAAAAGTTTTTTAATTTTACAAAAAGAGTTCTCCAAAGCACTGAGAGCCGCTGTCCTAGAGCAATGGTCTCAAATGATCAAGCATTTGACATCAGGGATTCCAGCTGAGTAAACGTCTTCCTATCTGTGCCAAGCCAAAAAATAGACTAAGATCACTTCTCATTTTTAAAAAAGAATAATTCACCTCTATTAACTGTTTCTTGTGACATGATTTTGCCAAAGTTCATTATTTAAGTAAGAGCTTTTTGCCTTGATCAAAACTGATAGAACATAAAAGAATGTTTTGCTGAGTCTGAATCCTAGGAAAATAACATTTGTAAAATTTTCTAAACCATATAAATTCTGAACAGTTTTATTAAATAATCAAAACTCTTTAGCCAGGAACCTATCAATAGTGATGAATCTTCAGAACAAAAAACAAGTAGGAGCACAACTTTTTTTCTTTACAACTTTAAGTATAAATAAATGTACCTATTAGTGAGTGTCTATGAGACTCACTGGTAAACATATTCATTTAAATTATTTTATTTTAGCCTATCAACCTCAAAGTACCCTGACTTCTCCAGCACCAGTCCTCTCATAATTTCTGGTGATTTCACTCATATCAAGTCTCAATTGCTTGTGTAATGAAGGAAGAGAAATGAGATTACATAGAGACAAATAGATGAGGCAAAACTCATGTGTGCTCTGTTCTGTAGCATGCTTTACTCACGACTTTACGATTATCTAAAAGATACTGCCAATAAGCTAACTGGTAGGAGGGGTAAATCAACCTAGGATTAACATTTTCAATAAATAGCACACAAGAAGCAGTTTTCAATTCATCCCAAGTAAATATGGAAGAGTATTACATTTTGACTCCTCTGGGATTTTTACTCTAGGAACAGGTGGAAGGAAAGTAGGTCGTTAAGGGTTTTCATTTGGATACACTAGCTCTGCCAAGTCTCTGAAATCCATTTTGTTAATTAGGTTCTGCTTCTGAGTCTAAAATAAATAAACACATTTTTTTTTGAAAGTGGAGTTTTCATTTCTCACAGGTAGTGCTAAGGCTGATCCTTTCGCCACTGTAGAGACGGCCATTTTGTATGTGTGTTGGGGGAGGGGGAGGAGAGGGAGGAGGATTTCACATTGGGGAGGACATAATTCTGTTTCGCCATCTGACTATTGGTAATAAACTGGCATCATTTCCTCTCGTCTCTGTGTGCAGGAGCTCTGAACTTACTGAGTTATATAGTCCACGGGTCGTTTTTCATTGCAGGATCCATTCTGCTAAGACATTAAACTCCATGAGATTTCAAAATCTGTCATTTTGAAACTATAGGCTTTTTAAAAAAAATGTGCAATTATGCAAACTCAAGAGAAAGAGGAAGAGGATAACAGTGTTATCTGTGTTACAAAGCAATTTTGTTTGTACACAAAGACTTCAGGAAAAGGGTTGGTAAATTATAATCATCTGAATCTTTGGACAAGCATTTTTTAAATTACTAAGAAGAGCCATTTTTAGTTTCAACTATGTGCTAGGTTCTATACAGATAGTATATCACCTTGAGCCTTTCTAACAATTCAATAGTAGATGTCATTATGCCTACTTGACAAGTGAGAAGACTGAGGTGCAGAGAAAGCAGCTTTGAGGATCTTAACGTAGACTAATTTTAAGGCATGCTAATTAGTGACTCACACGGTAGAAGCATAGAAGTTTATATGAAGTGGAGTTGAATCAGATGTCCTCCTTGGTCTTCATTGTTGCTTTCGGATCATTATCCCTCCCTCCTCTTTAAAACCCCTTCCCAACTTTGATCTCAGACCATCAGATATTACCATCCAAATATGTTTCTGTTTGTTATCGTTGACCTCCAGAGTAATTTTGTCTCATTTCTTGAAGATTTCAGCTGATTCACTGTGAGTGACTTTTCTAACAGTACTCCTCTCATCATTTTTGGTGATTTCAATATCCATATTGATCATCTTCCTTATACTTTGGCCTCTGGCCTTTACTCCTCCAATAAACTTGCCACTTGACCTTCAAACTTCACTTTCATGGTCAGACCCTAGACCTGTCATTGCCAATGTCTGTGAACCCTCCATCATATCAACCTCAGGCATCTTTCCACCTCTTTCCCTTTTATACGTTAATTCCTTCAACTCTTTGGTCTCACGAGGATCTATAATCCATCAATAATATTGTACTATCTTTCACCTTATTCCTTCCTGATGCAGCTTAAATTCTATCGTCTGCCATTATAAACACTGACATGTACCACAGCCAACTAACTGCTTTGCTCCTCTCTCTTATATTCCTGTCCTAGAAAATCCCTACCTTGGTTAAATGCAGCTACCCTCCTACTGTGGGCCTGAACTTTTGCAGGCGAGCATGGCAAGTGGCTTTGCTTTAAATCATTTACTACTGTGGCCCCAAGGGCTCCAGAGCAGTACCACCGCAGTTCCCCACTCACCTTCCCACTGTCCTGCATAAACATGTCATACTTTTCATCAGTTCTCTGGTCCTTTTCCCCATTCTCACACCAAGTTGGTCACCTTGACTTCCATTTCATGAAGAATAAAATCAATTAAAAGAGACTTATCTGTGTTCCCACCACCACATCTACCCATCTTCCTGCATCTATGTCCACACCCTCTGTCTTCTCTCCTGTATTCTGAGTCGCTGGCCCCTTCACCATGGTCCTCCATTCCCTACCCTCTCAGCAATTCAAGAGCATTTAGTTAGCAATCCTCACCTTTCTGTACTATAGCATCTATATTTTCCTCTTCACCAGGTGGTCGCCCAACAGCACTTAAACATGCTATAGGTTAAAAGATACCTAAAATACATACATATCAATCAGCTATAATACCAAGATCTATTTGGGTCCTGACACCAATGAGGCAGCCACCTTGCCTCTCTTGGAACAATGATTGACTATTTGATGACTTTAAAGGGTTATTATTGTTTTAGGCGTTCTTTTAGTTTAAAGAGATGATCTTTTATAGCTATACATTGAAATATTTATAATTTTAAAATATCCCTTCAATTCCATATCTACTTCTGACCTATTTATTTGTGTCCTTTTATAGCAAGACATCATAAAAGACTTGGCTAGGGTTCTAATTCCTCTCCCCAAATCTCAGTGCTCACCCCAATCTGGTTTTCACTGCCTGCCATGCCACTGAAACCGTGGGATCAGTGACTTCACAGTTCCTACATCAAATGGCCAATTCTTAGTTCTCATCTCAGAAGCCTTTGACTCAGTCGATGGGTCCAATCTCTTAGGAGTACCTTCTTCTTTGGCTTCCCAGGCACCAACCTCTCTTGGTTTTTCTCCTGACCTCTGACATCAAATATCAGTCGGCTCTTCATTATTTCCTAGCATCATGAAATCTGGCGATATTCTTGCCTTGTATATATCCCGGTAAGACTCATTCTCTCCAAGTTCAGATCCTGTTAGTTTCATCATACACCTAACTTGAGACAGTTCCCATGACCTAGACTTCACACTGTCTGCCAGGCTCGGCTCAGCTGCATTCTGTTTTGTGAGTATATACTTGCTAGAGACAAGTTCTCATGAAGCTTAGTGCCCATCGCTTAATGAACTCTTTGTGGAAAGTGCCTGAGTCAATACGAGAGAGGGAGGCCCTTCAGCCTGTAGGTTTCCATCCATATGGCTACATTCACAAATTCAACATCCCTTAACTGCTGATAGCTACTCTCCTTAGTCTTTTCATTCTGAAAACAAAATTTAACTATATTTTGAAGATGGTATTTTATAAAAGTACACTATTAAGAAATTCTGGATTCAAAGTGGTCAAAAATTTTAAGTAAACAAGAAAAGATACAGCTTCAAATAACTTAAAATGATCCCTGCTTGTCAGATGTTAGGATTTCTCCAGACTGAGGCCCTTCCTCTGTCAATGCCCAAGTTGAGAGACTATGTACTGTGGCTCAGTTCTCAACAAGATTCGTTCTAAGCTTTTGCTTAGAACAGTATTACATGCTAAATGAAGCAGTAATTAAACGTTGAAGATGGTGGCTTACGGTCCAGGACCTGTGTCCCTGCAGCAGCTCCCTATTAATGGAGGAGAAAAGTCCCCTGGGTCCTTTCAGGATTAACTTATTCAAAAGGAAACAATAGAGAAATACCCAACATGCAGAAGTTTTGTGAAGAAAATGAAGGGAAACCACAGTACATGCCAAAGGCTGAGGAAGACCGCCCTTCAGAGGATGTACCGCAGGAGGCGGAAGAAATCCTCAGCCTTCCGAAGAAGGTTGGGAAGTGTACAGTGCATCGACCTTCCTTCCTGGTAACCCAGACTGCAGATCTCTGCAAGGAAGCTTAAATCCAAAAGGCTGGAGAAAAGCAACTGTTCTCTTGACCTGACTCTGTAAGCGCCGAAGTGGCAAGAGTAGAGCAGCCTGAGTCCGGAGAGGGTCCCGCTCCTGGGGAACTTTTGCAGCAGCAGGTGTAATGGGTACTTAGAGCTACATCAGGTGGCTCGTGCCCGTGCGGAGTAAGGTGGCTCCAGATAGAGTCCAATTTGGGCTGTAAGTGGCCTTAAGCCCCTGAGATGAGGTTGTAGAGGAAGACAAGGGTTCTGCAGGACCTTGAAGGACACAGTAGGAAGAGATTTTATTAATGGTACTTCAGGGAATCACTGCAAGGTTCTGAGCAAGAGTGTGACCTTTTTCAACTGATGTGTTATGACTATTCTGGCTGCTGTGTGGAGAATGGATCAGAAGAAATTAAGGGTGGACCAGAAAGCTATTGCAGTTAGAGATGATGTTAGCTTGAACTACAGGGCTTATATTAGGGATGCAAATACATGGACTCAGGAATCTTTAAGAGTTCAAATCCACAGGTCTTTTTCCAGGTTAAGCAGAGAAGGAGCAAGATGGGGTTGGGGTGAGGAGATCATAAGTTGAGATGGACCTGTTAAGTTGGAGGTGCCTGTGAGGCATCCCGGTAGAGATGTCAAATAAGCAGTTGGATATACAAGTCAAGATCTTAGCTAGGCCAATATTTTCTGGTTGCTAGCTTCTCGCTTGAACTCAATAAACTCCAAATTGAGGTAAGGAAGGAATTAACATTCAATGACTCATTATGTTACAGATGTTCCCGTCCTAAAGTTTATATGCATTTTCCATCACCTGCTTTCTCCACGCCAGCCCAGGTACCCTCCCAATTCAGCCTCACTGGGACCCAACTAGAGGCCACCAGAGGTACACCCATTGCAGATTTACTCAGACAGACCATAGAATCAATTCCTCCCAGACTCCAGAATTAGTCCCTAGAGAGGGTTCACAGATCCTTCACCTGGATCTGTGTTCAGAGACTCCAGAGACCTGCCCTGACTGGGTGGCTCTGTTGGTTGGAACATCATCCCAGTAGCCAGGGCTGCGGGTTTGATCCCAGGCGCATACAAGGAACAACCAGTGAATGCGTGGATGGGTGGAGCAACAGATCTATGTTTCTCTCTCTCTCTTTCTCTCTCTCCCTCTCTCTCTAAAATAATTTAAAAAAAAAAAAAAAAAAGGACTCCAGAGACCTGAGGTAAGGGGTAGAGAAAAGCTGGAGGGACATGGGACCGAAGAACTCTAAACCCAAATGTCCATTATGGCTCCACTCTTGGTTCCATGAGTGTTTGGACACAATATGCCTTGTCTCTTTGTCTTAACTGTAGTATCCACCTGCTTCACAAAAATGCTGAGAATTCAGACGAGATTCTGAATTATCTACAGAGCATTTTCAGTTATGCAGAGTCCTGGGCTCTGCCATCAGAGAGTGTAACTCAGATGGTCTGGGGTAGCTCTGGAGTCTGGTTCTGGTCCAGGGTGGGGCTGGAACTGGAAACACAGATTTATAGAGAGGTGGAGTACCAGTTTTCACCCCCTTTCTGCCTCAGGGCTGTCCCCACCACTGAGATCACTATGGCAGTTTTAAAGGTACGCATCCAATTCTTTGACACTCCTCCCACTGAAAGGTGGGTTCTGTGTCTCCTGCCCTTGAGTCATCAGTTGTCTTGAGACATTCTCTCCAGATGTTCCCACTCAGAACCTGGTTGCCATGATGTGAGGAACCCAGGCCACGTAGAGAGGCCACATCATCAGTTCCAGCTGAGCTCAGCTTTGATTCATCCCGGCCCTGGTACCAGACACGCAAGTGAAGGAGCCTGCCGATAGTCTAGCCCCTAGCCATTGAGTCGCCCCACCTTCAAGTCTTCCCAGCTGAGCCCCAGACATCACAGAGCAGGGACAAGTCATCCCCGCCATGTCCTGCTAAAACCCTTGACCCACACACAGAAGTTATTCTTGGAATAAAAGGATTGTCGTTTGATGCCACTTGGTTTTGGGATGTCTTGTCACGCAGTAACAGGAATGGCTACAAAAGTGTTTTCTCAAGAAATTCCTATTAATACAGAGAACAGACTGACTTGTCAGAGGACAGGAGGCTGGGGACTGGGTGAAGAAGGTGAAGGAGCTGTAGAAATTGGTAGTTAAGGATAGTCACAGAGATGTAGATCACAGCATAAGGAATATAGTCAATATGGTGATAGCAGTGGGTGGGGCCCAGTGGGTACTTAAAACACGGGGGGACCGCTCTGTAAAGTAAATGATTGTCTAAACTACTCTGCTGTCCACCTGAAACCAACACAGAATGATATTGAATGTGGACGATAAGTGCAACATAAATAACTAAAATTTAATTTAAAAATAAAAGAAATATCTAATAAAATCCAAACACAGTCAGTGTATCCAATACTGACAAACAAGCATCACTGGATCCAGAGACATAGAATTTGCTTCTAGAAGCCTGGAGGCAGAAAGATGGCCACAGCGTGAAGGGAGCCCAGCTAAAAGAAAAAGACACCCCTCGCAGGGACAGAGACAGGAGCGCCAAGTCTGGCTTCATTTACTTTCCATTGGGCTCAAGGCTGCCTCCAGAACCCCTCAGCTGCAAAGTTGTTTGTTTAGGCCAATTTCTTCCCAAACGTACTTGCATATTGTTAAAAATCACCTGGGAATCAGACAGTACGCAGCACCAAGGGGAATGCTTATCACCAGGCAAGTCTGGAGATTACTGATCATAGAATTTTTAAATTAAATAACAAAACAAAAAAGCAGCATGGCACCTTTCTCTGAGAATCACAGTTCTATAGTGAGAATGGGGTTAATACATGAGCTTCATATTTATAAAAACTGAGTAGTGGCCGTGCCTGGTTGGCTCAGTGGTAGAGCGTCAGCCTGGTGTATGGATGTCCCGGGTTCAATTCCCGGTCAGGGCACACAGGAGAGTGACCATCTGCCCCCCCTCCCCCATTTTCCCTCTCCCCTCCCACTGCCATGGCTGAATTGGTTCAAGCAAGTTGGTTCAGAGACTGAGGATGGCTCCGTGGAGCCTCAACCTCAAGTGCTAAAAATAGCTCAGTTGCAAGCATGGCCCCAGATGGGCAGAACATCACAAGTAAGGAGCTTACCTGGTGGATCCCAGTTGGGGCACATGCGGAAGTCTGTCTCTCTGTCTCCCCTCCTCTCACTTAAAAAAAAAATGAAAAGAAAACTGAGTAGGAAGTTCTTGCGGCCTGGAACTCTGAGAGTGCAAACCCCAGTGAAGTCCAATTACAATGATGTGGAGGAAGAAGTTGTAATATTGAAATCCACTCACTAATCACCATAATTATATTAAATATTTTTAAATGTAATTGCAAAAAAGTGATAAAATATGTAAAAATAGACGGAATCGTAACAAATATTTTTACTGATAAAATATAAAATGGGAGATATTGGGTTAAATATTCATGATAGTATTCAAGCTATGATTCAATGCAATTAAAAATGATGGAGCAGCCTGACCTGTGGTGGCGCAGTGGATAAAGCGTCGACCTGGAATGCTGGGGTCTCCGGTTTGAAACCCTGGGCTTGCCTGGTCAAGGCACATATGGGAGTTGATGCTTCCTGCTCCTCCCCCCTTTGCCTCTTTCTCTCACACACTCTCTCTCTCCTTTCTCTCTAAAAATTAACAAATTGGGAAAAAAAAATGATGGAGCAAGAGGTGTAACCCGGGCCCTCTGGGACTGAGCAGCAGACTAGAGACTTGTTTGGAGGTTCTAGCGGGGGAGCGCATCTACTCATATACCCTTGACCGAAGAACGGTCCTCTCCCTCTAGCGGAGAAGGTCGTCCTCTTTCACCGAGCACGCAGCTACGGGAGGGATGCGGTGAAGGAGGAAGGGGACCCCCGCCTAGCCAGCCAGATCAGCTGAATCAACCCTGGCGATCAACGGGGTGACAGATGTTGCAGCCAGATCGCCCTCACATCCATAGCAGCAGACTAGAAACGTTGCACAAGAGCCATGCCTTAATAATACTTTAGTAACTAACACCAGTATCTACACTGTCCCCAGCCTCGCCACCTACCCCAGCGTTTTCAGAGAGACTTCGACCTTATTTCAGATTATTATTGAAAATACTACAGTTTTCTTTCCAGGAACACATTTGCATCCTTCTAAAGAAACCAGGGAAGCATCCTGAGTCATGAATTCGCCATGTAACTGGTATGACTCCCAAGTGCTGCATCATTAGGAGACGTTCATGATACTGGTATTGATCCGTATCGTTGGGCAGTTTATTAACCTTAAAAACCTAGTGCACTCAGAGACTGAGAGCAATTTTGGCCCCTTTGAGCCTGTGCAGATATATCTCTCTTGCCTCTTGAGACCCTTTAAGAGTCATAGGTGTCATTTTCCACAGTAGGATCTACATCTGTCTCTCATTCCAATAGTTTGTATAGATTGCGATGGATAAAATAAAATGTCTGCTCAATGGTTATTTGTATTGATGGATGCTGGAGTCCCAAGCAATAAAAATGGGAGTCCCTTGTAACCTTTCATTAAATGTCTAATATCCTTTCTTAGACCAGAGGCTATATATAAAGAGTGCATATCCAATAGCAAAAATCAACCTGTGATCTCTGATCATTTCCTGCCTGTTTGACTTTCTGGCCAAGAGGTAGAGGCCCTGGCTGCTTACTGCCACTCTGTATTACTCTGTGTTCTCCCCCTCCATACCCCTCCAGGGACATCTCTTATACCAGTGTCACCACCCTCCCATCCAAAGGCCTGGAGCACCTCAAGGAACTGGTAGCAAGAAACACTTGGACTCTAAAGAAACTTCCACTTTCCTTGAGTTTCCTTCATCTCACACGGGCGGACCTTTCTTATCCGAGCCACTGCTGTGCTTTTAAGAATCAGAAGAAAATCAGAGGGTAAGTGGCAGGTGTCTGGAATAAGTAATAAAAGGCCTTGGAAAAAGTTGAATTAATTTCTAGGTTCGGCGAAGAAGCTTTGTGGTTTGAAAAACATGTAGAAAGACTTGGAAGCTTCCCTAAGAAACATGAAATCCATGGGGCACAATGACTGCAGACTCAAAGTGGTTGCAGATGACCAGTCAGGCCAAGGTCAGTGGATCACAAAAGGGGAAGGGAGGAGAGTAAGAGATGACATAGGAGAGACAGGAACCACTAGATCGTATAGAAGCTTATCAAGATCACACTCCATGACCCCTGGCCTCCAGATGCAACACACTTGATGACACAATTATGAGTACAAACTTAGAAGCACAAGCTATTGGGTTACCTGGTCAATTATGGTTTTGCAAATATCACATCTTACTGATCACATGTGTGGGCTTTGGAGTCAGCTGGGTTTTTACCTCATCTCTGCAACTTCTCACTTCCTTGGTGTGTTGTCCCAGCTCACTAATGTAACCTCCCTGAGCCTCTGAGAATGGAGCTCATAATGCTTTATCATTCATAAAGGTTTTGAGAGTATTACATGAAAAACTGAATGGAGCCTGACCAGGCGGTGGCGCAGTGGATAGAGCGTCGGAGTGGGATGCGGAAGGACCCAGGTTCGAGACCCCGAGGTTACCAGCTTGAGCACAGGCTCATCTGGTTTGAGCAAAAGCTCACCAGCTTGGACCCAGGGTCACTGGCTCCAGCAAGGGGTTACTCGCTCTCCTGAAGGCCCATGGTGAAGACACATATGAGAAAGCAATCAATGAACAACTAAGGTGTCGCAATGCGCAATGAAAAACTGATAATTGATGCTTCTCATCTCTCTCCGTTTCTGTCTGTCTGTCCTTGTCTATCCCTCTCTCTGACTCTCTCTCTGTCTCTGTAAATAATAATAATAATAATAATAATAAAAAAACTGAATGGAAAATACCTATCACAATTACCTGGATTGACTTGGGGTGGTGAACACACAATACAATATAAAGATGATGTATCTGAAACCTATATGATTTTATTAACCAATGTCACCCCAATAAAGTCAATTAAAATTTTAAAATAAAAATATAAATTATTTTTAAGTAACTTTAAATACTTCCACATTTTATTTTAGGCAAAATGTAATAGATTTTTATAGACCTAAAAATTGTCTACTGTCAAACAAACAAACAAAAAATTTTAACCCTAGAAAAAAACAATTACCTGCAATAGTATAAGCTCTCAATGTGTATTATTTTATAATTAGGCTGCTTATGAGGCTGCCAAGGTGAAACTTGTCTTCACCTACACTCTTACTCTGCACTGTTTCGCCTTTGTGTCTCATGCCATCCCATTCTCCTAATGCCACCGTCATTTACGGTTTATTCATTCTCACTGTCTCTAGATAGTATCTACTGTTGACCTTCTGTACTCACACTTGCATTCAGAAATAAATTGGGATCCAATAGCAGGGAGAAGTGAGTGGGAAAGTTGAGCAGCTGTGCAGAGGCCAATACAGGTGCAACACCTGCAGAAAGCTAGGGTGGGGTATAGGATGGTGACAGCAGGCTCTCAACTGATGCCATGTGGCTCAGACTCAGAAAGGACCAGTGATGGGTGGGAGGCTGATGGACTCCAAGGGCAGGTTCCAAATTTCCCGTTAAACTCCAAACAGGTTGTAACAAGCAACACATCGAGCATTTTAACCCAATGGAGGATCAACATCCACTCACTGAGTTAAAGAATCCCTTTTGATGTTAGTCTGGTAGGCTAGCAATTAACTAAGTCTTACTCCCATGAGCATTCCTGCATGATAGTGTCCATTTTTTCATTTGTTCAATAAAGATTTATTGAGCACCTACTGTGTGCCTGGCACTGTCCTATCCACAGCAATAAATAGGACAGACAAGTCTTTTATTTATATCCTAGTAAGTCAGAAAATAAACAAGCAAACAAATAAGTTATCAGATAATACTATGCAGGAAATAAACCCAAGGGTAGGACAATTTATTTAAGACAAGCAGGGAAGCGCACTCCAACAAAGGGACATTTGAGTTTAAAACTGAATAATAGAAGCAGTCATGATTTTTTTTTTCAGGCAAAGGGAATACACGTTCTAAAGCTCTGAATGGGAATAATGACAATAACCAACACATACCTGGCACTAACCATGTTCCAGCGGCAGTAAAAGAGCTTTAAAAAGATGAACTCATCTAATCCTTTAACAACATTATATGAAATAGATACCTCCATGATTCCATTTTTAAATGGGATAAACCAAGGTTCATAGACCTGCCCGAGGTGAAACAGCTAGTAAATAATAGAGCCAGGTCCTAACCAAGGCAGACCTGCTCCAGCACCAACCCTTCCTTTCTCACCACTGTTTCTTAAACTGGTTGTAGACGAGAATGAGAGCCAGTGTCACTGGAGTACAGTAGCGAGGGGGAGGGTCCTAGGAAATGACGTAGGAGGGACGGGCCTGACCAGATCACATAGGATCTTGTGGAATCATATAGACCATAGTACGCATTCTGTATATTTTGCTAAGTGTTGTGAATTTCAGCAGTGACTTATTTCTGTTGCCTTGCAGAATCCTGGAGTCCTTAATTTGTAATGAGAGCAGTATTCGCAGCCTGCGCCAGAGAAAATCTGTGAGTGCTTTGAACGGTCCCTTCTACCAGGACTATGAGGAGGACCCGGGTGACCACAATGCTGGGTACAAGGAAAAGTCTGAGTTCCAGGATTCCCACTCTCACTATTACGTCTTTTTTGAAGAACAAGAAGATGAGATCATTGGTTTTGGCCAGGAGCTCAAAAACCCACAGGAAGAGACCCTACAGGCCTTTGATAGCCATTATGACTACACAGTGTGTGGGGTCAATGAGGACATGGTGTGTACCCCCAAGTCAGATGAGTTCAACCCCTGTGAAGACATAATGGGCTACAAGTTCCTGAGAATTGTGGTGTGGTTTGTTAGTCTGCTGGCTCTCTTTGGC
Source organism: Saccopteryx leptura (assembly GCF_036850995.1). Taxonomy (NCBI): domain Eukaryota; kingdom Metazoa; phylum Chordata; class Mammalia; order Chiroptera; family Emballonuridae; genus Saccopteryx; species Saccopteryx leptura. The sequence goes on along the minus strand of NC_089508.1, from coordinate 20,924,280 downwards.
AATGTCTTCGTCCTGGTCATCCTCCTCACCAGCCACTACAAAATGACGGTCCCACGCTTTCTCATGTGCAACTTGGCCTTTGCAGATTTCTGCATGGGGATGTATCTACTGCTTATTGCCTCCGTAGACCTCTATACTCATTCTGAGTACTACAACCATGCCATCGACTGGCAGACGGGCCCCGGATGCAACACAGCTGGTTTCTTTACTGTCTTTGCTAGTGAGTTGTCAGTGTACACACTGACAGTCATCACCCTGGAGCGCTGGTACGCCATTACCTTCGCCATGCGACTGGACCGGAAAATCCGCCTCAGGCATGCATATGCCATCATGGTTGGAGGCTGGGTGGGCTGCTTCCTGCTCGCCCTGCTCCCTTTGGTGGGAATAAGCAGCTATGCCAAGGTCAGCATCTGCTTGCCTATGGACACCGAGACCCCTCTTGCCCTGGCATATATTATCCTTGTTCTGTTGCTCAACATAGTCGCCTTTATCATCGTCTGCTTTTGTTATGTGAAGATCTACATCACAGTCCGAAATCCCCAGTACAACCCAGGGGACAAAGACACCAAAATTGCCAAAAGGATGGCTGTCTTGATCTTCACTGACTTCATGTGCATGGCCCCAATCTCATTTTATGCACTGTCAGCACTGATGAACAAACCTCTTATCACTGTCACCAACTCCAAAATCTTGCTGGTTCTCTTCTATCCACTTAACTCCTGTGCCAACCCATTCCTCTATGCGATTTTCACCAAGACCTTTCAGCGGGATGTATTTGTCCTGCTCAGCAGGTTTGGCATCTGTAAACGCCAGGCCCAGGTGTACAGGGGCCAGAGGGTTTCGCCGAAGAACAGCACTGGTATCCAGGTCCATAAGGTCAGCCATGACAGGCAACAAAATCTGTCCAACATGCAAGATGACTATGAACTGCTTGAAAAAAACACCCATCTAACCCTAAATAAGCAGGGCCAAATCTCAAAAGAGTATAAGCAAACAGTTTTGTAAGCTGACCCTACACTAATCACAGTGGAAGGGGGACTTATACAAGGCTGGTTTCTTGAATACACATTTCAACCCCTTGACACACACAAGACTGCTTACCTAGCTCTTGTGCAGGTGACATTTCATCTCTCCAGAGGAACTAGCTTTAACCTAATCATCACTCCCAAGAAGGAAGAGAGGCTATCAGCATGTCGGAACCCCCAGTGATATCTAAATAATCTCTACTTTCTGGAAGGCTTGCTTGATGCTACGTGCAGACATGATATCATGTAAGATGCTCAACAAATAACTCATCCATGTCAACACTGAGCTTCTCACTTTTATATAACATTTCATACTAGAGATTCAGCAAATGACCAATGATTAACTGGGTTGGCAATTACAAAATAAAAGCAGCCACATGTTGGCTCAGTCCAACCTCATGTTTCCTGATTCAACCAAAGAGAGTTTGAGTTCCTTGAAAGTGAAAAGTCAAACACCACATCACACAAGGAATGGCCATCGGGGGACATGAAGGAGGGGAAAGGCTTAGTTTTGACTTTTTTTTCAGTCTGTGAAACTATTAATCATCTCTTCATAAGGACCTACCTGATGTGACCCAACTGTTATGTGCTGCCCAGAAAAACTGGCAGGATTTCAGCTTATGTGGCCAAGCAAACTAAGACTTGCTCATCTTGGCTAGTCTCGTAGCCTGACAGACATGACCTCAAGAAATATTTCTAAGGAGCAACAAGTGGGAATTATGAGCAGAGCACACTAAATCACCCACTGATTGAAAAGCAGGCTGGACACCAGGTAACTGTTGAACCCTGGGCAAATCCCTGGCCCTCAGGGGTCTGCAGGAATGAAGGAGCTAGATGGCCTCTTTGAGTTTTAAAACTCTATATATGTCCTTTTCCCATAAAACATGTTTCCATGACAAAGAGAAAGAAAAGTATTAAGGAAGAAGATTCTGCTTTTCCCATCTTGTAGGGCTGCCATCTCCTTCCCTTTGGAGCCTAGACATATGACCCAGGAAATGTTTTGTTTATTTCAGTTTTGGTTATGATGTCTGTACCAAAAATTCTATTGAGTGACCATATTGGGCTGGATCTGAATCACTAATTACTAGACCCACACAGCTCTAATTATCAGGCCAAAAGCAGATTGGTATTCATACAATAGAATAAAAGGCAGTTTTGTGAAATTCAGTTCTTTAGAGTTACTGTTTCACTGTGCAGATTCACTTGAAAACATTTGACTTGCTTTCAGAGATTGATTTCCTTACTTAGCTATTTCCAACCCACAATACAATACTAAAGCATCAAGAGAAGTTTCTTCTCTCAGAAACTACCAGCTTTTTCCAACCTTGTTGATCACGGGACATAACATTTCTATTCCCCAACAGTGCTCCCTTACTTAAAGTGCTCGGGATCTTTATCTATACTATAGATCTACTCTCCAAAGTTATCTGTCAACACAGCCCCTTAATTTCATCCCAAGCAGAGATGGCATTTGATTCTCAGTGCTCATGAACCACCCATGAATTTAAACCACACCATGAATTTAAAGCTTTTCTGTTTTAACTCTGTGGGGTAGGATTAGTGGGCCCAATGGGCCCCCTGAGGCGATCTCGATTCACGTGGAATTTCCTGATAGCCACAACAATTTCTGTTGATCACAGCAACTTGGATGTCTTAATAGAAATACATATTATGTACACCTAAAATCATGACTTAGACACAAGTTCCTTTGTAACTAATAAAATTAAACAAATGTACTACCTTTTGGCAAGTGGTTTCTCACCTGTGACATTTTAAAATATCACACCCTGATAAACAATGTGTTTTCTCTTGAGTAGTTGAAATAATGATTTGATAACAATCCTAGAAAAGTAACTTCATCAGAATTATTACTAAAATTTGCATTTACAACTTGAAATAAATATTCTTCCTCAGAAATGACCCTTGGGTCCTAGAGGGCTGAAGTTTGTAATTTGTGACTTCTTTTAGGGCTACCATTAATGTATTAAAACTAAAAACAGGAAAAAAATTGGCACACTAAAAAATCCATCTTAATAAATTATTGACTATCAATAACTTCAGTATAACATTGTATCCTGATTATAAATGGTCTTTAAGTGAAAAAAAAAACATAATATATTAAGTTATGATACATTGACAGGAAGTAATGGTTAAGGGAAAAAATATGATTAGTATTAACACTAAGAATTTAAATACCACTCTACTGAAGATAACAAATCTATAAGACCTGGTCAGAGTTCACTTTTTCTGTTGGCTTTCAAATATCTGAAAATAGACCTAAATGAATGAGGAAAATTGACCTCAGGAGTGTCATAATTATCAGGTCAACAGCAGATTGGTATTTGTAAAGCCAGGAGCCACCATCATGGCCATTCACATGCAGGTTTGCATTAGATTTGGACAGATGGTAATGAAACAATGGAGACAAGAACTGGTGGGCCATCATCTTTAATCCTAGCTTACATCCAGCGGGCAAGTAAAAGCACACACTGGGCTCAAAACACACTCATTCAGTGCTCACAAAGCTACTGACTTATCTGAGTTTCCTAGAATCAAAGGTTTCTAGCTCACCAGATTTATTCACCTCTGTTCCCCATCTCCTTCCTTCTCCCTGCACAAACTCTGTACAAACTGGCTTCTCACTCAACACTTCGCCATCTTGGCTTCTTCTCCTGGCCTCCTCCACATGGCCTTTCTCTGCTCTCCTTTTCTGCTCTCTCCTCTAATGCTAATCTCAGGAACCAAGAGAGCAAGCTCCCGGTTTGCCCCATTTTATATTGTAGAAATCAAAACCTTTAATCCAATATACAAAATAGGGAAATCTCTAATACAAAGTCACTTATCTGAGGCATGATGGGATTGTACCACTCCACATCAAAAAGGGTGGGAAAGGCTTAGTCTTAAAACCAAGCCCCAGGCTACAAGGATCCTGCCTGCCCACAGCCCACCCCCAACACACATTAATATCACCTGGGCGACAGGCTTCCATGTGGGCAGCGCCATCTTCAACAAAGTGAGCATAATATATTTTATCTGCCCAACAGTATTCATATAATAGAATAAAAGGCAGTTTTGTGTCATAAAATTTATGTCCTAAAGTTTAAGTGTTGTTCAAAAGAGTGTCTCTTTTGAGACACTCTTTAAACTTTGACAGTTTATTGATGCTTGCTTTATGGATAACCTACTACATATCAGAAGCAGCCAGGTAAAAGAAGAAACTGTATTACAGGGAGGGCATGACAGAGGCAATAAGGTAAAAGTGAGGCCAAAAGATGATCATTGTAATTATGGGAATTCAAAACAACAGTGGATTGAGAACAAATACTCAACTGCTTGAAGTCTTTGGGGAAAATAATGTATTACAACATAGTAACGTGCTTCTTATCTGTTGGGCAGATAAAATATATTATGCTCACTTTGTTAAAGATGGCACTGCCCACGTAGAAGCCAGTTGCCCAGGTGATATTAATGTGTGTTGGGGGTGGGCTGTGGGCAGGTTGGATCCTTGTAGCCTGGGGCTTGGTTTTAGGACTAAGCCTTTCCCACCCTTTTTGATGTGGGGTGGTACAATCCCATCATGCCTCAGATAAATGACTTTGTATTAGAGACTTCCCTATTTTGTATGTTGGATTAAAGGTTTTGATTTCTACAGTATAAAATGGGGGCAGACCGGGAGCTTGCTCTCTCGGTTCCTGAGATTAGCATTAGAGAGGAGAGCAGAGAAAGGCCACATGGAGGAGGCCAAGAGAAGCAGCCAAGATGGCGGAGTGCTGAAGGAGAAGCCAGTTTTTGCAGAGTTTGTGCAGAGAGAAGGAGATGAGGAACAAAGGAGAATGAGGCTGGTGAAGTAAACACCTTTGATTCTAGGAATCTCGAATAAGTCAGTAGCTTTGTGAACACCGAATGAGTGGGTTTTGGAGCCCAATGAGTGTTTTTACTTGCCTACCAGGTGCAAGCTAGAATTAAAGATAATGGCCCACCAGTTCGTGGCTCCATTGTTTCATTACCGTCTGTCTGAATCCAATGCGAACCTGCATGGGCCAGGTGGCTGTGATGGTGGCCGTGCCTACTGGCTTTATGTTATCTGTTCTGAATCCCTAAAGGGACAAGAAGAACTTGTTGGTAGCAATGCATTCTGTTTTAGAAGATCAAAAAGTCCCATCTTAGAGTGGTAGACAGACCCCCCGCATTTCCCAACCTACCTCTTTCAAATTCCACTGAAATGACAGTGAAGAAGTATAAAATGGGATTAAGACAAAACTATACTGTGAACAGGAGGAATGGCCTCAACAACAGATAGAAGACTTTGATGGGTTTCTAAAATATTGGAAGTCTATGGTGTTGATGGATAACTTAGGGTGGAAAGGGTTCTGGCATCCTAGAACACATGCACAGAATAAGGCTACTACCGCGGAGGGATATGTTCCTCTCTGCAGATGTCCTGAGAGACCTAAGCCTGAAGGTCACAGGACTGTGGGGCTAATTAGGGTAATTATTTGCAAGTCTATCTCACATAGCCCCGCCCACCCCCTATCATTCCATTCAGTTACAGCAAAGGATACATCTCAGTGTTGGTTGGCCCCAGGCTGAAATCAAGAAACTGAACTTTAAAAATGTGGATGGTCGGCCTGACCAGGCGGTGGCACAGTGGATAGAGCGTCAGACTGGGATGCAGAGGACCCAGGTTCGAGATCCCAAGGTCACCAGCTTGAGCGCGGGTTCATCTGGTTTGAGCAAAAGCCCACCAGCTTGAACCCAAGGTCACTGGCTCCAGCAAGGGGTTACTCGGTCTGCTGAAGGCCCGAGGTCAAGGTACATATGAGAAAGCAATCAATGAGCAACTAAGGTGTCGCAACGTGCAATGAAAAACTAATAATTGATGCTTCTCATCTCTCTTCGTTCCTGTCTGTCTGTCTCTGTCTATCCCTCTCTCTGACTCACTCTCTGTCTCTGTAAAAAATAAATAAATAGCCTGACCAGGCGGTGGCGCAGTGGGTAGAGCGTCGGACTGGGATGCGGAAGGACCCAGGTTCGAGACCCCGAGGTCGCCAGCTTGAGCATGGGCTCATCTGGCTTGAGCAAAAAAAAAAGCTCACCAGCTTTGCTGGCTCAAGCAAAGGGTTACTCAGTCTGCTGAAGGCCCACGGTCAGGGCACATACAAGAAAGCAATCAATGAACAACTAGGGTGTCACAACGAAAAACTGATGATTGATGCTTCTCATCTCTCTCCCTTCCTGTCTGTCTGTCCCTATCTGTCCCTCTCTCTGACTCTCTCTCTGTCCTTGTAAAACAAAAAAAAAAACAACCAATAACGACCACTTACATGTATACAAGGTGGGACAAAAGTACGTGTACAATTGTTCGTATACAGTAATAAATAATAAATATTATTATAAAAATAAATAAATAACAAATTTTTAAAAAGATACTTTAAAAAAAAATGTGGATGGTCAATGTAGATAGAGCTAAGTTACTGGTCCAGGGCAGAGGGCAAGGGGCAGGGCACCCAGCCCACCACTCTTCCATTTCCTGCTGTCACGTCATAAAATGAAGCCTGGACATGGACACAGAGGCATCATCGTTAGCTCCCTGTCAGGGAAGGTGTGCTGGGGAAAAAGGTATACACCATCTGTTCAGATTAACTGTTGGGCAGATAAAATATATTATGCTCACTTTGTTAAAGATGGCGCTGCCCACATGGAAGCCGTCGCCCAGGTGATATTAATGTGTGTCTCTGTGGGCTGTGGGCAGGCAGGATCCTTGTAGCCTGGGGCTTGGTTTTAGGACTAAGCCTTTCCCACCCTTTTTGATGTGGGGTGGTACATGCGTCAGATAAGTGACTTTGTATTAGAGACTTTCCCATTTGTATATTGGATTAAAGGTTTTGATTTCTACACTATAAAATGGGGGCAGAACGGGAGCTTGCTCTCTTGGTTCCTGAGGTTAATATTAGAGGAGAGAGCAGAGAAAGGCCCCGTAGAGGAGGCCTGGAAAAGCAGCCAAGATGGTGGAGTGCTAAGTGAGAAGCCAGTTTGTGCAGAGTTTGTGCAGGGAGAAGGAAGGAGATGGGGAACAGAGGTGAATAAGTCTGGTGAGCTAGAAATCTTTGATTCTAGGAAACTCAGATAAGTCAGTAGCTTTGTGAGCACTGAATGAGTGGGTTTTGGAGCCCAGTAGGTGTTTTTACTTGCCCACCAGGTGCAAGCTAGGATTAAAGATGATGGCCCACCAGTTTTTGGCTCCATTGTTTCTTTACCGACTGTCCGAATCCAATGAGAACCTGCGTGGGCCAAGCTGCTGTGATAGTGGCCCTGGCTACTGGCTTTACAGTACTTTACCACAAGACAATTACTCAAAACTTGGAAATAAGTAAAAAGATAACCAGGTATTTTGTGGGTTTGTTGTTTTTGGTGCAGTGCTGGGCTTGACCTCCTATAACTTGTGCTATTTTGCAATTCTATAAGGTCAGAGGTTAACTCATCTAGAGGATTTTTATCAGATAGAGATTCTAATAACTTCTGGGCCCTGGGGAGGTAGCTCAGTTGATTAGAGAGCGTTGTCCCAACATGCTGAGATTGTGGGTTTGATTCCTGGTCAGGACACATACCAGAACCAACCAATGAATGAATGGAACAACAAATCAATATTTTTCTCTCTCACTCTTTCCCTAAAAATCATTTAAAAATGATCATAACTTCTGCATGATTTATGACCTCATCAGCTATCAACCAGTTTGTATTTAATCCAGCAGTCTAATCTTAACACTTGTAAATTGCTTATATATATATCTAGCTTCTTAAGTGCTTTTTGGATCAATTTTGCTGGTTTCTTTATTAAATTATAAATTGAATAAAATCTTGGACAAATGTTTATTTTATATTTGCAGGAGAGTCATGTCTTTTTTTATTATTTTATTTATTGATTTTTCAGAGAGAGGAGAAGGGAGAGAGAAGTATCAACTCATAGTTGCTTCACTTTAGTTGTTCATTGTTGCTTGTCATATGTGCCTTGACCCAGCAAGCCCAGGGTTTTGAACCAGCGACCTCAGCATTCCAGGTCAATGCTCAATCCACTACACCACCACAGGCCAAGCCGAGAGAGTCATGTCTTTAAAGTTTCCCATATTCCCCTTTCTAAAAAACATACTTGAAATTGTACTTCAGGTATAATCTAACTTCCTTCTCAATGGATCCTTACACACTACTAATTTTATAGTTAATAATATTTGCCATAATACTGTAAATACTGTTGGTCTTTCATTTTTTAAATGAAATTATATGACTCATGCTTACCAATGGAGTAATATGGCACACCCTGAAAAGTCACAGTAATGATATTGCTGACAAAAGTCAGGAGTGAGAAGGAGAAGCCAAAAGGCATAGAACCTGGTAAAGGAGCTAATTTTCTACCTCACACGGGGGGGCGGGAGAAGTGAAGGGGGACTTCCCACAGTTAATAGAATAAGAAATAGAAGTTTGGGCCCTGGCCGGTTGGCTCAGTGGTAGAGTGTCGGCCTGGCGTGCAGGGGTCCCGGGTTTGATTCCCGGCCAGGGCACACAGGAGAAGCACCCATCTGCTTCTCCACCCCTCCCCCTCTCCTTCCTCTCTGTCTCTCTCTTCTCCTCCCGCAGCCAAGGCTCCATTGGAGCAAAGATGGCCCGGGCGCTGGGGATGGCTCCTTGGCCTCTGCCCCAGGCGCTAGAGTGGCTCTGGTCTGGACAGAGCAACGCCCCGGAGGGGCAGAGCATCGCCCCTGGTGGGTGTGCTGGGTGCATCCCGGTCGGGCGCATGCGGGAGTCTGTCTGACTGTCTCTCCCCGTTTCCAGCTTTGGAAAAATACAAAAAAAAAAAAGAAATAGAATTTTGTTTTCTTTTTTTTTAAGTGACAGGAGGGGAAATAGACTCCCGCATATGCCCCACAGGATCTACCTGGCAACCCTCAACTGGGACCAATGCTCGAATCAACTGAATTATCCTCAGCATCCAGGGCTGATGTTTGAACCAACTGAGCTACTGGCTGTGGGAGGGGGAAAGGAGAGAAGGGGGAGAGGGAAGAGAAGAGAACCAGATGGTCTCTTCTTATGTGTGCCCTGACCAGGGATCAAACCACAGACGTCCGCATGCTGGGCTGATGCTCTATTCACTGAGCAACCTGACCAGGGTTGAAAGTTTGTTTTCTAAGGTTACAACGTCAACCAGTCAAAAAGGTTAAAATTCATACTGTCAAAAAAGTTTTAAAGCTGAGAGTTGGAAATAATGTTGTCAATTAATTTCTTAATCATCATTATAGGCAGCCAAAAGATAAATTGTCTAAATAGATATAATTTTTAAAAAAAACAGGTGCATAAATATATAACAGAATGACAGTAAAAACCATCAGAACTAGCCCTGGCCGGTTGGCTCAGCAGTAGAGCGTCGGCCTGGCGTGCGGGGGACCCGGGTTCGATTCCCGGCCAGGGCACATAGGAGAAGTGCCCATTTGCTTCTCCTCCCCCCCCTCCTTCCTCTCTGTCTCTCTCTTCCCCTCCCGCAGCCAAAGCTCCATTGGAGCAAAGATGGCCCGGGCGCTGGGGATGGCTCCTTGGCCTCTGCCCCAGGTGCTAGAGTGGCTCTGGTTGTGGCAGAGTGACGCCCCGGAGGGGCAGAGCATCGCCCCCTGGTGGGCAGAGCGTAGCCCCTGGTGGGCGTGCCGGGTGGATCCCGGTCGGGCGCATGCGGGAGTCTGTCTGACTGTCTCTCCCCATTTCCGGCTTCAAAAAAATAAAAAATAAAAAAACTATCAGAACTAAAATCAGAAAATGGCTATAAGTGGTCTTCTCAGGAATGGAGTGGTGTCATGGGCTGAACTGAATCCCCCTGAAATTCATATGCTGAAGTCCTAACCTCTGATGTGACTATATTTGGAGTGAAGGCCTTTAGGGAGATAATTAGGTTAAATGAGGTCCTAAGGGTGGGGCCCTAATTCCACAGGACTAGTGTCCTCATAAGAAGAGGAAGAGGCACTGAGACTCTCTCCACACATGCACAGAGAAAGGCCATGTGAGGACACAGCAGAAAGGTGACCATCAGCCAGCGGGGAAGAGTGTCTTCACCGGAAACTGAATCTGCCAGCACCTCAGTCTTGGATTTCTAGTCTCCAGAAATGTGAGAAAACAAGTTTCTGTTGTTTAAACCACCCAGCCAGTGGTATTTTGTTATGGCTGCCCAAGCAGACTAATACAAATGTAAACTTTTCCAAAAGTATTCTTCTATAATGCTAATTTCTTTTTATTGTGTGCATACACCTTTTTAAGACATTGCAATGGAGATTATTATAATATTAGGCTGTAAGGTAATTAACAATTTAAAATGTGGCATTTAAAAAAAGGGGAGGATGGGTCATTTTATAAGATAGTTATTAAGCTATTAATACTTCCCCTAGTTCTTCTGTCAGAGTGCATAAGGAACATTTTGAGAAATCAGAGAAATATCTGACAGTGAATAGTGAATTGATTCTATTTGTATTAACAACAAATCCTAGAAGTTCCATATTCCTACAGGTCCAGAAATCATTTGCCAATATCTAGTGTGACAATATCTAAATTTGTCTGCTATCATTCCCAGAGCCTTTTCCACACACTGTCTGGGGAACTTAAGTGGAATGTAATAAAATTTAAGCCTTTGCTAAATAAAAAAAAAATAAAAAAAAGCCCCCAAAACAAACAAACAAAAAACAACCCAACACTGTAGTCACACTCTGCCTACTCTCTAGGAGACTCTCAACGTACATCAACCCTTTCATCCTACCCTAGTCCCAATACCCATTCATGCTATCCTAACACACTTTATTTAACCCAACATATACAAAATATGGTCATTTTGACATGACCAATATAAAAATTATTGAGATATTTTATACTCTTTTTTCTTATTAGTAAGTCTTCAGGAGTTAGTGTGTACTTATGCCACTTTGCAACTTGGAAACTAAATTTTCTTTAAAAAAAAAACTTGATTCACAACAGATGAGTGGATTAAAAAGCTGTGGTACATATACATAATGGAATACTATGCGGCCATGAAAAGGAAAGAAATCTTACCTTTTGTGACAGCATGGATGTACCTGGAGATTATTATGCTAAGTGAAATAAGCCAGGCAGAGAAAGACAAATATCATATGATCTCACTTATATGTGGAATCTAATGAACAAAATGAACTGAGGAATGGAATAGAGGCAGAGGCGGGGTCACAGGAACCAGAGGGACAGCTGTCAGAGGGAAGGGGGATGAGGGGATGGGATCAGAGAAGGCAAAGGGATTAGTGAAATTATATATACATAACACAGAGATATAGATAACAAGACAGCAAATCCTGGAGGGAAGGGGGGAGGGATTTAGGGGAAGGGGGGCAGAGGAGGTATAAATAGAGACACGGGGGTGGGGGTGAGGGAGTTATATTCAGTGGGACACTTGAATCCATGTAAACACAATAAATTAAAATTAATTTTAAGCAAAGACTTCTATGCCTTTAGAGTGATAGAGAGGAAGGCAGCAATCACCTTGAAGATGACTTGAACAATAATTTAGCCATTAGGAAATTTAGATTCTTAGAATGCGTATGGCCAGTAGCCACGGCCACCATGACAGCCGCCTGGCCCATGCAGGTTCTCATTTGATTTGAACAGACGGTAATGAAACAATGGAGCCAAGAACTGGTGGGCCATTAGCTTTAATCCTAGCTTGCACCCAGCAGGCAAGTAAAAACACACACTGGGCTCCAAAACCCACTCATTCAGTGCTCACAAAGCTACTGACTTATCCGAGTTTCCTAAAATCAAAGGTTTCTACCTCACCAGCCTTATTCACCTCTGTTTCCCATCTTCTTCTCTACACAAACTCTGCACAAACTGGCTTCTCCTTCAGCACTCCACCATCTTGGCTGCTTCTCCAGGCCTCCTCCACGTGGCCTTTCTCTGCTCTCATACAGCATGGGCTCCTCCTAGAACGTAATCACTCTTCCCCGGAACAACGTGATCTCTGCTTTTAAAACCCTTTGGTGCGAAAGCCCTCCCCCAACACATTAACATAATCACATCCATCCCAAGCAAGAAGGGCAACTAATATTATCACCTGGGCGATGGGCTTCCACGTGGGTAACACCATCTTTAACAAAGTGAGCATACTATATATTATCTGCCCAACAGAATGTAATAAATCTAAACCAGTGAGTTTTAAACTGCTTACTATGTAACAACATCTGGTAAAACTAAACACAAAGAAAGTAAAACCACTTTATCATTTATTCTATTGTACTGCCTAACCATACTGAATCACAATGTTTGTTTCCCATATATTGATATATATTACTCTAAGTCACATAGGGAAAATTAAGCAACTAATTGTTATCTGTCATACAAATTTAGTAGGTTAAAAGTAAAGCTTTGCACAAAGTAGAGAAGCCAAGATTTAATAAACAACTTTGATTCCATCTCCCCTTTAGTATAATTTAGGAATCTATTTTTGGAATATGGGAATATCCTGTTTCATTTCTTAGAGTATTTTAGACAGAGAGGTATCAGGAAAGCGAGGGGCAATTACTACCAGACAGCATACAATAAAAAGTTTCAGTGTATCTCAGTTCTGTGCCTCCCAGACTTAATCACTGCATGGCTTTTCATAGACCATTTCAGGGGGATGCTAGTCACAACACACTATATAAGTAGCTCAGTCATATGGAAACCATAGAATAATGTATTCATAATTCACCATAATGGGATTTAAACAAAGGATTCTAATCATTATGAAATTTACAGTCAAAGGTAGCATTATAAATCTGCCCATTAAATGGGAAGTATATTGACAAAAGCCCATTTATAAGGTATTCCTGTGACTCAGTTTCCTCTCCCCACAGGTTTTGTGATTTAAGGACTAACCCCAAAAGAAGTTACAAAAACGTCCAAAGGAGTCTCAGTTGTCTAGGAGGCTTTTCAAGTTTCCCAGCAAGGGCCATATTAAACAGATGAGGTAAAAGTTTGAGAAAAACAAGACTAGTATAGTGTTACCCATGGGTTTTATTTTTGTTTGTTTGGGTTGGTTGGTTGGTTTTTTGTTTTGTTTTGTTTTGTTTGGGGGGGCTTTTTTGTTTTTTATCAAAGGCTTAAATTTTATTACATTCCACTTAGATTCCCCAGACAGTGTGTGGAAAAGGCTCCCGGAATGATGGCAGACAAATTTAGATATTGTCACACTAGATATTGGCAAATGATTTGTGGACCTGTAGGACTATGGAACTTCTAGAATTTGTTGTTAATACAAATAGAATCATTTCATCACTATTCACTGTCAGATATTTCTCTGATTTCTCAAAATGTTCCTTAAGCACTCTGACAGAAGAACTAGGGGAAGTATTAATAGCTTCAACAAATGTTGGAGAAACGAGATACTCTGGCCAGCTGATGCCACTGTCCCGATGAAAGAAGAGACGCCTGACATCATACCTGTTTTCACCATCTGTGGGCTGCCAGGGAGAAAGGGAAAAAGTGACACACTTCTGGCACGCATAGGCCTTCCCTATATCCAAGTTGCTGCTTGATTTCGTTTTAATTAATGCAAGTGGCCACTAGTGGGAGCACTACTTAGAGGAATTTAAAATATTTTCTTCTGTTTCTGTAACTGTTTGACCATCCGGCATCAGGTACCCATGAGTTATCTCCAAACCCACCCAACACTGTAGTCACACTCTGTCTACTCTCTAGGAGACTCTCAACCTACACTAACCCTTTCATCCTACCCTAGTCCCAATACCCATTCATGCTATCCTAACACACTTTATTTAACCCAACATATACAAAATATGGTCATTTTGACATGACCAATATAAAAATTATTGAGATATTTTATACTCTTTTTTCCTTATTAGTAAGTCTTCAAGAATCAGTGTGTACTTATGTCACTTTGCAATTTGGAAACTAAATTTTCTTTTAAAAAAAAAAGCTTGATTCACAGCAGATGAGTGGATTAAAAAGCTGTGGTACATATACACAATGGAATATTATGGGGCCGTGAAAGGGAAGGAAATCTTACCTTTTGTGACAGCATGGATGTACCTGGAGATTATTATGCTAAGTGAAATAAGCCAGGCAGAGAAAGAAAAAATATCATATGATCTCACTTATATGTAAAATCTAATGAACAAAATGAACTGAGGAATGGAATAGAGGCAGAGGCGGGGTCACAGGAACCAGAGGGACAGCTGTCAGAGGGAAAGGGGGATGAGGGGATGGGATCAGAGAAGGTGAAGGGATTAGTGAAATTATACATACATAACACAGAGATATAGATAACAAGACAGCAAATCCTGGAGGGAAGGGGGGAGGGATTTAGGGGGAGGGGAGCAAAGGAGGTGTAAATAGGGACATGAGGGTGGGGGGTGAGGGAGTTATATTCAGTGGGACACTTGAATCCATGTAAACACAATAAATTAAAATTAATAAAAAAATTTTAAATCTGGCCTGACCTGTGGTGGCGCGGTGGATGGAGCATCAACCTGGAAATGCTGAGGTCGCCGGTTCAAAATCCTGGGCTTGCCCGGTCAAGGCACATATGGGAGTTTATGCTTCCAGCTCCTTCCCCCTTCTCTCTCTGTCTCTCCTCTCTCTCTCTCTCTCTCTTTCTCTGTCTCTCCCTCTCCTCTCTAAAATGAATAAATAAATTTAAAAAATTTAAAAAAAAAAAAAAAAATTTAAATCTAAGAAAAATAAAATAAAACCATAAAAAAACTTAATTCCTAATCAAAGTACATAGTCTATTTTCAAAGAATAAATAAATAAATTTGCATACCCAAGTTGTTCAAAATGGACTTAAATTTTTTTCCATAACCAACTGAATATTGATTGGCGCTTTAACTTGAAATTCAATTAATTAAAATTCTGTTTCTGAGTTGCACTAGCCACTTTTCAAGTGCACAGCAATCACCTGTGGCTAATGGCTCCATGTTAGACAGAGCAGGTTTACAGCAAGGAGGGTCAACTTTCTCTGTGAAGATCCAAAGAGTAAATATTTTAGGCTTTGCTAAAACATCCATACACCCGGCCCAGAGGATTCTGCTTGAGGGAGAGAGAAGTCTTTAAGAAGCTCACCTTTAAGCTGGGGTTTAAAGAATAAGTAGGATTTCCAATGTATAAATAGCGGAGGGTGGTGAGAAGGGAATTCCAGAGGCAACTCTCCAGCCTCTTCTGCCCTGCAGAGACCGACAGCTGTGGGCTGCATCACCCATGCTCCATTGCCCTCTGCATGCCAGTTGACTTGGCCATGGGGACACTAGCTTGAGGTCTGTGTGCAGGAGGAGAGAAAGTCAGGCATTCATCCCCAGCTCCCTCCCAGCCTCTTGGCTATTCTGCTGGTGATAAGTCCATGGTTACAGCTTCTGCATGGGATGTCTCTCCTCTTTGGCTCCACGTTCTCTCCCGAGTCTAGTATCACCCCTGCTTTCCCTGCCCATGCAGCCCCAGCGGTGGTGATCGCTTTACTGTGGCTCACTCCTGGGTGTCTCCTCATCCCTGTTTGGTTTCCTCAACCTTCCCCTGCAAAGAGTCTGTATATTAAATTCTTGGTTAATCTTTCTGAAGGGGCTGTTTCCTGCTGGCATCTTCACTGATTCAGGTAATTTAAGCCAATCAGGGCGGGTCTTGTGTATCAGACTGCAAAGCTTGACCTCTATTCAGTAGACAATAGAGAATATCAAAGATCTTAATGTAGAGTTTTACGGGTTGTGCACTGGACAACTATCTGTGAAAGTCCTTCCTCTTAAGAAATAGGCAGCAGGAGTAAGGAGAATACAAAGAAGGTTGACCTGGAAGATATTTCAAAAAGAGAAAGAACATGATGATGTCATCAATAGCTCAGATTCTCATAGCTCACACTACTAACACAGGAAGAGTAAGTGTCGTTCATCAGTTTTAAACAGACTGTCAAACAATTCGTATTCACTCGGATGTTCCAGCGCTCGTCCTTCGCAGCAGCCTGGGCCATCCACTGCAGCACTTCTGCTTCCGAAACCAGTGGTAGCTCAAGGTTCCCACTTCGTTTTCTGATATTAGTAGGTGCTGGTTCTGGGAACCAGATAAGCAAATATAAGAGTGACTAAACATTTCCTTCATGATATCGATTCCAGGTCCTCTGACAAGTGCTACTTACAGCAGTACTCCCCAAACTGGTTCACTCAATGGCACACAAAGGATATAATCATATTGCCTGCACACTAACTAAGTGGATGAGGCTGCTCTCAGCCAGAGGTGACGGACACAGAGACTCTGGTTGCCCAGGCCTCGGCCAGCTTCCCTAAGGGTGAAATAGTTCGGTATTGAGGCCCACGGCCACACACGCGGGACACGCTGATGTGCAGTTCTGTCTTAGAGTGCCAATCCATCTGCAGAAGAGTCTCTTCCCCTCGGGGGCTCTCATGAATTGCCATCAACCTCATGCAGGGCCGGTCCTCCTTTAGCATTTGGTCTAATCACAGACATATGACTCTTCCTTTGATCCTCTGAGCACAGCCAGGGCCACAGCTAGCCCATGGTAGACACATGCATAACTTAGAAAAAGGTGCCCTTGCTCCAGATGGACACTGCCCAGCACCAGGTGTGACAGCAGCCAGCCAAGATCAGGAATATTTAAATAAGGTTTATTTAATAAAAAAAAAAAAAAGAACTCATGGGACTATAAAAATAAAGAAGTAACATTACTTAATAATTGGCCATACAAAATGCTGCTTACTCATGCTTAACTCAACTTGGGGCCCACAAGAAAGCTGCCTCCTTAACCTTGCTGGGGACCGTACTAGGTCTCCTGACACTCTCTCTGACCTTGTGACCCTTTTAGCTAGGAAACTGACTGTCTTGTCCCTTTGGCTGGCTCTTCCTAAGTAACCTGACCTTCTATGAAAGCCACACTTGCATATCAAATATTGTTGTGCTGAACTTTAGGACCTATCTTGATGATACCCAAAATCTCATGGAAGTTGGGACAGTTATATGTTCTTTAAGTTGCTATTTCTATTTCTGACTCTGGGCCACCAGTAGCTAGGCTAATCCCATTATACCAAGACTATAACCCACTAACCATAATGTGTAATATCAATCCCCTGCCTTCCAAGGTTGGCAAAGAGAACACTAGGTGAGACAGGACAGAAGTTGAAGCTTTAAAGTCCAGGTCCCCTGTCTTATGGAAGGTCTCTCTCCTTGGCTAACTTGTATTTAGGCTTCATTTTATTAGGAAATGGACAGAATTTTTGTTTTTACATTGTATAAACTAAGCATAAGAGGGTCTCCCATGAGTCAAATATACATGCTCTCACCTTGGGGTCAAGGACCCTTTGATTAGTTACATGCAGTATTGGTGTTCATCTGAGTTCCCACCTGTGTCCTAGGTAACTCCAACTGCTGGACACAGATGGGCATTTCAATAGTAGCCCCAGATGGACCTGGCAAACCCAGCCTCGGAGTCAAAACATGGCAAGGGGTGAGCTTTTTGCCAAACGTGGAGAAGGTTTACCTGACCTAAAACCAAAACTCCTCTGTTCCTTGCCAGGTATGAGTGACCTTTTTGTGAGGAATAAAAAAGAACCTTAATGAAACATACCTGAGTCACTATACTCAGCCAGCCTGTCAGTCAGATCAGTGGATGAGGTCAAGAACTGGCCAAACTGAAGGGTCATTGTCAACCAGTGGAACAAAAAGAGGAGAAGGAGGAAGAGGAAGAAAATTAAGATGTTTGGAGCTAAAACATGAGGCCCAGTGCCCTACCTTGGAAATATGTTTCTCCCTTTCCCTCTTGCCAAAGACTCAGGGGCCTCTCAATGTACTCACAGCTGACCGGTGACAGACTCCACTTTCTCGCTGAAGGCTGCACAGCTGGAGCACAAGGAAGGCAGCTCTCCTCAGCTGTCCCCAAGTGTGACTGACAGGTGTCCTGTGCCCCTCACCCTTAGATGGCATTCTCTCCACCAGCTATTATGGTAATGACTAATTGCCCTGCTGTGATTCACAGACCAGGGAATACAAAACCTTGGCCAAACAATGTGTGGGCCTGAAATTTGGTTCTGTTCTTTACCTTCTGACACCTATTTTTTGACATCTGAAACTCATCAAAAACAAGGGGCCATCTATTATTTCCTATTTTCCATCCACAGTCGCAACACAGCAGAAGCTGTGACATCAATCTTTATAGGATCATGTTCCTGAAAGTGGCTCCCTTACTCATCATCAAGGTCCTTAAGGAGAAGGCAGCAGTATAAAGACGCATCCTTCCCATTATGGGGAATTATGCCACCTCCTCCTGCCATCTCCCTGGAAGAACCAAGAACAGTCTTATTTTTTGTTTGAGATAGCAATGCTTCCCTTCCCACTGCAGGGAATGATACCTGTTCTCCAGTGGGGGTGAGGAGGACACACGTGGGTAACATATACAAAGTGCCAGGCCCATACTAAGTGCCTGGCAGGGACATTGTGGTCACTATGATCTTTGGTATTATTCCCATTTCTTTCCTTGTAGAAATAGTGATTTTTTTTTAATGGAAATTAATCATGTCATCCTCTGCATTAAACTCTCCAATAGACTCCCATTATACGTAGGATATAATCCAGTGTGTTTATCACCAGGGCCTACTTTCTAGCCCTTTCCTCATCTTCTACCCCCTCTTCCTCCTGTTTACAACACTCCAGCCACACCGGTCTTCCTTCAATGCTTTCAACTCAAGAAATACATATTGAGCAACATAATCAAACGTCAAAATAACCTGGAGATGTTTTCTCTGAACCTATGTACCCTGATTGATTAATGTTACTCATTAAAATTAATAAAAAAAGAAAAGAAAAAAAGAAATACGTATTGAGCATCTACAATGAGCCAGATAATGTTTTAGAGTAGACCCTTGAAATACATCATTGAACAAAACGTAAAATACTCTCTCACCCAAAGGATATTGTAGCCACTAGTTTCTCTTCCTAGAACATTTTACCACAGAATTTAGCAAGATCTGGCCCCTCCTCATTCTTTAACTCTCAGCTCAAATGTCACCTCCTCCAAGAAGACTTCCTCAATCACATTTTCTGGAGAAGTACTCACTCCCCTAGTCACTGTGGATTTCCTCATCCTTCTTTGGTCTCAGTTGCACTTATTACTTTCCAATAAATTTAGGTATTAACCATCTGTCTCTCTCAATTAGAAGGTAAGCTCCATGAGAGCTGGACTTGGTCCATTAAGCTCCCCATTGTATCTCTAGCACCTATAAGAGTGCCTGTCAGATTTTAGGCACTAAATCAGGTGTACTGAATAAGTGGATGGATGGATGGATGGATGGATGGATGGATGGATGGATGGATAACACTGCATCTACTTTTGCTTGAGAACATTTTCCCTGCTCCATGTAGTCCTTATTGAGTGGTCAATAATATGTACCTTCCCATCTGTGGGTAAAAGTGGAACTAATTGACCTAACAGGGTCAATTAGGAACTTGTGTTCTTTGGATAGAGTATTAGTCTAAGGATTAGACACCAGGTTCAAATCAGGTCAACTGGTACACTTTTCAAATTAGTTAAGAGGCCTGACCAGGTGGTGGCGCAGTGGATAGAGCGTCGGACTGGGATGCCGAGGACCCAGGTTCGAGACCCCAAGGTCGCCAGCTTGAGCGCGGGCTCATCTGGTTTGAGTAAAAGCTCACCAGCTTGGACCCAAGGTCACTGGCAAGGGGTTACTCAGTCTGCTGAAGGGCCACGGTAGAGGCACATATGAGAACGCAATCAATGAACAACTAAGATGTCACAACGAAAAACTAATGATTGATGCTTCTCATCTCCCTCCATTCCTGTCTGTCCCTATCTATCCCTCTGTCACTGTAAAAAAAAAAAAAATTAGTTAAGAGGGGTATGCCTCTCTTCTTGGTTCACAAGCTCAAGGATTTACATGTAGGGCTACTGGTGGATACCATCTTCCTTTGACATCTATTGAGGTTGGACCAGAACAAGATTAAAATTTAAGGTGAAACTGTACCAAGAGATGGAGCTGGAGAGAATGCCTTGAATAACATTAACTGAACCTCTGCTTCCAGTCTTGCTTGAAGCCTGGTATTCCAATTCTGTAAGTCCTTAAATGTCTATTTTTATTTGAGCCAGTTTAGTTGGGTTTTGCATCATGCAACTGGAAGAGTCCTATAGGTGCTGTTTCTTACACAGACAGTTTCCAAGTCCTCCACTTCTCTTTTCCAAGTGAAACAATAAAGCACAGCAACACCAACCAACAACCATGGCATTTGGCCCTGCCATCCTTGAGTGTCGTTTTAACAATGAGGCAGCAACAAGCCCACTCCCCCATTTCAGAGAAGCTGCATGCTACTTGAGGGGTTGCACCAATTTTCTCTTCCTCTGATTACTCAACAAGCAACAATGGAGTGACTTTTTTCTCCCACCACCAACCCGCCCTGAAGAGGTCAGACCTTTAACCCAGGTCTGGCCACCAATAGCATTGGCAATGGCTCTGATGCTCTCTCCACTCTGTTTCAGCCCTATTTCCCCTTCCCAGTGGCCAAAGTGCAGATGAGAGGCAAACCAAAATCATATGCCTCAACACAGTGCTGTGGCTGGCTTATTTATTCTCCTCTTTGAAAGGCCAAAAGCAGTGACATCAGTTGGGCTGATGCACCTGGGTAGTTGCAAAGCAACACCTTTTCGGCCAAGGCCCAGGGCCTGAGCCGTTCACACTGGGTGCTTTAAAGCTCATCAGAAACCCCCAGGCCAGAGGCAATAGAGGCGAATGAAGCCCTGGTCTCACTCACTGTGCTTAGACTTTGATGGGGCCACTTGACTTCTCAGCCAGTCTCCCTTTCCTTAAATATGTTTACAACCCAGCAAGGACCTCCTCCTTTTCTTGAAAACTCCTACCTTGGGAGCAGTGTCTCCCTCCACAGAGCTCTCACCCACCCCCCCATTCGTTCCCTTAAACAGGGCCTGACAATCAAAAGTTGATTAGAAACAAAGGACTCCTCCCATTCCTACTCGTGAACTTTCTTTCAGTTGCCAAGATCCAGGGGCAGAAAAACACTGAAATGAAGGCGCTTCTAAGGTCTACCAAATTCTCTGAACTACATGCTGAAAAAGAGACAAAGAACCACATTTGCCTTGCAATGTGACTAGGGAGGGGGGCCTGCAGTGTTTCCTGCAGATGCTCTGCACAGAGCCCAAGATATGTACATATTTCATATCTATAATACCAGTGGTTAACTACAGGTTGAATGGTACCCACCCCTCTCCCGAGAGAAAAGTCCATGTCCTAGAACCTGTAAATGTGAGCTTACTTGGAAAAGAGGTCTTTGCAGGTGTGATTAAGTTTGAGATTATCCTGGCTTACCCGAGTGGGCCCTAAACTCAGGGACAAGTGTCTTTATAAGAAGGAGTCAGACATGCCCTGGTCGGTTGGCTCAGTGGTAGAGCATTGGCCTGGCGTGCATAAGTCCCGGGTTAGATTCCCGGCCAGGGCACCCAGGAGAGGCGCCCATCTGCTTCTCCATCCCTCCCCCTCTCCTTCCTCTCTGTCTCTCTCTTCCCCTCCCGCAGCCAAGGCTCCATTGGAGCAAAAGATGGCCAGGGCGCTGGGGATGGCTCCTTGGCCTCTGCCCCAGGCGCTAGAGTGGCTCTGGTCACGACAGAGCAACGCCCCGGAGGGGCAGAGCATCGCCCCCTGGTGGGCGTGCCAGGTGGATCCCGGTCAGGCGCATGCGGGAGTCTGTCTGACTGCCTCCCGTTTCCAGCTTCAGAAAAATACAAAAAAAAAAAAAAAAAAAGGAGTCAGACAAAGATTAGATACCCAGAGGAAAAGGTCCTATGAGAACAATGCAGAGATTGGAGTCATGCCACTGTAAGTCTAGAAACTCATGGGCCCCCAAAGCTAGAAGAGACCAGGGAGATTTCTCCCCTAGAGCCTTCAGAGGTGAACACAACCCTGCCAACACCTTGACTTCAAACTTCTAACCCCCAGACCCGTGAGAATGAACTTCTGTCACTTTAAGCCACCAGGTTGGTGGTAAATTGCCGTGGCAGGGCTGGGAGACTGATACACTAGCCCATATCATGCTTACTCTGTGCCAATACCTGTGCCAGTCACTCTACCTTCATTCTCTCCTTTATTCATGGCAACACATCCTTGCAAGAAAGGTACCACTGCCCCTTAATGCCACAAAGGGTTTAAATGCCTTGCCCAAAGTCTGCCAGAGAAAGGTGAAGCCTACATTTCAGTTCAGATCTATCCAACGCTGAAGCCCAGCCTCTTCCTCGTAGGCCGCCATTTCTATATTTAACAAAGCGTTTGTTGTCGGGAGCCGATCTACAACTGCTGGCTGACAAGGTCACAGCAGGAGAAGACCCACAACTGCTGGCTGACAAGGTCACAGCAGGAGAAGACCCACAACTGCTGGCTGACAAGGTCACAGCAGAAGAAGACCCACAACTGCTGGCTGACAAGGTCACAGCAGAAGAAGATCAAAAACTGCTGATTGACAAAGTCACAGCAGAGAAGACCAACGGCTGCTGGTTGACAAAGTCACCGCAGTGAAGACCAATGGCTGCCAATGGCTGCA
Source organism: Saccopteryx leptura (assembly GCF_036850995.1). NCBI lineage: Eukaryota > Metazoa > Chordata > Mammalia > Chiroptera > Emballonuridae > Saccopteryx > Saccopteryx leptura. The sequence goes on along the minus strand of NC_089508.1, from coordinate 20,901,652 downwards.
GGTTGACAAAGTCACTGCAAAGGAAAGGCACAACGATACTTCCCCCTTTGATCTTTTGAATTAATCTGGCCTTATATCCCCCCTTTTCTGGGTGTGTGCTATCATTTATGGCACAGGGATAATAGTACCGTACTTTCCCTGTAGATTCGTGGTAATGTCTTTGGAAATGAGACAGAGGGTGTGAGTTCCACAGAAAAGCCTGTAAGCCCCTTGAACTGGGCTTATAGACATAAAAGGCTGGCTATGATATCCCTCATAAAGGGTTAAGTTTGTAGGAGAATTTCTTCTTATTAATCATATTAGAAAGAATAGATTGTGACTTATGAATAGGTAGGAAACAGTAACTATACACAGAGCACCTTTCAGCCTTCACTTAATTCATCACTTTTCCTCCCTAGCCTTTTCATGTGGTAGAGTAAAGAAACTTTCCATTCTTCTTGCATACCTGACCTGCAGGTGGTGGAACACTCTGAGAAAAGTAAAGTTAGAACTTAATTAGTGTATGAATATAGTAAATAAATAAAATTTGACTAGACAATAGTATCCTAGACAAGGTAGAGTTATTAATCAGTACTGACCTTTTGGAAGTTTGTACCAATATTGTTATTGCTGATTCAAGTTATTGTATAATTGTACTTTGAATGACTTACCACCTGATTTATAGTTTATAGAAATGAATTAACTGTTACCTAGAAAATGTAAACATAGTGAAACAAAAACAATGACTAATCAATGTATTCTGAATACCATGTGATTGTAACTTAGTGTGTGTGCATAAAAGGAAAGCTAGACCAGGGCCTGACCTGTGGTGGCACAGTGGATAAAGCATCGACCTGGAATGCTGAGGTTGCCGGTTCAAAACCTTGGGCTTGCCCGGTCAAGGCACATATGGGAGTCAAAGCTGCTTCCTGCTCCTCCCCCTTCTCTCTCTCTCTCTCTCTCTCTCTCTCTCAAATGAATAAATAAATAAAAATAATTTAAAAAAAAAAAAAAAAAAAAGGAAAGCTAGACCAGCATTTGGCAGAGATGCCTGGCAGTAAATGCTAACTAGAGAATAAAGAGAAAGAAAAGAATTCAGCTCTCTCACTCGATTCGTGCCGATGCCATCTCTTCCTGTGGGACCCCTGGATTCCCCCCGGGGCTGAACCCCGGCAGTTTGTAAATCACTAAGGAATAGGGTCTGATCCTGATGTCCTATTTTGAGCATATTTGACACCAGAGCATTTTATTTTTAACACCTCTTTCTCCCTTATATGACATCATGCTTTTCAGTACTAGTCATGAAATGAAATAAATTATTTTGTTTATGAACTACAATTTGCCGTTACCAAATAAAATTATTGCACTTCGCAATTTGCACGGTTTCACTGCTTTATATGTAAGCACAAATAAAAATCCCCACTGGTCAGGTCGAAGGACATAATTAAACAATTATATTGTTTCTTTCCATACTATTGTGCTCCAACCGTTCCTTTCCAATCTACTGTTCAAACACAGAAATATATCCTGCCACAAGAGCTGAATGCATGTGTGGAGTCAGAAATGAACATGAACAGTGCTGAGCCCATGGGAATTTCCTTTGAAACAAATGAGTATAGCTGTGACCTGGGTGTTGGGGTCTAACTGCATAACCGAGAGTTGTCCAAATTAATTTCGTACTGAATACAGTGCTTACTAAAAAATATGTGCCATCTTTCCCCATGTACAAGACACATTTTTTTTTAGAAAAACTTGGGGTCTAAAACCTGGGTGCATCTTATACAGTGGTTGTAGTTCTTTACTTGCATTTGCTGTTTTTTTGCGCTTGTTATCGTATCGCACTCATTGTTGAAGAGTGATTCGAGTGACGTCAGAGAAATGGCACCTTGAGAAGGGCTCCTGATACCTCTCCCCAAAATTTCAACAAGTTCAACAACTAGAGACAGAAAAATGATCCCAGGAGTATCTGGAATACACATAAACTGAACAAAGGTATGGTTGGGCAAAACAGTAGCTAAATATATAATCAACCCTGAAGGAAATAAGACGGAGCACTCCGCCTTCCCTACTGACCTGAGCAAGGGCTGCTTTCACTTGGAACTGAGAGAAAGTGAGGGCTGGGGGCGCAGAAAGAGCCGGGCTGGGGCAGAGACGTTCAAGCCGAGGAGAGAGTGGGCCTGCGGCTCAGCCTACCCGAGCTAACACTGGCGGCGGACCTCGGCAGAGATGGGCGAGCAGTTGCCTTCTTTACTTCTGATATCCTGGTCGCGAGTGTGGACAGTGTATGAGTGGTTCCTCCTAGCGCCTGGACAGAGAGGCGTTCCTGGACAGAGAGGCAGGGTCGGAGACTGTCAGCAGTAGCCTTCTGCGTGGGCTGCGACCAGAGTCTTGGTGTAATCCCTGCTCCCCAAACAATAGCGCAGGGGAGTGTGTGAAAGCTGGTTTCCTTATGCCCAGACTTCTTCCGCGGGGCACCTCCGCCAGCCATACAGGCTAACAAAGCACATTCCTGGGGAAGAAAAAATATGAAAGTGCTAAGGGGAGGGGTGCGCAGGCAGCTTGCAGACAGTCTCTGGAGCAGATCCGTAGATACAACCACTGAAATGAGCATAACCCACAGTCTGCTCACTGCCTAGCTGGCTTACGCCGGCAGCGGCTCTGGCTGATAAGGTCTTCTTTCTCAGGTCAGCGATCTAAGAGAACCTGAAGGAGAGATGTGATATTTTTTTAGGGCCTCTTGCTCTGCACGCAGTAGCTGGGGCAACTTCCTGACAGCCGATACAAGGTGAAAAACACATTCCTATGGAACAGACCACAGAGAACACTGCAGAAGTTGGGCAGGCTAGGCTTCTTAACAAGGGAGAAGCCTGCAGAGAGCAATCCCATAAAACGCTAAGGCAAATTTAACTAGATATACCTGGGGAACCTCAGAAAGGAGCCTGAACAGAAGTCAACATGCCCCCCTACCTGCTTAAGCTGGTGGCTCTGGTCGGCAGAGCTTTCATACTCAGGGCTGTGCTCGAAAAAAACTGGGAGGAGGACTTGGCAGCTTTTAAAACCTCCTATTCTGCAGGCAGCAACTAGGGCATCTTCCTGCAAGCCAATACAGGTTATAAAGTGCAAAAAACCTGGGAAGAGTGGTCCCACAGAATGCTGAGGCACATTAGACATGCCTGGAGGCTCATAGAAAGACATCTTGAGAGCAATTGGCTCCCAGCCCTGTCTGATTATGCTGGTGGCTCTGGCTGGCAAAACCTTACCCAGAGCCCTGTGTTGAGTGGGGATAGAGTGGGGATTTGCCAGCTCTTAGGGCCTCTTACTCTCCAGTCAGTGGCTGGGGCAACTTCACAGCTGGGTCATCAGGCTGCTGGTTCAGGAAGGAGAGACTTGGAGAGACACTCCGGGAAAATGAACTCTCCCATTGTTGGAGCCTGCAAACACTAACAAGCCCTGACTACCAATGAGACTGAGGCCTAGTATATGTCATCGCCATAGCAATACATCAACTGCAAATCTCTACCTAAGCGTGCCACAGGGGCAGAGTCTGGGGTACAGTGCCAATGACCAAGAAGGGAGAGAAGAAGGAAAAATAAAGAAGATAACCTCTCAAAGTCATGAATAATCCACAGTCTTTATAACTTTTTCCACTTTTTTTTCTTTCATTTTTTATCTTTTTTTTTTCTTCCACCTTGGTCCTTTTATCCTCTTTTCATCTTATCCTTTTCTCTTCATCTTGAACTTCATTACCCATAGGTGTTACATTTCCCATTCATTCTTTTTCTTTTCTTTCTTCTTTCTTTTTTCTTTCTCTCTATGAGGGCTACATTCCAAAAACTTTAACTCTTTTCCTTTTTTTCCCTTTTATCTCCCTCTCTCTTGGTTTCTTCTTTTCTCTTTCACTTTTCCTCTCATTTGATCCTCACCAACAAACAAATTATTTTATTTTGGATTCAAATTTTTTATTTGTGGCAATTTGCGTGCTTTTTACTTCACTTTTTAACTCATTAGCATTCCCCCAACCCCAGCCCTCCATTCTATGTAGTTTTTGTTCCACTTAATACAATAGTATTTTTTTTCTTTTTCTTGTATTCTTCTAGTCTCTTTCACTATATCTCTCATTCGACCATCATTTACAAACAAATTATTTTATTCTTGATCCAAATTTTTTCCTTACAGCATTTTGTGGGCCCTTGCTTTGTTTTTTGCCACTTTGTCACTTCCCCCCAACTCAGGTCCCTGTTCTAGGTAGTTTTTGCTCCATTTAGCACAATATAATTCTTAGTTTTCCATGGTACTTTCTCAAAAAAAAATAATTAAAAAAAATTTTTTATTATTTTTTATTTTTTTTATTCTTTATCAATTCTTTTTTTTATTTATTTATCTGACAGAGAGTGAGTCAGAGAGAGGGACAGACAGGGACAGACAGACAGGAATGGAAAGAGATGAGAAGCATCAATCATTAGTTTTTCATTGTGTGTTGCAACACCTTAGCCGTTCATTGATTACCCTCTCATATGTGCCTTGACCGTGAGCCTTCAGCAGACCAAGTAACCCCCTGCTGGAGTCAGCGACCTTGGGTCCAAGCTGGTGGGCCTTTGCTCAAACCAGACAAGCCTGCGCTCAAGCTGGTGACCTCGGGGTCTCGAACCTGGGTCCTCCACATCCCAGTCCAATGCTCTATCCATTGTGCCACCACCTGGTCAAGCTCTTTATCAATTCTTACTAGTGTTATTAATAAAACCACCCTCAGATGTCACTAAGGAAAAGGAAATCAAATATCATGGATTTAAAAGACAAAGATGTAGTACAGATAGATGAGGAAAAATCTATAGAAAAAAAATTTTAATAGACTGGAAACAGAGAATTTAAAATAGAACTTCTAAAAATACTCAGAGATATACAAGAAAGCACAGAGAGGCAATTTAGGGAGCTCAAAAAACAACTCAACGAACAGAAAGAATATATTACCAAGGAAATTGAAACTATGAAAATGAATCAAACAGAGATGAAAAACTCAATGCATGAACTGAAAAATGAGGTAACAAGCTTAGCTAATAGAACAGGCCAGATAGAAGAGAGAATTGGTGACATAGAAGACAGGCAACTAGAGGCACACCAGAGAGAAGAGGAGACTCACAAACTAAAAAAATGAGAAAGCCCTACAGGAATTGTCTGACTCCACCAAAAAAGAGCAACATAAGAATAATAGGTATATCAGAAGAAGAGAGAGAAAGTGGAATGGAGAATATATTCAAACAAATAATTGACGAGAACTTCTCAAACCTATGGAAAGAACTAAAGCCTTGAATTCAAGAAGCAAACAGAACATTGAGTTATCTTAACCCCAACAAACCTACTCCAAGGTACCTCATAATAAAATTGGCACAAACCAATGACAAAGAAAAAAATCTCAAAGCAGCCAGGGAAAAGAAGAATACAACATATAAAGGAAGGCCTATTAGATTATCATCAGATTTCTTAGCAGAAACTCTACAAGCTAAGAGAGTGGACCCCAATATTTAAAGTTCTGAAAGAGAGAAACTTCCAGCCAAGAATACTATACCCATCAAAGCTATCCTTCAAATAAGAAGGAGAAATAAAAACATTCACAGATACAGAAAGATGAGGGAATTTATCACCAGAAAACCCCCACTTCAGGAAATACTAAAGGGAGGTTTTTGACCAGATACAAAGAACAAAACAAAACCACAAGTAAAAGCTCCACCAAGATCACAATAAAGTAAAATTTAAACTGTGACAACAAAAACAAAAAAGAGGAGAGGACAAAGATTAACAGTAACAAAGGAGGATGGAGTGCAGAAGCACTCATGAGATAGTGCACTACAATGAACGTGGTAGGTACCCTTTCCATTACTTAATTGTAACCACCCCTGAAAAAACCACCACAGAAGCACATGACTTGAAGTAACAGAGGAAAGAAGTATGGATTACAACCAAACAAAAGCAAATGATAGAAAAACAAAAGAGAAGAATCAAACAAGATATAAAACTAACAGAAAGCAATATATAAAATGGCAATAGAAAACCCTCAAGTGTCAATAATTACACTAAATGTAAATGCATTGAACTCACCAATAAAAAGACACAGAGGCCCTGGCTGGTTGGCTCAGCGGTGGAGCATCGGCCTGGCGTGCGGGGGACCCTGGTTCGATTCCTGGCCAGGGCACATAGGAGAGGCGCCCATTTGCTTCTCCACCCCCCCCTCCTTCCTCTCTGTCTCTCTCTTCCCCTCCCGCAGCCGAGGCTCCATTGGAGCAAGGATGGCCCGGGCGCTGGGGATGGCTCCTTGGCCTCTGCCCCAGGCACTAGAGTGGCTCTGGTCGCGGCAGAGTGAAGCCTCAGAGGGGCAGAGCTCGCCCCCTGGTGGGCAAAGCGTCGCCCCTGGTGGGCGTGCTGGGTGGATCCCGGTCGGGCGCATGCAGGAGTCTGTCTGACTGTCTCTCCCCATTTCCAGCTTCAGAAAAATACACACACACACAAAAAAAAGACACAGAGTAGCAGAGTGGATTAAAAAAGAAAATCCAACTGTATGCTGCCTACAAGAAACACATCTAAGCAACAAAGATAAAAAAAAATTCAAAGTGAAAGGTTGGGAAACTATACTCCAAGCAAATAACATCCACAAAAAGCAGGTGTAGCAATACTCATATCTAACAATGCTGACTACAAGACAGCAAAGGTAATCTGAGGCAAAAATGGTCATTTCATGATGATTAAGGGGACACTGAATCAAGAAGACATAACACTTCTTAATATATATGCACCAAACAAAGGAGCACCAAAATATATAAGACAGCTACTGACTGACCTAAAAACAAAAACTGACAAAAATACAATCATACTTGAAGACCTCAATACACCGCTGATGGCTCTAGATCATTCATCCAAACAGTAGATCAATAAAGAAATATTGGATTTAAACGAAACACTAGACCAATTGGATATGATAGACATCTACAGGACATTTCATCCCAAAGTGCCAGAGTATACATTTTTCTCGAGTGTACATGGAACATTCTCAAGAATTGACCATATGTTGGGCCACAAAAATAACATCAGCAAATTCAGAAAAACTGAAATTATACCAAGCATATTTTTTTATCATAAAGCCTTGAAACTAGAATTCAACTGCAAAAAAGAGGTAAAAAAACCCACAAAAATGTGGAAACTGAACAACATACTTTTAAAAAAATGAGTGGGTCACATCTGCATCTCCACCCCTCCCCTTCTCCTTCCTCTCTGTCTCTCTCTTTCCCTCCCGCAGCCAAGGCTCCATTGGAGCAGCATTTGCCCAGGCACTGAGGATGGCTCTGTGGCCTCTGCCTCAGGTGCTAGAATGGCTCTGATTGCGTCAGAGTAATGTCCCAAGATGGGCGGAGCATTGCCCCCTGCTGGGCGTGCCGGGTGGATCCCGGTTGGGCACATACGGGAGTCTCTCTGACTGCCTCCCCGTTTCCAACTTTAGAGAAATTAAAAAATGAGTGGGTCAAAGAAGAAATAAGCGCAGAGATCAAAAGATACATATAGACAAATAAAAATAACAATACGACATATCAGAATCTCTGGGATGCAGCAAAAGTAGTAATAAGAGGGAAGTTCATATCGCTACAGGACGATATGAACAAAGAAGAGAGAGCTCAAGTAAACCACTTAACTTAACATCTTAAGAAACTAGAAAAAGAAGAACAAAGACAACCCAAAACCAGCAAAAGAAAGGAAATAATAAAAATTAGAGCAGAAATAAATGAAATAGAGAACAGAAAAACTATAAAAAAATTAATAAAACAAGGAGCTGGTACTTTGAAAAGATCAACAAAATTGACAAGCCCTTGGCAAGACTAATCAAGAAAAAAAGAGAAAGGACTCACATAAACAAAATCAAAAATGAAAGAGGAGCCTGACCAGGTGGTGGCACAGTGGATAGAGCATCGGACTGGGATGTAGAGGACCCAGGTTCGAGACCCCGAGGTTGCCAGCTTGAGTGCGGGCTCATCTGGTTTGAGCAAAAGCCCACCAGCTTGAACCCAAGGTCGCTGGCTCCAGCAAGGGGTTACTCAGTCTGCTGAAGGCCCGCGGTCAGGGCACATATGAGAAAACAATCAATGAATAACTAAGGTGTTGCAATGTGCAATGAAAAACTAATGATTGATGCTTCTCATCTCTCTCTGTTCCTGTCTGTCTGTCCCTGTCTATCCCTCTGTCTGATTCACTCTCTGTCTCTGTAAAGAAAAGAAAAGAAAAAAAATTAAAAATTTTTTAAAAATGAAAGAAGAAAAATCACCACAGATATCATAGATATACAAAGAATTATTATAGAACACTATGAAAAACTATATGCCACCAAATTCAACAATCTAGAAGAAATGGACAAATTCCTAGAACAATACAATCTTCCTAGACTGAGTCATGAAGAAGCAGAAAGCCTAAACAGACCCACAAGCAGGGAGGAATTAGAAAAAAACTATTAAAAACCTCCCCAAAAATAAAAGTCCAGGTCCAGATGGGTATACTAGTGAATTCTATCAAACATTCAAAGAAGACTTGGTTCCTATTCTACTCAAAGTCTTCCAAAAAATTGAAGAAGAAGCCTGGCCTGTGGTGGCACAGTGGATGGGGTGTTAGCCTGGAATGCTGAGGTCACTGGTTCAAAGCCCTGGGCTTGCCCGGTCAGGGCACATATGGGAGTTGATGTTTTCTGCTCTTTCCCCTTCTCTGTCCTCTCTCTCCTTCTCTCCCCCTCTCTCCTTTCTAAAATGAATAAATAAAATCATTTTTAAAAAAAGAATATCATTAAAAATTTAAAAAGAAGCAATACTTTCAAACACATTTTATGAGGCCAACATAACCCTCATACTGAAACCTGGCAAGGACAGCACAAAAAAACCCCAAAAACTACAGACCAATATCTCTAGTGAATACAGATGCTAAAATACTAAACAAAATACTAGCAAATCGAATACAACAATATATTAAAAAAAATAATACATCATGATCAAGTAGGATTCATCCCAGAATCACGAGGATGGTTCAATGTATGTAAAACGGTTAACATAATACACCATATTAACAAAACAAAGAACAAAAACCACATGATATTATCAATAGATGCAGAAAAGGCATTTGATAAAATACAACACAATTTTATGTTTAAAACACTCAACAAAATGGGTATAGAAGGAAAATATCTCAACATGAGAAAGGCCATATATGATAAACCATCAGCTAACATCATATTAAATGCCATAAAACTGAAGACTTTTCCCCTTAAATCAGGAACAAGACAGGGTTGTTCACTCTCTCCACTTTTATTTAACGTGGTACTAGAAGTTCTAGCCAGAGCAATCAGACAAGAAAACAAAATAAAAGACATTCATATTGGAAAAGAAGAAGTAAGGTTTCACGTTTTGCAGATGACATGATCCTATACATTGAAACCCCAAAGACTCCACAAAAGGATTACTAGAAACAATAAACCAATACAGTAAGGTTGCAGGATACAAAATTAACATACAAAAGCCTTCCTATATGCCAACAATGAAACATCAGAAAACGAACTCAAAAAATTAATCCCCTTCCCCTTCTTCGTTGCAACAACAACAAAAAAATACCTAGGAATAATTTAACAAAGACTGTAGAGGACCTATATAATGAAAACTACAAAACATTGTTAAGGAAATCAAAAAAGATACAATGAAATGGAAAAATATTCCTTGTTTTTGGATAGGAAGAATAAATATAGTCAAAATGACCATATTACCCAAAGTAATATACAAATTCATGCAATTCCCATCAAAATTCCAATGGCATTTTTTAAAAAAAATGGAACAAAAAAATCATCAGATTTATATAGAACTATAAAAAACCCCGAATAGCCAAAGCAATCCTAAGGAAAAAGGATGAAGCTGGGGGCATTACAATATCTGACTTCAAATTATATTATGGAGCCACGACAATCAAAACAGCATGGTATTGGCAGAAAATTAGACACTCAGACCAATGGAACAGAATAGAAAGCCCAGAAATAAAACCACATATATATTGTCAAATAATTTTTGACAAAAGGGCCAACAACACACAATGGAGAAAAGAAAGCCTTTTCAACAAATGGTGCTGGGAAAACTGAAAAGCCACATGCAGAAGAATGAAACTAGACTAAAGTTTTTCCTCTTGTACTAAAATTAATTCAAAATGGATCAAAGACCTAAATATAAGATCTGAAACTATAAAGTACATAGAAGAAAACATCTAGAAGAAATGGACCTTGGTTATAAAGAGCACTTCATGAATTTGACTCCAAAGGCAAAGATAAATGAATGGGGACCACATCAGACTAAGAAGTTTTTGCTCAGCAAGAGAAACTGACAACAAAACAAACAGACAGCCAACTAAATGGGAGATGATATTTTCAAACAACAGCTCAGATAAGGGCCTAATATCCAAAATATACAAGGAACTCATAAAACTCAACAACAAACTATCCAATAAAAAAATGGGAAGAGGACATGAACAGACACTTCTCCCAGGAAGAAATACAAATGGCCAACAGATATATGAAAAGATGCTCATCTTCACTAGCTATTAGAGAAATGTAAATCAAAACTACAATGAGATACCACCTCACACCTGTTAGATTAGCTATTATTAACAAGACAGGTAATAACAAATGTTGGAGAGGCTGTGGAGAAAAATGAACCCTCACCAACTGTTGGTGGGAATGTAAAGTAGTACAACCATTATGGAAGAAAGTATGGTGGTTCCTCAAAAAATTAAAAATAGAACTACCATATGACCCAGCAATCCCTCTACTGAGTATATACCCCCAAAACTCAAAAACATTGGTACGTAAAGACACATGCAGCCCCATGTTCATCGCAGCATTGTTCACAATGGTGAAGACATGGAAACACCAAAAAGCACAGGCAACAAAAGAAAGAAAGAGACAAATTGTATGTTGGGCAGATAAAATATATTATGCTCATTTTGTTAAAGATGGCGCTGCCCACATGGAAGCCCATCACCCAGGTAATGATATTAGTTGCCCTTCTTGCTTAGGATGGGTATGATTATGTTAATATGTGTTGGGGCGGGCTGTGGGCAGGCAGGATCCTTGTAGCCTGGGGCTTGGTTTTAGGACTGAGCCTTTCCCACCCTTTTTGATGTGGGGTGGTGCACTCTCATGAGGAATCCCATTATGCCTCAGATAAGTGATTTTGTATCAGAGACTTTCTTATTTGTATATTGGATTAAAGGTTTTGATTTCTACACTATAAAGTGGGGGTAGACTGGGAGCCTGCTCTCTCAGTTCCTGAGATTAGCATTAGAGAGGAGAGCAGAGAAACGCCACATGGAGGAGGCCAGGAGAAGCAGCCAAGATGGTAGAGTGCTGAGTGAGAAGCCAGTTTGTGCAGAGTTTGTGCAGGGAGAAGGAAGGAGATGGGGAACAGAGGTGAATAAGTCTGGTGAGCTAGAAACCTTTGATTCTAGGAAACTTGGATAAGTCAGTAGCTTTGTGAGCACTGAATGAGTGGGTTTTGGAGCCCAGTGTGTGTTTTTATTTGCCCGCTGGGTGCAAGCTATGATTAAAGATGATGGCCCACCAGTTCTTGGCTCCATTGTTTCATTACCGACTGTCTGCATCAAATGCGAACCTGCATGGACCAGGTGGCTATGATGGTGGCCGCGCCTACTGGCTTTAGATTGTATTTCATAAAAAATTTAATTTTAATTTTATTTTATTTTCTTACAGAGACAGAGAGAGAGTCAGAGTGAGGGATAGACAGGGACAGACAGACAGGAACGGAGAGATGAGAAGCATCAACCATTAGTTGCGCATTGCGACACCTTAGTTGTTCACCGATTGCTTTCTCATATGTGCCTTGACCATGGGCCTTCAGCAGACCGAGTAACCCCTTGCTCGAGCCAGTGACCTTGGGTCCAAGCTGGTGAGCCTTGTTCAAATCAGATGAGCCCGCGCTCAAGCTGGCGACCTCAGGATCTCGAACCTGGGTCTTCCGCATCCCAGTCTGATGCTCTATCCACTGCGCCACTGCCTGGTCAGGCCCATTGTACTTTATAAAAAATTTTAAAATGTAGGCATCAAAAGTCAGTATCAACAGAATAAAAAGGCAACACACAGAATGGGAGAAAATATTTCCAAAGCATATATCTGGTAAGGAATTAATATTCAGAATATATAGAGAACTCCTAAAATTCAAAAACAAAGAACAGTCTGATTCAGACATGGGCAAAGGATTTAAATCAACATTTCTCTAGATACACAGATAAGCTCTTAAGAAGATGTTCAGCATCACTAACCATTAGAGAAATGCACATCAAAGCTACAATGAGATACCACTTCACATCCATTAGGACGGTTACTATTAAAATAATTTCAGAAAATAACAAATATTGGCAAGGTTGTGGAGAGATTAGAACCCTTTTGCATTGTTGGTAGGAATGTAAAATGGTACAGCCTCTGTGGAAAATAGTATGGCAGCTCCTCAAAAAATTATACATACCATTATTATATGATGTAGCAATTCTACTACTTCTGGATATGTACGCAAAAGAACTGGAAGCAGAGTGTCGAAAAGCAGCATTATTCATAACAGCTAAAACACAGAAGCTACCCAAATTTCCATCAATGGATGAACGGTAAGCAAATTGTGGTGTCTACATCCAATGCAATGTTATTCAGCCTTTAAAATGAAGAAAATTCTGACACGGTCTATAGCACGGATGAACCTGAGGACATCATGCTAAGTGAACTAAGCCAAACACAAAAGGACAAATATTGCATGAGTCCCTGTAATCAAAATCATGGAGAACTCTACACTTAAGAATGGCTAAGATGATAAATTTTGTCTATTTCATCACAATAAAAATTGGGGGTGGGAGAATCAAAACCCTGGGTGAAAACTCCAGACTGGGTACCCTGAGATTCTGGCCCATTTCTGGATGCAGAGGCCAGTGAGGAATCTCTGGCCCCATTTCACTGCCAGGAAAGGAGGGATAGCCCTCCCTCCATCCTGCTTGCCATAAAACAAAGCAGGAAGGGTGTGCTGGGAAGTCTAAACAACAACGTCCCCCGTTCATCCTGTTGAAATGAAATAGCTATTCCAAGTCTTTGTTCTCATCATCTCCTGAAACTGACCGGGGTGGAATTCCCGGTTTTCCTGGCCCTGCGTGCCCCGCCCCTCACTGCCGCCCTGATCTACGGCATCATGAGGATGGAAGGTCGGTGGCTGCGGCTGCGGAAAAGTCAGCCCGCTCTTTTCAAAATGAAGGAGACGGCGCTCTGCTGTTCTTCAAATAAACCAGCATCCCGTTTTTAATTACTCACTCGCGTATTTATTCAATGATTTGTTGAAACTTCTCTACATCAGGCACAGAATTCAGTCTTGGAAATATCGTTGTAATTCTGATAGGCAGTCACAGCCCTCACGGAACTGGCAGTCCAGTGACCCAGTCTTCACCCCTCAGACACCTTACAGAATATTCTGGTCTTGGGGCTTTGAATGATTGCCTACCTTCTGATCAGTTTGCTGGCCTCCAAATGGCTATTTCTAAAAATAAAAAAAAGTGACTCAGATGATTGCTCAAGTGTCCCTATCCTGTGGGAGGTGTGACATTTTTTGAGTTTTTTCACATTTTAGAACTCTCAGAAACAGCTGATTATTAATGAATGGAAATTATTCCTTGAAACTGACCTCCCTGTGATGTCAAACAAAGCAGCCACCTGGACCCATTTCTCTCATTACGATTAGTATTTCACACAAGGAAGGACAGAACTAAGTGAAGAGCTTCCCTTGTTGCCGAATACCACCGGCTTTTATTTTGAAAAGGCAACAAGGCTTTCACGCTTCTCACTGGTAAGCTCCCCCCTCCCCCCAGAAAACAGAAAGGTCTAGAGAGGGTAATTACTTGACCTTGAATTGGATGGAATCGTTTTATAAATCACGTTGCATTTGACCTTAAAACCAAGAGGAAGGCTTGACAGGCTGCCACATGGGACCAAAGACTCGATGCCAAAGAACACATGAAGTTAGCATGAAACTGTAGGCTGGTTGTAGGAAAAGAAGTGCAGCCCTTGTGTTGCAACTAAGCATAAAAAACCACCATTGTATACCATTAAAATAAGTCCAACAAAACAGGCCCGTGGGACTCCATGCCTGTGGGCTTCCTGCCTTGAGAAATGGAAAGGGAATTCACTAGGTATCAGGAGACCTCCTGGCTATAGCTTCTATAAATTGCACAATGTTGGGCAATTTGCATCCCTTCTCTGGGTTTTAAAGTTCTCAGCTGTAGAATATGAAGATCAAACCCTGAGGCCTATTTTGCTAACATAATAAAATATTTGCAGAGTCTAATATGTGCCGTGCACTTTACACACCCTATACCAGGGGTCCCCAAACTTTTTACACAGGGGGCCAGTTCACTGTCCCTCAGACCATTGGAGGGCCGGACTATAAAAACAACTATGGCCCTGGCCAGTTGGCTCAGCGGTAGAGCGTCGGCCTGGCGTGCGGGGGACCCGGGTTCGATTCCCGGCCAGGGCACATAGGAGAAGCGCCCATTTGCTTCTCCACACCCCCCCCCCTCCTTCCTCTCTGTCTCTCTCTTCCCCTCCCGCAGCCAAGGCTCCACTGGAGCAAAGATGGCCCGGGCGCTGGGGATGGCTCCTTGGCCTCTGCCCCAGGCGCTAGAGTGGCTCTGGTCTCGGCAGAGCGACGCCCCGGAGGGGCAGAGCATCGCCTCCTGGTGGGCGTGCCGGGTGGATCCCGGTCGGGCGCATGCGGGAGTCTGTCTGACTGTCTCTCCCCGTTTGCAGCTTCAGAAAAAAAAACAACAAAAAAACAAAACTGTGAACAAATCCCTATGCACACTGCACATATCTTATTTTAAAGTAAAAAAACAAAACGGAAACAAATACAATATTTAAAATAAAGAACAAGTAAATTTAAATCAACAAACTGACCAGTATTTCAATGGGAACTATGCTCCTCTCACTGACCACCAATGAAAGAGGTGCCCCTTCCGGAAGTGCGGCGGGGGCGGATAAATGGCCTCAGGGGGCCGCATGTGGCCCACCGGCCATAGTTTGGGGATCCCTGCCCTATACCTTACGGCAAAGGTGCGAGATAACCATTATTATATCCATTTTGTAGATGAGGTGTTGGAGGCTCACAGAGTTGGCCCAGCTGGCACGGGACCCCAGATGGGTCTGGTTTCAGAGCCTGGGCTATTTCGCGCCAGGTGTATTCTCCAGTATGTGTCAGGGGCTAAGCTTACAGGCCCCGCAACTCTAGGGAAGCAAGAGTTTAAAGACACAGTCTCACAACCTGGGCCTAAACCAAGCCACTACATCAACAGGGGGAAATGCTGAAAATTATATACAACTGAAAGAAGGCAGAGGGTAGGGGTGGCGGTGGGGAGGGAGAGAAATAAAGAAAAAGCATGGGAAATGGAGAAGATAAAACCAGTGCCTATGAGAAATGGACTGAAGTGCCTACTAACAAGCTTCTTTGTAAGCAGTCATTAAGGACCCTCTTTCTCTCTGTCTCCTCCCCGGCCTCCTGTGTCTTCCATACCGCGGGTTTGGTCCTCCTCAAAGTCAGAGAACAGCAGCTCATGCCATAGGAGCTACGTATTTCCTCATTCAAACATGAGAAAGAGATCTTTTGTCTGAGCATTTCAAGCAAGAGTCCTGAAATTCACCGAATAGGACTTCTTAGGTCACACGCCCTCCCCTGAATCAATGATGTAGCCAGTGAAGTAAATAGCTTTGTCAGCAGGGACAATTCTTGTTAAGACAGTCTTCTCGAACAGCCTCTCCCCTTTCTTCCTACTTCACTGGCCTTGCTTCCTCATCCTCCCTGACACCCAAGACCAGCTTCGAGGGTGTGTGACAAGTGCAGTCACACAGGGCTCCCTTCTTTGTTGAATACCCCGCTGTCACCATCTTGAAATGCTTGGTCAGTTTTGAACACTGAGCGCCACGTTTTCCTTTGCACTAGGTTCTGCCAGTCGTGTTAACTACTCCACTTCCCAATCTGTCTTGGGGGTGCCTTTAGTGTGGCTACTGGACCCTCTTCCTTTCTATGTTCTTGCTTAGGTGAATGACTTCTATGGCTTTAAATGCCCTCCCTATGATAGGTAATAAATCCTGAAGATACTATTCAGCTCAGACCTTCCCTCCTGAGCTCCATCCACTCAGGCTCATCTTGTCAATGTGATACATCAACTTGGATGTCTAACGGGCACCACAAGCTTAATAGTATACCAGATACGGGTCTTTCTATTTTATCCCCAAAATATCTGTCCTCTTCCGTGCTCACTACACTAAAGCCTCTTGGGTAAGCTTTAGTACCTTGTAGCCACCATCTGCCTTCCTGATTTGAAGCATCTGTGCTTCTTTTTTTTAATAACATCTGTGCTTCTTGTGTCCTCCATCCACCAGAAAGTTTGTACCAATTTACACTCCAACAAGCAATCTACCATAAGGCCAATTGACCCACACCCTATCCTTGACGACGTATTTTTCCTAGTTAGTTGATAGATGGAAAAATGGCTTCTTAGTCTCTGTTTTGTATTCCTTCAATTATTAAAAAGGGTCAATTAATTGGCATTTGCTTTTTTTTTTTTTTTTTTTTTTTTGATGAACTGACTTCCTTGTTCTATGTGTCCATCTTCCCTTGTGGATTATCTTATTAAGAGTCTGTTATGTATTTAAAATATCAATTGTTTGTCTTAATAATGAGTTTCAGCAAATCTGGAATAAGGAAGGGCAAATCAGTAGGAGGGCTCAAAGCGGGAGAAAGCACAGGAGAAGCAACAGTAATGCCCTTGATCTAAAGGAATAATAGTATTGCAGAGGAAGAGAAAAATCAGGTGCAAGTGCCTTGCTTAGGAACTGAACTTTGAATGTTTGTTGCCTACTTTTACACCATGGTTTTGAGAAAATTCCACATGGGTTAAGAAATGAGCTTTAGCAAGACAAATCTACACAGGCAGGGTCAGCAAAAACAGGCAGAGACTGTCACAGAGAGGCAGGCCATGGCCAGGGACTCGGATGAACACAGTTGAGATCCAGTTGAGGTAGCTTGTCCCATTGTCTCTCTTCAGACAAAAGGTCATTAACAAAGCAGCTTTGTCAGACTGGTTGATGGCAGCCAGGTTTGGCGATGACCTTGACTAGGTACTAGTGAAAATAAAGAGTTGTCAATATGTATTGACATTAGACCCAGCAAAATTTCTGACTGGATGTGGTAAAAATGAGGGAAAGGCCCTGGCCGGTTGGCTCAGTGGTAGAGCGTCGGCCTAGCGTGCGGAGGACCGGGGTTCGATTCCCGGCCAGGGCACACAGGAGAAGCGCCCATTTGCTTCTCCACCCCTCCACCGTGCTTTCCTCTCTGTCTCTCTCTTCCCCTCCCTCAGCCAAGGCTCCATTGGAGCAAAGATGGCCCGGGCGCTGGGGATGGCTCTGTGGCCTCTACCTCAGGCGCTAGAGTGGCTCTGGTCGCAACATGGTGACGCCCAGGATGGGCAGAGCATCGCCCCCTGGTGGGCAGAGCGTCACCCCT
The DNA here is from genome assembly GCF_036850995.1 of Saccopteryx leptura. Classification (NCBI taxonomy): domain Eukaryota; kingdom Metazoa; phylum Chordata; class Mammalia; order Chiroptera; family Emballonuridae; genus Saccopteryx; species Saccopteryx leptura. The sequence goes on along the minus strand of NC_089508.1, from coordinate 20,884,070 downwards.
GGTGGGCGTGCCGGGTGGATCCCGGTCGGGCGCATGCGGGAGTCTGTCTGACTGTCTCTCCCTATTTCCAGCTTCAGAAAAATGAAAAAAAAAAAAAAAGTGAGGGAAAGAAGGGAATAGAAGATGACTCCTGGGTTTTGTTTTGAGCACCGGGTAGACAGGGAAGAATTTGAGCAGGACTGGGGAAGACTAGGGAAGGGAAGGGTTTAGACGACACTAACCTTCAAATCCCAGTGACTGGGAAACAGGAGTCACAGATACATAAGGTTTAGGCATGCGGAAGTAGGAATAGGAATGAACTCCATTTCTGTGACATCATGTTTGAGAAAGTGGGCATTGCAGAAGTGCGCAGGAGGTAACTAGAATTATTTCAGTCAACAACCTTCAGAAAGGTGAAGTTTGAAGGTAAGTAAAGATTCAGAACATGAAGAACACAAAACTCATTTCCAGTGTAAAGACCACAACTAAAATTAAGCTTCTAGAATCATCATCTATTTCCACTGACAATCTCAAAGCCCTAGTTCCTCTGACCCCTCATTTCAATCTGCAGATGCAGCATCACAAGCTGTGAACCTGTTTCTATTAAGGTAGGAAGTAAGGAAAACTCACATAGTAGTCTGGCAAATCTAAGACCTTTTTTGTGACCATTATTCCTTACTAAAATGCATTTATTGAACAGTTTTCATGTACCAAGGATGTGCTAAATGTCACCTATGCATTATCTCATTATCTTCACATACCCAAACTCACACTGCTATCAATCGATCCTTGCTGGCATTATAAATCAGACAATCCAACCTAATGGCTTTTTTTAATTGATTTAGAAAGAGAGGAAGGGGGGAGAGAGAGAGAGAAGCACTCTTTGTTGTTCCACTTAATTGTGCATTCACTGGTAGCTTCCCACATGTGCCACAGGGGATCAAATCCACAACCTTGGTGTTTTGGGGCAAATGCTGTAACCAACTAAACTAACAGTCCATGTGAAAAAAAAAAACACCTGTTTTCCTTTATTTTTTTTAAGTTTTTAAAAAATTTTATTGACTTTATAGAGAGAGGAGGGGAGAGAGACAGAAACATAGATGCGTTCCTACATGTGCCCTGATCAGGCATCGAACGCATAACCTCTGCGCTTCTGGACAATGCTCCAACCAACCCAGCCATCCAGCCAGGGCCCGCCCTACCTGATTTTGAATGGCAGAAACTTGTCTTACTCATCTCTGGCCCTCCAATAGTACTGATCACAATTCCTGGCCCATGGGTGATCACTAGAGCGAGTTAATATATATTCTGTGCTCAATTTCCTCTTAAACTAAGAATAGCTGTATTTCAAAACAGAAACAAAAGTAGGCAACTACATATATATATTAGTCTTTTCCTCCTAGGCTAGTGAGTAGGAGGGTGGACACAAATGCCATTTGCCTCCGGCCGTGGAAGTAGGACTGCCGGCAATCTCTAGGAGAGGGATTCAGGGCCGTGCCAGCGCTGAGGCCACCACAGCTTCAAGGTCTTTGCCTAACACTATTTCAACATCTATGTTTTTCTCATTAACAAACTGGGGGGATTCCATTGATATTAGGGAAAATCATGTATTAAAATGCTCTAATTCTACTCTAGTTTTGTAACTTTGGGAAAACTCAACCTATTTTAGACACAGTGCAGGAAATGTTTCCTTCTGGAGAGAACAGCTGAAGAGCCTGGTCACGGCCTCGTTATCCCTTTCCTGTCTGCGCTCCAGCCCCGGTCGTTCTCACTTCACCTCCCAGGCTTCCTCCCTTTGGTTGCACCGAATCTTTCACCGCCTCTTCTTAATCAGACCGCATTCTCTTCTGTTACTTTCAACCACTTCAAGTATTTTCCAGCTCCACTAGCCATCTAAAATTATTCAATTATAAAATTAAGTGAAAAATTTAATTGTGACGAGTGCTTAAGTGTACCAAAAACCATTCTAAGGTATTTCCTCACTTAACCCTCAAAATCCTAGACATTACAGATAGAAAAACTGAGGCCAAAAAGACTAAGATCATAAACATAGGAGCCTGTATTAAACTGCAAAATTACAAGATTTTCTGGCAAAAAATATTTTTATTGATTGTTTTAATGGTTAAAATTTGCATGTTTCCTAAAGTAGTCTGTAACACGATAAAAAAATTACAAAAAGACAAGCTTCTTAATGTTTCCCTTGAATTAACTATAAAATTAAAATACCTGCTAATTATTTAAAGCCTTCAAAAATAGCACAATATATTCAATATACATATAGACCTCAGAAATCCAATTCTCCTATTATGCAATTACAAGAGTACAAGATTTAGGTAAACAGAAATTAAAAAACAAGTATGTTCTCAAATCATGTTATCCTGAGTAATTTATTCCTTGGAGTACAAACACTCATTTAATATATGTTAACTACATCAATTTTTAGTTAAACTTTGTTGGTGTGAATTTAGCACGATTTAAATTAATTCGTGTATGCCTTGGAAATACAGTTATTCTTTTTTAAAGCTATTAAGAATTGCTAACAGTTTAATAATTCAGGCTGATATCCCACCCTACCTAATTTTTAAGGTATAGAATATAATAAAATTATTTTTTTTGATAAATGGAACTTATTAACAATATATATTCCTTTCTAAACTGTATACTTTTATTCAGTTATCTAACAATGTTATATACTAGAGGAAGCAAAGCAAGCAACATTTTTTTTAAATAACATCTTTAATTAAAGTTTTTGCAAAGGTAAAATATTAAACTTAAAATAGGTCTTAGTACATCAAAATACTAAGTTCTCTAATTGTATTCCAAGATGGTCTTTAAAACATAATATCCCGTATATCACAGAAGAGCAATCTTGATCTGCAATTGTACAGAATGAATTATACAAACATAATAAATATATTTACGCCCTTACACATAACAGTATGTACAACAGCAGTTGACAATAGTAGCTCAGAACAGCAAAAGGATTAGTCCCACCCCCAAATTGTAGCCCTGACGCATACTGGACCAATTTAAGGAACATTGACTGAAATAGTACTAAGTAAAGAGTAACTTACTAATAGTTAGTAGTTACTGACTCAATGAGTTCTTCCCTTAAAAGAGAAGAAATAAATTTTCTCGTTCCTCAAAATAAACAAAAATATTAAGTTCTGTGTGTTCTTCCTCAAACCATAAAAAAATGACAAAAGATAGACTAAGGCAGACTTAAAAGGGGAATATAAACTTCAGAATAATTTCATAGCATAATAGATTAAAATGCAAAACTATTAACATAAACCCATGAGAAGATATATAAATCAACTATTTTTTAACCAACGAATTCAAAATCTGAAATAGCTGATTCAGACAGATGGAAGACAGACAAATGAAATAAAATGAAAATGTACAAAGATGGAGCAATAAAATATTACATTGCACAAAATCTCAAAAAAGTTCAAGATGAAATAATGTGAAAAAAATATGAATTTTCTAAGTGGAAGAAAATATTAAGTTATAAAGAGAACTTCCAAGAGGGAATTATGTGTTTTCCTGCACAAGGCATATTTATCTTCTGAAAAGAATGGTGACATTATTGCTATAAGATAATCAAAAATTACTCTTAGATGAGAGAACCTTTTTCTTCTTCCATAAAAAACAAGAGGAAAAAATAAGAAAACCAAATCCTTGATTTTCATTGTAGCAAAAGAAAATCTTTATACAAAAGCTATTATATTTTTATGTTCTTGACGTCTAAAACCAGAATCTATTAGAATATGCTCTTCAAAAACACATTTTAATCACTATTCACACTGCTCAGGTCTTGATGTAATCCTAGAACAACATCAAGGTGGCTTTAAAAGAGGCAACAATATAAATGTGGTATTATGACATTTAATTAACAGAAAGAAATGTGAACATTTAAAAAAATAAAAGCCCAATATAAAGATCCCCATAATATAACAGACAGTTTACTCTAGAAACTAATTGCACATTAAAGAGTTGCTTTAGCCCAATGTGGCTCTCCACAGAAATTCAATGTGCTCTCAGCATTCATATGGTCTGATTATCCCACGGACCACCGAGGAGAGTCAGTACACGGAAAGGCACACATGCCCACACGTCGTGAAGTAATTCTGTGTACATTTTCCTTAGCACTGCTAACACTAATTTCTTTTAAATAAAAGGTGCCGCCACAATCTGTGCAAATCTGAACAAATCCTCTTCTGAAACCTTTGCCTATTTTCATAAAAACAAGCCTGAACTATTTTCCATCTTTGAATAAACATTTCCATTTGAAAATTCTGAAGTGGGAATCCTTGCCTTTTTGTAGGAATGACATTTTTATAGGACGTAATGAAATGGTTTTTTAAATATGTTAAAAGCATGATTAAGAATTCAAGTACAATAAAAGATAAGCAAGTGGCATTCTTATAGCAAGCCACCATAATAAAACTAAAACATGCTATTTGATTAAAAAGGAACACAATGCAGTAATATGTAAGAGCACAATTTGGTATGCACTGTTGTCTGGACTGGCTTTCAGAATTTTCACAGGTAAAAGAAAAGCATTTGCTAAGTATGCCGTAATTAATATGCAATACACAAGTGCAAACACAAATAGTTATTTCCTGCTTCAAACAACCCTAGTGAATCACTCTGAAAGCAGTGGTTTTTCATGTTTGAAAATAACATTATAAAAACAGGCCAGTATACAATTCTACTGTGAATACGAGTATTTGTCTACATAGAGGGCTCAAAACATGAGCTGAATATCATGTAATAATACCCAGTTCAGTAGCCACAGAACTACGAGATAGACAAAGGGTTTCCATCAACACTGCAGCGCTGCTCAGCTTTTATAGGTAGTTCAGGTCGCTGACTCTTCACCGGACAAATGGAAATCTACTATCAACTACACTGAAGGACAACCGAACAACGGGACTTCTGTGATTTCACCCCTACCTTCCCAGTCTCAATAAAAAAACAAACTGTGTGTGCTTTGAGTAGTGGGGTAAACTAATAAATCTCCCCTCCAAAAAACAAAGTTATAGTAAAAATAAAAACCGTATTACCAGTTCTAGCATCTAAATAAAGCAAAACTACTAGCATGCTAGAAACCACCATTTACACCAAAGTTCAGAATGTAAGTTAATGGGACCGACTTGGTATGTGTGGTGGGAAATAGCCAAAAAAAAAAAAAAGATTAGTTAGCCTTTTTGAAAAGTGTAAAGATTTGTGTTAAAAAAAAAACTACAATATATAATAAGCTCACAGTTTTTCTTTGCAATGTACTTTTAAGTGTTTCTATGTTACTTCTGGAAACACAAAGGCAAATAAAAGGAAGACAAAAATGGAAGACTTAAAAAAATCAATATACAAAAGTAACTTAAAACACATGTGAATTCTGCCAGTATACCATGAACAGAATTACCTGTAAGAACACAAAGGTGAAGACAAGTGTTCTTCTCAGTCTCCCAGGCAACTAGTTCACACAGCACAGTACTGCCAGTGTGCTCTACAGCCCTCACAGAACAGAGCTATGCATTCTTCATATAAATAGTAAGTTTCTATTATTTTTAATATAAGTCAAATGTATATGCTTTCTTCCCAATGTGCAAACTGGAGCCCATGTCTATATTATTAATGGCCAGGAAGGGCCACCAACTGAAAGAGGTAAATATGTAGTACTTAGTGGCCCACCTTCTCGGACCCCAAAATTGTCCTCAGATTACAAAGTTGCATTTTAAAAAATTTGTTCAATTAAAATAGCTTTAAAATTATTTACTAGTAAACACAAGAAACTTTTATAATTACTAAATTGTTTAATAAAAATCCAGATCCTCACCACCTGCCCAATGCTTCAGCCAATGCACAGAATGTTATCTGAATGTTTGTTTAGCTTCAAGACCAAACACATAAAATAAACATACACTTTAGCCCAACTGGAAAAAGTCTGTATCTCTTCACGTGTATGTAACTTCAGCTGGATGATAACTTTGTGAAATAAACCATATTCTAAGGAGCCACTTTGGGGTTTCTTTTTTAAGGTGTGAGACTAAAAGAAACAATTACAACTTTTCTGTAAGGAAACTGAAGTTGTAATTTTAGTTCCGCTCAACTCAGATGAGACCCGAGTCTAGTTTAATGAATATAAAAACCTAATTAAAATAAATATCCATTCCAGGGTCAAATTTTGTCTCCAAACTGTGATCACTGATTACTTCCTTTAACTCTAAGTAGATGTTTCATAAAGCAGGGAAGGAAGAGGTATATATTATTGTGGGAGAATAGCAAGTAAAAATATTTAAGACCTATTTCTAAATTGCTTCCTTATACAAGTGAATTAAAATCCAACACCATAATTCTTGCCCTTTTTTAAAAAGCTCACACAATTTATACCAAATATAACCACATACATTAAGCAGTTTCATTTCAATCTATCAAAAGGGAAGTTCCTTCAGTTCATTCTATTTCTGATTGAATCCAAGTTGGAGGAAGGAATATTGACAAAGCTTTACATGCTAATACCGGTGGCAGGTACCTGTATTTAAAATGAACAATATGGGTTTCCTACACAAAACCCTAGCCCCCCCCCCAACAACCCCAGATGCTACAGTTCCATGGCTTGCCAGTTACAAGTAGTGTCTATGTTGTCAAGGTCTCTTTGTTCCAGTAGCTTTGCTTCTACTGCACTTTTGCTGACATGCAGAAGTTTTGGTTGAAGTATGTCCCAAGTGTCTTACTGTTTACTTTAAAATTTTTTTTAAGTTTCTTTTGTTTTATTTATAAAAGAAAAGAACTAACTCTTCACCATTCTGCATCTCCAATGGCTTTGGAAAATATATAATCTCTTCCGTTAAGATTCATAATGCCATCCTTGAGATGAAATTTCCACTTGTTTTTACTTCTGTGTATCTAAATAAAGAAACAAAAAAAGGTAAGAGATACAATCAAAAGACAGAGGAAACAAACAACAAAAAAACCCATTTGCACACCAAGAATTTTGGTCTTGTACATTACTGCATTTACAAACTGGTTTCTTAATTGACATTAACATTCTATTACTTTCAGGTGTACAACGATTCAACATTTTTATATATTGAGAAATAATCACAATAAATCTAGTTACCATTCACCACTACAGTTACAACTTTTTTTTTCTTGTGATAAGAACTTTTAAGATCCACTCTCTTAGCAACTTTCATATATATAATATATATATATACATATCACACACTATTATTAACTACAGTCACCATGCTGTACATTATATTCCTTGCCTTATTTATTTTATAACTGTAAGTTTGTACCCTTGAGCACCATCACCCATCCCTCATCTGGTGGTAATCAATCTATCCTCTAGATTTTACATGTAAATGAGATCTATGGTATTTGCCTTTGTCTGACTGACTTCATGTAGAATGATGCCCTCAAGGTCCATCCACATTGTCACAAATGGCAAGACTTCATTTTTTATTATGGTTGAGTAATGTTCCATTTTATATATATCACTATTTCTTTAACCATTCATCCATCAGTGGACACTTTTTTCCATGTCCTGGCTTTCATAAATAATGCTGCAACGAATATGGGTCATATTTCTTTTCCAGTTAGTGTTTGTTTCCTTTGAATAAATACCCAGAAGTGAAACTGTAGGATTATATGATGTTATTATTTTTAACTTTTTGAGGAACCTCCATGTTTACCATAGTGTCTGTGCCAATTTACATTTCCCACCAACAGTGCACAAGGGTGCCCTTTTTTCCACATCCTCGCCAACACTTGTTACTTGTCTTTTTGATAACAACCGCTCTAACAGGTAATATTAATGATAATAGCTCATTGTGATTTTGATTTGCAAATTCCCTGATTAGTCATGTTGAGCACCTTTTCGTTTATGGATTGGCCATTTGTATATCCTCTTTAGAAAACTGTCTATTCAGATCTTCAGCCCATTTTTTAATCAGACTGTATTTTTGCTATTGAGTTATAGTTCTTTATGTATTTTGAATAGCCTCTTATCAGATATGACTTGCAAATATTTTCTCCCATTCAGTAGGTTGCCTTTTCATTTTTTTGGTAGTTTCCTTTGCTGTGCAGAAGCTTTTTAGTTGGACATAGTCCCACAATTAATTATTTTTGCTTGTGTTGTGTTTGCTTTTGTTGTCAAATCGAAAAAAATCAAGACTGATGTTAAGGAGCTTACCACCTACATGTTCTAGGAATTTTAAAGTTTCAGGTCTCAACAGTCAACTCTTTCATTTATTTTGAATTGATTTTTAGGTATGGTGCAATAGTGGTCCAATTTTGCCAATACCATTAATTAAAGAGACTGTCCTTTACACACTGTGTATTTTTGGCTTTTGTCCTAACATCTACACATGGGTTCAGCTCTGGGCTCTCTTTACTGTTCTGTTTATATGTGTCTGTCTTTATGCCAGTACCATACTGTTTTGATTCCTATACCTGTGTAATATAGTTTGACGCAAGGAAGCGTGGTAACTGCAGCTTTGTTGCTCATCAAAATTGCTTTGGCTGAAGAGTCTTTTATGGTTCATACAAATTTTAGATTTGTTCTGTATCTGTGAAAAATATCATTGGAATTCTGATAAAGACCGCACCAAATCTGTAGATTGGCATTATGGCCATTTTAACAATTCTTCCAATCCAAAATATCTTTCCATTAATTTATGTCTTCAATTTCTTGCATCAGTATCTTTAGTTTTTGTGTACATGTCTTTCTCCTTGGTTAAATTCACTCCTGGGTATTTTATTCTTTTTGATACAATTGTAAATGGGATTTTCTTAATTCCTCTTTATGACAGTTCATTATCAATGTACAGAAATGTAGTAAATTTTTCCATTTTTATTTTATTATTTTTTTTAATTATAATTTTATTTTTTAATGGGGCGACATCAATAAATCAGGTTACATATATTCAAAGATCAACAAGTCCATGTTATCTTGTCTTTTAATTATGTTGCATACCCATCACCCAAAGTCAGATTGTCCTGTCACCTTCTATCTAGTTTTCTTTGTGCCCCTCCCCCTCCCCCTTTCCCTCTCCCTTTCCCCCCGCCCCCCCATTTTGATTTTATATATTGTAACTTGACTGAATTTAATAGTTCTAACAGTTTTTAGGTGGAGTCTTTAGGGTTTTCCATGTCATCTGCAAATAGTGACAGTTTTATTTCTTCCTTTCTAATTTGAGTAAGTTTTATTTCTTTTTCTTGTTTAATTGCTCTAGTTAGGGCTTCCAATGTTATGTTAAGTAAAAGTGGTAAAAGAGGACACCCTTGACTTGTTTCTGATCTTACCAGAAAAGCTTTCAGCTTTTCACCACTGAGTATGATACTTGCTGTGAGCTTGTCATGTATGTCCTTTAAATTAAGGTTCATTCCCTCTTTAACCACTTTGTTGAGTTTTTATCATAAATGGACACTCAATTTAATCATATGGCTTTGATCCTTCATTTTGTTAATGTGCTGTTATACTGATTTAAGGATGTTGAACCATCCCTGCATCCCTGAAATAAATCCCACTTGGCCATGGTATATGATCCTTTTACTGTATTATTGAATTCAGTTTGCCAGTATTTTGTTGAGGATTTTTGCATCTGTGTTCAACAAGGATACTGGTGTCCTTCTCTGGTTTTGGTAAAATGAATTTTGAAGTATTCCCTTCTGTTCTATTTTTTTGGAAGACTGAGAAAAATTGGCATTAATTCCTCTTTGTATGTTTGGTAGAATTCACCAGTGAAGCTGTCTCATCCTGGACTTTTATTTGTTGAGAAGTTTCTAATTACTGATTCAATCTCCTTAAGGAGATCAGTCTGTTCAGATTTCCTATTTCTTCATGATTCAGTTTGAAAGGTTATATGTTTCTAGGAATTTAATTCATTTCTTCTATATTGGTCAATATGTTCACATGTAAATGTTCACAGCAGTCTCTTAGGATCCTTTGTATTTCTGTGGTATCTTGCTTCTGATTTTGAGTCCTCTCTCTTTTCTTGGTGAGTCCAGCAATAGATTAAACAATGTTATCTTTTCAAAGAACCAGCTCTTACTTTTATTGATCTTTTCTATTCTCTTTTAATCTTCTTTTCATTTATTTCTTCTCTGATCTTTATTGTTTCCTCCCTTCTACTAACTTTGTGCTCCATATGTTCCTTTTCTCGTCCCGGAGATGTCAAGTTATGTTGTGTGAGATCTTTCCTTATTTCTTAATGTAGGCATCTTTACAAACTTCTTAGAATTGCTTTTCTGCATCCATAAGATTTAATATGTTACACTGTATTTCCATTTTCATTTGTCTCAAGGTATTTATTTCTCTTTAGATTTCTTCATTGACCCATTGGTTGTTCAGTAGCATGTTGTTTAATCTCCAAATACTTGTGAATTCTCCAGTTTTCTTACAATGTGGTAGGACTGGTTTTTAAATAAAGTTTAACTTGATCAAAACAAACAAACCACTCACTAGGTGGATTAAAAAATAAATAAATCTATAGTGTTTTTTACAACTCTTGGTTCTTGTGTTCATTAAAGCAGTTCATATTTCTCTGTAAAATCTCTCTACCAGGTTTGCATATACACGTGTCCTCTTTTCACAGGAAATGTTTTGCCTTTGCTCTGATAACTCCATTTACATCTACACCACTTACTTAACGTTAGGCTTTTCTTCATGCCTCTAACTGATCACCAGGACAGTATTTTTCCTTAATATTCGTACCATGTTTACAAAAATGCTCTTCCTCTTCCTCACATGTAGAAACAATTTCCACATTTCTCACCTTTCTACTACTATACCCTCATTGTATTAGTATGCATACTAAATATTAGTATTTTAAACCTCTATTTACCTTATCTCTAATTCTACTTTAGTTATCTTCAGAATACCTGGCAACTGTTTACTCCAAGGCCAACAATAATCTAGTTACCACATCAATAGCTTCCTGTCATCTGATTTATTACAGTTAACTTTCAAACTGATTCCCATGCCTTCACTCTTCCCTTCCTTCCCATCATCTTATAAACATTGCTGCCAGAAGCACACGTCTAACCAATTACCTCTGCTGACTATTTCTATTTCTAAGTGACCTGGTAAAAACTTACCTTTCCAAGCCTAATTCTTACCTTCATATTACTCAAAGACTATATTTCAATCAAAAAAAGTATCTGCCTTTGCTCCTAGTTTTAAAAATCCGATTCTTATTTCAAAATCCACCTAAAAATGCTGTCTGTGTCCTCCACAACGCTTCCCCTATTCTCATCAGCTGAAAGTATACCTTCTGATTAATTCCCAATGGCACCCCACAGACATTTCTAGTATTATTTTTAAAGTATATGCAAACATGAACTGATTCTACACAGTAAAACTCCTTATAGTTTAGTGTTTTCAAGACTTCAATTCATTGCAGCATTTAACAAACATATGACAAGTAATACTAACTATCCAGCCACTCAACCCAGAATTCAAAAACATACAGTTAAGCCCAAGAGAGAAGGACAGCGTTCTAACTGGGCCAGGTGTACAATTTCATGAATTTAGGGGGAAAAGGAGTTGTAAAATTTAATCAACTAAAATGACCCATCTTTCTTTCTCCATTAAGTCCCACTCATCATTCAATGTTCAGTTCAAGCTCACATCCTCTTCAAAGAAGGACCCATGGTTCTTCTACTTTAAACTAAAGGGATCTCAAATCAAGTAGTTCAGAATTTCATTTTCAAAAGAAAACTACAGCCTGGAGAGGTTAAATGACTTGACCAAGGGCATACTGCCATTAAAATAATTCTCGAGCTCTGGCCGGTTGGCTCAGCGGTAGAGCATTGGCCTGGCGTGCGGGGGACCCGGGTTCGATTTCCGGCCAGGGCACATAGGAGAAGCGCCCATTTGCTTCTCCACACCCCCCCCTCCTTCCTCTCTGTCTCTCTCTTCCCCTCCCGCAGCCCAAGGCTCCATTGGAGCAAAGATGGCCCGGGCGCTGGGGATGGCTCCTTGGCCTCTGCCCCAGGTGCTAGAGTGGCTCTGGTCACGGCAGAGCGAAGCCCCGGAGGGGCAGAGCTCGCCCCCTGGTGGGCGTGCCGGGTGGATCCCGGTCGGGCGCATGCGGGAGTCTGTCTGACTGTCTCTCCCCGTTTCCAGCTTCAGAAAAATACAAAAAAAATAATAATAATAATTCTCGAGTCTGGGTCCAATATGCTTTCTACTAAATCAAGCTGTTTTAAATAATAATGCAGAAATGCTCAGTATATACAGGTATTTTCTGAGGCCCTATTCCTAAAATTCCACAGACTAAATTCCCAGTGTAAACATTCTCCATGGCATATTCTTGACAAATTGCTGTTCAGTGCCTGCTTAAAGTGATTAAAAGTGAAAGGCAGAAAATTACAGATTATGTTACTCCTTTCTGGGACAACTCTTTTATAAGTCTTCATACTTTACACCTTACTGAAATCTGCTTCCTTCAAACTTCTACTGACTGATCCTAGTTCTGCCTTTTGGAATTTAAATAAATAAATAAATAAAAATTAAAGAGCCCTTGCCAGACAGTTTGATTGGTCAGAGTGTCATCCCAATACTACACACAAAGGTTGCAGATTCAATCCCCCGTCAGGGCACATATAAAAACTGGTCAATTATTTCTTTTTCTCTCTCTCCCCCACTTTCTTTCTGAAGTCAATAAACTTTTTAAAAAATCAAGAAACTTCATATATTTGAAAACCACATTCAATCCATACTCTTCCTCTATATTACTGACTTAAACTATGTGTGTTTATTCTAGTTCTCCTACCATTAAGACAGAACACAAAAAAGTTACAATAGTAGTCGGAGCAGAGTCTTGTATTTATTGGTCTACTAGCTCTGGTCTAAATACACGTTGTAGATATTAAAATTAACATCTTAAGATGGATCATTTGGATGTCTAACAGACATGTCCAAAACCAACTGCTCCCGTCTCTTAAACCTACTCCATCTGCAGACTTTCCCATCTCAGTTGATGGCATCACCATTCTTCTTTCAGTTACTCATCAAAAATCTTGGAGTCATTCTTGACTCCTCTTTTTCTTTTCTATCGCACATCTAAAAAGAGTCAGGAATTCCTGTTGAGTCTTCCTTCAAAACACAACCAAGATGCAACTGCTTTTCGCCATTACTGTATTTCTAATACTACCACCCTAGCCTGAGTCATCCTTCTCTCACTTGGATTACTACAGTATCCTTCTATTAGTCTCCCTGTTTCAACCTTTACTTCCTCCAAATACTTTGATCTCAACAAGGAATGAAAAGTAACCATTTTAAAATTAAAATGTGGTACCACATTTGTTCATCTAAAATCTTCCAATAGCTTCCCAATTCACACAGAGTAAGAGGCTCTATCCTCACAAAGTCCCACACTCTGCCCTCCCTACCTCTGACTTCATCTACTACTATACTACTGCACTCTCCCCGAGTCAAACCACACGGCCTCTTGCTGCGCCACACACAACAGGCAGGCTCTGCCACCACATAAGGCTAACCCTCTTTAAGTCTGTTTAAATGTCATATTCTCAAAAGATTTTAGCATGGCTATCCTATTTAAAACTGTAACCTGTCCCTCTCCCACTCCTTATTTTTCATACCAATTATCAGCTTCTAACACACCATATTAATTATTTATGTTTTAACATCTGTCTCCATGGAATACAGTAAGCTTCCCAATGACGGAGATTATTTACAGTAGTTTTGTTCACTAGTGTATCTCAATCTCTTAGATTAGAACAGTGCCCTGGGACAACACAGACACTCAGATAATATTTGTTGTATGAAACTGTTGTATGAAAAGACCTCTGCCACATCTTTTCTTTGGCATCCTGTAGAGAAAGTATTCACAAACTATCCTAAAAATAGGTATACAAACTTGCTTCCAGCATGAACTGAGCGGATGCAACCTGCAAGACAACAGCATCATATAAACAAGAAAGTGGCAGGAAAAAGGAGTTCCACAGAGAAATAAAAAAATTAATTGTATTTTGCTGTAAGACAATTTGCAAAAAGCAAATAATAGCCCATATACTCAGCATGAAGTCCTATTGAGTAATAAATGGTAAATATTTTCATTTTAATAAAATCATAAAATATAACTTGACAAAAAAATTATTGGCCCTATGCCCTTCGTGAAGGAGGTAGACTCTTAAATTTCCTAACAGCAAACATATTAAGAAAAATGTCCTATAAGTAAGGCTGAAGCCTCAACACCTGATGCCATCAGTACTTACCTACCCATACTTAAGGGAAAACTCTGCTTCATTATTAGGTTGAACTAAAATTCTAATTTGATTAGCAACACAAACTTCATTAATTCTTTCTGTGATCACTTCTAATACTGACTCATTATTGACTTTCTAAAATTTAGCCTTCAAAAATAAACTAAAATTCAAGTTGGCTCAAAACATATCCAACATCCCCTTTTTTTGAGAGAGAGAGAGGCAGGCCTGACCTGTGGTGGCACTGTGGATAAAGCATTGACCTAGAACGCTGAGGTCGCCAGTTCAAAACCCTGGGCTTGCCTGGTCAAGGCACATATGGGAGTTGATGCTTCCTGCTCCTCCCCCTTCTCTCTCTCTCTCCTCTCTAAAGTAAAAAAATCTTAAAAAATAAAATAAAATTTTTTTTTAAAGAGAGAGAGGCCAGGAGAGAAGGACAGGAACACCTTGCTGCTCCTGTATGTGCTCTGACCAGGAAATCAGACCAGCAACCTCCAGGCTCCAGGGAAGATGCTCCAACCGACCAAGCTATCCAGCCAGGGCTTAGTTTCTAATGATTTCAGACAGAGACAGGAAGGGAGAGAGAGGGGAGGGGAAGGGAAGCATTCATCTATTGTTGCACTCACTCGTGCTTTCCTGGGCATCCTAGAAGCGTCTGTGTCCTGACTGGGGATCAGACCGGCAACCCTGTTTTCAGGACGACACTCTTAACCGACCTAGCTAACCGGCCAGGGCCTATCCAACCGCATTAACCAGTCATAGGACACCACTATCCTTTACTGTTGACAAAAAAAAATAATCAAAACTAAAACTCCCAATCTCCAGAAATCATTTATTTCTAAAAAAAAAGATTAGATCTCTGCAAACTTTAAAACTTTTTTATTCAACAATTAAAGCTACTTTCAATTTCTTAGTTTGAAACATCAAAATAACCAATTTTAACATTTGAAATATGATATTATGTGTAGAATTTGTACCAAAGGAGAATACAACCATTCTCATATAATACGAAAATATTTAGAAGCATTCTTTTTTATTTTTTTTAAATTTTATTGATTTTAGAGAGGGAGGAAGGGAGACAGAGAGAGAGAAACACTGATCTGTATCTATATGTGTCCTGACTGGGGATCGAACTGGCAACCTTTGTGTATCAGGATGACACTCTAACCAACCAGGCCAGGGCAGAAGTGTAATCTTGGCGAATAAATCTGACATCTTGTTACTATGAAATTGTATTCTGAAAAATCTGGTTGCAATGGGTTCCCGTGAGACTTCTTGACAAAAGGTTACTGTTATTTCCTGTTTTAACCTGAATACTCTTCTGTACATGAACACAAGAAATTACATTCGTTATAATGTGCCTGGTATAGGGTGTTAAGAACAATTACCTAGAAATCAATCTACAAACGTGAATGTTCTCATAACTCTGAATCAGTGACCTCACCAAGTTTATTCTGTAATTTCACTGGGATATAAGTGGCTTGACTTTACCTTTTCTTTAGGAAATGACAAGATCCATTGTCTTGACATTTTCCCTACAGATCTGTGTGCAATAAGCATGTAGGAAAACATTCATTCCTACTAAAGCAATACAAATTTAAGATTTTCATCATTTATGAAAGAAATTCATGCAGAACAAAAACTTTGCATGATCATGACTACTGCGCCAGTGCCTGGTACATTTAGGTACTTAATAAATACTCATTTACTAAATGAGTAGTGTTTAAAAGCAAAACCCAATTGCTTTTGTTAGTATTTGGTAAAGACCACTACCGAAATTAAATTATAAATGCAATATAATCTGTAGATTTATTATACATTTAGTTATTATAGTTAGAAAACAATTTTTATTCCAAATTAAATGTTTCAATAAATAACAAAACTCTCAATAATGCCAATAACTACAACAAAAATACTTGGAAAGTAGCACCCTTTTTAAGAAAAAATCAAGGAGTCAAAAGCTAATTCTCACAGAACCCTGTTCAAAAATTCTTTAATGATACCAAACACAAAAATAATTTTCAGTAAAAATATCTGTCAGTCTTGTTTATTACCCTAGTTCTCTCCTTAGTAAGAAAAAAAAATGCAGAGATTCAATTAAACCCTTTTAGCTTTGAGGTAACTGAAGCTAAAGGAAAGAGACTTCTCCCTGACTTATTACTGATGTTAAAGGACAACTCAAAAGGGGCTGGATCTGTTTACTTCGTTAACAGGATGGGAATCTCCTCATGATGTCATTCATAACTTTTTTTTTTTTTTGTATTTTTCCGAAGCTGGAAACAGGGAGGCAGTCAGACAGACTCCCGCATGAGCCTGACTGGGATCCACCCGGCACGCCCACCAGGGGGCGATGCTCTGCCCCTCCGGGGCGTTGCTCTGCCGCGACCAGAGCCACTCTAGCACCTGGGGCAGAGGCCAAGAAGCCATCCCCAGCGCCCGGGCCATCTTTTGCTCCAATGGAGCCTCGGCTGCGGGAGGGGAAGAGAGAGACAGAGAGGAAGGAGAGGGGGAGGGGTGGAGAAGCAGATGGGCGCCTCTCCTGTGTGCCCTGGCCGGGAACTGAACCCGGGACTTCCGCACGCCAGGCCGAAGCTCTACCACTGAGCCAACCGGCCAGGGCCCATAACTTATTTTTTAAATGTAAGGCTTCACAAATTAATTTCTCATACTATTTTTTTTTTTTTAATTTTTTAATTTTATTTATTCATTTTAGAAAGGAGAGAGAGATAGAGAGAGAAGGGGGGGAGGAGCAGGAAGCATCAACTCCCATATGTGCCTTGACCAGGCAAGCCCAGGGTTTCGAACCAGCGACCTCAGCATTTCCAGGTCGATGCTTTATCCACTGCGCCACCACAGGTCAGGCCAATTTCTCATACTATTAAAATAATCTACTAAACTATACAATGTTTTCATTCACACTGTTTAAACTAAATATGAAAGGCGTCAATCAGCTGCCGAAATGTTTGAACAAAGCAGAAAGGATGGTTTAGGGAAGAAATAACAACAGAGAAAATGTCAGAAAAAAGTCTGATCAAATCCTTACCTTGTCATATTGGCATACAACAACATTTTCTGTATCAAAGAGTTCCTGTCCTTCCTCATCACTGACATCATCTTCACTATTGAGGGGCTCCTACAAATTAAAAGGGACACTTTATTATTTTTATACACCACAAACATACTGGTATCTTTGCAGCTGTGCTGCCTTAGCCAATGTTACAGAAATTCCAGCAAAAATTGAATACAACAAAATAGTTAAGCTGTAATTTACAAGTCTGAAATAATGTTTAACTTTATTTCCTCTATTATTTCAGGATAGCACAGGAGGTTAATTCTCTGCAATAACTTTTTCAGATGTCTAGACATGATCTTCTTTCTTAGGTTTGAAAATGTGAGGGTTTAGTGAAATAATGGCCTTATGTACCACCAGAAGCTGCAGTTTGAAAAGGAAAACCACGGCAAAATTTGGAGGGGAAAAGTGTTATAAAATAGGCTAGCAGTCTGGTTTTTCTTAACATTAGGGACCAGGAGTCTGAATACAAATTAGCATGTCTACTACTGTGGTGATGGCTTCTTAAGAGTATAATTAATTAAACCATTAGATTTAAAATGTGTGTGTATGTGGGGCAGGGGGATCTTCTCAACCAAAAAGAATTAAAGACCAAGATCATAAAATGACCAATATGTTAAGTTTGATCTCAGTTGTGGCAGATGATAAACTATAACTTAGATTTCTAATTAATGGTAAAAGAAGACAAAATAAAAGCAGAAAGAAAAATAAGTTATTAAGTCTATGCCTGCACCCACTCACTGGTGTGTGTGTGTGTGTGTGTGTGTGTGTGTGTGTGTGTGTGTGTGTATTCTTTAAGTAAAAAGATTTGTCATCAATATAAATGTAAAAAAAAAAAACTACTGAGCCCTGGCCGGTTGGCTCAGCGGTAGAGCGTGCGGAGGACCCGGGTTCGATTCCCGGCCAGGGCACACAGGAGAAGCGCCCATTTGCTTCTCCACCCCTCCGCCGCGCTTTCCTCTCTGTCTCTCTCTTCCCCTCCCGCAGCCAAGGCTCCATTGGAGCAAAGATGGCCCGGGCGCTGGGGATGGCTCTGTGGCCTCTGCCTCAGGCGCTAGAGTGGCTCTGGTCGCAACATGGCGACGCCCAGGATGGGCAGAGCATCGCCCCCTGGTGGGCAGAGCGTCGCCCCTGGTGGGCGTTCCGGGTGGATCCCGGTCGGGCGCATGCGGGAGTCTGTCTGACTGTCTCTCCCTGTTTCCAGCTTCAGAAAAAAAATAAATAAATAAATAAAAAACAAAAAACTACTGAGGTAAAATTCCATAATATGATATTCCATGTTTTAACCATTTTAAAGTGTACAATTCAGTCTTACTTCATAATGTGTGAAACCATCACCACTATACAATTCCAGAACAATTTCATCATCTCTACCATTAAGCAGACAATTCCTATTCCCATCTCTCCCCACCCCTGGCAACCCTTAACCTGGCTTTCTGTCTCTATAGATTTACCTATTCTAGATTATTTCATATAAACAGAATCAAACAATGAACATATATAATATGTGGTTTGGCTTATTTAAGTTAGTGTGACATTTAAAGTTCATCCATGTTGTAGCATATACCACTCCTCTGTTCCTTTTCATGGCTAAATAATATTCCATTGTATGGCCATAACAGCTTTTACCTTCCTATACATTGGCTGATGGGCATGTGGATTACTTACATTTTTGGATTTTGTGAGTAGTGCTGTTATAAACATTCATTTACAAACTTTTGTTTGAACACCTGTTTCAACTCACTTTATATATACTTAGGAGTAAAATTACTAGGTCACATAGTAATTCTATGCTTAACTTTTCCCACAGTAGCTACACCATTTTACATTCCCACTAGCAATACAGAAGACTTCCAATTTCTTCACATCCTCACCAATATTTATTTTGTTTTTCATGATAGTAATCTAGTAGATGTGAAGTGCTATCCTCTTTGCAGTTTTGATCTGCATTTCTCTTCAGTGGTAGTCATCCTGGTCCCTACTGCCCACTAGTGGGCGTTCCAGCTTTCATGGTGGGCAGTAGCGGAGCAACCAAAATATAAATAAAAAGAGATTTAACTATAGTAAGTTGTTTAATAAAGATTTATTCTGCCAAACAGCGAAAATTCTATATAAAGTACTTGGTAAGTAATTATTATATGCTTTAACTTGCTGTAACTCTGCTTTATAAATTTTATAAAGTTACTTCCATACTTTATAAATCACCATTACTGTGGAATTGGTGGGCAGTTAGAAAATTTTACTGCTAACAGAGATACAAAAGTGGGTGGTAGGTATAAAAAGGTTGACTACCCCTGCTCTAAATGAATAATGATATTGAGCATCTTTTCACATGCTTGTTGACTATTTGTATATCTTCTTTAAAAAAATATTTATTAAGCTCTTTTCCTGATTTTGAATAGGGTTGTTTAATTTTTTGTTGAATTTTAAGAGTCCTCAATATATTTGGAATGTTAATCCCTTATCAGATTATTTGCAAACATTTTTTCCTATTTTATAGGTTATCTTTTCGCTTTTTTATACTGTCCTTTGATACACAAAAATTTTAATCTATGAAATCCATTTAATCTATTAGGTCCACTTCTGCATGTGTATATTCAGTTGTACAAGCATCATTTGTTGAAAAGACAATTCTTTCCCTATTGAGTAGCCTTGGCCCATGTAAAATTTTTAACATGAGAGCACGCATAGCAATATTCCACATTAAAAAACATACCTAAAGCTTAAGAATACAAAAGGTTTAAAAGTGAAAGACTGAAACAGCTACACCAGGCAAATTCTAACTGGCATAAAGCTGGCATGGCCCTATTAATATCACAGAAAGCAGACTTTACCGCAGGGGAAAAAATTACTGGAGATAAAAGCAGGATACTATATAATCATAAGTGGTTCAACTCACTGGGAAAATAGTACAATTTTAATCTTATGTGCACCCATATTTAGGCTCAAAATAGGAAAAGCAAAAATGATAAAAAACAAAACAAGAAATCAATCCAACATCATAGTGGGGGGTTGAACATCTCTCTTCCTCTCAGTGATCCCTGCTGACGGGGCAAGTACAGGAAAAATATCAATAAGGATATAAACTGCTCGCAAAAATTAGGGGGTATTTCACAGCTTCATATTCATTTTGAAATATCCCTTAATTTTTGTAAATAGCATAGAATATCTCCCCCAAAATGCTGACAATCTAAATCTAACAAGACTCATATAGAAGACAAAACAGCTACAGGAAACACATTCTTTTCAAATACACAGGAAGCCTATGTAAGAACTGACCATATAAAGCAAGTGTTAATCAATTTCAAAATATGCACACATCACACAGATTTTATTCTCTACAAATAAAACAGTGAAGTCAGAACAGAAATCAATAAAACAGGAAAAGACACACTAAGGAAAATAAAGCTAAAAGCTGATTCTTTGAAAACACTGATGAAATTAATATACCTCTGGAAATATTATAAAAGGGAAAAAAGAGCAAGAAAACCCAATAATATTAGGAATGAGAAAATAAAAAAAGGAAATGACTACAAATTGTTCTGCTATCTAGAAGATAATACTGCCATAAACTTTATGCTAATAAATTAAATTTAACAATAGACTTAGAAAAATATGAGCATACCTTGTTTATCAAGTTTCTCTTTATTGTGCTTTTCACACATGTTGTGTTTTTTAAAAATTGAAGACAAGACCCTCCACCAGCAAAAACATGAGGACTCACTGAATTGTAATACTCTCTACTGCAGTGGTCTGGAACGAATCCAGCAATATCGCCACGGTATGCCTGCACAACTTACCAAATGTCTCAAAAAAGAAACAATACTTAAACAGTAGAGATTACTACTAGAACCAAATATTTTTAGCAGCACAACACACACACACACACACACACACACACACACATATGCAAAAGTTCCAAACAAATGGAATTCAGCAATTCACATATATATATTTAAATATTGATTTTATTGATTTTCAGAGAGAGGAAGGAGAGAGCAAGAGAGAGACAGAACACCTGTACTTGTATGTTCCCTGACCAGGGATCGAACCAGCAATCTCTGAGCTTTAGAACAATGGTCTAACCAACTGAGCTATCCAGCCAGAAGAATTCAGCAATTCATAAAAAGTATAATATGTAATGCCTGACCAGGCAGTGGCACAGTGGATAGAGCATCAGACTGGAATGCAGAAGACTCAGAGTTGAAATCCCGAGGTTGCCGGCTTGAGCACAGGCTCACCAACTTAAGAGCAGGATCATAGACATGACCCCATGGTCACTGGCTTGATCCCAAAGGTTGTTGGCTTGAAGCCCAAGGTCACTAGCTTGAATGTGGTATCACAGACCTGATCCCATGGTCGCTGGCTTGAGCAAGGGGTCAGTCGCTCTGCTGTAGGCCCTGGTCAAGGCACATATGAGAAAGCAATCAATGAACAACTAAGGTGCCACACAAAGACTTGATGCTTCTCATCTCTCTTCCTGTCTGTCTTGTCCCCATCTGTCTGTCTTTCTCTCTCTGTTGCAAAAAGAAAAGTATAATATGTAATGATCAAGTTGTGCTATCCCAGGAATGCAAAATTAGTTAACAAATAAAAAACCAATTCATCATAAATAACAGATTATGAATAAGAAATCATATAGTTATCTAATAGTTACAGAAAGTGTTTAATAAAACTCAACATTCATTTATAGTTTAGAAAACAAAGCAAAGCACTTAGTTACTCTGAATAGAAGGGAACTCCTTAACATGAGAAAGGACATCCACAATAAACCTATAGTAAACATTATACTTAGGAGTAAACCACAGAAAGGACTCCTTCTAACATTACGGTAAGAACACCTGCTATTACCATTTCTGATATTGTTCTGGAGGGCTAAGCCAACAAGGCAAGAAAAACTCACTTTTCAAATTTGATTTGATGATGTGATCTACAAAGACATGAAAGACTAAAAAGGCTAAACCTCATCTGTAATCAAATAATGTCAATGAAAACCAAAATGAAACACCATTTTCTACCTACCATGCTGGCAAAATAAGTCTGACTATATAGAGTTCTATATCAAGTATGGTGAATACACATAGACATAGGCACCATTATATACTGCTCACAAAAACTAGGGGATATTTCAAAAACGATTATGAAGTGATAAAATATCCCCTAATTTTTGTGAGCAGAATTAGGGGATATTTCAAAATGAAAATGAAATGATAAAATATCCTCTAATTGTTGTGAGCAATGTATAATGAATGGCAGCAGCGTTATTAGAACAGTTTGGCATTTTATTGTCAAGTTGAAGATGTACATGCCTTAGGATCCAGTAATTCAGTGTTTAGGTATAACACCTAGATAAACTTCCACAGATGTGTGCCCAAATGACACACACTAGACTATTTTATAACTGTAACAGTAAGCAAGCAGACACATCCCCTAATGCCCATCATACCAGAAAAATTGATAACTTATGGTATACTGAACAGTGAAAATAATATATACAACTTAAATGAACCTCAGAATGACACATACCTACCCATTTATGTTATAAAAGGGAATGCAAAACTAAACATGCTCTTCAGAGATATAAACACATATGGTAAAATGGAAAGCAAATTAATGATAAACACAAATTCATGAGCATGGTTACTCTGACGGCAAACAGACGAGGACTGGGTAAAAGGCACCCAGGGGACTTTGTCATGCAATTTTCTTTAAACTAGATGGGGACACTGAGGTGTTTCTATTTTAAATATTTTTTATTCATTTGTATCTATTCAATATTTAATAAAAACAGTATTTAAAAACATTACTTAGATACTTTAGAAGAATTATGTACTGAGATAAGCAAGAGAATGATATCTTAGGCTGCAAAAGGTAATCAATTAAAATTGTAAGACAAGTATTTTGAAGTAACTGAGAAAAACAAAGATTTATGTTTCTAATGTATAACTAATAAATAAGGAAGGATGCGCAACTGAGGGTGGACAGGAAGAGTAGGTAAGGTTACTGAAGGACACGGTATGGAATAGGGACCAAATGGAGGTTCGAAAACAAAATTCTGTCACATTTAGCCTTTTTCTCGAGTTTCATCTCTTTTCAAATGTTACCAACCTTTTAAAATTATTACAAAAGACTAACCACATCTATCTCTTCAACCAATGTCTTATGTTTAAGCCAAATCATGAATGTATAAGCCAAAAAATTATAATTACTTGCATTGTTTCCATCACCTCAATAAATACAACTTAATTTGGTATGTATTCATTTTTATTAACAACTATATAGAACAATAAAGATCGATGCAACCAGAAAAATCTAAAAACCTTACCTAATTTAGAACAATCTAACTTTGTATTTAAAACTTTTTTTGTACAGCACTCTAACAGCCCCTGAAAAATTAGGATATAATTCAAGGTTGTCACCAAATAAAAGAAATTATTGAAAACTTCTCATTTCAAGTCTTGTACTAGAAGCATACCTCTTCTACCTGCCCATCTTCAGCTCCATCTTTCTCTTTGTCTTCCTCCTCGTCATCATCATAGTCTTCTTCCTCATCCTCATCTTCTTCAGAGGATGTATCCCCAGTTCCATCAACCTGCAACACCAGCGGAGCCTGCTGCTGCGCAGGCTGGGCCTGGGGCTGCTGCTGGCCCGCCGCAGTGATCTGTGCTTGGGCCGCTGTAGGTGCAGCCACTGTCGTAGGTATAACTTGCGTCTTATTTCCTGTAAATAAGATTTGCTGAGGCTGGATAATGACACCTGTCTGTGATGAAATCCCTCCAGGAAGAGGGGCTAGTACCTAAGGCAAAAGAAGACCAAATGTCAGGAACTAGTTAAAAGGATCAAGTAGCTCAGTTTCATTGCTCGGTACACAGATACAGGCCCAAATGCTGAAAAATCACCAGAAATGGCTAGATCTCATACATAGTTAAAATGACCAGAGCACAAAGAAATGGTTTAAATAGTGTACTGATCCACTGAATTTCCACTGTACCATTTAAATTCCTAAGGAAAACAGATTTTCTGAAGATAACTGCTTCATTTGTCAAGTACTTGCTATGGATATGCCAGAGTCCAGGCCAAGAATTACACAAGTTAGTTTATTTTTTTAAAGTCATTTTTATTAGAAAGAGAGAGGAGAGAGAGAGAGAGGAAAGAGAGAGAGGAAAGAGACAAAGAGAACAGGGGGAGGAGCAGGAAGCATCAACTCCCATATGTGCCTTGACCAGGCAAGCCTGGGGTTTCGAACCAGCGACCTCAGCATTCCAGGTCAATGCTTTATCCACTGCACCACCACAGGTCAGGCAGTTTATTTTTTTGATGTATAGAGAGGTTTAGTAACAACTTTCTAAGTTTGTAGTCAACAAAAATCAAAATTTAAATCTAGGCTTTCTACTTCTGCTCTTATTATGCTTCCCTACACTGCCTCTCTATGAAAAACACTACACAGAAATATCTGAACTTCTAAGGTCTAGTTTTATATAAGATCACAGATACAAATGTATCAGAGGCAAAATGTTTAACCCAGTGGTTTTCCAGTGCTAGTCTGGGGACCAATGCCAGTCTGTTAGAAAATTTCATGGAGATTCGAGACCCAACGATTATAGACTTCATAACTTTATTCAATAGCAGAGTGGTTAACTCTTTTCACGGACCCGCACAAAATTTCTGGTGGACTGGCAGCGGTCCCTGGACCAGCAGTTAAAAACCACTGGCTCTCTTGGCTTTAATCGCTTATTAGACTAGGATCAGTGACTTTCAACACTGGCTACAAACAGTAGTCACGTGGTAGCTTGAAAATACTGATATGTAGACTCTACTCCTAATATTCTGATTTAAATTGGGTGAGCTGAAATCTTTTCATCTTATTTAAAGATCCCTAGATGATTCTAATCACGCAAACACAGCTGAGAACCACCAGGTCAGATGATTTCTAAAATTCCTTCCAACGTCTGCATTCTAGGATTCTAAAGTAAACCATAACTTAAAAAAAAAACCATTATCAAATACTGTATTAATTATGTTATAATGAACATATTTATAACTATAGTTAATTAAAATCAGATAATGCCTAGTGATTAAAAAAAAAGGCACTAAATGGGAACTACTTGTCATTAGGTTCAAGGAATGCAAAAATAGTGAGATATTATTTCCCTTAAGAAGTTTATAGATTAGTGGTGCAACAGACAAAGAAATAACTCAAAGACAGAAGATGTAATAGAAGTATGCGATGGTGTGATGGGAACAAAGGACAGATTACTGAATTCAGCTTGAGGAACAAGGCATGGTCAGGGAAGCCTTCCCAACAGGTAATATTGAGTGTATCTGGGAGATTAGCCAGGCTTTTCTGTTTGGTTTGTTTGGTGGGAACAGAGGGCACTGCAGGAAGGAAGGCCGAAGGCGGCACTCTAAACAGAAGAGTAACATCAAGTGGAACCCAGAAGTAACAGCAGGACCAAATTTGGAAAGCTATGAAGAGGCTGGATTAGTGCTCCCTCTGCTACTACTTCTAGCATCATTCTATTATACTGACATTATGTAATTATGTCTCTTTTACAAAGTACCTAAATTCCTCAACAAAATAACCACTTTCCTCTCATCTGTGTCCTCACAGTAATACCGTGCACACAAATAGGTGATCACTTATTAACTTTGATCTAAACAGCAAATGAAGCAGGTTAACAACAGGAAGTATGGCAAAAAAATAAACCTGAAGAGATGAAAAAAAAAATCTTATAAACTATGCTGAGAAGTTCTGAATTTTTCCAAAGAGTCAATGGAAAGTCACTAAAAGGTTTTAAGGTTTTTTTAGAATGACTATAAATATAAAATAGCAGAGTCAGGTTAGGAGGGTAAAAGATTGGATGCAGAGAAACTGATTAAGAGGGCAATACCATATTTTAAGTGAGAAATTATGAGCATGAACTAAAAAAATGTCAAGATTCTGAGAAAACTACAGTCAGGAAAAAAAGAACTATAAGGAAGAACTGGTAGGACTTTTGATACTTCGGACATTGGAGGCAAGGAAAAGGGAGGGTTGCACACACCTCCTTCCAGAAAATACAGGAAGCTATCATGTTCACACCTAAATCTCCAGTCCCTTGCAGAACTCCATTATGTAGCCACACAGTAAATGCTTACTGAATGAATGCTGACTAGCTCGCTCAGGAGGCTGGGTGGAGAGTGGGGAGTAGGGATAACATCAATTTAGTCTTAAACATACTGCACATAAATTAATTGTGAGTTATACAAGCATTTGGAATGACGGGCATGTAGTACTGGAGCAGAATCTAAGAACTTACACAGATAAAAAGGCCATGAAAAAAGGGAAAGGAACCAGCCAGAGAATTCATACAGAAGAAAGAGCCCCCTGCTGATCATGATGTCAGACTCTCTTACCTGCTGTATAACGGGAGCCTGTACTCCACCAGGCTGCATTTGTGGTATGACCTGTGGTTGCAGAACCACCGACTGCTGAGGCTGAAAGATATACTGAGCACCGTTGGCTGCTCTGACCACTTGAAGAAGCTGGCCTAAAGCAAAAAGTATGTACTCCAAGTTACCACTGTAGCAGTTACCATCTCAAATAAATGAATTCATAGTGAATGTCTACCCACCAAAGGCCCTAGAAATTACCGAGTAAAAGTCTCCCATAAAGTTTTAAAGGCTGTTATCCATACACAGTAACTATAATCCTTCACTTTTCTGACTTCCATCCATGTACAAATTGCTTAAAATGTTTTATTTTTTTTATTTGTCATTCTTACAAAGCTCTCTCCCAACAAAGTTTTAACAATAGATTATGAGAGTTGATTAAAGGCTTATATATATTATCTTAGCTAACATGTTAGGACTCACAAGAGAGCTAACATCAGATCAGATATTTCAGGGGCTGTTCATTTTTAAAGCTTTAAAGAAATGAAAGTATAATAGTAATAGTTCATTAATATCTTGAAGCAAAATACTATTGTACTTAGCCTCAAAATTGTTTAAAAACAATAAAAGTTTGCTAAATCAATTATCACTGCCACATAACATGAATGGTATAACCAGCTTATACATATAAAGTTAAATCCTTGAATGTTCTTTTAAATGACTCAGAATCTTGAATTAAAAAGTGAACAATTATATTTTATTAAAATGTAGCGAGATTTGTGAAGTTTGTGCTTCACAAATTTAGAAATTAAAATAATAAATTATATAATTAAGATTATAGAGAAAATACTTAAAATCCATATAAATTCTCAAACATGATGCCAAAAATCCCAGTAATTTTTGTCAGTCTGCATAGACATACTATGTAAAATAGAATGCAACAAACTTGCTCTTAAAATCCTAAAAGGATTAAGCATTCAGTTTGATAACCACAAATTAGTTCAAACGACTCAAGTTTAACTAATCTGAAGGTTAAAAGCATTCATCAAAAAACTAGGTAAATAAGCACTGCTATATAATCATACTTCTTTCAATAACAGAATTTTAATTCATGGATCAAAAGCTCAAGTGCAATTCTCATCCTTTCTTCTGCACCCTCAAAAATGATTACAGCTTAAAGTGCTATAGCCCTCGAAAATCTTAATAACCTAAGCTAAGTGGTAAAAGAAATGTTAAGATTTTATAACTTTCAATGAAGACAAAAACAAAGGCTAGATACAATTTTCTTAGTTATGCATACATGATGTTTATATTATTTCTAATTACCTGAATTTGTTAATATCTGTTGAACAGGAGTCACACCTGCGGGGAGTGCCAAGGTAGCAGCAGTAGCAGCAGCACTCTGAAAAACAAAGAAAAAACTCAACACCATCTATATGCATTAACAGGACCTCAGTTCATCTTTGCTATATTTTCACAGCATTTGAAGTTTACCGTTTATTATATACAACAATGAAAAGTTCTAATTATAAAATGGTACAATAAAGACCACCTAGCCTAAATATCCTACCTAATTATTTCAGGCAATTAAGTAGAATAACATAATTGGTTTGTTTTTCCCTGGAGAATGTGCTCTAAGAAAAATCTCAGCCACACTAATAAAGCCGTACAATATACAAAACATCCATTCCATTATTTCCTTTCCTACTCTGATTCCTTACTCCCAAACCTTATTGTACATTAATATAGTTGAGGCAAAATTAGAAATATCTTTATTTTAGAAATCTTAATATTTTAATCTTATATTAGAATCAAGAAATCTCTACAGAAAACTTGGTATCAGAAGACTGCATCTGGAGTATAGCTGGCAATTCTAAGATGCCATAAGGTGACAATCCTGGCGTTATACCAGGTAAAACACATTAATAGTTTTATTAATATATAAATACCTTAAGAACTTAAAAGAACTCACAAACTTTAATTTCTACACTTTAAAACATAGTACCTGACATTTAAATTACAAAATTATACATGGGATTGAATTCTAAATTTCTTTAAATCTCGAGTTAATTCTTGATTTTCCTGCTCCAGGAGACTTCTCCCGTTCCTCCAGAAGAACGGCACATTTTTTTTAAGTGAGGTGGGGGGGGAGATAGAGACAGACTCCCACACACGCCCTGACTGGGATCCACCTGGCAAAGCCCATTTGGGGCCAATGCTCAAAACCACCAAGCTATCCTCAGTGTCTGGAGCAGATGCTCAAACCAATCAGGCCACTGGCTACAAAAGGGAAAGAGAGAGAGAAGGGGGAGAGGAAGCGGAAGAGAAGCAGATGGTCGCGTCTCATGTGTGCCCTGACTGGGGGGGATTGAACCTGGAACTTCCATACACCAGGCCGAAGCTCTATCCACTGAGCAAACCGGCCAGAACCTTACACCAAATTCTTAATGTTTTTAATCTTGTGCTCAAAGCATTTCCATGTATCTCACTATAACTATTGTGTATATATAGGTAGTTTTTCCCTTACCCCGTCAATCATTTTTAAGGTACCAAGTCTTCATAAAACTCAGTCCAACCTAGACTGAGTTTTTAAGAAACATTTTTAAGAAACACCTCTATTTGAATAAGCTTGAAGAAATAATAAACTGCCTAGAAGATGCTAAGCAGAAGTGAACAAAACTTGGAAAATTAACTCAAGTAGGTTAATGATGCACCCACTATCTATACAAACTCTAGGTACAGCTTTCCAAGAAAATGTGCTTCTTGTTACCATTTGGTAGACCTCAGTAACTATGACATCTTAAGCCTGAAATTCCCACCAGTCCCAGAATCCATCTATAGCCCTCCAGGCTCTCTATGAAATGCAAGATACCCAACTACCCCATTTCAAATAAATCTAGCTTATATAGGCAAATGAAAGGTAACCTATGTTTCAGGAACATATTAACAATCACTTATTGCTGAGAAATATTATTTAGAAATATTAATTACCTATAATTCATATTTTATAAGATGAATATATCTTTTTACAGGGAAACTGAGTAGTTTCTATAAAGCATATGGCATATTCATCACCTGCACACACCTCTGCACATTCAAGTGGCTATTAATAAGTATTTGTTGAGTGATGTACCATACAGAAACCATCTTTTATTAATGGCTACTGAAAATTTCTTCTAGTATTTTATGAAATAACCCTACCATAATAACTGCAGTACAGCAATCATTTTATTAAAAAAGAAAAACTTGCAAAGCTGGTCTGATGTAAGTACTGTTCTCTGAGTTCCCTGAAATAGCCTTCTCCCTCATAACACGACCCCATGTATTTATGAAATCACATGATCTTTATTTATGTTCCTTTACAAAGCAGAGAGAGCTATTAAAAAAAATCAAAACTATTTTAATGAATATCTTTAAACCAGAAATGATAACGCAAACAAAAACTCAAAAAAACTTTTCTAAAGAGCTTATACTGATTGTTTTAGAACATGCAAAATACATGGAGCAAACACTGAAGACATCAAGTAAAATGCTAAAATACACATAAATGCTAATCCTGATTTCAGTTTCTGACCTCTGATCTGCTAAACGCACATGCTCTTTAGAATCAAGTAGATGTAACAAATCAGTAAGAGACAGGCCACCGATTTTACCCAGGTCTCTTTAAATACATTCTCGGCCCTGGGAGGGTAGCTTCGTTGGTTCTGGTTCGAGTGTCGTCCCTACATGCTGAGGTTGCAGGTTAGATCCCCGGTCAAGGCACATACAAGGATCAATGAACTACGGCATGAATAAGTAGAACAACAAATTGGAGTTTCTAAGTTTCTCTCTCTCTCTCTCTCCTTTCCTCTCACCAAAAATCACTTTAAAAAAAATTTAAACACATTCTCTCTCACAACACGTATAGTCATTCAAAATTAAATGGGCCTACTGCAAGTGATTTTAACAAATTTCTGTTTTAAAATGACACAAGTTATTCTCTAGGAAATTGTCTCAATAGTACCAACTGCAATATGAACCCTACAGTAAGACATTTTTTTAAGTCATTTATTTATTTTGAGAGACGGAAAGAGAGAGAGATGGCGGTGGCAGGGCAGGGAGATGAGAAGCATCAAATCATGGGTGCTTTTCATACATGCCTGACCGGGGGCAGGCTCAAGCCAAACCAGTGACCCTTTGCTCAAGCCAGCAACCCTGGGCTCAAGCCAGAGACTTAGACCTGTGGGTTCAAGCCAGCGGCCTTGGGATCTCGTGGTGTTGAGCCTACGCTCATTCTGGTGACCTTGCAGTCAAACCGGCAAGCCTGTACTCTCAAGACCTTGGAGTTTCAAACTGGGCTCCCAGCGTCCAGGGCTGACGCTCAACCCACTGCACCACCACCAGTCAGATAAGACTTTGTTTTTTAAGGGTGAAGGTTAAAAAGAAATGTGAGGCCCTGGCCAGTTGGCTCAGTGGTGGAGCGTTGGCCTGGCGTGCAGGAGTCCCGGGTTCGATTCCCGGCCAGGGCACACAGGAGAAGTGCCCATCTGCTTCTGCACCCCTCCCCCTCTCCTTCCTCTCTGTCTCTCTCTTCCCCTCCCGCAGCCAAGGCTCCATTGGAGCAAGGTTGGCCCAGGCGCTGGGGATGGCTCTATGGCCTCTGCCTCAGGTGCTAGAATGGCTCTGGTTGCAACAGAGCGACGCCCCAGTTGGGCAGAGCATCGCCCCCTGGTGGGCATGCCGGGTGGATCTCAGTCAGGTGCATGCGGGAGTCTGTCTGACTGCCTCCCCGTTTCGAACTTCAGAAAAATACAAAAAAATAAAAATAAAAAAAGAAATGTGAGGCCTTAGACTTGAAATAAATTTTTCTGAATAAAAATTCTTGTGAGAAATACTAGGCACAGGATTTTATGATTTTCATACAGAAGAACTGATTCCAACAACTTGAACTGAAAGTACAAATAAGAGATCCCTGATTTTTCATGAATTTTAAAACTGCAGTTTCTACTACCATGTAAACTCTGCAATTCTGCCAAGCTATAATTTGTAAGGCTGGTATATATAAAGAAGTCTAGTAGGTGAGCTTTGCTTCCCATCTGGTTTATAAATCACAAATGAGCTCTGAGGCTCACTACTCATTACTCAGCAAATAGAAGTGATTTTTTTAAAATGCTGCTTTTTCGTTAAAAAAAAAAAAAAAAAACTGGGGCCCTGGCCGGTTGGCTCAGTGGTAGAGCGTCGGCCTGGCATGCAGGAGTCCCAGGTTCGATTCCCGGCCAGGGCACACAGGAGAAGCGCCCATCTGCTTCTCCACCCCTCCCCCTCTCCTTCCTCTCTGTCTCTCTCTTCCCCTCCCGCAGCCAAGGCTCCGTTGGAGCAAAGATGGCCCGGGCGCTGGGGATGGCTCTGTGGCCTCTGCCTCAGGCACTAGAATGGCTCTGGATTCAACAGAGCGACGCCCCAGATGGGCAGAGCATCGCCCCCTGGTGGGCGTGCCGGGTGGATCCCGGTAGGGCGCATGCGGGAGTCTGTCTGACTGCCTCCCCGTTTCCAGCTTCGGAAAAATGAAAAACAAAAACAAAAACAAAAAAAAACTGGATCTGAAAAAGTATCTCATTGCCAACACTAGATTAAAAGATCTTTTTTAAAATAATGATTCTTATCTTTACATAAAAATCTGGCTGAATTAGAAAAAAAATGTCAGAGCTGAGATACCACTAAAAGTCAATATATTTTAATCAGCACAGGGCTATGAGAAAGGGCTAGTACAACTATCCTACTGTTTTTTGTTGTTGTTTTTTTATCTTTAAGAATATAGGCAAATATTTTCTAAGGTTCTGAAAGCTTCTTTCTTTCTTTCTTTTTTTTTTTTTTTTTTTTTTTATTTTTCTGAAGCTGGAAACAGGGAGAGACAGTCGGACAGACTCCCGCATGCGCCCGACCGGGATCCACCCGGCAGCCCACCAGGGGCGACGCTCTGCCCACCAGGGGGTGATGCTCTGCCCATCCTGGGCGTCGCCATGTTGCGACCAGAGCCACTCTAGCGCCTGGGGCAGAGGCCACAGAGCCATCCCCAGCGCCTGGGCCGTCTTTGCTCCAATGGAGCCTTGGCTGCGGGAGGGGAAGAGAGAGACAGAGAGGGAAAGCACGGCGGAGGGGTAGAGAAGCAAATGGGCGCTTCTCCTGTGTGCCCTGGCCGGGAATCGAACCCGGGTCCCTCCGCACGCTAGGCCGACGCTCTACCGCTGAGCCAACCGGCCAGGGCCTGAAAGCTTCTTTCAATTTTACTGTTATACCATACTACATCTGATGGGAAATATTATATGTCCTAAGTAAAATAAGAAAATTTGACTAACGCCTGACCTGTGGTGGTGCAGTGGGTAAAGTGTCGACCTGAAACACTGAAATCTCCAGCTCAAGGCCCTGGGCTCTCCTTGTCAAAGCACATGTGGGAGTTGATGCTTCCTGCTCCTCCCCCCCTTTCTTTCTCTCTCTCTCTCTCTCTCTCTCTCTCTCCTAAGTGAATAAATAAAATCTTTAAAAAAAAAAAAAAGAAAGCTTGACTGCCTATGAAGGTCAGTAGATATCCCTCAGAAATATCTCAAGTCTAATGTACAATAAATACAACTGGTTAAAATGCATTTTAAAGTAGCGATTTATATATTGTAATAAAAGTTATTAGGCTATATACTATTGTTAAAATTTGGCAAAATTTTTTAATGTTTGATCTTAAAAATAGTTACCTTGAACTACTTAAAAAAAATTTTTAAGTTTTTAATTCTTAGCATCCTTACCTCTTGCAATTAATGGATCTTAAAGGATCTTTTGCAAATGAACAATACTTGGCATAATATGGTTGGCAGGTCCCCTAAACCTCTTTTCCAAAAACCTCAGAGATTGAAATAACTCCCACAAAGTATTATTCTTCTGGTATTTTCAACAGAAAATTGTATAATTTTATGAACTTCAATGTCTAAGTATCAAGTTAACCTTTAGATTTGCTTCTAAATCCAGTATTTAGGAAACCAAATAAAATAGCCATTTTGCTCAAGCTTTGAAATAAACTTTGCTAATGTAAAATCTACCTAAACAGGATCACAATTTGGGTTAGAATACGTTGACCAAACAGTGCTATGTTTTGAATCTTACCATGTTTGATGCATTCATATGCTGTATCAGCTTAGAGTCAGGAACAATAACTTGCGGCGCTGCAGCTATTAAAACAAAAGCACACACGCAATGAGCCATGAGGCTAGTTCATAATCCCCAGAATGCTAGACAATGCTGAAAACTCTTCCATACTTCCCACATTTTCTCCATTCAGTTGCTCTCAACCACCTGTTATCTCAAAATGCTATAAATTTCCATAATAAATAACAACTGCCATAATATCTTCTGCTGGAAAACATCAATTAAAAAAAAAAAAAGATGAGTAACAATACCTGGTGACTCAAAGGAACCTGGGGACAAGAAGTAGCAGGATACCTATCACCTTAAACATATGTATTTATGTGCATTCAACTGGAAACTGTCTTGCAAACTTAGAATAATTTTATTGACAAAACATTACTGTTGGGATGAGTTATTAACCCATGAAGAGTGAGCTCAAAAAGTTAAAACTACGGTAGCTTTTTTTACATCTACATAGCCCTTTTCTCTCAATTTGACACTTGACAGAATCTTAATTACTTCTATCAACCTTAAAAATACCAATCAAAAATAAGGCAACATTACGTAAGTGTAAAAGAAACTGTTTGATCCCGCAAATTTCAGAGAATGAACAGATAATCCCATTACCCTAACATTCTCTGAGTGAAGAAAATCACATTTTAATGTATGATGACCTAAAATCCTAGTGCCAAGCCTGAAGGCAACAGGAGGAACAGTCATCAACAGATGAAAAAGATAACATTATCTGACACAAAGTATAGAATATTAGAAATCTTATTTGATATACAGTATAATAATCCAAATAGACATTTCTCCTATGCATTGCCATCGATACACTCTCAAATGAGGCAAACAGGTAACTAAACAGTTACTTTAAAATAATCTTTCCATTTATTGTCATTCCTTTCTTCAGTAACAAGATTTACAAAACTCGAATGCCCAGGAAGTTTTATAACCGAATACAGCAGTGCACCCTCGTCTTCGGGGATACGATCTGATAACTGACGAGGGCTACTACGTGTCCAGCATATAGAGCATGGATCACCAGACAGAGAAATGCTTCACGTCCCAGACAGGACAAAGCAGGACAGCTCTAGTTGTCATCATGATACTCACAGTAGCACACAATTTAAGACTTGTGAATTACTTATTTCTGGAATTTTCCATTTAATTCTTTCGAACCACAGTTGCCCGAAAGTAAGTGAAATTGTGGAAAGCCAAATGTTATAATGGAGGACTACTCTAGATGTCTGTCATGATAAAAAATGCGTACTATATGTATAATGAAGCAAGCTTTTTAACCTTTTCAGGGCCCAGATATTTCTCGGCTTTGAAATGTTGTAAGAGCTACTTCACAAAGCCTTTGTAAGGTTTCCATGAAACAAAACCTTTAAAATGACTTACAGAGTATAAAGCAGTATGGACACAGACTTTAAGTACCTACTTGTTTTTTCTTACCTTTAAATCAAGTAATATAAATTAAGATATATTATACCGGTATACTACTCTTCACTTAAAAGAACTCTAATTCAATTTAGACTTATACAAATTACTATGGAACTGATTTTTAGATTGCCAAAGTATAGTTACAAAAATCCTCCAATAGTTAAGATACCTATATATTTATAAAGACTAAACACAAATATATCTTTGATGGAACAAATCCGTTTCATAAAGAAAGCAGATAATGATTTTACTGCATAAAACATCGAAACACTTAGTAAATAAACATTTATGGATTTGACTTATTTCAGAAAATCACCATTATGTAGCTTTCTCAAAAGAAGTATTAACATACATATAATATATAAGTATGTTAGGGTTTCAATTAATGAATTATTTATTACTATACAAATAGGATCTACATGTTAATCAAATTAGTTAATACATATACCCTCCTCAACTAACAGAAAGAAAAACCCCAGAGTACTTCTCTTCTCTGAAAATGACCAAGTTCACTGCCAAGCGGTGAGTAGGGAAAGTGGCCAGGCTCACCCTGCTGCGAGGCGGGAATGAGCACCTGCTGCGTCTGCGCCTGCTGGGGCACGGCGGGCTGCGGCGGGGCTTGCTGGTGGTGGTGGTGGTGCTGCTGCTGCTGGCTCTGGTGCTGCTGCTGGACTTGCAATAAAAGCTGCTGCTCTTCCGAGTGAAATCCGTCTACTGCCCTGGACTGCATCAGTTTACTCTCCCACAACTAAGGCAAAGAACATTCAAGATTTCTAAGTGAAAAGTCAGGGAAGATAACTGCAGACATATGGACATAACATATTTGATTAGTCTGTTTGTAAAATCCTTCCATTTTCAAAACTGATACAATCACAAAAATCAACCGATCACTAATCTTTATGCAAGTGTATGCAATAATAAAAACTAACTTTTTAAGTATCAAACCTCATTTTTTTGCTACCTTAGAGTACTGAAAAAAATTTTTTTTGTTTCTTTTTATGTCTTCAACAAACTTTCTATGATAGTTCTTTAGCTATCAGGCAGATTTTAATAAAAGCAAATTTTTAGTAATCAAAAAAATTTTTATATCAAATCTATTAACTATTTTTATGGAAATTTTTCCTTAACACAAAGTTTTCTAACTTTTAAATAACATACAGAACATAAATATATCCTCTCCTGATATAAACAATGAGAAACATTTTAGAGGCAATCCTCAAATTAGAAAAGCCCAAATTTAAGCCTTGACCCAGTAGCTCAGTTGGTTAGTGTCGTCCTGATACACCCAGGTTGCGAGTTCAATCCCCAGACAGGGCACATACAAGAATCAACCAACATACAAGACCTGCCCAGTGGTGGCACAGTGGACAGAGCGTCAACCTGGGAAGCTGAGGTCCCATGTTCAAAACCCAGAGGCCGCCAGCTTGAGTGTAGGATCGCTGGCTTGAGCATGATATCATCAACATGATACCACGGTCACTGGCTTCAGCAAGGAGTCACTGGCTCAGCTTGAGCCCCCCTCCTCCCCCCGGTCAAGGCACCTATGGGAAGCAATCAATGAACAATTAAAGTGCCACAAATACAAGTTGATGCTTCTCATCTCTCTCCCTTTCTCTCTCTCTCTAAAATAAAACTGATAAATGCATAAATAAGTGGAACAAATCAGTGTTTTTCTCTCTCCCCACTCACTCTAAAATCAATATATAAAAATGTAAGCACTGCTTGGATAGCTCAGTCAGAGCACCATCCTGAAGCACAGAGTCGCCCATTCAATCCCCGGTCAGAGCACATACAGGAACAGACCAATGTTCTCTCTCTCTTTTTCTCTCACTAAAATCAATAAACACTTAAAAAAACCTTTTTTAAAAAATAAAAGCTCAACTTTCCATCTGTCCAATCCTATATAAGGAAAAAGAAACAAAAATGCCTAATGTTTTTAGAGGTATTCTCAACTCTCTACCCATCTTGAAGTTGCCTTCCCTCTCCCACTATGACAAGGATTGACAATCTGTTTGCTTAGCCACTTCCATTTTCCTCATCTCATCCTTAGACAATTTCTGTGATGAGGAAAAATAAATCAGAAGTAAGCAAAAGGAAGAAGAAAAAGAAAATATAACTACTCCATCCTTCTCAACACATTTCTTCTCCACGAGGTAACATGCAATCTGGAGAGCCTCAACCCTTACAAGAAATTGCCCGAGGCCTGACCTGTGGTGGTGCAGTGGGATAAAGCATCGACCTGGAACACTGAGGTTGCCGGTTCGAAACCTTGGGCTTGCCTGGTCAAGGCACATATAGGAGTTGATGCTTCCTGCTCCTCCCCCTTCTCTCTCTCTCTCTCTCTCCCCTCTCTCTAAAAATCAATAAAATATTTTTTAAAAAATTAAAAAAAAAAAGAAATTGCCCAAGGAAATCACAAACTGTTCCTAAACATATAAAATTATATTCAGTCACTTTATAAACAAGTATCTACACATACCTTGTTTTCTTCCCTAGAATCTAATCTTGAGATATTACCTAAATCACCTGAGGCTTCTATCGGATTTTTCCAGAAGCTCCGTTTGCCATACTTACAGGGATTTTTTATAATCTCCTGACACTTCCACCTGTTCTAGAAATTATATATTTGTATCTACATGCCACGAACAATTTCAGCATGTCTCTAATGACTTAATAAAAACGTAAACTAAAGGTGAATTTCTGAGAGCAATCATTCCCCTGCAGGCTCAGTTTAGTCTTGCCTAAAGATTGTTCTTCATAGACAGAACAATATCTACCTCATGAATTCTTGTAAGGCCTAAATAATACATCTATACAAAACATTTATCACAACTAGCATAAAGTCAGTGATCAATAAATGCTAGTTGTTATAATTATGGTGGTGGTAATCTTAGACATTACACCAGAAGACAGGAACCCAGTTAGTTCTGGTTTGGTCACTAACTGGCTTTGTGGACAAATCATTTATCTTTGTTGGACATTTTCCTCATCTAAAAGAGGACAAGATAATACTTCTAAACTTACTTCCAGCTAATAAATTGAAGTCTCTGTAAATCCCAGACGAAAAACAGCTAGAATTCTTCCTAGGGTCACAAAGGACTATATTTTCTGAGAGCTGAGTTGTGCCTGGCTCATCTCTGTAAAGCGGGCACCTAGCACAGCACACAGTACCAATAGGCGCCTAATGTGTTCTATAAAACCTAGCTTTTAGTGAGCCAAAAATCAAGATGAAAAGACTGTACTATTAATTAGTGCTTTAAGAAAGCTTTTAGGCCCTGGCCGGTTGGCTCAGTGGTAGAGCGTCGGCCTGGCGTGCAGAGGTCCTGGATTCGATTCCCGGCCAGGGCACACAGGAGAAGCACCAATCTGCTTCTCCACCCCTCCCCCTCTCCTTCCTCTCTGTCTCTCTCTTCCTCTCCCGCAGCCGAGGCTCCATTGGAGCAAAGATGCCCCGGCCGCTGGGGATGGCTCCTTGGCCTCTGCCCCAGGCGCTAGAGTGGCTCTGGTCGCGACAGAGCGACGCCCCAGAGGGGCAGAGCATCACCCCCTGGTGGGCATGCTGGGTGGATCCCAGTCGGGCGCATGCGGGAGTCTGTCTGTCTCTCCCCGTTTCCAGCTTCAGAAAAATACAAAAGAAAGCTTTTAGACCCTGGCCAGTTAGCTCAGTGGTAGAGCATGAGCCTGGCATGCAGGAGTCCCGAGTTTGATTCCCAGCCAGGGCACACAGGAGAAGCACCCAACTGCTTCTTCCACCCTTCCTCCTCTCCTTTCTCTCTGTTTCTCTCTTCCCCTCCTGCAGCCAACGTTCTATTGGAGCAAAGCTGGCCGGGGCACTGAGGATGGCTCCGTGGCCTCCAACTCAGGCACTAGAATGGCTCCAGTTGCAACAGGGCAACATCCTAGATGGGCAGAGCATCGCCCCCTGGTGGGCATGATGGATCCCGGTCAGGTGCATTCGGGAGTCTATATCTCCCCGCTTCTAACTTCAGAAAAATACCAAAAAAAAAAAAAAAAAAGATAGCTTTTAAACTATAATTTAACACTTCAGTTTTATCACCTCAAATTGGTCTACCCACAGCAATATGACCCATCACATGAAGCACCCATGCCATTGGCAAACACTAAATGAATACATATTATGTGTTGCTAATTGCTTGGTACCACTTACTCACCTAACCTCCCAAGTCAGTGACCTGAGTCAGAATCTACCTCCAAACCCCATCATTACTGGCAATTTCCCTTCCGAAGCTTGGTTACAATCTACTCCTGCTATTCTGGCCCTGGTTCAAGTCCTTTCCTCCCACACAAGTATTACTGTAAAGTAATGACTGAGCTCCCCACATCAAGTCATGAATTCTAAAAATAATTATTGACTATCTCCTATATGCTAGACACTGTTAGTGGCATCGAGAACAGATAATGAACATTTCTAACAAAAATCCTTGTCCACAGAGTCTACAGTCTAGTGGAAATTGTCCTTCAGGTGATCCTCTATAAATCAGTGGTCCTCAAAACCCAACGTTGGGCCAGGTCGTTAGGCATACTAATTCTCAGGCACCACCCCAGACCTACTGAATCAGCAACTCTTAGGGTAGAGCCAGGAATATCTTTTAATAACTTGTCCGGGTTATTCTGATGCAAGCTAAAGTTAGAACCACCAATGCTTTCCAAACTGCGATTACAATCCTTTAATGGATTATTAAAAGTCAATGTGAGCCTGACCTGTGGTGGTGCAGTGGATAAAGCATCGACCTGGAATGCTTAGGTCGCCGGTTTGAAACCCTGGGCTTGCCTGGTCAAGGCACATATGGGAGCTGATGTTTCCTGCTCCTTATCTCTCTCTCCTCTACAAAATGAATAAATAAAATAATAATAATAATAATAATAAGTCATTGTAAGCCCTGGCCACGTGGTTCAGTTGGTTAGAACTTGGTCCGATATGCAGAGGAGGCTGGTTCAATCCCTGACAGGCATATACAGAAACAGAGTGATGTTTCTTGTCTCTATTCTCTGTCTGCCCTTTCCTCTCTCTCTAAAATCAATAAATATTTTTAAAAATAAGTAAAAATAAGTCAATCTGAATTTTTTGCAAATGCAATCAAATAAAATTACCAGACCACTCCCCTATTGAGTCATACTCTGAAACAGTAGTCCAAAAATCTGCAATTTAACTGGAACTCCAGATAATCCTTCCCACTCTAAAGACCAAGCTCCACATGGTATACATTACTTCTCCAACTGTTACTATAATTTGCACTATTTCCTTATGGTGCTAAACTATATATTTGCAGTTCCCTGAAAACAGCTTCCTTCTCTTCTGTGTGAATCTTAGCAAACCACTCCGTATGACTGGCAGTGTCCCTTCATAGTTCCCCAAACACCACAAAGGCCAAAGTTACACAACCTCAAAAAGACCCTTAACTGCCTCTATACCTTAAGAGATATTTCTTATTTTAAAAAATATTACTATACTTTTCATATGAAGTCAACTATCCCTATTAAAGAACTCATTCAGGGCAGAGATTATGTCTTATTCGGGAGCTAAAAAAATGGTCCAGAATTTACCATTCAACATGAATTCAAAGTAGAGAAGGGAAAACAAATGCTACTGACATGGGGTAGGGCAAGTCTTGACTGCGTAAGACACTACACCACTGGGAAGTGAACAGAAAATGAAACGTTCCTGGCTCTAACCTACTAAATGCCAAAGGTGTCCCTTTTCAGCTGCTTTGGGAGTAGACAAGGGGAAAGGGTATTGTTGGAGCAGTCTATCGAGAACCAGTATTTATTAAATACCAAGTACTGTTCTAGGTAATGTAAAAAATACAAAAAATAGTACCAAATATTTCACATTAAGCTTGTAATACCAAATAAGTTCAAATTAATTGAGTGTTCAATTTTATTTATTTATTTTCTTATAGCCATTTTCAGGGACCTTAATGACTTTAAATATCTTTAAGGTTCATAACATGGCTTTACTATTGCCAGCTCTCTCCAAAGTTCTGCAGAAACACATTCAGGTAAGCAGATTCATTGGCTGTCTTTCAATTTTATTTTTTACATAATTTTACTTATCAAAGTATTCTTTTTTTGAGAGAGAGAGAGACAGGAAGGGATAGAGAGGGTAAGAAACATCAACTTGTAGTTGCTTTTACTTTAGCTGTACATTGATTGCTTCTCATATGTGCCTTGACTGGGGCGAGCCAGTGTCCCCTTGTTCAAGCCAGGGATCATGTGAACAATTCCCCTGCTCAAGCTGGTGACTCCATGCTAATGAGCTGGGGTTCAGAGCCAATGACCTGGGGTTTTACATTAGCGACCTCAGTGTTCCCAGTCGATGCTTTATCTACTAAGCCACCAGCGGTCAGGCAAAATATTCTACTTTTAAAATATTAGCTGTTTAAAGTAATATAATACTGTTGGGGCAACGGTGATCATATTAAAATTACTGAAAACCACCAGAAATACTGAATTGTTAGTTATTTTGCTTATAGAAAATAGGAAAAAATCCTTTTTCCTCCTCATTTTTATAGTACAGTGCTCTTTTTTATTATTATTATTTTTAGAGAACAGAGATAGAGAAGGGAGGAACAGGAAGCATCAACTCCCACATGTGCCTTGACTGGGCAAGCCCAGGGTTTTGAACCGGCTACCTCATATAGTACAGTGCTCTATTCCCTAAAACAGCAGCTATTGTTTCGGGCAGCCCTTCAGCAAGGTCTCAAAAATTAGACACAAAGAAAATTTATTTTGTTTCCCAAATGATTCGGATGTGCATCTCTGTACACCATAATAACTAGACTAATGCTGAATTCTTACTTTGTAAATACTTTTATGTACAGGCTCATTTTTCACACACACAAAAAATCCTTAAGATAGGCATTATCATTATCTCCTTTTTACAGAAAAAGGAACCCAAGGAACATGAAGTTATGTAACTTATCCAACATCGCCAACCAATGCAAAACTGGGATGCAATCTCGGCATGTGACTCCAGTATCTGCAGTCAGGGCTGGACCCTGAGTGAACAATGAAGGCCCTTTGTTCTGGATCCTAGGCATCTAGCTCTCTTGCCTCACTATAATCCCAACTCTGGTCCAAGTCTCTGGTCTCTAAATTGTACTGCTGCTATCAGAAAAGGTCTAGTCACAACTCTGGTACCTTCCTTTTTACTAAATACTGTTGATGTCATTTAATGACAAAAGGCCTACATTCAAGTCTTTATCACTTGCTAAATGACTTTTTTTTTTTTTCCGAGACAGAGTCTGAGAGAGGGATAGATAGGGACAGACAGACAGGAACGGAGAGAGACAAGAAGCATCAATCATCACTTTTTCGTTGCAACACCTTAGTTGTTCATTGATTGCTTTCTCATATGTGCCTTGACCACGGGCCTTCAGCAGACCGAGTAACCCCTTGCTTGAGCCAGCAACCTTGGGTCCAAGCTGGTGAGCTTTGCTCAAACCAGATGAGCCCGCGCTCAAGCTGGCGACCTCAGGGTCTCGAACCTGGTCCTCCGTATCTCAGTCCGACGCTCTATCCACTGCACCACCGCCTGGTCAGGCGCTAAATGTTAAAGCATATTCCCTCTGAGTCTATTTCTTTTTACCTATTAAGATGTGATTAGATCTATTGATCTCTGGCAGTATGCTGGGCTAGATAGTCTGAAGGATTCTCCTAATTTCATAGAACACCTAGCTCCTGGATAAAACTTTAAAAAACTGCATTTCATGGCTCCCTAAAAATGACAGAGTCTTCCGCAAAGGCAAAAGAAGTGGCATAATAGATTATTCAACAGAAGCCAGTTACACTAACATCCTACAATGAATAGGACAGCCCTCTCCAACAAAGAATTAAACCGGTTCAAAATGACAGCAGCGCCAAGGTTGAGAAAGCTGATCTAGAGGCAGATAAACTGAGTTTCAGATTTGTCTCCAACTGAGGAAATTCTTCTCACTTTGATTTACTGAGAAGAAAGGCTATGGTCCAAGTATACAATTATATATAACTAGAGTGTATTTAGAATAGTGAATCTTGGTCATGGGTGGTTTTGCCCCCCAACATTGGACAATGTCTAGAGACACTTTTGGTCATCAGAACTGAGGGGTGCTACTGGCATCTAGTGGGCAGAAGCCAGTTACACTAACAT
The DNA here is from genome assembly GCF_036850995.1 of Saccopteryx leptura. NCBI lineage: Eukaryota > Metazoa > Chordata > Mammalia > Chiroptera > Emballonuridae > Saccopteryx > Saccopteryx leptura. Next base: position 20,840,664 of record NC_089508.1, on the reverse strand, counting down.
CCTACAATGAATAGGACAGCCCTCTCCAACAAAGAATTAAACAGGTTCAAAATGACAGCAGTGCCAAGGTTGAGAAAGCTGATCTAGAGGCAGATAAACTGAGTTTCAGGTTTGTCTCCAATTGAGGAAATTCTTCTCACTTTGATTTACTGAGAAGAAGGCTATGTTTTACTTCTCCGATGGAGCTTGCTGTTTGGATACGGGTAGGTCTGACAGTCTAAAAGTCAGAATGGTTTTATCATTCACTTTAAAGAGGATTTCTAGATTATCATTCCCAGCCAAAGTCACTCATCAACCCAAAACACAATTTACATTCATATATAGGTTTACTGAAAACGAAGACTATGCTTTATGTCTTTTCTTTCTCCACGGTTCAAGGTCCACAGTCTTGAGAATGAGATTGAACTTTAAAATCATCTTCCTTCCTTCATTATCTAGGTAAACTTCAAATTACATGCACTCTCATTACTTATTTTAATTCATAATCTATTTCAGCAATATATCCTTCAAAGCCAAATAGAAGCTTTTAATGAAAGTTTGTGAAATGGCCAAAAAGGAGTGAGGGGCTAGGGCTAAATGACAAAGTTCTTCACAAAACATAAATATGAAATCAAAGTCAGTTTTTTTATTAGCAAGAATGTTTAAACCTGCATGGTTCAGCAGAGTAGCCACTAACCACACATAGCAATTTAAATTAAAATTAATTGTAATTAGATAAAAATTCACTTCAGTTCCACTAATCACATTTCAAGTGCTTTAAATGGCCACACATGTCTAATGGCTACCATAATGAAGAGTACAAATACAGAACATTTCCTTCACCACAGAAAGTCCTATTAGAGAGTGTTGGCTGTCCAAAGTTAAAACTAGGACACAATGTAGAAATTTCAATGAGATCCTCAAGAAACTAGTGCAGAGAATTAAAATAACAAACTCATTTTAGTCTAACAGTTTTATTTTTAATCTACTTACCATCCAGAACAGAAAAGTATGACCCATTTAAAAAACAACAAAAAATATTAAACTACTTAGTTCAGATAGGTTCTGAGTCACATTTGTAATTTATTGCTTAAATTAAGTATTTACTGAATAGCAATAACATATGTCAGGCACTCTGGTAGGAGCTGGGGATTCAAAGTTGAGTAAGTTATAATTTGTATTATTAAAAACCTTATTAAACAAACAAAAATGGTGCACAACCTATAAAACATTAACTTATTTATAAATTATATATTGTACATTATACATATAAAATGCAGGTGGAAAATGGGAGATGATATTTACAAACAGCAGCTCCAATAAGGGGTTACTATCCAAAATATATAAAGAACTCACAAAGCTCAGCAACAAACAAGCAAACAATCCAATTAAAAAATGGGGAGACGACCTGAACAGACAGTTCTTGCAGGAAGACATACAAAGGGCCAAAAGACATATGAAAAGATGCTCATCTACATTAGCTATTAGAGAAATACAAATTAAAACTACAATGAGATACCACCTCACACCTGTTAGATGGGCTATTAGCAAGAAGACAGGTAACAACTGTCTGGAGAGGCTTGGAGAAAAAGGAACCCTCATTCACTGCTAGTGGGAATGCAGACTGGCACCCCATTGTGAAAAAAAGTATGGTGGTTCCTCAAAAAATTAAGAACAGAACTACCATATGACCCAGCAATCCCTTTTCTGGAGATCTACCCCCAAAACTCAAAAACACTAGTATGTGAAGACACATGCACCCTGTGTTTATCCCATCCTTCTTCACAGCAGCTGAGACATGGAAACAACCAAAGTGTGCCTCCATTGAGGATTAGATAAAGATGGGGTGCATCTATACAATGGAATACTACTCAGCCAAAAGAAATGACGACATATTGCCATTTACGACAACATGGACGGACCTTGAGAACATTCTACTGAGTGAAATAAGTAAATGAGAAAAAGCATAGAACTATATAATATCACAGATAGGTGGGATATAAAACTAAGACTCATGGACATAGATCAAAGTGGTTACCAGGGGGAAGGAGAAAAGAGGGACAAATATACAGTGAAGGAAAATTATTTAACTTTGGGTGATGGGTGCACAACATAATAAACAGTTCAAATGCTACAGAAAATGTTTATCTGAAACCTATGTATTCTTATTGATCAATGTCATCCCATTAAATTTAATTTTCTAAATAAAATTAAAAAGAACATGCAGGTGGAGCAGTTTGTCTCAAAGACAGCCCACTCCCTGTGTTCTTAATTTTTTGATTCTACTGGGACCAGTAGGAAAAAACAATTCCCCAGACTTCGTGAAAAGCAAGAGTAGATAACAAACAATATGGACTGACCACTAGTTTGACCTGGAGTAATTAAAGTGTTTGAGATTGACTATGCCGAAAAGTGTTCTACCTTCTCTATAAGGTCACAGAACAAGGACACCTGATAAAATTATAAGAACATAACAAAGATTATAAATATTTACTCCGTGTAACATAAAGGAATCAAACTAAGCTTATTCATTTCTCCCAGTAACTTGATGCTCTTCTTCCAATTCACGTCTCAAAGTCGGCATTCTTTCACTTGTATTTTTAGATCCTTACTCTTCAGTTTTAATAACCGTTACATTTCTCTCAGGATAAATAGCTCATCATACTTAAACCTATGTTTTATTCCTTCCTCACACGGGCAGGTTCTTACTGAAAACTACAGAAGCTGCCCAGAATCAGTTGCCAAAACACTCTAAAACATATTTCATCACCACCATAAAGGGGAGGCTTGCTTTTAAGTTTCTAAATTATACTTCCATTGAATTGATAAAAAAGACCACAACAAATGTTCTTTAGCATTCATAAACTGTGATAACTTATTGGTACATAGCTCTAAATGAGCTCAATTTCTAAGCCAGCAGTTTTAAAATGTTTGGTCAAGATCACTTTCAACAATTACCGAGGACCTCAAGTAACTTTTAAGAAATTAGAACTAAGGTTTTAAAATATGTTTACTAATTCATTTAAAAATCATGTAACCATTACATGTTATCATAAATAACACATTTTTTTTTTCTGTATTTTTCTGAAGCCGGAAACGGGGAGAGACAGTCAGACAGACTCCCGCATGCGCCCGACGGGGGATCCACCCCCCACCCCCCCACCCCCGGCACGCCCACCAGGGGGCAATGCTCTGCCCCTCCAGGGGGTCGCTCTGCTGCAACCAGAGCCACTCTAGCGCCTGGGGCAGAGGCCAAGGAGCCATCCCCAGCGCCCGGGCCATCTTTGCTCCAATGGAGCCTCGCTGCGGGAGGGGAAGAGAGAGACAGAGAGGAAGGAGAGGGGGAGGGGTGGAGAAGCAGATGGGCGCTTCTCCTGTGTGCCCTGGCCGGGAATCGAACCCGGGACCTCTGCACGCCAGGCCGACGCTCTACCACTGAGCCAACCGGCCAGGGCCATAAATAACACATTTTTAATGAAAATACCATAAGGGCCAAATAAAATTTAGTGAGAAATGGCTTAAAGAAAAACAGCTGGAGTCTCATATTGGCTTTTGCATTCACTTTGTCATTTTGGTTGAAATATACTTAATGTGTAAAGAAAAAAATCTGCCTTTCCAGAGTTATGTAACTGGGAGAGGAAAAAGTATTTTAAGCCATGACTTCTTAAAAGTCAGCTGCAATATAGAATCTGAAACCATACACCAACGACCCTGACATACTCTTTGATGAAAAACCATTAACTCATCTTTCACTTTGAATGGATTCTCAACATCATGCATGGTCGTTTGGAAATATGAGTTCAGTGAATTATGCAGATACTACATGTGTTAACATATTTCAGTCCTGGCCAGAGCGTCCTCCCTGTACCCGAGGTCACAGATTTGATCCCTAGTCAGGGCACATATAAGAAGCCACCAATAAGTGTGTAACTAAATGGAACTAAGTGAAACAATCAGCTAATGTTACTCTCTCTCTCTCTCACTCTCAAATCAATGGGAAAAAATTTTTTTAATGTTAACACATTTTATTACAGAATATCAAACACTTGTATTTCTTAATATCAACAGTGATCTCAGCATGCATCAATAACTTCTGCTGCATATGAAATAGTTATCTCAAGAACAAACACATGTGCATTTGAGTTGAGAGTTAAACATAGCACTTTTTTCACGGAACACACTTCGAACATGTGAGAAACTATGGTTATTTGTACTTGTTATTTGGTCAAACTGTTACAAACCCCTGAAAAAGCCTGAGGGAAACCCAAGTTGTCCATGGACCACACTTTGAGAACCACTGTCCTGAACAGTAAGACAAAAATATTCCATAATTTCATGAGTAATAACACCACCAAGAAAACACAAATGCTAAATAAAAGTAAATATTTCTGCTTAAATCTAAGGACATCCAAAGGACAGAAGACTAGCTACCAAAGTAAAATATATGATAAACGCCACAGTTGGCCAATATAAAGAATGAAACTCAAGAACACAAAATCCTTTTTGAAGAACTTATTCAATTTGTACAATATAAACACATTTTAGAATACAGGAAAAATTATGGATTACTCTCTGGCTAAAGAGAATATTTTTAGAAGGGGGAGAGGACTCACAGTTTTTAGTTCCATCAGAACTTGCTCATCAACTCCATCATCCAAAAAGATGTCTCTCACATCATTAATAACATCTTCAATCACAGATCTGTATAATTTAGGCTTTAAAAAGAAAAAAAGACTTTTGGAAAAGATCTTTTTCACATAGTAAAATGTGTAACATTTTCACAAATTCAATGTAATACAACAGTAACTTTTCCAACTATCTAGAACTTATTTTAATTAGCAATAATCGTGCCTCGGATAAACCTCATTGGCTACGATCCTGCCACTGTGCAAAGCTTCTACAACTTATTTCAGAAGATATAACTTTAAAGATATAACCATCCTAGAAAACATCATTTGCCTTAAACTGGATTATTTGATGATTGCCTATTTTAATACAAGTTTTAACACCATTTAATGCTACTCAAACAGAAACGGTCCTTATGCATACAAGGTTATACAATTTCCAGTTATAATTTCCTATGTTGTTATAGTCAAAACACCTAACGTGGTCCAATACTTAATGGGTTACTATGTCTGGTTCCTAATATTCCTTACTTGGTTTAACCCTTACTGTAATCCATAACCTTGCCACTAAATCTTAGACTTCAGAGATTCATATGCACTACAGCCATCTGTCTGAATATATGCAGAACTCAATGACTATACAAATTTTAAAATCATCTAACTTCTGTTTTGTTACCCAGTCTGTACTTTTAAGATTGTCCTGGTTCTGGCCGGTTTGCTCAATGGATAGTGTCCACCTGGTGTATGGATACCCCCGGTTTGATTCCCAGTGAGGGCACACAAAAGAAGCAACCATCTGATTCTCTCCCTTTCATTGTCCCCCTCCCCTCTCTCTTCCTCTCCTGCAGCCAGTGGTTGGATTGGTTTGAGTGTTGGCCTCCAGCACTGAAGATAGCTTGATTGGTCCAAGCACATCAGCCTCAGGCACTAAAAATAGCTAGGCTGATTTGAGCTTCAGCCCCAAACAGAGGCTGCCAGGTGGATCCTGATTGGGGCACATTCCCCTCCTGTCACTTAAAAAAAAAAAATTATCCCAATAAACTCTTAGTACACCCACAATAACAGGTCTCAAAATCCCAGAGGAACAGGTACGCTTAATCTCTTTCCCAAAACTTCCTTCCTCCTACTACAGCTCAGTTAATGGTATGACACAGAATAAAATAACCTTGATGTTTAGTTTTTAAACTACTATTATTGTTGGTATTACTTGAGGCTTTCAGAAGGATAAAATGAAAATAATGTGAAAACACTCAAAAGTTTAATGTAGTCCCTCTTTATCCACGGGGATATGGTTCAAGACCCCCAGTAAATGCCTAAGACCGTGAACAATAATTAACCCTATATATACTGTTTTCTCCTATACATGCATACACCTATGATAAAGTTTAATTTATAAATTAGGCACTGTCAGATTAACACCTAATAATAAAATAAAACTACAATCATATACTGCAATAAAGCTTATGCAAATGTGGTCTCTCTCTCTCTTCCCCTTAAATTTAATTTTTGAAAAATTCCCCCAAATTTCCACTCATAAATTTGATGTCTTTTCCATCTTCACTAAGCACTTATCATGCACTGTAGCCGCAGTCTGAGGTGCAACAACAAAACTAGTACAATTTTCTCTTTCCTTCTCCACAATTGCAGGGACAGAAGATGTATGCAGAACCTCAGCATGCAATATTTTTTTCATTTTTAAGCCAAGAAGTTTTCACCTTTTCACTTAAAGGAAGTATTCTTTTGGCTTATCTTTGACATGTTCAAACTGCCAGAAGCACCACTCTTTTGCTCTGGGGCTACCAGTGAGTAAAATGAGGGTTACCCGAACACAAACACTGTGATTGCGATACTGGGACGATCAATAATAGGAGAGTGGAGTACCCAGTGTGGATGCTAGCTAGACAAAGGGATAATTCATGTCCGGGCAATGCAGAGTGCCAGGAGACTTCAAACTTAGGAATTTATCATTTATTTCTGGAATTTTCCATTTAATATTTTCAAACCATGAATGACCACTGGTAACTGACACTGCAGATGGGGGAAAGGAGGGGCTGGACAGGGAAACAGCTATATATTTTTAAAAAACTAAGTTGTAAAACAGAACAATTTGCTCATATCCTAATTTTAACATGTTAGACAAACGGAAGTTTACATGTCAGAGTGATAAAACTAGGGCTACCTCAGTATAAATCCTAATGAGTATTGCAGTTAAGATTAAGTCTTTCTTTAATTCTTTGTTATTATTTGTGTTCTATACCTTAAGGTAAAAGTTTCTGGCTACCCAATGAAACCAATGGTTTGCTCTCATAAGCAAACCTGAAACAGAAATAAATGATTCACTGGCATCACTACCAGCAATAGCGGAACCCTCTAAGAAAATGTTCCCTTGCCTAGCCAAAAATACAAATAATGAGTTCCTCCCTACAACTTACCACAGCCATTAAGAACAGCTTGTTCTTTTTTATGACAACCAGAAAAACAATTCACATACCAGATTCTTGCCTTTGCTATTCTACTCACTAACTTGCTTTTTTAGTCAGATCTGCCTGTGTAAACTTTAAATTATTCATGCATAAACTGTGCATCTACAATGCCTCATTTTAACATTCTGATTCTATATATGAAGGAAGCATATCCGACTATGGGTACCATCTTTTCTATGGCGATTTAACTACTAAATTACAAGAACACATTTATTAAATAGTTAAAGAGTTTACCCACACACAAGTAATTACCCACAACCTGACCACTTAATGTATTCATAAGGACTACATTTGGAGGGGGAATGTGTATTCTTCATGAAGCATATGTATAAAGAATTTAACGGAACTGTTCCTAAGTTGAAAAGCTCTCAAAATAGCTGTTTTTAAAAGTATGTGGGTACATAGGTACTATTTGAAGTAATTTGTAAATTATTTCAAATGCTAAACCTAACTTGAGCCAAAGTTTCTGCTTTCTATGAAATAGTGTTAATTTAGCATGTTTGTCCTAGTTTTCAATGCATAGATATTCCAAGCTTATGCCATTATGTAATGATTAATTAGAAAGTTCCTTCCAAAAGTTAGTTCCCTGATGCAATGTTAGGAAATAAGTTGGACTGATTTCTATTTTGCATATCATATTAACATCCAATTCTATAAAAACACCATCTACTTAATTTTTAATTTTTTAAAAATCTAGTTTGCACAAAGCCTTCTCATTACTCACAATTTCCCTATACATATATGTGCTGTGGACATATGATCCTGTTAACGCTTGAGGCACTTAATCTATTTCTTTGAAAAGCTTTGTGCCTTCTATATGTATTACAGAAAAGCATAATGAAATACTGTGAATTATAGTTCTAACATATTTACTGAATACTTGATGAACAACACACTATCAAAGTCAAGTCCTCTGTAGCTAACAATGAATGCAGAAAGCATTTTTTTTAATTCCCCTACATTAATGCACACATCTAATAACAAACGCGATTAGACATCTGAGCTAAAACTCTCCTTTAAAAAAAAAAAGAAAGAAAAAAAGAAATATAAAGGGAACAGCAATTCTATTTCCTCCTAACAAAGACGGCCAATCCCAGCTGCGGCATCAAAACAAAAAACTTGGGGCTCGGAAGGCAGCCTCCGCTGGGTGCAAAATCAGAGTACAAGGACAGGCTCTAGAAATAAGCTGAGCTCTGCACGCGCCTGCCTCTCGCCTAGGGAGCACGCACCTCCCAGCCCCGCTCTCAGCAGCTCTCACTATTTAAAGCCGGATCTGGTGTTTAAATGGAGAGGCGGTGACGTAGGCCTGAAAAGCACCTTCCCATCCTGGCAGAGTCTATATTAGAGAGCGGCAATGGCTCTATATAAACAGGGCAGCCAAAGGGAGGAGGACCACAAGGCTCAGGGACTGAAAAGCGGGGTAAGCGGCCGCAGCCATGATGGATCGACCCGAGTCGCCAACGGTACGGAGTCGGGCGGCCGCGGGCTTGTCTGCGGCATTTGGGACCGGGCAAAAAACGTGTTTTATGGTCACAATAAAAATAAGAGTGGGGTGGACGAGTGATCACATTGCGTTGGTGACTGACAAGGTTATTGATGTGACTGCTTTTTGCAAACCTACGTGATCGCAAGTAACCAAAAAGGGACAAACGGGGAGAAGTAGGCAAATTTCAAGGCGAAAGCGGGGGCACTTTGTTGTTTGTTTGCTTCGGTGCTTTTGCTAGTCGGAGGTACGATGGGGGTTTTGCTTCCCCTTCGCCATTTTACCGATTCGGAAGGAACCGAGATAAGTGCTTTCCAACCTTCGTCCTCTTTTTTTTTTTTTTTTAAACATAAAATGGCCCCAGTGAAGGCTCCCTAAGCACGGCCGCCAGCTCACCCAGAGCAATCCCCGCAGTGGCCGTGAGCCTCACACCGCAGCACCGTGGGTCCCGGCGGTCTCGGGGACTCGCCCAATTCCCCAGGCGCGGCTTCTGCTCCGAGGCTTCGGGGAGCCCTTCTCGCGCCAGCGCGGCCGGGCCCGCTTCGGGGACAAGCGGCGGCTCCCCGCGCGCCCGCCCGCCCTCCGTCCCTCCCTCCCGGCGGCCGGGGTCTGGGGCCGGGGCCGGGGCCGCGCGCTCGCCCCGGCCCAACGGCCTCCGCGGCCCGGGCCGCCCCCGCCGGCGCCCCCGCCCTCCCCGCGGCCTCGGCCCTCGCGCCCCCCCCGCGCCCGCCGCCCGGCCCGCGCCGCCCGAGGCGGGAAGTGGCGGCGGCGGCGGCGGCCGCGCGGGCGGCCCGGGAGAGTCGAGGCCGGGAGTCGCCGCCGTCCCCGCCCCCGCCCGGCCCGGCCGTTGCTGCCGCCTACACGAAGCCCCCGCCGGCCACCGATCCACGTCCTTACCACGGTGTTTGTATTTGCCGAGTTCGCCATTTCCACACACAACACAAACAAGAGGGGGGCAACCCCGAGAAAACAAGATTTAAAAAAACAAAAAGAAAAGAAAAAAAAAAAAAAGAAACCGAAACACCGGAGGGTGACCCAAGCAAGCCACCGCAAAACGGGGGGGAGGGTACTTTAAAACCAAAATCGGATCCTGAAGTAGAGGGGAGCGGCGAGAGGAGGAGGAGGGGGCCGTCCTCCCGAAGCTAAAAACCTCGAGAATCGCCCTAAAAAAAAAATTTTTAAAAATGCCACGACCCTTAGGGGGTCCGGGGGGGCGTTGCCCGCTCCCCACCCCTCGCCCAGGAGGGAAACCACCACCGGTCGCCGCTCCCCGCGCCGCCGCTGCCGCCACCGGCTGCAGCTCCAGCCGTCCGGTCCGCCCGCTTCTTCCCTTTATATAGTGAGCCAACGAGCTGCGCGAGCCGCCGCCGCCGCCGCTGCCGCCGAGAGACAGGGCGGAGGGGAGGGCGGGGCGGAAAGGGCGGGGGCAGGGGGCGGGGCCGAGCGCAGACACCGCGAGAGCCTGGTCGTCGCGCGCCCCGGAGGGCGCTGGGCGGGCGGAGTCCGGGGACTGGGGTAGTGAAGTCGGACGATCGCCGCCCCCGCGAGTCTCGTGATCACCGGGGCGGAAGTCTCCCTCAGCTCTTTTGATGTGGGGAACTTGCAAACCACTGCTGGAAGAAGCGTGAACTCTGGGGACGCCCGGATTCGGGACAGCCGGGACCGCCTCCTGTCAGGCGTTCGGGCACCGTCCCGTCCCGCGCTGGGGGAGCTAGGAGGTGTGCAAGGGGCCTCGGTGGGAACGGCCGCGGAGGACAGGTCACGTGGCCCGGCTTCCGGCGCCGGGCGCGCTCGGACTGAGGGCCGAGGTTTAAGTGCGGAGTCATCTGCTTGGCAAGGAGCTAGGTTTGGACTCAGCGCCCCGAGGCGTTCGCGCATCTCGTCCGGCGTGGGCCTTGCGCTTGCAAAATTGTGTATGTGTTCCCACATGACGTGAAAGCTTATTTGAGCCCACTCTTAACATTCTGGAGTTCATAGTCCCTGAAATCGGCTGAATTGTTTGTCTTCCTAAGTACAGTTTAAGAAGTCTGAATGTCTTAAGTTCCCCGAGGTCTGACCCCTAACTTGTAAATGACTTCTCTCCGTAGTGGAAATTCCAAGAAAACAAACCAAAACACCAACTACCAGATTATGACTGCACGATGACTTTCCCTGGTATTTTAAAAATATTTCCGAAATTCTGTGACTCCACGTGGCTAGCACGTAGTAACTAAAGTCTGAAATGCTTGCCCCAACCCACCAACTCACGCGGCCTCTCCCTGCGACAGAGCTGGCAGAAAATGTCAATAAATAGGCATGCATTTGACCTACTTTGTCCAAGCAAATCCTACCTTTATGTCAACATTTCAGGCAGAACAGAGAATGCTCTATTTAAAAGGCACAATTCACGGTACCTCATTTTCTTGTGCTTAGGAATTTCTAGAGACTTGGAATATAGTCTGCGAAGGAGTTAAAAGACAAAGCAAACAAAATGCCCAAGTTCTACGCCGCTGAAAGCAGATTTGAAGAATACCAGACATCCTGCTAGCGAGAGGAACAGATGCAGCCAGCCAGGATGTGAAGGAAGAGATTACCGTTAATACTCAAAGTGGGAAGGTGTGGATAGGTACAGAATATCTATTAACCTTGAGATTTCTTTTAAAGCCATCTAAGCCTCCATTCAGCTCTTAACACATTTTGTTTCTCAGTTCTCTGTACAGCTGCCTGTTTGGGGGCATTTTTTAAAAATGCACAGGAAATCATACTGCTCTTGATATTTAAAATTATGGTCCTATTAACATTTGTAGTTTATTTACTACTCAGCTGACCATCAGCCTGGAAAAGTAAACCATTCCTGTTCAATTTCACTGCAGCATTTTAAAAGGACTTCTAGTTACCTTCTTATATACCTACTACCAACTCTGCACGTGGAGTCCCTCACCCTCCGCTTTGTCTTCCCTACCAGTTAGTATTCTTAACTAAATGATCAAGTGTTTTGCTATCAGTTAACATTAAGATTCTCAGACAGGACAAGGGAAGAATGTATGGGATTTACTCTCCACAGAATTACTCCTTTAGGAATTGATGACACAGGTATGTTCTGACTGAGTCTGACCTAAGAAATAATGGAATATAGTTACCTGATTGAAAGAGCAGAAAGCCCAATCCTGGCCTCCTGAAGACTCCCTGGAAGCCCAGTCCTGAATGGGCCTCTCTCTTTACACACTGTAAATTGCAACATTGCTTAAACACTTGATTAATGTTTCCCCAGATCTGTTGCCCAGTTCGCCTGGCGTCTAAGTAACCATCATAGATTCCATTCCAATACATTGTTTCCCAGTCCTCATTTTGCTATAATTTGCCTTCAATCAAAATATGTGTACCTGTCAATTTAGTTTCAGAAAGACTTTTTTTTTTATCTTGGACCAAAAGAGTGAGTCTGAATAATTGAGACGCTACAGCCCTTTAATTCAGAAAACTGAAAATTTGTGAACAGAAAACTGCCATGTAAGACTGGATTTATCTGAACCTTTTTTCCTTCTTTCTGCCCAAAAGCTTGACTAACCCTAGTTTTAGCAATTCCTTATACCATATGAAATATTTATACTGGATTTTCCATTTGTGAATTCATGCTTTGTAACAGCCATATACTTAAAGCCTTTGAGTAGTACTGTACAAACGTTTATGTACATCCTTGGCCTCTGACCATCCAGAGTACGATCCTACAAAAATTTTTATTTTAAAAATGTGTAAGGCAACATTTAAAAAAGGCAAATGTATGTTCCTCTTGTTTCCATAAATTGGTTATTGAACAAACATGATTTTAAGTTAATAAAACTGTAAATGGAACTAATTTCATTTTTTGGGTCAGCAAGCATGAAAAAAACCCTCACTACTCAAAAGGTTAAACAGAGAAATACATAATAGTGCCCTTTCTTTGTGATGTATCCTTTTTTTAAACTTTAAAATGTTTCATGTCAGTTAAAAAGTTACTTCTTTCCTTTAATACTAATATTCTGTCTAAACACTAGGTAACAGCCAAATAAAAGAAGAAAAGGGAAAACTAATCAATGCATAAATTTTAATATACTGTTAACAAAATAAACACCAAGTCTTATATGTCCAAACATTTAAATGTTTACTGTCCAAATAAGTATTTAAGCAAAAATGCTAAGAAGGAAGAAAATCTACCTACAGATATGAAGGCATCTCTCTATGTAGGTGACTTAATACAATAGAAATGTATTGGAAACCAGAAGTCCGAAATCAAGCTGTCAGCAGGGCCATACTCAGTCTGACATTTCAGGCAAAATTGCCTTGCCTCTTCCCAGCAGTTGGTGGTGGCTAGCAGTCCTTGGCTTTCCTTGGCTTGTGATCACATCACACAGATGTCTTGCCTTCATGGTTATGTGGCATTCTCCTCTTGTCTTCACATTGTTTACCCTCTGTGCGTGCCTGCTCCAAATTTCCCATTTTTATAAAGATACCAGTCATATTCGGTTTAGGCTCACCCTAATGACCTCATTTTAACTTGATTGCCTCTACAAAGACCCTATTTCCAAATAAGGGTATTTTCTGAAAAATTGTGGTTAGGATTTTAACACATCTTTTTAGCAAGACACAATTCAACCCATAACAGAAGATATCAAAGACTACTAGTATCACATCAAAAGAATTTAGGAGCCAACATAAAGAAGGTCCCACTGGCCAAGGAGACACTTTTGCACATCAGTAGGATAGTTGTTTTTGTTTTTTGGTTTTTTTTTCCTGAGGTTGGAAACGGAGAGGCAGTCAGACTCCCGCATGTGCCCGACCAGGATTCACCCGGCATGCCCACCAAGGGGCGATGCTCTGTTGCAACCAGGGCCATTCTAGCACCTGAGGCAGAGGCCATGGAGCCATCCTCAGCACCCAGGCAAACTTTGCTCCAGTGGAGCCTCAGCTGCGGGAGGGGAAGAAAGAGAGAGAGAAGAAGGAGAGGGGGAGGGGTGGAGAAGCAGATAGGCGCTTCTCCTGTGTGCCCTGGCCGGGAATCAACCCGGGACTCCTGCACGCCAGGCCGACGCTCTACCACTGAGCCAATCGGCCAGGGCCAGTAGGATAATTCTTGCAGCAAGTTGAACCACATCAAATATTCAAATCCATTAATTTATAATGCTGCCAAAGAACGAAATATGAAAATTCTAATTGTTCACCATTGGAGGACACTAAGGAAACAACTCGTTTTGAAGACTGGTAAATAAAAATAATTAAGCATCCAGCCAGTCTGTACTACCATCTAAGTATCAAATAGTAGATGGAGTGAGTCAAATGATGGCCCTCAAAAGATATGTCCATGTCGCAGCCCCCAGAGCCTGTCAATATTATGTGGGGAAAGGGTCTTTGGTACTGTAATTAAGGATTTTGCAATGAGATCATCCTGGAGTAGACACTGGCACACCCTGAATCCAGTGACAGGCTGTCCTTATACAGGACACATAGGTGAACAACCAAGAGGAAGAGGAAATCATGTTAGAGTGGTAGAAATTGGAGTGATGCACTCACAAGGAATGCCAGCAGCCGCCAGAAGTTGAAAGAGGCAGAGAACAGATGTTCCCCAGGAACCTCTGGTGGGAGTACGGCCCTGCCAACACCTTTATTCTGGACTTTTGGCATCCAGAACTGTGAGGGAATAAACTCCTATTGTTTTTTCAGTCCTGAAGTTTGTGGTTATTTATTACAACAGCCTCAGGAAACTAACACAGTAGATGAGAGAAAGTTTCTCTTCGAAAAACAAAACGTGAAAATTCTAATTTGTCACGGTTAGGTCTGCCCAAGGCCTGATGAGTTTTAGAAGTTTACTTATGCATCTGCAAAACAGATGGGCTGAGACCCTAGTGTAATCAGCAGAGAGCTGCATAAAGGCAGTTTCTGATACAGGGGTTGCTGCAGGCGTTTGCTGGCATAGGGTTTTGTGCACCTGGACACGCTCAACTTAGCATATCCTGGTTTGTGGCCTTGGTCACAGACTGTCTCCCTTTTTTCCCAACACTCGGGTCCCTCCCAATGGCCTTGTCCCAAGGCCGTTTCCCAGGACCTTCCCAGGGTGGGGGGAGTTGCTTAAGGGTTGGAGAGGTCTGGTGAGGGAGATGTTTAATGAAGAAGTTGCCCTAGTGGGAGGTTGGGTGAGGGGAATTTGAGTTTTAAAGAGGCCTTGAGTTTAAAGGTACCCTGCACCCAAACCTAATAGTCACCATGGGAGGACACTAAAGAAACAACTCGTTATTTTGAAGATTGGTAAATAAAGAAAAATAATTAAGCATTCATCCAGCCTGTATACCAAGTACCAAATAGTAGATGGATATGAGTTGAATAATGGCCCCCCAAAATATGTCCATGTCCCAATCTTCAGAACTTGTCAATATTATGTGGGAAAAGGAATAAGGAATGAAAAAATATCACCATTTTGCAATCTCTAATGAATTAAGAGATGGTGCTAGCAAGCGCTGACATCTGCCAACATCACAGAAAGGGAAACACCAGTTATTATGTGCTTCCTGAAGAACATGCTACCACCTATAAGCTAGTCTTACCACACCCCACCACCCGAATATATAAATCTTGAATATGGTCAAACTTCTAGATCATCTTACAAAAAAAAAAAAAAATACAGAGGATGCAGCGACATGCTAAGCTACACATCAAGGATGCAATCAACAACAAAAAAAATCCAGGCCTGGAGGAAGCTGTAGGACAAATGATCCAATTTCTTCAAAAAATAGATTTAGGGTGAGAGGATCGACAGATTAAAAGACACTTACGAGACCTGTCATATCAATCAGTCACAGCATGGGAATCTATTTAGACCCTAATTCAAATAAGCTATAAAAAAAGATGAGAGTTATGAGACAATTAGAAATTAGAATGCTTACTGGATATTTGATGAAATTAAAGAGTTATTGAATAAAATTTTCCATTAAAAAATCAAGAATAAACCTAATGAAACCTTATTTTACAACCAGTAATGGTTCTTGAAGGCATAGCTTGTCTTCTTGTTGAAAGAGAATTGATATTCTCAAGAAGTCCTGCTATTGTGTTGTAAATGTAATTAATATTAAACACTGTTTAATTACATGGGTTTCCTCTTTCTCTGATTCTTGGCTGTCAGCTACATAGGCCTTATCTTGATTCACAAATTGAACAGCTGTGATTTGGAATAGTTAAAAACGGTGAAAATTAAAGGGCTGGCTCAGACTTGCTCAGAATATTATTAAAATATTCTTCTAGTGGTCACATTATCTTTGATTTACCTGCCAATTTTATCTTCTTACTCATATAGCTTCAACTTGATAGAGGTTTCTGATTGACCGATAATTCTACCTAGACAACTTTCTTATAAAATACATCATAGAAGGTAAATTATATCTGCAGTTAATCTACAAACTATAGCTTAGAGAATTATTGTTGAAACTGGAACTACATAGGCCAATTTCATTTCTTCTCCAAAAGAAAAAAGTGAGGTGGCAGTAACATTATTGTAGATTACAGACCAGAATGGAAGGAATCTGCATAAATACCAAGGACTAGTCTTTTTTCTTTTTAACTTTTATTTATTGAGAGACAGAAAGGGGGAGAGAGACACACAGAGAAAACCTATTTGCTGTTCCACTCATTTAAGCATTCATTGGTTGTTTCTTGCATGTGCCCTGACCAGGGATCGAACCTGCAACCTTGGTGTGTCAGGATGATGCTCTAACCAACTGAGCCGCCCAGGGCTAGGTAGTCTTTGTTTAAACAAGAGTTTCTGTGAGAAAATCAAGGGGTGCTATTCAAATACCTTCTTGAGAACAAGGTTCTGGATTAATGTAGGATGGTTCTTCAAAGTTATGAGAGAGCCAGTAGGCAAAAAGAATGGATGTTTAGGAAAAATGGAGATTTAAAGAAACATGAGCCCTGGCTAGGTAGCTCAGTTGGTTAGAGTGTAATCCCAATACGCCAAGGTTGTGGGTTTGATCCCTGATCAAGGCACATGCAGGAATCAACCAATAAATGCATAAATAAGTGGAACAAGAAATGAATGTCTCTTTCTCTCTCGCCCTCACTTTCTCAAGTCAATACAATAAAATTTAATTTAAAAAGAGGAATTTGCTATTTTCTACTACCTGCCAAATTAAGAAATAATAATAGTAATAATAATAATGATAGATTTACTATAAGGCTTTAATCACATGATATCTCCTTTGAAGCTTGTAACCATCAAATGATGTAATACTATCCCTTTATTACAAGTAGAAAACTAAGCAGTGACTCGCCCAAAATCTTATTGCTATTTGTGAAATATTAGAGGTACAAGTTCAAAGGTTTTTCCACCTGCCTTAGAAATAAGAAGCTATCAATCCAGGAGAATGTGAAGGTGTTGAAACCAATTATGATGCTCCTTAAGTCTGTCAAATATATATTAATTATATAATGTGTTAAACTTCATTGTGATAGGAAAAGAAACTCTATAGCATTGTGCACCAGAAACCTGTATAATTTTGTTAACAAGTGTCACTCCAATTAATTAAATAAAAAGGGGAAAAAAGAAACTCTATAGCATATATAAAATTGAGACATGAAAGCAGGAGTTTGCCCTGATTAAATATAAATGCCTTCATAAAAGCATCATCAAAATGCATTTATTAAATCACTTAAATAACTGATTTCTCTGTTTCTACATCAGTTGAAAACAATCTATTTCCCATGACAAATAGCACTCACTCAGTTATTGAATTTAGCAAGAACAGACATATTCTAGAAAGACCTTCTATAATCAAAACATTTCCATCTAGTGTTATAGTTATATTTTAAATGCTTCTGTAAAACAAGAAAATTAAGGATGACCATTTTTAGTGATAAAACACTGGAAAGGTAGAACATTGATTGTTGGGAGCCGATCAACAACTGCTGGCTGACAAGGTCACAGCAGAAGACCCACAACTGCTGGCTGACAAGGTCACAGCAGAAGAAGATCAGAAACTGCTGATTGACAAAGTCACAGCAGAGAAGACCAACGGCTGCTGGTTGACAGAGTCACCGCAGTGAAGACCAATGGCTGCGGGTTGACAAAGTCACCACAAAGGAAAGGCACAACGATACTTCCCCCTTTGACTTTTTGAATTAATCTGGCCTTATATCCCCCCTTTTCTGGGTGTGTGCTATTATTTATGGCGCAGGGATAATAGTACCATGCTTTCCCTGTAGATTCGTAGGAATTTCTTTGGAAATGAGACAGAGGGTGTGAGTTCCACAGAAAAGCCTGTAAGCCCCTTTGCCTGGGCTCATAGACATAAGAGGCTGGCTATGATATCCCTCATAAAGGGTTAAGTTTGTAGGAGAATTTCTTCTTAATCATGTTAGAAAGAATAGATTGTGACTTGTGAATGGATAAGAGTCAGTGGCTGTGCACAGAGCACCTTTTGGCCTTCACTTAATTCATCATTTTTTCTCCCTAGCCTTTTCATGTGATAGAGTAGAGAAACATTCCTTTCTTCTTGCTTACCTGACCTGCAGATGGTGGAACACTCTGAGAAGAATATAGTTAGAACTTAACTAGTGTGTGAATATAGTAAATAAATAAAATTTGACTAGACAATAGAATCTTAGGAAAGGAGTAATGGAATGGCCCGTTGCGTGGCCTGGGATGGGGACGCAGTCAGCAAGAAAAGAATGTTTTGCTAAGAGACTTGTTTTATGACTGAAGGCAGTTGCTGGGCTTTCTCAGTGAGACACTCTCATGAGGTTTGTGTACTTTCCAAGATTTTTTTCTTCAGATAATGAGAGGAATAGGGGGGCATCCATAGAAGCAATAGCAATAAATGTCTTCTGAAATTATGTTGCTACTAAGCTATCTTGCAAGTGCACTCTATATATCTTTAAGTAAAAGTTACTCTTAATGTTATGTCAATTTCTTAATGGGCAAGCCTTTTGTTATCTTGTGAGAAAAGTTAGGACACTGCATAAACTCAAGGCCATTTGCCTGAGCAAGCGGTGGTCCTTTGCTAATCCTTAATGATTTCGTCTGTTAATCTCTCTCTGCCCCTTGACTCACAACAACAGTAAAGTTGAGTTATTAGTTAGTACTAATCCTTTAAAAGCTTTTACCAATGTTGTTATCGCTATTCAAGTTATTTTGTAGTTGTACTTTGAATGATTTGCCACCTGATTTGTAGTTTATAGATATAAATTAACTGTTATCTGGAAACATGTAAACATAGTGAAACAGAAGCAATGATTAATACCATGTAATTGTAACTTGGTGTGTGTGTATAAAAAAGGAGCTGTACTAGCATTTGGTGGAGATGCCTGGCAGTAAATGCTAACTAGAGAATAAAGAGAAAGAAAAGAATTCGGCTCTCTCACTCGATTTCGCTGATGCCGTCTCCTCCTGTGGGACCCCTGGATTCCCCCCGGGGCTGGACCCCGGCAATTGATCTTGTTTTTTTTTAAAGACTTTATTTATTCATACACACTTGGTTTAGTAAAATTTTGCCAATTTCCTTAAGGTTAATCCTTTGAATAACTGATTTTTCTGTTTGTTTCTACATCAGTTGAAAATCATCTGTTTCTTGAAATGATTCGAATTGTTTTAAAACTAGAGACTTTATATAAATATCTAGTCAAGAGGTAAAATTGTTCATTTATCAAGGATAGAATGCATCACAATTCCTCAATAAGTCTTAAAGTGATAGATTTTCAGCCTTCAGATATGTTGTAGGGTGTGATAAATATCAATAACATTATTTACCCACAGGATGGCAAAATCCACCTGAGCCCAGAGCAAACACAGGGCTAGGAAACCACAATCCCTAGAGCAGGGTTAGATTTCTTCCTCTATTTTGTAGCCTCCTGAGAGATACTTATTACTAACAGTGGATTTATTTTCTTTATATATAAAGATTTTATTTTTCGATTTTACAGAGAGAGGAGGAGGGGCAAGAAGCATTGACTCATAGTTGCTTCACTTTAGTTGTTCATTGCTTGCTTGTCATATGTGCCTTGTCTGGACAAGCCCACGGTTTCGAACCAGCGACCTCACCGTCCCGGGCCGACGCTGGATCCACTGCGCCACCACAGGCCAGGCTGGCTTTATTTTCATAGGTTAGAATTCATTATACATTTGCTTTTAATTCTAATTTTTTTTTAAAGTTGCTCATTGAGTTGAGAGAAAGAAAGAGAAAGGAATGGGGAGAGAGACAGAGACAGGGGAGTGGGGAGGGGAGAGAGAGAGAGAGAGAAAGAGAAGCATCAACTGTTTGTTCTACTTAGTAGCATTAACTAATATGACAAAGATTGCTGTCTCCAGGTGTCCATATTGCCCTTTTCTTCTAAGAATAGAATGGCCTGAGTTTTCAGCTGGTTTTGCCCAGGAAGAGATGACGTTTCTGAGACTTCTTTGCAGCCGAGTGTCAAGCAGCAATTAAGTTTGATCCATCCAATGGATGTGAAGTGTGATGTGTGCAATTCCTGTAGCATCTTTCTAAAGAGGAAACTGCTTGCCTTGGGCCTCGGTGAGGGACTCTGACGATGAAGCATTACACCTAAGGAGATCCATGGGAAGTGTGTCTGCAGGGGTAGGGGATAGTGGAAAAAATGATAGACTCTGTGAATTGGAAGTTGTAATGGAACTTCCATTACAGTTCTAAAAGAAGCTAATAAAAGGTATCTGATAAAGAGGACACTTGAAAGATAAGGAAGGTGGTCAGAAGTGGTGCTAGTTATTCGTAATTGTTGGGCAAGCGTATGGCCATAGGAGTTGGCCCTGAAGTGAGATAAGGGGGAAAATCATTGGAGGCGAGGAGTACAAGGAACTAGGAGACCTCAGCATTAGTGTGGGCAGACATCAAGAAGGGCAACAGGAGCCTGGATGAAGAAGAAGATGGACAGCCAGATGCTACACTCTTCAGTGAATGAGGGGAGACACGGAGGAAAGTGGGGCAGCAACATTTGGAGTTGTACTGTCTGATAGCATGAACTTCAAAGGATCTAAATTTTGAAGAGCAAGAAGACAATACATAAGGCTACAATAGGAAACAAGAAGGGTATTGTTTTCATCTCTCATCTTCAAGTGCAAATGAACATGGTATAAGAGGAGAAGTCTGCATCCTTCTGAGTGGACCGCAGGGCAGGGGAAGCAGGGCCCTGGGGGTCAGTGGGTTTCAGGCAGGGCATGGAAGGGAAGGGGGGCATGGAAGGGAAGGGAGTGTTCAGAGGATGTCATAGACAGAGTGCTGATGACAGGTCACCAGTCTCAGAGGGCCCAGGAAGGGTTCCGGGGGTTATGGAGGAGGGGGAGAGGGGGCCATATTCATAGACAAATTGAGGTGGTATGGGGAAGGGGATTTGGACTTCTAGTGGTGCCCGAGGCAAACGGAAACACAGGCATGTTGGTATAGTCACCTTGAGGGCCAGTTAGAGGAAGGTCAAGAACCTGTGTAAGGTAGGAAAAGTGGGTGACCAGCACGCCTGTACCTGCTGTGGTCCGGCAGCTAAAGCGAGGAGCAAAGGCCGCTTCTGAGCTTGGCTGTTTAGACAGTTTGTGGTGATGCGACAGCTAAAGGAGCACCCAGCAGTCTCACTGTGAGCTCCAGGGATGCTCTTACTTCACACTGTTTAAAGTCTCTGAGCCTCAGTTTGTCAATTAAATTTAGGAAATGGAGATAATAATGACACTTACTTGATAATTATGAAATTAAATACGTAGCAGATGGAGTTAATGGCTCCAATGCTTTACCCCACCCTTTGTACACAGCCTTTGGGTACTGTGACTTTGCAGTACAATAAACAGGATAAAGCTGTCTTCCTACCTCTTTAATCTGGGCCTGACCATGGGACTTGATTTGGCCAGTAGAATTTGGTACAAGTGATGGTCCATTTCCAACCGTAGGCCCCAAGAAACCTGTTCTGGTCCTGCTGCCTCTCCATGAAAATGACATAGGGCCAGCCCACTAGATCCAACAAGAAGATAAGGACACAGAGTGAATGGATGGATCTGCCCCAGCTAACCTGCTCCAGCCGAGCCCAGCCTGGGGCAGAGCGCCCAGTCAACACTTAGATACACGGGCAAACCCAGTATAGGTCAGCGGGTCTGCCAGAGACTCACAGATGTGTGAGCTATGATAATAAACTACTGTTTTAAGCCACTGAGGTTGGGTGATTTGTTACACAGATAGCTAAGTGATACAAAATGTAAGGCATCAAACACTGCACATGGCTTCATGTAACACTTTGTTAATGTTGGTGTTGCAGGTACCATAGCTATGTAACAAGTTACCCCAGAAGTTATTGGCCTGGGGCCCTGGTTGGCAAATTGCGGCTTGCAAGCCACATGTGGCTCTTTGGCCCCTCGAGTGTGGCTCTTCCACAAAATACCATGTGTGGGCGCCACCTCGATAAGGAATGGACCTACCTATATAGTTTAAGTTTAAAAAATTTGGCTCTCAAAAGAAATTTCAATCGTTGTACTGTTGATATTTGGCTTTGTTGACTAATGAGTTTGCTGACCACTGGCCTGGGGCAATCATTTACTGTGCTCAAGAGTATGAGAATGGGGAATCTGGACACAGTACAGCAGCGATGGCCTCTCTCTCCTCTGTGCCACCTGGTGCCTCAGCTGGAAGGCTCCAAGTCAGGGCTGGAACCTCTGAATCTTCATGCACGAATGAGTCTGGGTTGATTCCAGTTGTCAGCTGAGACCTTGGCTGGGATTGTCGACTGGGACAGCTACATGTGGTTTCTCCCTGTGGCCTGGGCTCCTTCACAACATGGTAGCCAAGGTCCAAAGGTGAGTGAACTAAGAGAGAATTAGGCAGAAACTGTATCCTTTTATGACCTAGCCTTGGAAGTCACATAGTATCCCTTTCAGTGTGCTCTGCTAGTGGGAGCAGTCAGAAGCCCACTGTTCAAACCCCAGATTCAAGGGGTGGAGAAATAGATTCCATCATCTGATGGGGACTGGGAAGCTCTAGTATGTGGGGCTGAAAGTATTGCTGTTTGTTGCATTTATTTTGGGGGAATATAGTCTGCCCTGGTCGTTTTTACTATTTTTATTATCCTCGTCAAATAGACACACTAATTGAGTCTCAGTCCTCCATTCTCACTTACTTTGGCCTACCTGACTTCCATAACGGCGTTCCCCCTACTTGGTATCACCTGCCCTCCTCGCCATGCCCGACTCAGCCTTTTGAAGTGATACACTTTCTTTCTAGAGCTCACTCAACGCACAACCCATCTCCAAATCTGTCTTCTAATGGTAAGAACTCATTTGATTTCCTGCCTGAATTTCTAAACTCCATCATGTCAATACCGTTTATTTCACCCTTGTTGTATATACCTTGCATTATTATCTTCTTCTGAATTTCTTTTTAATTTTTAAAGTTTTATTTATTGATTTTAGAGAGAGAGAGGAAAGGAGAGAGAAAGAGTAACATTGTTTGTTCCACTTATTTATGCATTCATTGGTTGATTCTTTTTTCTTTTTTTTTCATTGGTTGATTCTTATATGTGCCCTGACCAATCAGTTCTTGGCCTTTTGGCTAAGATCAAGTGTATCTGTGCCCTGACTGGGGAGAGAACCCACAGCTGTGGCATTCCGGGATGACACTCTAACCAACTGAGCTACTGCACAGGGCTGTGGATAATTCTTTTTTTAAGGCAAGAATCATAATATTTAAAAATTATAATGTATTTAGTAGCTAAAGCCAATTGTTTTGCTAATCCTTAGAATTCCCTAAACATTTAGCATTTTTGTTGATGATGATGATAATAATAATGTTAGGGAGTAGACCAGAATATTCTGGCCTGACCAGGCAGTGGCGCAGTGGCTAGAGTGGCAGACTGGGAAGCAGAGGACCCAGGTTCAAGACCTCGAGGTCGCTGGCTTGAGCACAGGCTCATAGACATATACCCAAGGTTGCTGGCTTGAGCCAGGGGTCACTTGCTCTGCTGTAGTCCCCCCCCCCCCCATCAAGGCACATATGAGAAAGCAATCAATGAACAACTAAGGAGATTAAGGAGCCACAATGAAGAATTGATGCTTCTCATCTCTCTCCTTCCTGTCTGTCTGTCCCTCTCTCTGTCTCTGTCATACACACACACACAAAAAGAATATTCTGTAGTCTCATGACACATAAAACCTTGTAAGTGCATGTGAAATATTTCTCGTTGCAGCTGCAGAGCTGCAGAGCGGCAGAGCCTGTGTAAATGTGGCACAGCCTTCCGGAGCCGTTCTTAGGAACATTTCTGCATGTGCATATTTAAAATATATCACCATTTCCTAAAGTTTCAAGATCAATGTATGCGCTCATTCTCTGTAGGTTCTTCAACCATCCCCTCTTCATTGGTTTTGGTTTGCCTTATTTTTGTTAAGATTTTATTTATTGATTTTAGAGAGAGAGAAAGGTGGGGTGTGGGGGGAGTGGGAAGCATCAACCATAATTGCTTCTCTTGTGTGCCTTGACCGGGCAAACGCAGGGTTTCGAGCCGGCAACTTCAGCGTTCCAGGTCCGCGTTTTATCCACTGCGCCACCACAGGTCAGGCTTGGTTTGCCACTTGTTGCTCCTCTATTTTCCTTTCAAATTGTCCCCATAGCTTTCCTGTTTCCTGCAGGCTCACCCCCTTCCTGATCCTGGGATTAGAATGAAATATTAAAACATTCAATTACTGGTCCTATATTTCCTTACCTATGTATGCATTTATGTTTTTGTAAATTCTAGGCTTCAAATAATCTCATGTCTATCTTTGAACAAGGCATCCACAAGTTCATCATTTGAGTGCCAGCTATACAACTGAGGATGCCCATTCTGTTGTGCAGTTTTTAGTTTGCATGAAAGGACTCTTCTGAGAAGGTGGCGTGAAACCCAGCATTTGAGCCATGTGCAATGTTCTCCATGCTCTGATGGAGGGCTTTGTGAGTTCAAAAAGCAGGGCCCGCTTTTGTGATTCAGAAAAAGGGGTCAAAGATGCTGCCCTTGGCTCTGATGGTGCATTTGCTGTCAAAACCGTCTTCTGAACTGAGTACTTCTGGATCATGTTTCAGTGACCTCTGTGTCCTCTGAACCTCTGAAATAGAATACAGAGTGTCAAAATGCTTCTTGAATAACTACTCTATTGATTCTCAATTATTCTCGAAGAAAACAACAGTCTGATGATACGTTCATCATTGCTGTCACCTGGAACTGAGTTGACCCAGTGACGACCTGCCTGTAGGTGGCAGAGTAGCGTAGATAAGAGCTTAGATTCTGGAGTCAGACATGTGCCACCACCTATGAGCTGTGAGTCTTGGACAATTTAAAAGGCCTCTTTGTGCTTGGTTTTCTTACCTGTAAAATGAAGACAATACTAATGTGAAGGGAACTCAAGTTTGTCCCCTTGAAGCTGCCTTTTGGGGATATTGATTCTAAGCTATTAAGAAACAAGACTCAGAAAGAAACTTTAACCCTCCTCTTTCCTTGCCCGAGGGATTCAGACAGAAAAACCTGCTTCTGGATGTCAGCCTGATTTGAATTATGCATGACAAATAAGAGGGCTTCAGGCTGGGGACTGCTGGCTCGAGACCCCCTGGGCCCCATTGTCTCTGAGTCACCTAGCGAGAATCTGCCTGCCAGGTGTGTTCCCCTCTTCCTGGACCACCTGTAAATCACCCATCCTTACCTCTGAAATCTTATACCCCGTCCCCCACACCTTTCTCCTCTGTCCAAAATGTCATACATACTTAATGTTGCCTCGCTGTCTTTGGAATTGTATGCTTATGTGAATTCCCCATGTGCATGTAATTAAAAACTTGATTTTCTCCTGTTCACCTGTCACTGTTATTTTGATTAGCCCAGCCAGAAGAACTTAGAAAGTGGGAGGAAAAGTATTACTTTTTATTTTTAGCCCACCCAACGTCTATTTTATATAGAGTTATCGCAAGGGGCCTGACCTGTGGTGGCGCAGTGGATAAAGCGTCGACCTGGAATGCTGAGGTCGCCGGTTCAAAACCCTGTGCTTGCCTGGTCAAGGCACATATGGGAGTTGATGCTTCCTGCTCCTCCCCCTGTTCTCTATCTCTCCCTCTCTCTCTCTCTCTCTCTCCCCTCTCTCTCTAATAAAAATGAATAAAATATAAAAAAGTAAATAGAGTTGTCGTGAGGATTAAATGAAGTAACACCTATAAATCACATAGCAATGTATGGCCATTACACCCTGAACACTTCTGATCTTGTCTAAATCACATAGCAAAGTGCTAGCCATTGGTGTTACTGTTGGGTAATGCAGAGGGAAGCACACTGAGCTAGCAAAGGAGTTTATAGGTTAAATGTTAAGCACATGGAATGTATTGATAAGGGGTTTTGTAGTGGTAAATCATATTTTGTGTCATGTTTAGCTAGTAGAAATAAAACATGTTAAGGGAGACTAGGTAGGAAGGTAAAAAATTATGGTGATGACGTTGTTCAAACAGGCCAACTTTTGGAAGTACCGTCTCCCCATCTCCCAGGGCGTATTAAAAACACTTCTAATTAGAAACAAGTCCTTGAAAATATTACTGCTAAGATCCAGAGGGTTTGAGATACATCAGTCACTGCTTTATTTAGTTCTGTCTGCCCTGAGGTGAGGTTCCAGAGACAGCACAGGGTTGGGAAAGTGCATTAGTTTTGCCATTATGGAAGCATGACATAGTTTATAAAGAGAAAGTCTCAGAGCACAAAGAATTGAGTTCTGGGGGTGAGAGATAAGGAGCACATCGCTTCAGAGTGCCAGCTCCCACTCGCTCAGGCTGCCTTGCCAAAGGAAACATTCCCTCAGAAAGAAGCACTGCCTACTTGCAAGTAGGAATTCCATCACAGACATTTTTGCGATAACAGCACAGATGTTGAGTACAAACCAGGCTTATTCATTGGAAGCGAGTGTTCATCTCTGTGGAATGTGATGGTGTTTTGCTCTTTTTCTTTGGTTATGCAGATTTCCTATGTTTTTCTTGACAAATCTCTTAGACTTTCTTGTTAGCTTTTCCCAAACTGAGCCTTAAACTGGTATCTTGAGTACTCTTTAAATTCATAATTTAAAAATCTCAGGAGTATAAGTTGGTATCATAAGCTTGTTATTTTGTATTGTTGTAACAAAAGAAACAGCAAGGTTTAAAAAAAAAATTTGAGGTCACTTGCAGGCTTGCAGGATAAACACAATCAGGTCTAGTATTTCTAAATCGATTTTTTCTCCTTAGCCCACCATTTAGTCTGGTCACCAAGTGGCTTGTATCTACCCCCTTTGCACTGAGCCTTCCTTATTCACTTATTAGACATGTATTAAGAGAGCAAAAGAGGGTAGATTTTTTACTATATGGTGAGTCAGAATGAAATGTTCTTGAAGCATTCCTGGCAGCAATAACCTCTGGGTAGCAAAAAGGAAGAAACGTTGATAGAAGAGACTTGGAGGGAGGAGAAATTGACATCAAGGAATTACAAGAAAGTTTTACTAAAATACAGAGTGAATTTCAACTGCAATGTTGACTTATGCTTGCTGATGCATATTGCTTTGGGTGCATTTTTGCCACATACTAGAAAGCCAATTCTCTTCATCACCTATTGCTTTTTACAAGGATAAACCTAATAAATATAAAATATTAAAAGATGGCTCACAAGTGTGAAAGGCAGCACACAAGACATGCAATAGTGGTTTATTCAGACTCCAACATGGGAAGAAATAATTGGAAATGGTTCAGTCTCTGAGATAATGTATGTCCCTTTCTTAGCCACTGCCACCAGGTCAGCTGAGGCTCTCAGGACTTAATGTCTGTTAATGGAAAGCAGAGAAGGGAGAAGAGGAAGAAAGAGACAAGATAAGAGGGAAAATGTTATAAGCCCCGGGGTTTGCTCTTGACAGGTTGAAGATAAAGTTTATCCTACTCCTTTCTGTTGACCCAGACTGCGTGGGTGGAGGAAAATACAGGTTCTGTATTTTTACTTCAACTCCATCTAAAAATATCATCTAACTCTGAAGATCTCTAAAGAAAAACTGAGTTTATATAAATATGTTCTTTTTGGAAGATCTAAGATAAACTACTTTTTGGGTTGGAAAGGTAGGATTAGGGTCCACGACAGGATGCGTAATAGAGTGAAGTACAGTAAAGACTCATGATACTTCTCAAGTGATTTAATCTGCCATTCCCCTCCATGGGTCTGTGAGGCAGATAAAGAATACTGTTATGCCTGAAACAGTCAATTCGTGTTAGTAAAAATCGAGGAATGATTATGTGACTCATTTTAATGACTTCCCCACATTAACCATGAACTGGAACACATTACTCAGGTGGCTGGATTCTGGGTGATGATGCTGTCAGTATCTTCAGTGAAGAAATTAAAAAACTAATTGAGGGTCATAGAGCAACTTTTATTTAAAAAGACTTATGCATCAGTCTACTTTGTTTTATGGGCAATTTCAGTGATTTTCAAGAGTGTTGACTTTAGAACTTAATCCCTACTTAACGAGGGATTTTAAGAAAAGTTTTCAGTTTTCCTTGGCAGGCAGAGAGACAGTACTTTGTGGACCTGAGGGGTTGGTTCTATTTACTCAGGGTAGAGACAAGGGAGAAAGACGCTTAATAAAGTTTCCCTCTGGGGAGGATGGGTAATGAACTTTAGGCATAAGGATGTTTGATACTCAGTTTTAAGTTCTTTCCTGTTTTTTTAATATTTGAAATTTTTATTATTTTTACTTACTGATTTCAGAGAGAGAAGAAGGGAGAGAGACATTGATTTGTTTTACCACGTATTTATTTATGCATTCATTGGCTGATTCTTCTATGTGCCCTGACTAGGGGATTGAATCCACAACTATGGCATATTGGGAAGATGCTCTAACCAACTGAATTGCTCATCTAGGACAATTCTTTCCTGTTTTGTGCTGTAAATACTCACCATTTATTGCTAACCCTAGATAACATCGCTTCTACCACCCACCTTGAATTAGTGCCTTGCAGAATAGAGGGACCTGTCTTCATTAAATAAGATAATGTATCTAAAGTAGTTAGAATAAGTGGTTGCCCAAAGTAGAACCAAGACATAAATGTTAGCTCATGTTATTCTGTTTTAGGAATACACAAAGAAAGCTGCCCATCACAGAGGAATAAAGAGGAGTTAGCTAGAGGTAATCAGGGAGAAGCTGGGAGGAGTTTGGAATGACACTAAGGACATCTAAATTCTTATCTTTGCTTTTCTCAACTCTCTTCCCCAAAATCCTGAGTAACATTAGGGAGCAAGCCTGGATTCCAGCAGTTACTTGAGTAAGTTGTTTCACTCGGCTACTAAAGAAAGGAGGACCTTAGAAGGCTAAAATCTTGTGACAATGGGGGACCTAGACAATTAGGTTTCAAAACTTGCTCAAGAGGACTCTGGGCAGAGGGATGGAAGAATAGTGGAAAAGAGTAGATATTCTTCAGAACCCCCAATTTATGCTTTTATTTGGCAATTAACCCCTTTATGCAACTGGTATTAGTTACTAATAATCAGTTAATTTCATACTGACTAGGCTGTAAAATTGTGTGTTCTGTTCAGGACCGAGTTCTCTCTGTGGCTGGGAGCCACTAAACTGGTCTGTGTTGTGCCCTGGTTGATAATTATATTTTGCAATAAGATATATTGTATTTTGCATAAAGATATCCATGGTCTATTTGAAATAAAAACACAAAGCTCTGTTTCCAAGATTCTATAATGGCTCCACGGCATTTAGTAGATTGAACTCAACTTCAGGCTAGATGCAAACTCTACCACTGCTTGACCTAACTATCAATCTTGTTTCTTGATGTGCATGAACCTTAAACCCAGATCAGACTCTTTTCCTGCTAATCCAACCAACTACTTTTATATCTGCCTCTTCCCAACTCTAAACTTCCTTCCTCCACCATGGAGCTAAATTTTACCCCCCCCCCCCCATGTCTCACTGAAAAGCCATCTCTCCTGTGACCACTTCCCAAACATTCTATTCCAAATTGATATTTTTCCCATCTGAGTTTATGTTAACAATAGTCTTTTGGATTCACCAATTAGTTGAACAGTTATTTGTTAAGCGCTGACAATATACTGGGACTACAATGCAAATATGCTATTTGATGATATGCTCTTTTATAATTCTCGCTCATTCTTTATGTGTGTATTTATATGTATATATATTTATCACCAAAAACCCTTAAGGACTGTATTGTTTTTTTCTCTCAGAATTGGGCACAGAATAGATATGCAATGAATATATCTTGAACTGACTAAATTATGTATGTGGTAAACAAGAATATTTAAACAGGTCATTTGTCAGCTTATGGTCACTAACCATATTAAGTGGGTGATGGGCCCTCTTTTTAAGAAACACTTTTCATTATGTCCAACTTCATTAAATCTTGTACAGTGCCAGACTTTGCTTAAAATTTTTTTTATTAATAGCTCATTTTCATAGTTCAAAAAAGGTATTACAGATGATAATCAGCAGAACAGTCAAAAAACAAAATCTCACCTCTACAGAGTTAGCCAGTGTGTCGACTTTATTACGTAGGCACATATTTTTTAAGTAAACCAGTTTTACATAAAATTAATTACAATAGTACAAAAAGTTTCATCAAATGAGGATGGATAGTGAATGAAGTAAAATACAAGCCTTGGCTTGGCTGAATCATTCATTGGACCTTGGGTCCAACCATCCTGACACACTGAAATGCACTATGGACATTACAAACATGGAGGGCGAGGAGGAGTGCTCTTCCATCGCTCCCTGGCTAACACGCTGTCTCACATCTGGAACATAGTGAAATTTTCTGCAGGCTCTGTTGGCAGTTGGGCACAAAGGTTCAGTGAATGTTGGCTTAGGGTCAGAGGAGTTCATAGTCTTCCTTTCTGTCACGTTCGTTCTTTAAAACCCTTAAACACTTTGGTCCAACAGGTGGCTGTCAGGATGTGCACATTTGCTTCCCCAGAGCCACGTGGGGTTGCTGATCCTGAAGCACAGGGTCGTTGAGGCTTCAGTCAACATGGGGCCAGCTGGTGTCCACACAGCTAGCACTGAGAGTCTGATCTGTGGCAGAGGATGCTGGAATTTCTTGCTCTGCCCAGTTCGAATAGAGCCATTACATTTGACCGACTCCAAACACAAGACACTAACACACACCACAAAAAGAGATGCTATTTTGTAGTTTGTACATGTTCGGAAAATTTTAGACTACATTTTTATGTCACTAAAAGACAGTGCTAATAGGGAGCACTGGCCCTTTCATCTCATTAAGCCATCATTGTATAACAATAGTCCCAGGGTGTTTCCTGAGTGATTTTTCCTCCCTCAATTTCTGCAGCCTTTTGTATAAAAGGACACATCTATATAAAAGGTTGATCATCCTAATGTACCTCAGTACCTTGGAGGATTAGACCTGCGTCTACTTCAAGTAGTGCCCAAATCCAACACTCACTCTGGAGAGAGATCTCTCTGCTCTTCTTCACACTCACACTACGGTGGTTCTGGGTGAACCCAGTGGAACTTCCAGAGTACTGTTCCAATTGATCTTCACCATCCTTTAGGTCCTCCGTATTTATCTAGTCTTTTAAGGCAACTACAAAATAGAGGAGTTGTCTGGGCAGATAAAGCCATGAAAAGGAAAAAGATGGGGCAGCTGATTTTCCCAACCTTTAAATGTTCAATTTCTTGGCTTTTAAGACTACATGAAGAGTCCTGTTGACATGAAGCATCACCGACAATGGCACCAACGGGCATTTTGTAAAATAATCCATAAAACTGGAAAGAACTGAGGGAACAATTAGTCCAGCTTCCTCACTTTTTTAGCTGAGGTTACTGAAGCCTGATTGGGAAAATCGCAAGTCACTTAACACAGTGATTGTCTCCATGACTGTGCCCTTTACCGATTCATAGAAACCCCAGCTTTAAT
Source organism: Saccopteryx leptura (assembly GCF_036850995.1). Lineage (NCBI taxonomy): Eukaryota > Metazoa > Chordata > Mammalia > Chiroptera > Emballonuridae > Saccopteryx > Saccopteryx leptura. The sequence goes on along the minus strand of NC_089508.1, from coordinate 20,809,199 downwards.
CCCACCGATGAGTTTATACCAAGAACCCTCAGTGTCCCTGTGTTTGGCCTTAGCTCCCCCTCGGGAAGCTGGTTACTTAGCACAGCACCTTGAACCTTGACCGGAGCACACACTTGATAAATACTTGTTGAATTGAATTAATGCTATTGTTTCTCTATCCCGGCTGTGCAAGCTGTTGTTTTTCCCAGAGCTCCTTGCTTTTTAGGGGTAGCCTCTAGTTGAGGTATTCTGAGGTCTGGTGGCCAGTGCTGTGTTTGTCATCTCTATATTCTCATTCATATTCAGTATGAATATCTTTTCATACTGAAATTCTACTTTTTGGAGTCTGTTCCTGTATTACATACAATTGCTATCTACCTCTCTCCAGGCACTACCAAACACATTCCTGTGGACAGTTTCTTTACAGGCCTGGTATTGCAAGTTCAGAGCTATATATTTTTTTCAATTCTCAGAACAAATCCAAAGGACTAGACTCTCAATCAGATTTGCTAAGGCACACTAGAAGAAATGTAAAAATTCCATATTCCTGCTTTAGTTAGTACACGGGAAAACATTACTGATACACACACTTATTTTTTCTATTTATGATTGCCTTGTACATCTCATTCATTTTTAATTCCATATATATATCAGTCAGAATAGCCAAAGCAAGCTTTCATTTCCAAAGAGCATAATGAAGAAATGGTGAAGAAACGGTGATTCGTAGGGAATATTATCAAGGCTTAAATCTTGGTAATATTTAGAAATCATCTTTAGAGTTTGATAAAAATGCCATGATTGATTTTGTATGAAGAGCTGTCGTGGTTTAGATGGGATTTGGTAGTGAAGTGTTAGAGACAGCTCGTTTTCGAAAAGATATTTAATGTGGATTTAATTTTTTTGTCAGTTTTGTTTGAATTTCCCGTTAAATTGCCTTCCTAGCATGCTCTAGACCAGGGGTCCCCAAACTTTTTACACAGGGGGCCAGTTCACTGTCCCTCAGACCGTTGGAGGGCTGGACTATAAAAAAAACTATGAACAAATTCCTATGCACACTGCACATATCTTATTTTAAAGTAAAAAAACAAAACGGGAACAAATACAATATTTAAAATAAAGAACAAGTAAATTTAAATCAACAAACTGACCAATATTTCAATGGGAACTATGCTCCTCTCACTGACCACCAATGAAAGAGGTGCCCTTCCAGAAGTGCGGTGGGGGCCGGATAAATGGCCTCAGGGGGCTGCATGTGGCCCGCGGGCTGTAGTTTAGGGACCCCTGCTCTAGACCCTAGATATGCTAGAATTCACTTCCCATCATCATTTGTAGAAGAGCTGAAGTTACCATTCCCAACAGCGAGAATTTCTAAAAGTGGGCTGGATGACAGTGCTTCCTACACACATCAATTTAATATTCTGAAGGCTGTTAAGAAAAAACTTCAGCTCAATCTCTACTTTCCTACCACTAAACTAATTATGAGACTTAAAGCGGCTCTGAAACCATGATTTCATTTCCTGAGTTTGGGCCCGACTCTCTGACCTCCACCTTCCTATGGTAGCAAAAGAGATACACAATAACTCTGGTCAGTGTTTACTGCTGGGGAAACAGACCTGGCACACCTAGACACCTTGTGTCTCTTACCAGATGCTTCCTCTCCCAACCATTACGATGGGCAGAGCTCAGGCTCACCGATCCGTCCCACTTACAGGAACAAAACGGAATCAATCGTCTTGACCATGGACTGCATGGATGCTGTGCTACTTACTTTGGGCACAACAATGTGTTTTCAATATAAATGAGGTACGCTATAGTTTAAATTCACCTGCACATTAAGTGATTACCTTCTGACAATGATCATTCATTGATAGTACAGACAGGAACAAAAGGGAAGAAAAATTATTTAAGTTCTCCAGGAAATAAAGCATGCTTGCTTGCTTTAATATATAAGTATTTGATGATAAGTAAGAGTTAAGTAGAGTCTTAAAGTCAGTATCCATTCAACAAACATTTACTGAATTTCTAATCATTTCCCTTTATCTCATGAATATGTGTTTGGCTTCTCAGCAAGGATTTGAGGTGGCTGAAATCTAATACACTCTGAGCTTTGCGCTGAGTACTGGACACAAAGATTAAGGTGCATTCTTTGCCTTCATGAATCACATTTCTTGGGAATGTGAATTTCTAGGGAAATTAACTGCTGCCCTCCACCCACTCACTGGGCTTGAATAGAAATTACTCTCATTTCAAATAAAGAGTACTCTACATTTAAAAAAATGTTACCAAGGGTTATGAGCCCACCAATAATGCAGGAAGGCAAAGAGGGGGAAAAGAACCTTCCCCAAATTTTTTCAGCTGTCCAGGTAATATTTATTGTAAGTGAAAGGCAAAATGTTGATAAGGAACAACCAGTACTGTGTCTAAAAGAGTGACAAAGGGGGCTTAATGGCCCCCCTAAAATACCTCCTATCCTCTTGTTTGATATATCTTAATGTGTACTTTCCTTATCCTCTTACTATGAAGTCATACAGCAAGCCACGAGACTCAAAAGAAAGCACAGCTCTTGACATGTGACATCTAATTTATATTCTAAGAGTAATACTATAAGTTGGTAAAATGACTTCACTTTCAGTTTTTTCACATTATTGATAACATAGAAGGAAATAGTTGTGACCACACACACAGAATCCAGGTCCAGGTGACAAAACTTGCACATCAAAAAGGTAGAATGCCCAGCTGTATTTTCTGTGTAGGCTATTTGCTAAACACTACGCCTGGAAATATATACAACTATATTCCCCAAACCCCTACATCGACCCCTAAATGCGACCCAAAATCAGTTTCCCAAAAACAAAAGAGGAAAAACCAATTTGATGGAGTCAAGGTGGTAGGTTTTTAAAAATTAATAATTTCCTTGCTAAGTGTAGAGATAGCATGGAAGGGATTTTCCCAGCACTTGGGTTTAAAAAACATGTCCAGCTGAAAGCATGAAGGCAATGAGAATGAACCGAGTGGGGGTAAAAGTACCAACAAGCAACACACACGTGATGCTAACAGGTGAGGCAGAGCTCTCAAGTCGGTGTGCGGATGTTAACCTCAGGCAAGGAAGGTGCTGAATGACCTTCACTTTGCCAACTCTTCTTCTCATCTTGATGTTTCTATGACGGCTATCATGTACCTTTAGTACAAGAGGGGAAGGGGACCCCCCTATATTTCAAAGAACATGGAAAACACTCATCAAAGAAAAAAGAACTGGGGTAAAAAGTCCTATTACTACTAAGATTAAACCTTTATGTCAAAGGGAGCGTGGTAGTCACCCAGCTCAAATCCACTGGGAGTGTCCCATTCACAGCATCTGGGATAGAATATTATTCTAACCTTTATTTGGGCATTTGCAGCAACAGGAAATTTTACTACTTGAGTCCATTCCTCTTTAAAACAACTCTTATTAGAAAACTCTTTCTTATATTGAAGCAAACATCTGTCCTGAATCAAGTTCCTCTTTGTTCCTATTTTTGCCCTTTGAAGCTGCACAGAATAAGTCTAAGTCCTCTCCCTTTTTGTAGCTCAATAGAAATTTCCCCTTTTCTGTACTCCCTTTCCAGCTATACCTTCTGTTCTTTAGGGGATCTATTTCCCCCGTTCTTTATATAATCAGACCCTTCACAACCCGGGACACCTGCCTCTGGACACAAGCAGTTTATTAATGTCTCTCTTAAAATATGGTACCCAGAATTGAACCCAACCCTCCATCTACATGTGAACTTACCAATGCAGCACGCAGGGCTCCCTGGGCTTCTATTAAAACTGGGTGAATACAAAGAAAACAAGATAGAAGGTGACAGAGGACAATCTGACTTTGGGTGGTGGGTATGCAACATAATTGAACGACAAGATAACCTGGACTTGTTATCTTTGAATATATGTATCCTGATTTATTGATGTCACCCCATTAAAAAAAAATAAAATTATATAAAAAAAAAAAAAAACAAAACAAAAAAAAAACTGGGTGAATAAAAGAGCTTTGTGAATGGCCACGATAGACATGCTCCTGATTCCAAACTGAACTCCTGTTTCCATAAGAAAACATTTCTACATGAACTGCTGTGAAACCAGGACTTTCCAACACCCTTCCCATCAACGCACACACACAGCACACATCCACAAATACACACACATATACGGTCCTGTCCTTAAACGGTTACATTTAAGAAAACTCAAAATATAGTTTCTCATTAATGCCTATTCAATTTCATCTTTCTAGTTTCAGTCTTATGCTCAGGTATTTCAAAAAATTATAATGCTATCTATATCCTAGTGTCAGTACATAATTAGAATTCAATGAATATTCACTGAATAAATTAATCCTGAACCTGCCAGTCAGCAGACTGGATATATATCTATTTCTGTGTCATCTACAAATCTGGTAAGCGTGCTCTCTGTCCCTCAATTCTAGTCTTCATGGAACGACAGGAAGGCAGGTAGATGCTGCCTCTAAACTGTTGAGCAGGTATCCCCTTTGGGATGATTGACGTATCTCCTTGTATGGTAAGAAAATACCAATGTACAAATAAGAAGCACAGGTAACGAACGTGAGCAGGAATGGACGAAGGGAAAGAAGGTTGAGTGTACAGACTCTTAGAATCAGGATTTAATGCCCCCAACGTTAAAAAAAATATAGCTTTCCCACCATCCCTACCCTAGAGTCTTCTGCCTTTTAGATGTATTACCATACTGTAATTACAAACTCTGAATTTCTGGGAAGAGTTCATAAAAGCTTAGTTTTGAAACAGCTTTTAAACGATCTTCTTAGCATACATTTCCTGAAAAGTTGGAATTACAGGGACATGCACTTGTCTACTGGCTATGAGATACAAAAAGAGCTCCCAAATTCCCCTGACATTATATATATATATAGTTTCAGGAATCAGAGATGGCCTGTATTTTTCAGGGTGAATTTGGAAATTCACTGAGATTGAAGCTATCTTCTGAATTAAATGTAATCTTACAATTATCGTCCCTTTTCCCCAGAATGACAAAAAAAAAAAAAAAAAAGCTCAATTTTGCTTTCCCTTCAACAGCCATCCTTTGCAGAACGTGGGGCTAACCACAGAATAAAAAATCATCTTATTGTGCCTTTTCCCCCATTGTCTATTGTGACTCGGGGTGGAGAACCCCGTGACTGAAACTATAGCAATGGAAACAGTGTTTCAATCAAAACAGTCTAGAACCAGGAGGCCAACGTCTGGAAAACTTCTATTGCATAGTGTTCACATTTAAAGAATGGAGACATGTAGGAAAGGACTAGGAAAGCTGGAGAGGAAGTTGGTTTTATACCTTTCCTGAACCTTGTCTAAAGGGAGTGACCGAGATGGGTTCTTAATTAATTAACTGCTCAAGAGCATGTTAGCCAGAAATTCACGTAAGTGACAGAAGACCATCGGGAGGAAACCGAGCCGACACCAGTGTGGGAGGTTCTTTTCCTGACTCTCACAGACCACAGACCACACCCCACACCCCACACCTCGGTGCTGTGAGATGAGCAGAGTGCAGAGGAGGAGGAGGCTTGATGAACCAGCTCCCAAAGTCAGGTGAACCAGGTGCTTCAGGCACTAGCAGAGCTTCTCCAAAGCGACCACCTCAGGGTCTCCTGTCAAAATATCGGTAACTGCAAACAAGAAGGTCCAAGACAATGTGCCCAGCATGGAGTAGTCATGGTAGGTACTGACTGGAACTTCAGCCATTCAGGCAGATACCCTATTGCGACGCCTGGGCCAGGGCCCCTCAGTCGGGCTTCATCACTGCACCCCACACTCCTTGGGATTTTCCATTTCCTCTCCTTCAAAGTCCGGCTTCAAACTCTTTTTTTGCTCAATCTCCACCTGCCAAGAAAAGAAGTTGGAAAGAAATATCAGAAAGAAGTGAAATACATCCCAAGAAATAAATAAACCAAAAGAGAATACCTCACTAGGGTTAGGGTCTCTGAGATTCCTCCTCATTTCGTCACGCCTGGGTTTCAGCCACACGACCTACTGGCCCTGTGTGCATTATGGTTCTCTCTTTGCACACACTCTTCGCTCGGTCTGGAATTCCCTCTCCCTCCCAGTCTGCCCGGACAATTCTCACTCTTTGCCTTGCACAGTTGCTCTTGATTGTTTAGGTAGAGTTAGGTGCACACTTTTGCATATTCCCACCGTCTTATATACTCATCTGGCTCCACTAGACTGTAGGCTCTGTAGGACACGGGCTGGCCCTATTCACTACTGTGTCCCAAGAATGTAAGCATACAGCAGGCAATCACAAAGGTTTATAAATGAATGCATTCCTTTGTAATTGGCTGTTTATACTCTCCATCATTTTATCTTTTAAAAAAAGTTTCCAAGCTGGCCCTGGCTGGTTGGCTCAGTGGTAGAGCGTCGGCCTGGCGTGCAGGAGTCCCAGGTTCGATTCCCGGTCAGGGCACACAGAAGAAGCACCCATTTGCTTCTCCACCCCTCCCCCTCTCCTTCCTCTCTGTCTCTCTCTTCCCCTCCCGCAGCCAAGGCTCCATTGGAGCAAAGTTTGCCCGGGCGGGCGCTGAGGATGGCTCTGTGGCCTCTGCCTCAGGCTCCTAGAATGGCTCTGATTGCGGCAGAGCGACGCCCCAAGATGGGCAGAGCATCGCCCTCTGGTGGGCATGCTGGGTGGATCCTGGTCGGGCGCATGTGGGAGTCTGTCTGACTGCCTCCTGTTTCCAACTTTGGAAAAATACAAAAAAAAAAAAGTTTCCAAGCTGACCTGACCGGTAGTGGAACAATGGAGAGAGCATCAACCTGGGACACTGAGGTCCCAGGTTCAAAACCCTGAGGTCACCAGCTTGAGTGAGGAATCATCAATGTGATCCCAAGATCGCCGGCTTGAAGCCTAAGGTCACTAGCTTGAGTAAGGGATCACAGCTTGGCTTGAGACCCCCAGTCAAGGCATATATGAGAAGCAATCAACGAACAACTAAAGTGATGCAACTATGAGTTGATGCTTCTCATCTTTCTCCCTTCCTCTCTCTTTCTCTTGCAAAAAAAAGTTTACAAGCTGACAAGTATCACAGTGTTTACAGTTCTACCCATATCGTCTGCAAAGTACTGTAGCTGTAATTATCAAGGTATTAGATATTAATCTTGCCTTGAAAGTGACACACTTCACCTGAAGCCTTTGATAAGTCAGAAAGGGAATCCTTCCAGCTAAGGAGTTTCATAATTAAAACTGCTCTCCTCAATGCCAATTTGAATACTTGTGACGAGGAGAAAAATTCAAGACAGAACAGTTGACTAGGGCAGCAATTTTCAACTGGTGTGTAGAATGAATTTTTAAAACATGCAGTACCTGACTATTTAGTTAGGGGCACTGACCTGTTTTCCCTTAGTGTTAAATTAAAAAAATGACAACAGTTAGCACAATAGCCATCCAGTGTGAATGACACAATATATTACCTATTCTTTTTGTCAGGTTGGCAATAATGTATATATATATTTTGGTGTGCTGCAGAATTTTAGTGATTAGTTTATGTGTGCCACGAGAGGAAAATGGTTAATAATCACCAGCGTCCTGTCTGAGGGAAATGCTGTAGTTTTTCTGGCCACAAGATGGAGTATTTGTTCTTTTTGGTCGATCACAACAAAGGATGTAATTAAAAAACAATTAAATCACCATACAAATCTAAGGATATTATTATGAATAGAAAATCATTAAACCGCTTTGCAAAATCCTTCTTCTGTGACCCCCATTGCCCATCTTTGGCATTTAATATCCTCCTATTGAATCTAACTCCTCAGGATATAACCGCGATTCAGGTCAGAACACTCCTACTAGGTTTCCTCCTTCCACAGCCCTGTTCCCCTGACAATTCCGGGAGCTGGTTTGGCTTCTGAGTTTTGTCCTGTCACAGCCCAGTGACAGAGTCATATACGCCCTACCCTTACCCAGACCCATGACCTCAACTCCTGCCGCTGAAATAGATGCTTTGGGTTAGCGCTTTCCTGACACTCCGCTCGACTCCCAAAGTCACTGCCCTGCAACATGATTATATTATGAATGAGTAATAATAAACCTCTTTTTTATGTTGCTGTTTGTGACAACTGAAAGACATTATATTCTTCTCTTTCGTCAGCATTGTTTTTTTCTAACCTTTCTTTTGCCACTCCCTTCCATGGGGCAGACTCACCCACTGCTAAGCAACATGGTAAGCCACCGCCTCAGGGGTAAGAGAACACTGCATCCCCGGCAGGCCCCGCTGAGGAATGAGAGGGGGCAGGGGAGGGGGCGGGGCAACTGAACTTGGGCACACCAGCCAGACGCCTCCGCCTCTGCCTCCCCAGGTTACCTTGTAGCTGTAGCGTGCAGAATAATTGACCCACTTCCTGACGTCAGTCTTGTCTTCCACAGAGATGGATCTTACAGCAGCTTTAGAGGCAGAAGTTGTGGGCATGTTGAACTCGACATTCACATGACTGGCAAATCTGGAAGGCACTTCTCGGTCAGAGCCAAGTTCAAGGTGGCAGAAGAAACAGTGCGGGTGACCAGAAGCTATGAAACAGACAAAGGATGTACAGGTCAGGTTCTTGGGGGAGGAAGGGGAAGAAGAGCCACCACAGTAACCATGGCGGCCTGGACGGCTCTCAGAGGGCCCCAGGCAGAGGTCACACTGCCCGCGCCTCAGACCCTTTGCCATGATACTGCCTGGTGACAGCAGCCTGGTGTCCTAGCAATCAGGCCCGGGGCCTGAGGAACAGAGGCCATTTTGCCCGCTCGGGGCAGAGTGGTATGTGAACACCACGCAAACACTGCGATATGGGGGCTGTGGACTGGGGATCAGCACTTAGCACCTACTAAAACATCAGTGACGGCCACCTGGAGCAAAATCATCCATTTCCTTTGAAAAATAGAATTTTCTTAATAGCATTTCGTACCTTAAAAAATGTTTTCTGGGGGGCATGTTTTTGAGGGTAAATGGCATATATAGATGACAAAGCCCTTATGAGCACGTTTGTATTAGGGAAGCGCAGTGGACACTGGAGAGCACACAGATGGACAGCCAGGACCCGGGCTGGACTCCCAGCTCTCCTGCTAAGCGGCAGAGACCCGCTCCCACATCCTTCATTCCCTCCAGGCCGCCATTCCTCAGCCCTAAAGCGAGGGCATCGGGGCAGCGGGGAAGGGTACGCTGGGCAGTGCGGGGCACTGGCCCTTCCTGCTCCTTAATTCTATGTACGCTAGTTCTGCTGTACTTGGACGGGAAACCTAAGGTTTGATTTTCACTTGAGAATGATTGGTAGATATTTGAGGGGAGTTAGGGCTTATTTCTATGGCTCTTGAAGTCGTGTCTTTGCCGTCACCTGCAGAGGAGACACGTGCTGAGCGCACGGTGCCAGGTTCTGCTCCGAGCGCTTCCCGCAGTCTCCTGCCGCGTTCCCTAACCGTCCCCGGGGGTCAGGCTGTTACATTCGACTCGAAAGTGGCGGAGCTGTGAACTGAACCCAGCTGTCTGACTCCAAATTGTTTTAACCATTTTGTCTGAGTCATAACCTCTTGGTTCCCAAACCTCGAGGCCCGGTTTGCAGGGTGACAAGGTGTCCAGGGGAAGCCAGCTATGGGAACCCCCACACAGCAACTCGCGCTGGATCAACAACGTTACACGGTTTTGATTTCATTACCTAACTGAAACGGCCCTTAGTTAGCTGCGTTTTCCCAAATAAACAATTCCAATTTCCTTTATTGGTCTGGGCAGGACTTTTTAATCTCCGAGACTGAGGCCATACACACCCTCTCTCCAAGGAAAACATTACAGAGTGAAGTATTTGTTTTGCTCTGCTTCACGAATGTGAGGTATTTTGGTGGTTATTTCTGAAGAGTAAAACTTTAGTAAATTAACTGAAAAAAATTGCACTGGCTTTAGGAAAGGAATCTAAGATGCATATGACAATAAACATTATATTATTTTTTAAAAATGAATCCATTCAACTTTTTCAATTGTTTTTACCACAGATGTAATTATATAGCTATCAAATATTGAGCTATTATTACAGGCCAGAGACTGTGCTAGACACTCAAAAGCATTATCTAATTTCATTCTTAATGAGTTAGGCATTAATAATCCTATTTTACAGATGAGGAAAATGAGATTTCTCGGAGAGGTTTATGTAAATTGCCTGAGGTCACATAGCCATTAAATTGCTGTACTGGGAATAAAACTCTGGTCTGAATGACTCTATATTATGTCCTAAACTTCTCTCAATGTACTGCTATAAATTTAAAATCTCTACAAAACAAAAAACAGAGGAGTTTCTTAATGTGATGCAATAGTAACCCAAAGAACAATTTTATCTAATGACTCTTGTTTACACATTAGGAATATTGAGAAATCATTATTTCCCACAGAGCTAACCCTCTGTTACCAGCCCACCAAAGTGTATTCACAGCAGACTCTATGAAAGCAACATTCTTAATTGATTCCCAGCATCCACTAATGTCCATTAGTGGACGTGCAGGGCAGGTGGACAGAGAGGGATGTGTAGCTTTGAAAGCTAGTATAGTTCCACCTGACCTGTGGTGGTGCACTGGATAAAACAGGGGTCCCCAAACTATGGCCCGCGGGCCACATGTGGCCCCCTGAGGCCATTTATTCGGCCCCCGCCGCACTTCCAGAAGGGGCACCTCTTTCATTGGTGGTCAGTGAGAGAGCACAGGATGCATCCTGTGTGCTGTATGTGGTGGCGCCACAAAGTGCAGCGATGCGGGACGCACACGTCAGGGCTCCGGAAGCGCGTCATATCACTTGTTACGGCTAGCATTGACAAATATGGAACCAGACACTGACCATCTCATTAGCCAAAAGCAGGCCCATAGTTCCCATTGAAATACGGGTCAGTTTGTTGATTTAAATTTACCTGTTCTTTATTTTAAATGTTGTATTTGTTCCTGTTTTGTTTTTTTTACTTTAAAATAAGATATGTGCAGTGTGCATAGGGATTTGTTCATAGTTTTTTTTATAGTCTGGCCCTCCAACGGTCTGAGGGACAGTGAACTGGCCCCCTGTGTAAAAAGTTTGGGGACCCCTAGGATAAAACATAGAACTAGAACGCTGAAGTTACCGGTTCAAAACCTAAGCTTCCCTGGTCAAGGTGCATATGGGAGTTGATGCTTTCTGTTCCTCCCTCTGCCTTCTCTCTTTTTCCATGCCTCTCTAAAATGAATAAATAAATTAAAAAAAAAAATAAAGAAAAGAAAGCTAGTCTAGTTCCATTCATGATAATGAGCTAATGAGCCCATGCATTATGTCACCTTCCTTGAGGAATTTGAGAAAATTTTAACATTAAAATTCAGAGCTCTGTTTTCTATAAAAGAGGAATCATATTGGGATTGTTTCCTCTCTGCCTGGTCTAACGAGAATTGGAATTCCAGCAAAGAAAGCTACCTATGCAGCACAGGCTGTTTTGTTCCTTGGCGGAGGACCCGGGAAAGCTGCAGGACTGGTGCTTTGTTCTGGTGCCTTCTAGGATTAAGAGAAGCCCTTGGGATTAAGGTGGGAGGCGTCCTGGCAGAGTGCGGACAGATGGGGACTGCACATGTACACAGCAGGGCTGGGCCCTGCTGGTGGGAGCCGTGGTGGAGTCCAATGGCAGCTTGGAAGTCTTTTGATGGCTCGGATTGGGACAAACCTGCCGTAGCACTTGGGGTGCCAGCAAAGCCAGGGGTGCGGACCTGCTGCTCCACACTGCCTGTGGTGTCTGACTGCCCTGCCTGCTGAGGGCTAGGGGTGCTGGGCCGCTGGAGGTGGGAACAGGCATACAGAGGTTCAGGCTTCCTTCACTGTAGAGGAAGGTGTGAGGATTATGAAAAATACTCTATGAAAGACAATTACCCAAGGCTGTCTGAAGAACAAGACAGAACAGGTCAAGAGAGAGAGAGAGAGAGAGAGAGAGAGAGAGAGAGAGAAACAATTACTAATGGGCCATCCACACTCTTCTGGTTTCTTGGTACTGGATGGGGAAGAGGGAGCTGGGTACACCGAGTACCAGCGTAGCAAGAATTTGCAGTCTCACAGGAATCCAGATCCTGTACATCTCAAGTTTCCAGAAGAGGATGCTGTCAACCTCCCAGACTGACACAGAATTGGTCAGAAGTATTATAAGGACCTCTTCTTTGGAATGTCACTTCTAAATCTATATAACTATGACAGCAAAAGCAGTCATTGGGTGTGGGGGTGGGAGGTATTTAAGTGAGAAACATTCCCAAATATCCTTATGCTTTCCTGTATTTTAAAATCTTTCACAAACAAGGTTTTAGTCATCTGGAAATACATATGTAATATATAAACTGCATTTACTTGGCCTTGAGCCTACTGAACACTGCCCCGCTGGGAAGCATTAGGAAAGTGTTTGCTGAAGACCTATTTTTCCCCATCCCACATCTATTCCTTTCTTTTGGTAACAATCCCACCCCACCCCCCAGCTGGGAAATAATCCTCCCCAGCACTGCAGGGTGGTCATGTCAGTCAAAATGCACTGTCCTTGCCCCTGGCTGAATAGCTAATTGGTTAGAGCATCATCCAAATGTGCTGAGGTTGCCAGTTTGATCTCTGGTCAGGGCACATAAAGCAACAGATCGATATTTCTGTCTCTCTCTCTCTCTCTCTCCCCCCTTCCTTTATCTCTAAAATCAATAAATATATTATAAAAATATGCACTGTCCTCTTTGACGCTTGAGCCAAGTGGCACAAGGACAGAAGTTGGTTTGACTTGTCCCAGCGGCTGCACCGAGGAGACATCCACAGTTCTTTCTATCAAGGGCTATCCTTCCTTCAATTCTCTGAGCTACCCATCTCCCTGTCCCCTTTCAACAACTCTTTTCCCCTTAAAATAGCCAGACTTTGCTCTTATAATAAAAAAATCCCTCGGGTAATACTTTTAAATATTTGATAGAAAGAAGATTGAAACAAATGAGGTATGTGTGTACACATTGGAAAAGTTCAAATCTCCGTTCCCATACTGGAAATTATTCCATGTTTGTATCTATTTGGTGTCACCTACTAAGAGGGAGCTGTGGTATTGTGAAAAGACCCCTGGGTGTGGCTTTGTGGCTTCAGATGACTCAAGTCACCTCCTGGCCCTTAATTTTCTCATATGCAGAATGAAGAGGTTTAAGTAAGTTGTCCCCATGGTCTCTTCTACCTTGAAAAACCCAACAGTTCCAAAATAAAGTTATCCAAATCCATGCCTAGTACACCCAAGAGCTAAAAACTCCAATAAACATAAACCTGAAGACTTGGTTTTTCCCAGTCAAGTGTCTAGCAGGTTAAATAGTAATTTTTCTTTCTGACACCTTGGTTCCCTTCCCAAGGCCTTCTGTGCCAAAGAATTCAAGATTTCTCCTTTCTTCCATCAATTCAGATGGACCGTGTTGCTGAGGTAGGAGTCACAGTGCTATCACCAGGAGACTACAGTGATCTTTCAGGGGAAATGAATTAGCATGCCCAGAGACAAAGACTTTGTTTTAAAGATTCTGTCAGTTTAGAAATAGCAGTTGGAGAACTGGCCAGTTGGCTCAGTGGTAGAGCATCGCCTGGTGTATGGATGTCCCAGTTTTGATTCCCAGTCAGGGTACACGGGAGAAGCAACCATCTGCTCCTCTACCCCCCCATTCATTTTCTCTCTCTCTCTCTCTCTCTCTCTCCCCTCCCTTTCTTCCATGGCTTGGTTGGTTCAAGTGCATTGGCCCTGGGTGCTGAGAATGGCTCTGTGGAGCCCCTGTCTCAGGCACTAAAAATACCTCAGTTGCCAAGCAATGGCCCTAGATGGGCAGAGCATGGCCAATAGGGGAGTGGCCAGGTGGATCCTGGTCAGGACACATTGCGTGAATCTGTCTCTTGCTCTCCCCTCCTCTCACTTAAATAAATAAATAAATAAATAAATAAATAAATAAATAAAAGAAGCAACAGTTGGCAACTCCAGCCCCAGACACAGAAGTCCAATTGTTTCTTCAGTTGGCAAGCTATGCCCAGTGTCTGACACAGAGGGCCCTGGTCTGTGTCCATGGCCTGGGATGCCTGGAGAGCTGACCAGATCCTGTTGCCTCTTGTCACCACATCACATTACATTTAGAGTGTGATACCACAGCTGCTTCGTAGATAAATGAAGACTTTGAGTGCATGGTTAGGATTTAATGGTGAGAATGAGAGAAAGAAGATCTGCACAAGAGAAAGACATTCCAACCAAGACTTTTCCCAAACCTTATTCTTTTGGCTCAGCTAGGATATCCACTCTTGTTAACAGATGAGCGAAGTGTATTCTAAACAAGAGAAGTGCTTTAAAGGAGCATCGGAGCATGGGCTCACTGCTGGCCACTGGGTCACCCAGACTTACTCTCATAAGTAAAGCTATTAGAGCTGGTCTGATTGCTCCCTCGTTCTGCTGTTTCACCAAATCTCACTGGAACCATGAGGGAAGTCATTGCCTTCTGGACTCACAGCAGCATAAACCACCCCCGATAGCAGGGAGCAGGCCAAGCTAGGGCCGGTAGGCTTTCTTTGTTTAAATCAAACATTCCTTCCTTTACTTTTCGTCTGATAGAATTTTTGGACCTTCAGATCCCTGGCTGGATCGTCAGGCTGATCAGAGGCCCTTTCTCCTCTTCCCTATCCCCACATCCCAACTCTGAGCTCGAGATGTCATGATTGACAGGCCTCTCACGGGCTGACTGGAGTCATAAATATACTCGTCACCTGTACTGTACATATGATTAGCCATACTAAACTGGCCCTTTTACCTATACCAGGGCATCATTAAAAAGTTATCTCTTCAGAGTCCAGAAGCCTTCTAGGATCTGGAAACGAATAGCTTCCGGCACCACGGGTAATATTTTAATGACTCCAAAATTAATACAAATTCTTAAGCTGCCCTGGAAAGCTGCTTGGCAGCTCAGCAGAAAATAACACACAGTTTCGTGGAAGACATATGCTAATGAAGGAGGTGAAGAGACGGGGAAGTGGCTCATCGTCTTGTTAGTTACTGAGACAAGTGTTTTGGTTTTTCTGGTCCGGCTGCCTGTCCATCACCACCCCCTCCCACCTCATAGCTCGGCACTCCATAGGCAAATAGGATGTGCAGCCTCGATCCCGCTCATTGGCCCCTGAGCGGCGGTTTTCACAGACAAGAAACCTCTACCTACCCGAGTTTTTGTCAGGCAGTCGGTTTATCCTCCACACAATGGAGTTGAAGGCATGTTCGTACTTGGCGGTTCCCAGAGTTACTCTCATGACAGGCTCAGAGCCGGATACGCTAGTTGTGCCAAAACTGGCCCCCCGGTTCACTTTGGCTTTCAAGGACCTTTCGCCCAGGACACTGTCCCTGCGGAAGTTCTTCACCCACTCGCTGGGCACAGGGTAGCGGATCATCACATTCTCACAGGGGACCTGAGTGAGGGGGTCGCAGTTGGAGGAGAAGCCGGCGGACACCCTCAGCCAGCTCTGCACCTGCACCTCGGCCCCGTTGATGCTGGCGGCCGTCCTGAGCGTGAACGGCAGGGTCTTCTCGGCGAACACCGTCCTGAACCGCATTAGCTCAAAGCGGCAGGCGTCCAAGGGGTTGAACAGAATAACCCGTGAGCTGTTGAAGACATCCTCGTCCACACAGCCGTGAAAACGGCACTCGTGGAGCTTGATCCACTTGGTGGTGGTGGTCGGCATGATGTCTTGCCGGGAAACGATTTCGTTCCCTTTGACGAGGACGTCATTGAGGCCCAGGCGGCACTCTGCCAGCCCGGAGAGGAAACTCAGAACGTGGATCCGGGTCAGGACGTGGTGCTGGAGAATCTGGCTGTCTCCTTTGCTCACAGTGCCGGAGAACTCATCTTTGACATCCACTGTAATCTCCTCTTCCAGGTAGTTCAAGCCCACCGTGGTCAAGTCCATTGACAAGACGGGCAGGTCCATGAGGCGGTCCTGAACGGCCCGGATGAAGCTCAGGAAGTCGTCATAATTGGTGGTGCCCAGCTTAATCACTTGTTCCTTCTCTGCGGTGTGGGTGACAGCAGGTTTGGGCTGGTATTTCTTCTTCTCCTTGTAGGTGACACGGTCTATCCGCAAGCTGTGGATCCTGCCGTTCTCATCGTAGTTTTGGAGCCGGGGTTCTGAAATCTCGTGGCAGATCTCCAGCTTGAACTCGCGGAATGGTTTCTCTAGACCCTGCTCGTAGTACAGCTGCAGGTAACCACTGGCTGTCAGTTTGATGTAGATGGGTCCCCAGTGCCTGGAGGACATGATGTTTTTCTTCTCAGGGATCCTCAGCATCATTGGCCACCCATCCCTGGGCTGGGTCAATGCTGAACCAGGCAGGGGGTCATCTAGTTCAAGCCATGCTATTGGGTCATCATCAGGCAGTGTTGCACTGCCTAAGTGATCAGGGTCATCAATTTGGAGTTGTTTGAGTCTTTCAACAGCATCAGAGTGTGACTGGCTTTTGCTTGAGTCATCAAAACTGATGGCGTCCTGATAGATGACAATGAGAGAATCTCTCTGGCTTTTGCCAGTGGTACTAGAAACAGAATTGTTTTGGGAGCGCCTCTCCTGCTCCTCAAAGAAAGCACTGAACGGGTTGATAGGGGAGGGTTGTACGTCCCGCAGCGTCTCATTCAGGAAAGGATTGGTGGCCCTCCAAGGAGGAACCTCAGCTAGGGGAGGCGGGTGGCTTAAGGAG